>NC_138135.1:57617887-58227016 GCF_964188305.1 Podarcis bocagei | reverse complement strand
AGAGTCTACAGTGAAATGCAACAAGCAAAGTTTGTTTCTCTGGTTGTGCTTTCAGCATTGTTTCCATTATTTGTTGTTTCAAGGCCTAATGTGTGGCGGTTCACCATTTATTACTGAATAAGTTTTACTAAGGCTTTTGCACATGAGAAACATTATATGAAATATTAACAGAATAAATAGTGTTTGGATTAAGAACACAATAGCTGCTTTAATGGATATTTAATGGATTTTTCCTTAGGAAGAAAATGACTCCATTAATGTATGCAGCCCGTGATGGCCATCCTCAAGTTGTAACTCTTCTTGCTGCTCATGGATCAGAAATAAATGCCCAGGATGAATGTGGTTACACAGTAAGTGAGCTTTATTCTAAGCAACAAGACGGATTTTAATTATTTCTGAAATGTGCTTAATCTTGCATCATTCGCAGATTTTCTCCCCCCCCCCCCCGTTTTTTCATTTGCTTTTGGAGGAGAGAAGGAAAAATACTTTACTAAAATGAGGGGGTGCCCCTGACACAATCAGATTATTTCACATACATTTAAGTTTTTTCTCAGTTATGAAGAGTTCACGTGTAGCCAGGATCCAAAGAAGGGATATACAACAGAAACCACAGAAAAAATAGATTTGCTTATGTTTTTTTCTTTTTCTGAAGTAATAAGCTGTTGTTGTTTTTTTATTGGATCCTGGCTTTCTCTTCAGCCCTGGAAACTCCATGCTGACACAAATGGTTGATTGATGCATGATCCCCCCCCCACCTTACTCTGAAGTAGTCTATTGATTTCAGGAATTAAAACAGTTTCATTATGCTGATGCTAGATCAGGGTGAATGATATAATCTAACTGAAGAACAGTATAGTAAAATTCAGCTAATCTAGCTGAATTCCATGTAAGGAAGAACACATACTGGTGTGAATGTTAACTTTTGCAATAGCAGCTCTGCTCATGGTTGGACTTTCTCATCTCTCTTCCTGCCAGTTTCCTATGGCTCCTGAAATTCCACCCCATTTCAAGGATTGGAGACCCTCCAGAGTAGCTTGAGGTGTGGTACAAGGGACTGTAGCTGGAAGGGGGAATCAGTCATGTTTGACTAAGAACTTGTAGAGGACAACTCTAGATTCAAGCCACAGAGCTTTCCCTTATTTATTTGGAAGAGTAGAAGAGAACAAACAAACAAACAGTATGTTAAGCTTGAATAGCAGGCAGGATTGAACCGAATGAGACATTGATTCAGTGGTAATTTATGTTGCAATTGCTTTCCTTATCCAGTTTTAAAGTACATCCTGTACTACCTAATAAAGACAACTTAATGCCTTGTTACAGGCATTAACGTGGGCAGCACGCCAAGGTCATAAAAAAGTAGTCTTAAAGTTGCTCGAATTGGGAGCTGATAAATCAATACAGACCAAAGATGGACTGACAGCAGGAGAGATTGCAAAGAGCAACAATCATTCAGAGGTACTATTTTGTGTATGGTGTCAAGACTTGAGTTGAAATGCTTGTATTCATAGATTGCTTAGCTACATTAGAGGCATAGTAAACATTAGATCTGATATAATAATTCAGTGATAAAAAGCCTTCTAGTCTGTGAAGAGTTAAAGCTATTCATGTTGGTTCATGCGCCACAAAGCCAGGAAGTTGGCAACCAAGGCTGATGCCTTAACATGTGTGCTCTGAGATCAGCAACAATATTATGCAATATTGTACATTGTGGTTGCTTACGCCTTGCTCTCTCTGGATCCACACATTTTCCTGGTCTTTCAGACCCCATTCCAGATGGGGACCACGGGGTGCCTGGGGCTAACAAAAATTTCCCACCCCGCCATGATCCTGCATTTTGTTTGCTATTCTGAATTTGGTACGGCAACATGAAGATATTTCTACCACCAGGCATTCTGCAAGAAATCTAGGGTTGCTTTGTAACCTGAGATGCTGGGTGATAAAATATGCTGGGTGCTATGGTATTGCAATTGAAAAGAATTGTCAAGTGGAAGGGTTAAACAGCCTCTTCTAGCACACAACTTTTGTTTGCTTCACATTGCACTTTCCCAACACTACTAAACAACAGAAAAAATGTGAGGGCTCATGTTTGTGAGCTCAGTTGTCTGCCTTGATGTTCTGTGTAAGTCCTTGTGATTACCTTTTCGGGGCAAAAGGAGGAGTGACATTGGCCTACAAATGCACTGACATGCAAGCAGTGAATTAATTCCTACCTGTTCAGATTCAATATGTTCATCACCTCCACACTGCCAAAATTGCACCTTTTCTTGATGCTTCTGTATCTATGAAACGGGATTATTTTCAATACCTTTTCTCAGTTATATGTGCACATGATTTCTCACTCTACATTCTGCACTGCACTCTAGAATGTTACGACAGTTACATGCAGCAAATTTTAAAATGAAGTTTATGTTGAGACTTGAGCTCCCTTCCCTTCAGTGTTCTATCGGGCACGCAGTCGGCATGCACTCGTGTTGCCTCTTACTAAGTAAAGCTCTTCTGATTTTCTGTTTAAAAAGATGGTTCGATTCTTAGGTTCATAGAATTGTAGAATTGGAAGGGACCTCAACCCTCTGCAATGAAGTATAATACAGGGTGCGTCTTTTAAACGAGGCTCCGTGGAACGTGTGTACTCTGTATCCACAGAGCCTCTTTTAAAGGACTCGGCCTACATAAAAGTGGCAAGGTTTGAACCATGCCCCTTTAATTTAATATTAGTATGGTGCAAGTAGCCATACAGTGCATGTAGTTGCATTTCAGCAACATCATCTGTAAGACAGACCTTGCTGGTTCTTCTGCCTTCTGTTTTTTAAACATGCTCTGCCACTTAGTAGTAATTTCTGAAGTTGCTGTATATCTTCATTCAGATTCATGTTTGAGTTATATTTCTACCTGTGACAATCTGAATTTATTTCTACTGATGTGCTAATTTGGAAAAAGAAACTAGGGTCAACTGCCACAACACAAAGAGGAACAAAATTTGAAGCTGAACATACTTAGAAGGATTAATACTGAAAACATACTGTACACACTTGATAGAAAAGTGACTTGCTCCATTTAAAGTAAAATAAGGCAGCTGAGGGACAGCACACATCATTGTCAGTAAAAAGGACTTAAGAGCAAGCAAAAGGAGATCAGGCGGGGATGAGGGAAGAAGCAGTCACGGAGATCAGGCAGGTGGGGTGTGTGCAGATCAGGTGTGGGGATGAGGGAAGGGGCAGCCGCTGATGTAGGATGGTTCCAGTTACAGATAGGTAGCCGTGTTGGTCTGCCATAGTCAAAATAAAAAAAAATCCTTCCAGTAGCACCTTAAAGACCAACTAAGTTCTTGGTATAAGCTTTCGTGTGCATGCACACTTCTTCAGATACACTGAAACAGAATGTAGGATGGGTGAGGGGAGGAGAGGAAGCAGACTCACCACTGCATGGTTTAGGTGAGAGGGGTTGGGGGGGTGCATCAAGGCACTGTCAGCAGGACAGCCAACAAAGATGTACAGTGGTACCCCGCAAGACGAATGCCTCGCAAGACGGAAAACCCGCAAGACGAAAGGGTTTTCTGTTTTGGAGGCGCTTCGCAAGACGAATTTCCCTATGGGCTTGCATCGCAAGACGAAAGCCCATAGGGAAATGCTGGCGGTTGGGAGCAAAGACTTTCGCCCACAGCCGGCCTTCAGAAGAGGACCTCTTCTGAAGGCCGGCGGGGGGCAAAAGTCTTTGCTCCCCCCCGCCTGCCTCCCCCCCCCCCGCCTGTCCCGGGCGATCTTAAAATGCTGGCGGGCGGGAGCGAAGCGTTCGCTGCCGACCCCCAGCATTTTAAAATATCCAAGGGACAGCAGAGAAGTCTCTGTCCCGGGGAGATTTTAAAATGCTGGGGGTCGGGAGCGAAGCGCTGCAGACGCCCAGCATTTTAAAATCTCCCCCTGTCCCGGGAAGGTTTTAAAATGCTGGGGGTCGGGAGCGAAGCGCTGCAGACGCCCAGCATTTTAAAATCTCCCCGTGTCCCGGGGAGGTTTTAAAATGCTGGGGGTCGGGAGCGAAGCGCTGCAGACCCCCCCCAGCATTTTAAAATCTCCCCGTGTCCTGGGAAGGTTTTAAAATGCTGGGGGTCGGGAGCGAAGCGCTGCCGACCCCCAGCATTTTAAAATCTCCCCGTGTCCTGGGAAGATTTTAAAATGCTGGGGGTCGGGAGCGAAGCGCTGCAGACCCCCAGCATTTTAAAATCTCCCCGTGTCCTGGGAAGATTTTAAAATGCTGGGGGTGGGGAGCGAAGCGCTGCCGACCCCCAGCATTTTAAAACCTCCCCGGGACACGGGGAGATTTTAAAATGCTGGGGGTCGGCAGCGCTTCGCTCCCCATCCCCAGCATTTTAAAACGCTGTTCCGAAGGGGGGGCACCTGCCCCCGCCGCCCCACTTCGGAAAGCTGTTCCGAAGTGGGGAGGGGGGCGGCGGGGACACCTGCCCCCGCCGCCCCACTTCGGAAAGCTGTTCCGAAGTGGGGAGGGGGGGCGGGGACACCTGCCCCCGCCGCCCCACTTCGGAAAGCTGTTCCGAAGTGGGGCGGGGGGGTGGGGACACCTGCCCCATCCGCCCCACTTCGGAAAGCTGTTCCGAAGTGGGGCGGGGGGCGGGAACACCTTCTGAAGGCGGGCAGGGGGCGAAAGTCTTTGTCCCCCCTGCCTGCCTTCCCAGGGGCTTTTAAATCGCCCCGGACAGCAGAGAAGTCCTCCGCTGTCCGGGGCGATTTTAAAATGCCGCCCGCCAGCATTTTAAGATCGCCCCGCACAGCGGAGAAGTCCTCCGCTGTCCCAGGGTTTTTTAAAATGCTGGGGGTGGGAAGAAAAGCCCTCCCCCCCCCAGCCTTCAGAAGAGGTCCGGGGACAGACTGTCCCCGGACCTGGCCTGAAGGTGGTTTCCCTAGGAACGCATTAATTGATTTTCAATGCATTCCTATGGGAAACCGTGCATCGCAAGACGAAAAAACCGCAAGACGAAGAGACTTGCGGAACGAATTAATTTCGTCTTGCGAGGCACCACTGTACGTCCCCTGCTGACTGAAAAGAGCTGCTCTGTCTCAGTGCCAGGGGAGCGTAGTGCCATGGGGCCTTGAAGTGAGGGCAATCAGCTGCCCTGTTCTCTGTCAGCGTGAGGGGAAGGCAGCGCCTTGCAATTAGCCGCCCTGTTTTCCCTCAGCATGAGGGAAGGCAGCTCAGATCAGCAGCGTTATCACAGAGGTCACCGTGTGATATGAGCAGTGCCTTGAAATCGGCTGCCTTGTTCCCCTTCACATGAGGAGCAATGCATTGCTGTGTATTGCCATGTCAAAATCATCATTGCAGTGTAATTTCAAAACTGTTTTTGGCTAATATATTGAAAAATTGCACAGCACTGAAACAGACCATAAAATTTGTGATATTACCATTCAAAAATGGCAAAAATTTAGTTGGGGAGGCAAGGGATGGGACTGTGAACCCCCAGGTGCGTTCTGTGGACCCCCAAGAGTCCCCAGACCCCTAATTGGGAACCGCTGGAGTCTTAACAAGATAGCCGAGTAGAAAATTTTCTGCACATTCTCACTATTTTATATCTGAATTTCCAGTTGGACTTAACAGTGTAACAGACCTATTAGTAATAGTTATAGGTAGGTAGCCGTGTTGGTCTGCCGTAGTCGAAACAAAATAACATAAATAAATAAAAAATTCCTTCCAGTAGCACCTTAGAGACCAGCTAAGTTAGTTATTGGCATGAGCTTTCATATCTGAAGAAGTGTGCATGCACACGAAAGCTCATACCAATAACTAACTTAGTTGGTCTCTAAGGTGCTACTGGAAGGAATTTTTTTTTTGTTTTGTTTTGTTTTGTTTTGTTTAGACCTATTAGTAAACATGAAGAACAATCTGTCCCTTGATATAATATTAACAATTTATTTTTAATTATTGTCTTAGCTTTTTAGCTTATTTTCATTGAGTAAACACCCTTTCCAAGAAAGATTCAACAACCTGACTAAAGAAGAGGCTATTCACAAACTTCTGAAAGCAGTTCCCAATACATTTAAAAGCCAGAAAACCAGGTAAAAAAATAGTGAATACTAATGTATTTAACTTTGAAAGTATTTTGCAATGAAAACTTTGTCCATTGGACAGTTTAAACACAGTACAGTACACCGTTTAAACACTTAATTCAGTTCCCTTTAAAAGCACTTCCATTTAAAACACATACTAAAATTCAAGCTGCAGTCTCTTGGAGCTGCTCTGTTGTTAGAGAGAAGTTCCAGCAGTTACATAGTCATTTGTATGCCCATAAAATGTTTCAGGGTCATAGATGTACACTGTTGGTGGGATGGGTATCTTCGGCGGGGAAGGGGAGAGGAATGATTGATTCAAGGGCAAGCTTGGCTCTGCAAGATCCAAGGCCCCTTCATTCCCCCAACACCTTCCCCTCTCAAAAAGTAAGAAAATTGTTGGAAATTGCATAGCTGTTGTCAATTGGGAGGGAAATGTGGCGGGAAATTAGAATGTAGGTGATGGGAAACCACCCTAGCTGCTTTGAACTGGCAGGGCATAGATTGCCACCATGGATTTTGTTTCTTCCGCTGTCCTTCCCAAGAGTGCTCTGCTAGTTGAACCTTTTTATCTGCAGGATACTGTAAGGTATTTGTGTATTGGACTTAGAGTTCACTCATTCCTTTGCCTCTAAGCAGCTATAAAAACCAGCTGATCAGGAAAATATTTTTATTCTTTTAGCAGAGATATAAATAATAACATGTATTTGCCTTTTAAAACTTCTGGTGCGATTAAAAAGACCCATTGCATGAAGGATGCGCAAATTAGCTATTGATAAGGGGTTTTTTTGCCTCTGCATTTTTATACTAGAACCGAATTTAAATCAATATTTTTAATCAATATTTGAAAGGCAGCAACAGAATATGTGTCATTTTATTTCTTAGATCTTCTCCTGTTATTTATACTTTTATAATAATCAACCAATATATTTATAGTTCTTATTTAGCCTTTGGTGACCTGGAGGTGTTTTTACAAGGCCTTGAGCTTGAACACTTAACAGAGGTCCTGAAGGTAAGCTTTGAAAGCTGTGAAAACGTATATGGATAATGGCCTTGGATCTAATGGCATCACGGGGCCTCTGGATTGGGTACTGACTCCAGTTTGATTGTGAGGCAGGAGCAAGGAAAATGGGCAATTAGATTTTTGCTCCTGCTTGACCAAAGCAGTCATGTCAACTTTAGCTCTCATTCTTCCTACTTCTACTCAGGGTAGTTTCTTGCATTTTATTAAAGCTATGAGATATGGGGTGGTGTCCAGTTGGGTTGTGTCTCCCTGACAGAAGGTACCAGTCAACAGAATGAAAAAGGAGGCAATTTTTGGCTATTTCCCCCACCCACTTGCTCCCTCTTCAGAGCAGGTTTGGGGTGGGGGAGAGTGAGAGGCTGCAAGGGAAGGAAGAAATAGCCAAAAAAGTCTTCCTCTCTGTTGTCCTATTTTGGAGAATGTGCATTTAGGCTTCAGTACTACACCCACTTGAGGCACATTGAACTTATGACTGAAAAGTTCAAAGATTGTGCAGAATATTTGATATTTTGTTGGGTTTATTGACCTGGGTGAAGGCATATGGGAGGGTGGATTATTACATTCTGATTTACAGTGTTTCCTCTAATAAAATATTTTTGTTTCATACAGGAGGGAGAGATTGGTTTAAGGGAGCTTTTGACCATGGGAAACAAGGACTTTACACAGGTTGGCTTAATGCAGATGTTTCTAATTTTTCACATCACACAACATTTTTAATATTGATGTACATTTTAATTCGTGAGAATAGTGATGGTGCAGAAACTGCCTTCTTGTCTGATGGACCCACTACAGTGGTGCCTCGCAAGACGAAATTAATCCGTTCCGCGAGTATCTTCGTCTAGCAGTTTTTTTGTCTTGCGAAGCAACCCTCTTAGCGGATTCGCGCTATTAGCGGTTTAGCGGCTATTAAAGGCTTAGTGGCTTAGCAGCTAAAAGGCTATTAAAGGCTTAGCGGCTTAGAAAAAAGGGGGGAAAGTGGAAAAAAAATCTCAAGACTCGCAAGACATTTTCGTCTTGCGAAGCCCATAGGGAAATTCGTCCTGCGAAGCGCATTGAAAAACGGAAAACCCTTTCGTCTAGCGGGTTTTCCGTCTTGCGAGGCATTCGTCTTGCGGGGCACCACTGTATTGGTTTCATCTACACAAACTGCCGGAGCCTGTCTTCTCATGTAGCGGGAATTCCTAACTCACCTAGGGTTTGAGACCCATCAGCTTCCCTCCTCTGGTTTAGCTGGCCAGTCAAAGCCGCTTCAGGGGTGTGGCTGCTGTCGCATGTTGACAGCTTGTAGGAGCCACAGGTGAGAGCTGAGTGCAGGGTAGGGACCAAAGCTACCCCAGAAGGACGATGTGCCCTCCCCCCACTACTACCCTTCCCCTTATACCCTATACACACCAAGGGAAGTGGGGGCATATGAGGCTTGTCAACCTGGGAAGGTAGCCCATCTAGGAGAAGGAAAATTCTGATCCTAAACCTCCGCTGTCTTGTGTGATACCTTTGGGTTTAGAAAAATTCTAAGGAGTAAACTACCCAAATCTGTAGTGGAGTCCCTAAGAAGGTTGGATGGTGTCTTGTATGCTTCTTTCTGGCAACTCCTGTAGCCAAGCTGGTGCTTTCCTTTGGACCACATCAGCGAGGCTAGTAGGAAGGTCATCGCCTGGACAGCCCAGGACCTCCATACACACTGCCTAGGCTTGCACCCCAGGGAGGTCACTTCAGTGCTGCTAATGCAGCTGTTTGACCTCACCCCCTCCATTGTCTCTCGGGGCAGATGGATGCCAACATCAAATGTGATGGCATTTGTGCAAGGAGGTACTTTGAATTCCTTTTTGGTGTTCCCTTTAGGGAAGAGATCATCTTGTCTACATGGTGTAACATAAATCAGTACAGAGGTACCTTGGGTTACATACGCTTCAGGTTACAGACTCCGCTAACCCAGAAATATTACCTTGGGTTAAGAACTTTGCTTCAGGATGAGAACAGAAATCGTGCTCCGGTGGTGTGGCGGCAGCAGGAGGCCCCATTAGCTAAAGTGGTGCTTCAGGTTAAGAACAGACCTCCAGAACGAATTACCGTATTTTTCCCTCTATAACACGCAGATTTTTTCTCCTAAAAAGGAAGGGGAAATGTCTGTGCATGTTATTGAGCGAATGTGTGGTCCCTGGAGCCGAAAAATCAGGCAAAAATCAAATTGCGCGTCATGGAGAAGGGAAACCTGAAAAGAGGAAGTTGCTGCTTTCCTGCATTCTGCCTCAGGGTCTTACTGCCCACCCGCTTGTGTTTCGTTGCTGTGTTTGCTCAAACGGAACAAAGAGCAGGCAAATCCCCTCCCCACCAGGCAAGCAGAGGGGAAAGCAGAGTGTCCTTCCTTCTAATTCCTCTCCGTGCTCTGGTGCTGCTGCTGCTGCTGCTGCTCGCAGGCAGCCAGAAAACATGCAAGTGGGAGAGAGGGGGGGGGCTGGCTTGGGGGGGGGGACTTTTGCCTTTCTTTCTTTCCTCCCTCCCGTTAAATCCCTCTCCTGCCTTCTTAGCCAGCTGCTTCTCTGCACACCCCTCTCGTGCTCCTTGTCCCTTCTGTGTTTTTCCTTCCCTCCCCACTTAAAATGTAGTTACAAAGCATGGATCCTCAGGATCTTTGCTTTGGGTCACCCCAAATCCACCATCAGATCACATAGCATGTCCATGGCTACAGCCTGCCCCCCCAAAAAAAATCACACACCCTTTGTTGCCTGGGGCTGCAATGGTGCAAAAATGTGGTTACAAAGCATGGATCCTCAGGATCTTTGCATTGGGTCACCCCAAATTCACCATCAGATCACATAGCATGTCCATGGCTACAGCCTGCCCCCCAAAAATCACCCACCCACTGTTGCCTGGGGCCGCAATGGTGCAAAAACATGGTTACAAAGCACAGATCCACAGGGATTCTCAGGATGTTTGCATTGGGTAACCCCAAATTCACCATCAGATCACATGTCTGTGGCCACAGCATGAAGCACAAAAATGATACATCCACTGTTTCATTCAGAATTCCTCCCCCCCTTGTTTTCCTCCTCTAAAAACGATGTGCGTGTTATGGTCAGGTGCGTGTTATACAGCGGAAAATACGGTAAGTACTTAACCCGAGGTACCACTGTATTAGCACATAACCATGTGCTTAAGTGTTCATTTATAAACAATTTTATAACTACAAGGTTATAAAGCTCTCTGTTAATTGTTTGGAAATAATATGAGCTGAATAGTGAATATGAATTCAACCAAGGAATTTCAGGTGTTACCTGGAAAAGAGGCTTATGGAGCAATCCAACCTCCCATTGACAAGTTTGGTGTGGAGTGGTTGTATTAGTCAGACACTAATGTCACTGCAAATAAAGAGCTCGTCTTCTGCTTGCCAAACACACAAGGGGGTAGAAGTGCTATAGGTAGGATCCTCAGCAGCAGAAAGCCCCCAAATAGGGTGTTCCGAGGGGGAGTGGCTAGACCAGTCCTGCTGCTACATCATGTGGCTTCATCAAGGCTAATGTGGGCCCGAATGCTGTACCAGCCACAGGCATGCCCACCTACTCACTATGGCCTCTGTGCACAGCAGGGCTGCAGGTGTATTGGTCCTGTCTCCAGCCAGCCAAATCCACCAACCAGGCACAAAGAGGGTTTGGATTGCAGTGCCTTTTACAAAAAGATTCCCCCCCCCCCCAAATCAAATCACTTCATCAAAAGACCAAGCAGATGCTTCTTGTTTTGTGTAGTAGTTCAGTTTTTTCTTTGGAAATTAGTTGAAGTTTTAACTTACAGCTTGAAATTACAAATAAATACGTTGGAAGATATGGATTTGCCCTATATGTATAATATTTATTGAACCTAGCTTGGTGAGATTGTAATACAGTTAGAGGATGCTCAGCCCTAAGATGCTGAAACTTGTTCTTCCCTGATGTAGCCTTCATGGACTTAATACCAAGCTTTTTGAGTTTTTAAAATCCTGTTTTATTCTAAATTTCTCTGTTTAGATATTTTGATATATATATTTTGTTTTAGCTTGGAATTACAAATACCAGAGATCAGCAGAAAATCTTAAGTGCTGTTAAAGAAGTGCAGATAGAAAAAGTAAAGTTGGAAGAGTTGTCCGGAGTCGAGAATTTGGAACTCAGGTAAAGCAGATTGATGGAAATACAAACACACACACTCTTTCGTAGTAGTACAGGCGACAAGTGTGTGTTGTGTTCCAGAACCCTGCTCACATAAGTGAAAATTGCGTAAGTGGGGAGCACTCTCTAAACACCCTTTAAATGCCCTCTATGTAGCATTCTGTCCAATTCAGATAGTAAATACCGTACAAAAAATATCCATAACTAGAATTGAAGCTCGGGCAGGCAGGAGGCTGGAGGACATGCAGGAAAGCAGTTGTTGCTGCTGTGATACCGCACACACCAGCTGTTATTTGGGGAGGCTGCGCAGCCTGAACAAAGCCTCACTGCGCCTTCAGTCTCTTCCCTGCCCTCACTGAAGTCCTCTTCAGACTCTGGAGAGGGTCTCCTTGCGAGCCATGAAGACTCTTTAGCTCTCTCCCTCCATTTCTTGGTGTGGATTACATTATTTAATTCTTTCCCAGCACTGTGCATATGTGCAATTGCACACATGTGTGTGTGTGTGTGTGTGTGTGTGTGTCTGTAGTTGATTGGTTTTATTTTTCTGTGGCACCATGGCCATTACAAAACATACTGCTGGGACAAATACCTACAAACACAAATGAGTAGTGAATCTAAACTCCTGCTGGGACAGACACAAGGTGAGCGAAATATAGGAGGGTGGAAACACATCAAAATCCCTGCTGTGGGTGTGGGAAATGTAATATTACAGCCCCCCAGATTTGTACAGTTGTAAAGTTCCCCAGCGGCAGCCATAGAATGATGAGTTTGGTCATATAGTTATTCCTCATTTTAAGACCAAATCTACCGTTTGCATACCTGTTTCACCTTCTGTTTCTAAAATTACTACGTGTTTGAGCAGGGATGAGGAGCCTCAAGCCCAGTAACTCTATCCAGCCCTCGGGATTCTCTCTTTGGGAAAAGGCTGTGCCCATCTGGTTACCTTCCCTTTGCTCAGGCCATGTCTCTAACCAGCCTTGCTGTGATCGCACCTCATATGCTTTTTAAAAAATAAGTTTTTATTGATTTTCTTTTCTATCATTGCAAACACCTCATGTGCTTTTTGGCTGGCTAGAATGCATCCTTGAACTGTGAGAGATGTGTGGGTTTAGGATGTAGAGGGTTTTGTGTGTGTATGGAAACCTCTGGCTTCTGTGGCTAGAATATAACCTGCTTTACAAAGGGTAAGAGTTATGCCCCCTTTTTGCCTCTGGCTATACCCACTGCCAGCATGTGGCCCCCTAGAGGCACCTATGAGGGAGTGTGGCCCTTGGGCTAAAAAGTGTTCCCCACCCCTGAAATAGAGTATTAACTGTTTCTGTATAACTGAGTATGTAACTATTGTCTCACTTCATTTTTACAGTGGTGACGAGTTTCTTTCTTTCCTTGTGAAACTAAACAAACAGTGTATGCACCTTACAGCTGCTGTGCAGAGTGCGGTTAATCAGTTCCCTACAGATGTTCACAAGGTGAGCATATGGTACTGTTAATTTTTTTATATATAAAATAGCAAACATATCCTTACAGTATATGTGACCAAAATGGGTCTATAATATATTGAAGGTCCACTTTAGATTTAAACCTGACATAATTATAGTCCTCTTTAAACAAGCCCTCTTCTGTTTAAAGCAATGAAACACAGTTAGCGAAGCAACTTTCTCTTTTTACGTTTGGTGTTGGAGGTATCCCGCAGTGGGTCAATGCCCCTTCATCTAGCCCATAATACGAAGTTCTAATACTTAACTCCAAGAGTTGCAGCGCTCATGGGAGCAGCACACTTACTGTACTTGGCTCATCCTAGTTAAAGAGCTTCACCTACTGCTTGACTTCCATTCTCACTTTAAATTATTCCTTAGAGGAGCCAGCATGCTAAACCAACCCATATAACAACTTTCCCTTACTGGAATCGGCATAGTCATTTGAACAGCTGAGGACTGTAACACTGAGACTCATATCCCTAAAGATAGGGTTCCTGGTGGCCATCAAATCAGCCAGAAGGGTATTGGAATTCACCTTTCCCAGCTATGCAATTGAACTCTTCTTTTATCTCCTAGATCAGGCATCCCCAACCTGCGGCCCTCTAGATGTTTTGGCCTACAACTCCCATGATCCCTAGCTAACAGGAGCAGTGGTCTGGGATGGTGGGAATTGTAGTCCAAAACATCTGGAGGGGCGAAGGTTGGGGATGCCTGTCCTAGATAAAGGCCCTATTTCATAGGTTACAGGAGTTAAGCTCCTGTTCCAAGTCTTCCCATCCCTCTGAGCAGGCTGGACTTGTATAGAGGGCGTATTAAACGTGTTGTTTGTTTCAGACACTGCAACCTTACATATTTTCACCCCAAATCCCCAAGAGAAAAGAGTTGCCCATACATAACACCTGCCAACACTGCTGCATATCATAGCTCACTTCTCCAGAGCAACAGGGACATCCACAGCTCTTTCCGCAATCACCTCTGTCAGAGGTATGTCAGCCCACCACAGTGGTTCACAGCTAGTACATTTAGTGAGCAATACAAAATACTGTAGACTGCACCATGGCAGACTTTGGGAGGAGAGTGCTCCAGCATGTTCTCCCAACTTCCTAAATCAGCTGCTTCCCCCTTAGAATGCAGCTAGGAATCAACCAAATGTTTAATATCTCCTATGACAAACATAGAATGGAGCATTGGCTACTCACCAAGATGGTTCTTTCTGGTTTGACATATGGAAGTATCCAAGATTAGTCTATGTTCTCAGTGGCTGATATAAACAAAACACGACACTGGTATTGGGCCTAACCTGGCACTATTTTTAACACATTCATAGGGCCAGCATTGATTTACCCTTTGCAGTTTGCAGCATTAGACTTCTTTTGAGGGTCACTTGATTCCCTGTCTTCCTGAGCCAGTGCAAATATATTAATCCATACTAAGTCATTGCTGGAATACCTCTGTACACATCAGAGAACTCTTGTAGGGCACAACCAATTTTCCATTCCATATTTGTTCAAATAATAGTTGATTTACTGTTTTGCCATTATAACAGACAGATGGTATTAAGATATGTTCGCAATGATACCAGTAAACGCCCCCCCCCGAAAACCAACTAACAAAAAACATGCTTTGTGTAGCTGATCAGAAAAATGCTGCTCTAGTTGCGTATAAACTACATTTCAGATAAGTAATGTTATATTTCTTGTTAGTTGGTTCTTGAATGGAGTCCACCTCAGAAGCTTGCTAATGTTTGTGGGAAGCTTGTTTCCAGTGCTGAGGATCTGACTGGAGAAGCTACCAAACTGAAAAGCCTCATGGAAAAGGTATGCATGTTGTAAGACACATAATGCATTCAAAACCATTACCAAAATATGGGCAACTTTTCTAGTACATGTTGATTCATGCAGTGTGATAAACCATAAGATTGCCATTGAATAGTATATTTGAATTGTAGATCAAATGTTTGTCAGTCCCAATCATCAATATAGGAGGGGGGGGGATAGTGGAAAGGTATAGAAATGAGGGTCATTATTACCATATTTTTCACTCTATAAGATGCACCAGACCATAAGACACACCTAGTTTTTGGAGGAAGAAAACAAGAAAAAAAATATTCTGAATCTCAGAAGCCAGAACAGCAAGAGGGATAGCTGTGCAGTGAAAGCAGCAATCCCTCTTGCTGTTCTGGCTTCTGGGATAGCTGTGCAGCCTGCATTCACTCCATAAGACGCACACACATTTCCCCTTACTTTTTAGGAGGGGAAAAGTGAGTCCTATAGATCAAAAAATACGGTAAATATAATCGGCTTATTTTGAAATTGGAAGTTTCACAAACCTGTGCTCTGAATTGCTGGAGGGCTGCTCATAGCAAAAGTCCATTATCGTATAGTTCCCGTTGTGCGCCTTGAATTGATAATTTGGTTTATATTTTATAGGTCCCTTAAAGCACAATTGTTAATTACATGAGGGTTTAATCAGCAAAATTTTAATGCTGTTTGGAGGGGGGGGGGACTTTTGAAAGCTTTCTCTTTCGGTTTTAGTTCATTAAGGTTTGTCCTGCTATTGGTTGTGACAAATTGCCTATTAGTGTTTAAACTCAAATTTCCAACAAGCCAAAACATGATTCTTGAAGCAAGTTGGTGTGTAGGTGGGTAGAAGTGGAAGCATGTGGAAGTTGGAAGCTAAGTGCATCTTTTTACCCCTCCATCCTGCCAGGTTGTTTTGGTTTTTCATTTGAGAATTGAGACTGAGAAAGTTGTTCCTATGGCTCCAGTATCTGCAGAGCAAACTTAAAACTATCTAAAGAGCAGATGGAACTGCATTAGCATGATAGTAGTTTAGATGGCACGAGTGGACAAATCCCACAAGAAGGGAAGAAATAGTTTGGTTACTGAATGGGTCTTTTTGCCTGGACTCTGGCATTTTGTGTATTGTATGTTTGCTTATTCTCTCTTGGTTGTTTGTAATTATTTAATTTGCTGTAATTATCGGAGGTGATTTTGTTTTATTGTTTTGTTATCATGTAGCAACATGTGGAAATGGTTTGTGAAGTTTTGTTAATTTGTTTTTAGTTGTACTTTGAATTGTTACATAATGGCAAGGCTGTAATTTTGCCATTACTATGGGTTGTAAATTTATGAGTACAGCAGAGCTTTCCAAACTTTTCATGTTGGTGACACACTTTTTAGACGTGCATCATTTCGCAGCACAGTTTTACTAGCAAATTGGAGGTTAAACTAACCCTTCCAGCCCTGGGAGCAGCATGGGGAGTGTTCATGCGACACACCTACACACTGCAACTGACATACTAATGTGTTGTGACACAGTTTGGAAAGCTCTGGAGTACAGTAATGTAGGAATACAATATTCAAATAAAAAATGAATTGGTTGTAACCACAATTCTGGGTCCAAACAACATAGCAAACTGGGGCAAGCGAGACCCAAGAGTAAAAGTCAAGAGTAATCTTCTGGCTGCTCAAGGGAGGGGAACACCCAAACCCAAGGCTCACTGCATCTTGGGTTTGTTGCAGTAAGTTATTGTTTAGATTTGAGAGCAGCCTCTGCATATATATGCATTGCTATTGTTTAAACCACATTCTTAGAAGTATAAATTTCTAAATTTAAAGTATAGTGTACTGTGGTGTAGACATCTAACATTCTCTTTTCACCCAACTCCATGTATTTTATCAGCTGCATGACGGACAGAAAGATGATCCTTACCGAATACAACCTGGGGTGGAAAAACGCTGGTGGAAGAAGCCTTTTGTTAAAATAGTAGCAGTAACGTTGGTTGGGTCTAGTTGTGCCATCTTTATCATGAAGTTAACTTTAAGGAAGAGCTGAGCTGGGAGTCATACATAAAACAACTTTTAAATATATTTTCCAACATCTTGAAGTACAGCTAAATCTGTTATTTGTATTAACTTTCATGGTTTCAGGAGTGTCAGTTTTATAATAGTAAAAGCATTGTAATTTCCATATATTTGCTTCATTGGTGTTTTTTTTTTTTAAAATTATAGAATCTCTTCTCCTTGGCTCTATTTCTGTCTCCTTTTCAGATACCAATCAGGAAACTAATCTCTTCTTTATTGCCAGTTTATAGCATGTTCTCCTTCATAGGACAGCCAGAGATGTGCAGCAAGGGCTTCCCTTAACAGGGATAGATAACCTGCTGGCTGCAAGCAACTGATATTTCTCCTCCTATTTTGTGAATGATGAGAGAGACCGTTGTTGCTTTGGCCACCAGGCAGTCAGTTCAGTGAGGAGTTCTCAAAGGGGGGAGTTTCCCAACTGGTCTCCATATCATGGGTGCTGGCTGGCATTATAGGAGATCCCTCCAAAGGAGGTTGCAGCTATGTTGGGTGGAGTTGCTGGAACTCCCATGCACAATTTCTGTGTTTTCTCTTGCTGAGGGACATTATAACAGACTCTGTTATTAATGATTTAATTTGCTGTAATTTTCGGAGGTGATTTTGTTTTATTGTTTTGTTATCAAGTAGCAACATTTGAAATGGTTTGTGAAGTTTTGTTAGTTCATTTTTAGTTGTACTTTGAATTGTTACATAATGGCAAGGCTGTAATTTTGCCGTTACTATGGGTTATTAATTTCTGAGTACAGCAGAGCTTTCCAAACTTTTCATGTTGGTGACACACTTTTTAGACGTGCATCATTTCGCAGCACAGTAATTCAGTTTTACTAGCAAATGGACCGCCATGAGAAGAAGGCTATGTCTGTGGCGTGCTGAACTCTTCCTGAGTGTTGGCCAAAGTGGAACTGGAGAGACATGGTAGGCAGGAAGGTGGAAATGGTCTTTTCCTTCTCTGAAACACCTCAATGACTGCCAAAAGTAAGGTGCTTCATGTGAGGGGCTCAAAGAGGCAGCCTTGCTACTCTGTCTCATGTCCATTCCTTTAGCAGGAGGCATGCAGAGTGGAGGACCAAAGGGTATTAGGGTCTATCACTATCTTTTTTAAAAATAGCCTATAGACCTATAAGCTGCTCCCAGGCAGTAGCTCAGGAACAGAAAAGCTACCCGGCTCTTCTCTACAAGGCAGAGCCCAAACCTGGAAGGTGCTTTCTCTCCAGAAAGGACATAATTCTCTCCCCCCTGCCCCCTGCTTGATTGGCTGTCTTCTTTCTGTTCCACTGTCTTGCTGACCAAGAACCAATTGGCTTCTGTCCTTTGTAAATTTAATTTATTTTTATGTCAAAAAAAAAATCTTGGTTCTTATATGTACCTATTTGGATTCAATTTATTTTTTGTAAAAGCATGGTTTTAATTAAAAAGTACTGCATATTCCTAAATTCCTGGGGGTTGGACTCGGTAATCCTCAGGTTCCCTTCCAACTCTTTGATATGATATTACATACACGCCCTACATCCTGATTCCTAAGTAGCATTTTTCCTCTATTGAAATACTTATTTGGACCTGAAGGTTTGTACTGGGTGCTAGATCAGAGAGACAGTGGAGATTCTGCTGGTAGCCCATCCACCTTGGTGCCGTCACAGAGAAGGCAGTTTGCATCATGGTATGGAAAACCTCAGAACATTCCTTCTTTGGGATGTCATTTCCCAAGCAGAAGCTGCCTTGATTGGACCTGCTTGGGATTTCCTGGTTGTCATGATAGTCATGGGGCTGGCTCAGAAGTCACAGAGCCCAACACACATATCAGGTCACACCTTAGATCTGCGTTTTTCAACTGGTTGATGGTTCAGTAGAAGGTTTCAGGGGAAAATATCCTGTTTTCTGTCATGGGCAGACCATGAGCAAGGTTTGAAATGCTGATGACAATGCCACCTGCAGCAACGTAGGACTCATTGAGCCCTTGGGACTTAGGGAATCTGATGAATTAATTAATGCTATGTGGGATCTTCTGACTGACGTGGCTGCTGCTTGTCTTGGAGCCCTGGTACTGCTGGGGAACAGTGAGATAAAGAAGGCTACCTGCACAGTTGCTCCTGAATACCCTCTCTGGAGCAGTGGACCTCAGCCCTGTGGTTCATGGAAGAGCTCCTACTGGCTAAAGTGGACCCAGTGACAACTGGAATGCGGTCTCGTACGGAATACAACAGAAAGCAGGTAAGAACACAGTATCATGCCTTTTGTCCTAAAACAGTTTTACAGGGTGATGAAGGAGCTAGTAGGATCATCTCCAAAAAGATACAGTATTGAGCCCTTGTGGCAAATGTGCATAGGGCAAAATCTCAGTTGGGCTTTACTTGAAACATCCAGCGATGTTAGCCTGGATGATGGGGAACCTCCAGCCGATGGCAAAATTTGACCCTGCACAGGTCACAATTTGTCCCTCGTCACCATCTGCCAACCCCCCAAGAAAACCACACCTTATACAATGCCAGGTGTGAGGCAGGTAGGGACACAGCTGGTTTGGCTGCATAACTTGAGTTTCCCACTGGGAATTGGATTGCTCAGCTGTCCCTGCAGAAACCAGGGGTGGTGGTGAGTTAAAGTTTGCTGGTTCAACTACACAACAGAGTTCCCCCACGGGGAGCTCCTATTGTGCAGCCATTTGATTGAGAATGCAGCTTTGCTGGCCCTGTGCCCAGCCAACTGATGGTCAGGAATTTGAGAAATGCTGTGCAGTAACTGGCCAGGGGCAAGCATGAAATGTGAAAGTGGAGCCAAATACTGCCTTGCCTCATCTGATGGACTTTCATCTCCATCTCTCTGCTCTAGGACAGATGTGGACTGAAGCGCTCCCAAAAAGCTTTAGGGATTGGTTTTTGGTTTGATCCCCATAAAATGCTTTTAGTGTCAGAAACCCCTTCTTTCATCTCCACTTTATGTAGTTCCTGACATTCAGTGCACGTAAGAAGGAATCCAAACTTATTCAAGCAACAGACTTGGGAAACAGCTGCCTTCATATGGGCAGCTAAAACCTTCCCTTTTTTGATCATCTCATGTTTCTGCCATGTGCAAATGTACAAAATAAACAAGGTATGTTTTACATTTGTATTAGAGGCCATTTGGGAGAAAAGCTGGTTTAAGCCTCAGGTATGAAAAACTTCCCAATGTATCTGTTACCCAGTCTCATGCCTGGTGTGATGTGCTTTTTTTACATAGCTATGGAGCTGCCTTGTTTCACTAAATTCAAGTATGCCAACATATTTTTTTATGTGTAAGTAAAACAGTATGACAGATTTAGTTTAGGTTTAGCTTATGTATCTTTATAAACCTTGCTTTTCTATTTGAGAAGAAAGTGCCATAAAATCAAATGGCATTTAAAATTTACTAAATCTGCCTCAATTAAAGAAAAGAATGTGCTGCAGCTGTGCCAAGGGACTGGTATACAAAAAGAGGCCTGTGCCTCATCATGTACGTTTGTCACTTTGAGACAACCTTTGGTGTTTGTTGCCTTCAAATAAACAAATGGAGTGGTTGGACAGTGTCAACCTTTCGGCTCTCTCTTGCAAATAACCCTAAACCACAGAGCCTAGGGCTTGCCAATCAGAAGGTCGGCGGTTTGAATCCCCGCAACAGGGTGAGCTCCCGTTGTTCAGTCTCTGCTCCTGCCAACCTAGCAGTTCGAAGTACAAGTAGATAAATAGGTACCGCTCCAGCGGGAAGGTAAACTGCATTTCCGTGTGTTGCTCTGGTTTGCCAGAAGTGGCTTAGTCATGCTGGCCACATGACCCGGAAGCTGTACACCGGCTCCCTTGACCAGTAAAGCGAGATGAGCGCCGCAACCCCAGAGTCATCTGTGACTGGACTTAATGGTCAGGGGTACCTTTACCTTTTATCCAACTTCATCCTCTTGCTGAAAGAAATATTTCACAGTGAATGTGGATATCACATACGTAATTATTAATTTCTCGCTGGAGCTGCCTTTAATTATACGCATCTCGTTTGTGCTTTTTTTTCTCCAAGGTGCTTGTTTTATTCCATATCATCTTCATTCACACTTTGGCCAATCCTTGTTTCCCTTACAGCTTTGCCCAAATCCCGCTTCCCTTCACAATTCACCAATACCACCCCTCCACTTACAGTTCACCAGTCTCCCCTTCATCCTCATCACCTACCCACCCCCCACTGGTGTAGGAAGGAAAGAGGAAAAAAATACGCCATTTAAAATGTTGAGGCTGAAATTGTGGCAGGTTGAGGTGCAGAGCTACAGTGGTGCAGAGTGGTTGCTGGGAAGTTTCCAAGCCTGTCCTGGCTGTTCTCTGTGCCTGGGCTGCCCGGCTCTGTTCAGTCACCTGCCTGGGCCACCTACCTGGTCTGTTGTCATGCTGCACTGAGAGCAATCTTACAAGTCCTATTATATGCTAAGAAATGCTGAGATGGTAAAACGTACCCCTTCCCCAAAAGTGGTAGGCAGAATGCATTTCACTTTGGCAGACCTGAGACAACCAGCTCTTCATAGTAGTATGAAATCCGTTAAAGCAAGTCGGGCAGCTATCCGCAAACTCCTTGGGTATCTCGTACTAATTACCGTAAGTGCATTTTAATGAACCCTTTTCTTCTCAAGAAAGTGCATTATATGCTTCATGTAGTGTGTAGAGCAATGCCTTTCATGTTAATTACATTAAGGCATTTTGGATTTCTTTGTGGTTTATCTGGTCTGTGGATCAACCCTCAGCCACTTCCTGATGATAAACAAAAATCGCAACATTGGGGGCTTCTAGGGATGGAAGCTGTGCTCATTAAAGGAAACAAACCTGCCAGGAAAATCAAGTCCATCACCTGTAGATTTTGGATCCTTGCAGTGCTTTGACAGACCTCCTGTTCTCCTTTACCAGCATGGATATATCCTTAGATAAAGATTAGTGAGGACACGTAGCAGGGCCTTCTCAGCGATGCCTGAAAAGAGTTCCTCTGCTCATAATCTTTCAGATAGTTGTGACCTTATTTCAGCAGCCATTTTGAGGTCACAGCCAGTGGATATTTAAATAACTGCACCTTTGTCCTGCACTTGGTGTTTCTTTTTTCCTTTTTAACGTGTTGCAAATTTGTAATATTTTGCAGACACTTTATTTTGTCATCCACCCTGAAAGCCCTTTCAAGTTATGGGATGTGATATACATTTAAATAGAACAAATTTAACATCGGCTAGCAGAGATGTGGAACAAGACTTTAAAGTCCAAATTATCTTTGAAAATGGTGGGTTGGATCCAGAAATCAATAGGACTGAAGTGCAACTAACAGTCTGAATCTATCCCCATAGGTACGGTGTAGCCTTATGCATGCCTACTCACAAGTTAACTCCATGGAGTTGAATGGTACTTGCTCCCAAATAAGTGAGTACAGAATTGCCACCTTAAAAATGCAGACTAACCATTGACCCTTGATGCACATATTAATATTTTGTATGTGAGTATGCACATGAAACACCCAAAATATTTTAGAATTATGTTTGGTAAATGGTTAACTGGTGTCCAGTTATAACGTCTTGTGTTTTTTTATTGTACAGTTTTGTTTTATTGCTGTAAACTGGTTAGATATTTTTGAATGACAGAGCAGTATAAAAATGTCTTAAGAAACAAATTGATTAAATAAAAGGATACCCCTAACCAGGTAGGACCCGCTTTTCTGTGTCTCCTCTGCTCCTGAGGTAGCATTTACATGATCCAGTTATGCCAACAGGGGCAGAATTACCCTCCTTAATGGAATGGCATAGTTGGGACTTACCTGGTCAGACCCTGCAACAAGTTTAGGTTATTTAAATATCCCAGCAGCATGGGAGCAGCTCAGAAAAGCAGATAGGGCAATAAGTAAAGAGTTCTGATGTGAGAAATTTTTTACAAAGGCCTAACTCATTCATATTTCCAAAAACACTTTTGAATGTGGAGTTGAGATGGCAATTGCCAAGTGATTGATTGTCTATCCCAGGCTTGTTTCCCTTTCAGAAATAGTTGTCACTAAGGGCTGAGACGGATTAGTATTGTAGGTACGTGGGAGAGGAGTTGGACCCTCTACACCCATGCCATTTTCCTCTCAATGCTACTACACCTGCTATATCCAAAAGTGGAATGAGACTATTTGACCCCCTCCCTGCCCCCCAGCTTGACTACCTCGTTACAGTTTTTACTAATATTTCCTGGACATTGCAATAGAAGAGAGTATTGCTGCCATTAGCTGTAATGCAGGTGTACAAATATTGATCCTTTTCCCTGCTTACAAATACCCGTAATTACTAGCAGCACAGGGGTCTAATGCACTGAATCAAGATGGCTAATTAGCACTTCCTCATCGACGGAGCCTAATAGGGCTTTAAAATATTAAAAGGGGGTTCCACTCAGGATTAAAATGGAAGCACATTGAGGAGCTTAGTGGTAGGAAATGTGAACAAAACAGTATTAAGGCTATATTGCTGCAATACACAAAATTTATTTTCCCCCCAAAGTTTTTTTCCCCTTTTGTTTTCTGAAAGCAAAATAGAATAGAACCAAACATCAATGTATTTTGTACAACAACAAAAATAATAACAGACAACCCATGAAGAGCTGAAAACTGCTTCCCTTTTTTAAAAAATCATGCTTTCTGGTCAGCAACAGTAAGTTGGCACAGAAAATGTCATGGCAGTCATTTCGGACTATTTTCCTTCAGATCCTTGTCAGCTGATGCCAGAGACTGGAGGGCAGGATGCTTTCCACTTTTTCCATAACAAAGTTCAAGGGGGCAAAGAGAGTGCTAAGAAACTGCAAAGCAAAAAAGAGTGATCATTTGTTGAGGAGAAGATAAAGTAGTTTTCTTAATACACATCTTGCTTTTGCAAATAGTCGGTATACACATCAACTTTATGTCTGTCCTTGTTCTAACCTGGGTTTTTGTTTGCTTTCTCATTGTTTCCCCAAGATTCTGGTTTTTTCCTATTCTCATAGCATCTGTCATGCTATGTTGTCTCACTGATGGAATTCACTTCCCTCTCTTTCTGCCCCTTTACTGTTCTCATCCCGATCTCTACTTCTTGGAAAGCTATTTTACCGGGCATGCTTCATTGTACATTTTAATTATGTGTGGGTATGTTTTTATAATTCAGTCATTCTTGCCTCTGTCTTGGTACTGGGAAAGTCACAGTTGTTGGTATCTGGTTTTTAACATTGTGATATATCAGTAAATCATGGTATTTATCTGTTGCTGTAGCACGATGTCTGAAATGTACCTCAGCCACTGCTTCCTTCTCACCTTAAGTGAGGAAGAAGCAGCCAAGATACATTGCCCAACCCCATACTTGCTTGTGCAAGCAAGAGTGCTTGATCAGCTTTCTGCATGCCTCAGCATCAAGCCTCCTGCCCTGGCTTGTACAAGCCAGAGGGACCCTTAAACCACTCAGCTAATGGGTGGAAAGTAGGCTTGGGCGATGTATCAATGCATAGGCCAGAGCACAATAGCAGCTTCGCTCGGGGGTATATTGTAAGGTTACCTGATTTTCTTCAATGAATCCGGGGACGCTTTTCAACTTCAATGGATTTTGTATGGGGGCTGATTTGTAAATCCATCCCGGGGACATCTGGTAACCTTAATATATTGCATGTGAAACTGCTGCTCCTCCTGAGTCCCTCTACAACCAGCTGCAACTGGGCATTGGTGGTAGAGAGATTTGGGAGCGGCAGCGGTTTCACTCCCAATATACTGCCATCATGTGACCATACAAGTGGGACCAATAGTTTGTTCTTTCCTCAGCTGCCTGGGCAGGAAGCTCGTTTAAACTTCTCATGGGGCGCACAGCTGCCGACCCCTTAGCGGAGAAGTCCCGGCCTCATGAGCTGGGGGTGTGGGTTCTGTTAGACGACTTCACTAAGGGGAAGGTAGCCTGCCTGACATCCCCCCCCCCCAAAGTGGCTGAGGCAGGCCCATATGCGCCTCTCATCTGCTGCCTTTGGAGGGTGGTGGGGTCAGGCAGGCTACCTCTTCCTTCCAGGAGAAAAAGGTAGCCCAGTGAATGAAGCCTGACACTCTGCTTTCGCCTGAGAGGGTGGGCTGCATCTTTTCTCCTGGGGTGGTTGGCCACTCCAGGCGTAAAGATGCAGTGTGCCTGCTCGGGCAAAAGCAAGCAGGAACCTTTGAGAAAGCCCACCCCTCTAGCAGCTCATATCCCCAATGCCCAGTGAGAGGAACAAGCTGCATCGGCCCCAGCAGGTGCTGGGGGTAAAACCATCTCAGTTTCCTCAGTGGGAGTGACAGCGATTTCAGCCCAGCTCATTGTGGGGCTGGGACCAATGCAGCTTTTTCCTCCCTCTGTTTCAACATCACAGTGTTGAAAAGCTGACATCCTCCAGACCTAGCGGGAAGTGTCCTGCCCCTCAGCTCTGCAAGCCAGAAGGGAGAGGGGATGGTGGAGCTGTTTGAGCAGGCTACCTCTTCCTCCTGGTTAGTTGCCCCAATAGTGACTGGTGGGAGGAAGAGCCTGCGCACCCGCTGCCTCTTAGCTGATCAGTCCTTCCATACACCTTCAGCTCCCTTGAGCCAGAGGCATGGGGTCTGTGTGTGGCTTCCTTAAACTGATCGGCTGAGGGGCACGCAGCCTCCTGCCCACCCCTCAGCAGAGCAGTTTAAGGGAGGCTCCCCATGTTGAGAGGTGGCAGGTGTGCAGCCTTTGCACAGGTGGAATTTTTGAGCTGCTGATACATTGCAGGGAGGAAGGTGTGATGTATCAGCAGCTCGAAAAGTCTGAAACCGGTATTGCGATCTGAACACCATACCGGTTTTAGTAAATTTTGTGATTTTATTGCCCAGTAACTCTTTATGATCAGAATCCAATGAGTTAGCATGTTTAAGATATGGAATTCTAAAAATGTTTTGAACTGGCCCTTAATTCTATTGACAGGACTATTTACCAGGAGGGCTGTCAAAAATGTCTCATTACCCTTTATAACTAATTTTTGTTTGAGAAGGCAAATGAGACCCATAAGAGCAGCAGCCATAAGTCGTCATACTAATAGCTACAACTTACAATATCAGTTTAAGGGAAGACTGGCTGCTTGCATCATGTAAAGAAAAGTAATAGTTTGCTGCTACCACACATGTCACATGAAATAGACATGACTGCCATAAATGTGGCTGTATTTTGGCATGCAATATGTAATGCAAATCTTCCTTCTAGTACATTGTAATAAAAAGAACTCTCACATATACTCCATAGTGTAGCTTTCCCTGAAAAGTATAGTTCAAACGGGTAGTTAAATCAAACAGGAACATATTCCATTCGGTCAGCAATTCGAACCACTGCTGGTTTGTATGGTGTTTGCTTGTTCTCAGCTCTGTGATAAAAGGAATGAAACTTCCACTCCATTTTTCATAAAGTTGCCAACATGTAACCTAGAATGAATGTTGTGGTAACCATACTATAAGGATCTACCACAACTTTGTCCTGATCCATCATACTGTTGGGTAGAGTCTTAATTGGTGACATTTTACTGGGGTCTCAACAACAAGGGCCAACTGCAGCATTGGGGGAAAGAGTTTACTAGACAGCTAATGCACTTTGTTTAGGGACAAACTAAGAGTGTGTGGTTTGCACTTTTCTGATGCCCTAATAGCTCGGGTTGTAAAACATAATTTATTGCAGAAATAGACCATAGTAAAGTCTGTTTTCCTGCACAACGTTTAACATATATAGTTACAGCACCCTCAGAATCATAGCCCTTCAGACTGAATGTACAGCCAGAAACACAATTGTCACCAAATTTCATACAGTCCTATTTATCCAGTCAAACACATACACTTGATCCACCCAGAAAAGGGTCATGAGGAAATATTACTCACTGCTTTAGCGAAGACTCCCATGAGCTCTGGGAACTGATGTGTCAAAAGTGCCAGCATAGCTGTGAAGGAACATAATCCGGCAGTGAAGAGAATAAAGAAAGGAAGCTCTTTCTTGGGGTAAACTGAGACTTCATGAAATGCTGCATGGAAAATATTAGGAAAGAACAAACACAAAGGTAGGGTAAGCAAAATACATTATTTGAAACATTCTGGCTCTCAGTTCACTTAAGTATTCCTAGGGAGGTTCCTTTTTAAAAACTTTTTCACCTAAAATGTTCACCAAAAGAGCATGTTTGTTGAGCTTGACCTCTGTTGCTCTAACATACTCCTCTAGTTCCTCCTTTTCTTCTTTCTCTAGCTAAACCAAACATCCATCTGCATGTCAAAACTCTCATACAAGATTACGTATTATAATGGCTAGGAGCATTGTTTATTTTTCAATTACGTATAAATTTCCTTATGAATAACAACAGTGGGGTAAAGCATTTCCCAGCCTTGATAGTTTTTTTATGGGAAGGGCACTTGGAGAAACAGCCTGTTTTTTAGTTACTTAGAAATTAAACAAGGGGGAAAAAGTTTCACTCTTACATGGAAGAAGTTCTCTGTCTGCTGTTTCTGTACAGATGGGGTAAGGGTAGAAAAGGTGCCCTTTTTCCAAAGGATAAGGGATCATTCTGAAAGCTATAAAGGAAAGGGAGGAACAGTCACAGTTTGAAGGTGACATAGCCATACATTGTAATGCACTTTAGATACAAGATCAATAAACTTTTCAGTTGCTAAAATAGTCACATAGGGCAATGGTTCCCAAACTTCCCACACACTCAAAAATTGCTGGTGGTCTTGGTGGACTGCTTAATGATTTTTATACCTGTTGTAGTAATTGTAATGCACTGTTCTAGGGACTATATGATTTTTTTTTTGTATTTCTTATATTTTATTGTATTGTATTAGTTTGTCTTCCATAGTATTCATCTTATTGCTACAACAAGAGCAATAGAAGAAGCAATAAAAATACAATTTAAACTCAATACGAATGTTTACCGCAGACATGCCGTGGACCACCTGAATGAAGTTTGCAGACCACTTTGTGCTTTACAGACCACAGTTTGGGAACCTCTGATGTAGGCTCCCGCAATAATAAAACACAATCATGTAAACATCAAGTTAAGCTCCTTGTTATTTAAATTTGCAATACATATAATCCCTTCTCTCAATGAATCCTGATGTAAATAGTTTCCAGACACTTAGCCAAATTATTGAATTCTCCATGCATCTACTATTACATTCCTATTCAAATAAATATAATACAAAAACAGTATGCCTATTTCAGAACCTCAAATATCCCTGCAACTTTAGGAGGAATTGAGATGTAAATGAAAGCAGCCAAGCACTGCTTTGAAGGAATACAGAGGTGCTGTATCATCAATATTAACATTGCAATTTATACATCTCTACTCAGAAGGAAGCCCTATTGAGTTCAATGGGACTTACTCCCAAGTAAGTGTCTATAGCAGTGGTTCTCAAACTTGTTTCTCTAGGCCACACTTTTCAGAATAAAAACATGCAAAAAACAACTAGGATTGTTCTCAGTATCATTTGATGCTCTTGCTCTCATTTTGAAAAGATTATTCATAGTATGTAAATAAAAATAAAGATGTGATATGATACCACATTCCTCTTCTGCCACAGAACTCCTGTGCACATGCTTTCCTATGTATTTTGGCAAGCAGGATAACCTTATGTACATAATAGAGACTCAATGCACTGAAGCCCCCATTTCTGCAAGAAGGCGGCTAGATCAGGTACTAGCATGACTCAATCAATATTCTGTAGCCTGCAAGGGCTTTGCATATCAAAAGCAAATGAGCTATTGCATCATTTGGCATTCACCTGCCAGATGCTTCTAAGAAAGTGAGTTACTTACTGCCTTCCCACGTACAATGTAAGAGATTTAGTGCCCCCTCGACCCTTTTCCAGTGCTGAAGGTGAAAGAAAGCATAAGCTATTGCTTCACTGTCGCCTCTCTTCAAAATATGTTCAGGAGGCAATATCAAGCTTTTCATTTCTAGGAGATACTGCAACAGAAAGACAACACACAGTTGCAAAGGAACAAAGTCACTACCTGAAATTTTGCACTGGGCCAGGATGCACCTGCTTCCTGTGTGGTACTGCGTTTTTTTAAACGTGATACAGCATTTAAAGGCCATGTTGTTTAAAGAATTAGTAACCCTTTTTGTAGTGGCTGCCAGACAAGTTTAGGTCAAAATTGGAAGACTGTTGCTAATTTGACAATGGAGACATAGTATGGCAAAAAACTGGAATGCTGCACTTGTAGGAAACTAAGCAACTGGAGGCTCTTAAAATACAGCAAACCATAACAGTTTTGAGGAAACATGGTACATTTTTTATTCAATGTATCAGAAACAACAAGATGGGGCACTGCAGTCAACTCATGGCAATCACTGGAGTCTCAGCCGAGCCAATGAACATAATGCCTACATTTGATCTCCATAGTTACACATGATTCATTAACTCTGTGAATGTTACACAGAGAGAGAATGAAGGGAGAAAGGGGGTTGTTTGGAGTTAAAGCCTCCAAATGTGACACCACCAACTGCACTTGATGATGCATTACTGAAGTATCCCACGTTCTTCAGCGTGCTAAGTATACTGAAGCATCCCTTGTCAACAGGAGAGAACTATTAAGTAAAAACTTACTCTTGTAAAGACAAATGCTAACTATGAAAACAGCAAAAAAAACCCCTCTAATTAGGGTAGCTCTAATAATGAAAGAGTGATATAGAGTTGGAAGGCTCACTACAGGTATCTTGACAGTGCAATTCCCTACCCGCCCCCCAGAAGTAAGCCTCAGAATTGAATGGAACTTCCTTCCAGGTAACTGTACTGGACTGGCACCTTCTGCACACTTACCTGGGAGTAAGACCACTGAATGTAGTGAGACTTGCTTCACCCACCTCTAAAGGACCACCGTAAGTACAGTGGTACCTTGAGTTACAAACTCCACTAACCCAGAAGTAGTAGCTTGAGTTGAGAACTTTGCACCAGGATGAGAACTGAAATTGCACGCTGGTGGCAGCGGGAGGCCCCATTAGCAAAAGTGTGCCTCAGGTTATGAACGGTTTTGGGTTAAGAACGGTCTTCCGGAATGAATTAAGTTTGTAACTCGAGGTACTACTGTAATACAATTCATACACATCAATTTCTACCAAGTTGCTTCTTCAGGATCATGCTATTCTGAATATCAATTCTGCCAATTTCTAGTAATCCATTTAAGTTTTGTAACATCTTAAGGAAAAATCCTAATTTATAGTGGTCTTTGAAGTTTGTATTTGTAGTTCTGCATCAAGCACTTTTATTGTTTTACTGTGATGGACAAGCCATCATGGAACCAATTCTGGGGAAGGGCAGGATATAAATAGAGAAAGAGAGAGACAGACATGAATTGCTTACATTTCAGAATCCCAAACAAAATTGACTATACCATAAATTATAGATATAACTGATTATGGTTCTAATTGTTAATTTATGCTGCTGTAATAGGAATAGTATTTAAAATGCACATTTAAATGGCTATTCACTATCTGGGAGGTTTAATAATTTAGGATACTGCTTCACTGCCTATAGTTAGGGCAAGCCTAAAACTATTCAAGAGATATACTAATCTTTTTGTATGAGCATAGTGCTCATGCTGGGTGTGCCCAAGGCCAGGCGTGTTCAATCTTTGCAGATGTTGTCAGAATAGCCTAGGGAGCCTATATTGATGAACATGTTGCGTGTACATGATTAAAACTATCACACATAACAAGGAATGCCTTGGGAACACAGGCTAGGGTCGTGCACTCATTAACTCATGCTCCACAGAAACTAAATGCACAGGGAAAATCCACTGAAAGAATATTGCTCTGATTAAAAACTGGAGCCTTTCAGTCATATGCTAGAATTTGCCATTTTGTTTGAAGAAAGAAGTTGCAAGACATTTGAATAAAAATCTGAGATAAGAGCAGATTACCCTTATTTCTCCTCTTCCACCCACCAACCCATGACAGAAGTTTCAGAAAGCAAATCAAGCAGCAATTTCTTGAAATCTTGATTAAATACTACTCATGCAAACAACAACAAACACAGCTACATTCCCCCAAGTGGGAAGAGGGCGATGTTATCTCTGTATAAAAAAGGTTGAAAGAATAAACCAATTAAGCTGCATTTTGACTACATTGATTTTTTAATTGCAGGAGCACCTCAAGCTTAGTGGAAAACCAATTACTTAAACGAGGACAGCAGAGGCTGATTTCCTGAGTTATGGAGACCACATGGATTTACTCTTCAGAAGCAACTTTATCTCGGCCACTTCTACAACTGGCAGAGCAATCTTACACATGTCTATTCAGAAGTAAGACATCTTTAGTTCAGTGGGACTAACCCTCATGGAAAGATTGCAGCCTTAGCTACTGTTATAAAGAATTAAACAGACTTTTCTATTAGCTATGCATGCCAAAGTCCAATGTTGAAAATACATTGCTGCAGTTCGAATGAGATGCTAAAATGTAACCTCAGCATAGGTTCTTCAAAAATAAACCCTCCGCCCCCTTTTCTTATTTGTGGGGCAATGTTTTCCTAGATATGTTGAAGCACAAGTCTTAAGCACTTGATGTAAAATCCTGCATTCCCTACTGAAACACAAAATGGTACCTCACTTCCAGGTGTGTCTTCCAGACACTTCTTTTGGAATGTCTTCTACGCCTTTAGCCATTTTCACAAGTGATGGGGTAAATTTCCTTTAGCATTTTGCACATTTACATCAGCTAGAATCAAGCTCTCAAGTTGAATACTTCCCTTCCACTTTTTCTTCTATGTTGTCAAGTCAGAATTTCAGACTGAGCATAGCTCTCAGCTTTGCTTGTGCAATTGTCCTTAACACTATATTCTTAGCACACCTGTTTTTTGTGTGCCGCCTTAGCCATTTTAAAACTGGGCTGCAGATATACAATGTAGAACAGCTCTGCAGTTCCTCACCTGTAGCATTACATACTGCAGATAGTAGATTTCACATTTGCCTCTCACTACTTAATCTGGAGAAAGAAATTAAGCAGACTGTGGCGGCTTGGTTAGACCAATACGCTGATCTGCTCTTTTCCAAGAAATAGAGAGCTGTTTACAATGCAAGAACACTCTAATAGAGGATCCCACTTGCAGTCTCAAATGGCTAAAGGCGTAGAAGACACTCCAAAAGAAGGTCTTCAAAGAGCAAGAGTATGAAACACACTGGAGAACTATTTATACAAGATCAAAAAAGGAGAAATCCTGAGGTTTAAAAAGAGGTTGATTTTAAGGTTTCGACAACTGTACTTGTTGCAGCAGTGACAAAGGCAGAAGACTGTACACCTTGCCCATAAAACTGGCTGCCCTGTTGCACTATATTAAATCCCCAACCCTTCCTTGTTCACCTCCCATTCAAGTTTATTTTGGCTTTTGTTTCAAACAGCCACAGTAACTCATTATAAACTCACTTTTGGCACATGTGGATTAAATTCTACTGCTCTGTGAATAGCTTCTACTGCATTCATCTCTGCCGTACTTAGCCCTCGTCTTGAAGCTGCCTCTGGAGAAAATCTACACGGAACAAAGAAAACAGGAAGCATGGAGGTCAACTTCAGCACAAGGAAAAGCATCAGAGGAGCATCAATGTAGCAGGGGCCTTAGCGCTCTCCAATGGAAAAGCTGAGCAACCAAATGACACAGAGGTTACTGACTAAAAATCCCAGCAGAAGTCGAAAGCACGTTTGCAACTTATCGCGGCAAATGTATAAGCAGTCCAATTTCTTTTCTCTCTGTCTGCTAATCTAAATTTGCTTCATGTGCTTGTTTTTAAAAGCAGGACCAAAACCCCTCAAGGGAGGGGTGAAAAAAGAAAAAAAAAAATGCCAGTAAATTGTTCCAAAGGGTTTTTTTCCCCTTTTTAATTGAAAAATACATTTTGGGAAGGCTTTAGAGTTCTCGAAGCCACTGGGACAGCGACACTAGTAGGTAATCTACTTTCAGCTGTACCCATACCTAGTGGTGTGCCCATACTGTGGGCAAATATCTGCCCCAGTGAATGGAAGGCGGGGGGGTGGGGAATACCCAGACCATGCAATCTCTTTCTCACCTCACACCCCATGGCTAACTCCATAGCTGAACTTGGCAGGCAGACACCACAGGGAAAGCTGTGACAAACCTAGCCCTGCCCTCCCAAGCTGGAGTCGCTGTGTAGGGAGGAAAGATGTTGCAGATGGTACTGGCGATCTACAGGACAAAAAAAAAAGAACGAAAGGGAAAAAAATTACTTAGGTCTCAAAGTGCAAATACACTATAATCGCAAAGTCTCTGCAAAAAATAAAAAAAAAGCAGGAAGGAAAGTGGTCTTTCCCATGCTGCTTCCTTCCCACCCTTTGGGCTGTGCTCTGAACCCGGGTAGCATGTGCATGACGTGACGCCTTCTGCTCGGGATTTGTGCGCTTCCACCTCTGAGCAGAATCTGGCTCACTCCCACGAACAGCTGAATCCCTGCATCTCTGACAAATACCTTTAATAGCAGCTGAAGAAGCAGAGTGTGAGTTGCTAAGCACCCTAGAAAGACACTCCTAAGGAAGCTTTTATGTTGCAGACTGAGATAATCCACTATTTGCCTGCCAGAAATACTTATACATTCACAATACTTGTCTCAAATAAATAATGTGCCCCGCACACAATTATTCTGCTGGTAAGGATAAATTACATTTATAAAATTGTCACATTTTGTATACAAGAAGATGGCCAAGAGAACACCAGCTGTTTTTTAAAAAACAAACAAATGACAGCTGTAATATATAGGTAACCATTGTTGATGCTATCCATGCAGTATACAAATGTGGTGTTCAAGTTGCCTCCATTATACAACATCAAATAAACATCACATGGCATGATAAAACATTTTCCTGCTAGTATGAATGGTCCTTCAGTAATGAAAAATGTTAAATGTCAGCCAAGTTTGCAGAGTAGAATTCTGGTGGACAGGTGTTCTTCTGGACTTACTTGTCAGAGACAGCTCTGGCTTTCAGCAGGGCAGCCGTGTAGCATATTGTGGCTGATTTTGGCAAACTTATATCTGTAGGGAAGAAAACGAAAATGAAAAAGCCTAAGTTTCTTTACGTTTAAAAAGCGCAACGGTGGTGGTAAAAGGGGAATCTATGAAGACATTTTCAATACGTTTTGTGAAATGTGGAAACCTATCTAGAACCACATTGAGGAAGGATTGGAACCAATTATCTCCTCTAAATTGGAATGCTTGGTAGAATAAAGTCAAAACTGTATCTCTTAGTGTTAATGATTTTAACCCTCTGACAAACATTTGCCGCTTGGGAGATGCACCTCTCAGATCATCTCTGAGAGGGGGTCAGCGTAGTGAGGAAGAGTTTTTAAACACAACTAATATGCAGTATTTTTAGGAAACAGGAACATGCAATAATGCCAAGCAAGGAAGAAACATCCAGGATTGTACCTGAACTTAACTAAGGCCGATACAGCTATGATGAACATGTTTGATATTCATTCATGTGTCTGTCACATTCATGTATGAGGTAGTGTCAAGGTCTACTTTATTTCATTTCGTAATTGCATCCTGGGAGACATCCCAAAGCAATTAACAATAAAAGTCAATTTAAAACAACGATAAAAACACAAAATGTATACTATTTTACTTAAAGCATATAAACAATATATTAAAACGTATGAAAAGAAGTTTTAAATAGCTAAAGGGGCATCTAAGTGAGGGAAATTGAACCTCCTTTTCTCTTCTATCCTCTTTGTGGTCCATCATCCCAGCAATGCCCTGAGGATTGGTAAACCAGGCTGAAGCAACAGAATAAGCAGAGGTACCATGGGTAACAGTTCTGCTTCCTTCATGCAGGCATGTTAGAAGAAGGCACACACTCTTGCCCCTCTCGTGTTGACTGGGGGAAACACTTGAATAAACAAGCATGGCTGCCCCATTGCATCAACCTTGTTCTGTGTCTCAAGACTGCTTTCAGCTCAAATGCAAAGCCATGGAGAAAGAGCCAAGCTACACCACAAACTTGCAGCTATATTCTCCTTGCTCAGCTCTAATGGCCCTGGGAATTGGATTCTCATGAGGATACTGAGAAGTGCCAATCAAGAGATCCCTAGCTAGTCTCCTGGAGAAAGTATTCTCAAGGTTCCTTGGAGTTCAACAGGAGACAATTACTGTTAAGTGGGTTTAAGTCTGAAGTGTTCTGTTGTCCCCAGAGAGCCAAAAGGGAGAGATCTATTGACTGACCTTTTCTCAGGTTGACCAAAATAGAATATGCTTAGCCAAACAGAGACCATTAATGGTTGGAATAATTAGTCTTTGAATCATACAAAGATTCATTTCACACATTACGCAGTTATGAATATATGCTTACTGCCACATGTAAACATGGTAGATTGCTTTGGCCAATTCCAGAACCCAGGACTTGGGTCTGTCTGTTTATATGTATTTGACCAATGGATATCCTGCCCTTCTCAAACCCAGGGCAACTAACCAAGTAAAATGACTAACAGTATCAAGACCCTTAAAGCAATAGGGAAAACCTAGCTAAAAATCAGATATACAAAGAAAAGGAACAAAACATGGCAATAGCTAGAGAGAAACAAGCAGATGCCAAATTCAGTACTTGGGTCTCTAATACTAAACACAATACGTAAGTGTGGCAAGATTTCCACTCTCAGATAATTAGCAGAGGTTAACAGTTACCACCAGCTCTCAACTTTAGAAGCATATGATCTGGTCAGGACTCCTGAGCCCCAATCCACCGGACTAGTGGTACTGGAAGTAGAGATGCTGGAAACTGATCCAGCTCCCAGCATTATAAACAGGTCTGAGCCAGAGTACCATCACATTCAGATCCTTCAGCCAGGGACTCCTGAAATTAAGAATATGTACTCGTGGAACCTGCAGTCCCCAAGGAACCTCCACACCAGAGCTCAAATTCTATGTCAACCCTTCAGCACAGGCAATGAGCCTAGAGGGGAAGATTAAGGAGATGTGAAGTGCTACTAAGCTGTAAGCCAGAGCCTTCCCTCTTTAAGGCTGTCCACTCCTTAGGGAAGTGGTCTGTGAGATCTTGCCCCGAAGACATGAAAGCCTTCTGTCTTTGTTGGAGAAGGTCTGGCTTCTTGTCGTGGCTAGGATAGGCCAGATACACATGGCGGACACATGCCACATTTTTACCTGTGCATGGCATGTACAGGTTATCACATCAAAACTCCCTGCAAGCATAAAACTAACACAGCAGGGTGAGAAAGAACCTTTTCACCCGATAAGCTAGTGTTCTACTTGCAGGTAGTTTTTACATGGATCCGTATTCCACTGGCTAATCCAGTATTTCCCAAACTTGGGTCTCCAGCTGTTTTTGGACTACAACTCCCATCATTCCTTGCTAGCAGGTCAGTTGTGATGGGAACTGTAGTTCAAAAACAGCTGGAGAACCAAATTTGGGAAACATTGGGCTAGTCCACTTTGCTCAGCTTTAAAAGGTAAAGGTAAAAGGACCCCTGACCATTAGGTCCAGTCGTGGCCGACTCTGGGGTTGCAGTGCTCATCTCGCTTTATTGGCCGAGGGAGCCGGCGTACAGCTTCCGGGTCATGTGGCCAGCATGACTAAGCCGCTTCTGGCGAACCAGAGCAGCACACGGAAACGCCGTTTACCTTCCCGCTGGAGCGGTACCTATTTATCTGCTTGCACTTTGATGTGCTTTCAAACTGCTAGGTTGGCACGAGCTGGGACCGAACAAGGGGAGCTCACCCCGTTGCGGGGATTTGAACCGCCAACTTTCTGATCAGCAAGCCCTAGGCTCTGTGGTTAAGACCACAGCGCCACCCGCGTCCCTTGCTCAGCTTTACTGTACTATAAAAGCAAGAGGTGAAATATTGTACTGTGATCAAAAGGACAGATAGATGCCTCCAAAAGTGGCAGAAAAGCAATCTCCACCATATCCCCCCAAGACTGTTTGGAAGATAGCGGAAGCCTCCAAAACAGCATGAATATTGTTATGAGAGGCTGCACAGCGAATTAGCAAAAAATCACCTCTCCCTCTCTGCCAAAATAAGAAGAAAATCCATTAGAAGAAGCATCAACCATATCAAAGACTTCAAATAGAGGCACAACTGCATATGACCCAAAATGTTTAATCAACAGTTCCCTAGGAAACTGCTACACACACCCAGGAAAAAGGTAGCGCTCTCCGGCAACGGCTGTGCGGATTCGCTCCACGGAAGAAGCAGTTGACTCTCAGCACCGCACCACTAGCCCCTCTTCGCTCCGGAGCCTGTAATTGGGTTCCTTTACAAATTGGGGGGGGCGCGAAAGGTGCCCGCCGAGTCCCATGGTCACAGGCTTCATCCGCCTGTGATTTTTTAAAGGGTCCCCACTTCGCCGTAGCGGAACAGACCCGTTTTCCGTGGAGCCAGTCCCTCCGGATCAGAGGGAATCCGCCATTACCGATGGCGCCACCCCGGAAGGCTTTTTCCTGGGACAATTTGGCTACAAAACAACTACCCGTGACCAGATCAAATTTGGACAATTGGACTTTAAACAACGATCTGTGAGTAGAACGGAAAATTGGATTAAGAAATTCCTCTTAATTTGGCACTGAAGCGAAGGTCTAAACAGGAAGTCAGCCTTCCGTTTCTTGTAGATAGATTAAAGCAAAGACATGGCAAACTAGAGTTTAGAAAATCGTTTCTAAAGGATCAACTTTCATCATCTAAAACTACAGTGGTACCCCGCAAGACGAACGCCTCGCAAGACGGAAAACCCGCTAGACGAAAGGGTTTTCCGTTTTGGAGGCGCTTCGCAAAACGAATTTCTCTATGGGCTTGCCTCGCAAGACGACAGCCCATAGGGAAATCTCCGGGACAGCGGGGAAGCGCAGCGCGTCTTCCCCACTGTCCTCGGACCTCCGCCCGCCGCGCGGCATCGGAACGAAGCTCCGATGCCGGGCGGCGGGGGGGGGGGAACGCCTCCTCCCGCCGCGCGGCATCGGAACGAAGCTCCGATGCCGGGCGGCGGGGGGGGAACGCCTCCTCCCGCCGCGCGGCATCGGAACGAAGCTCCGATGCCGGGCGGCGGGGGGGGACGCCTCCTCCCGCCGCGCGGCATCGGAACGAAGCTCCGATGCTGCCGCGTGGCATCGGATGGCTTTCCTGAAGACTTGGGGTGGGAGGAGGGTTTTCCTTCCCACCGCCAACATTCAGAATTCTGTTCTGAATGTTTGCGGTGGGGAGGAAAAACCCTCCTCCCACGCAAGCCCCGGGAACAGAGGGAAAGCGCTGCGCGCCTTCCCCTCTGTTCCCGTACCTGTCCTGAAGGCTTGCGGTGCGGAGAAAAGCCCTTCTCCGCACCACCAGCCTGGCAAGCGGTTTCCCTAGGAACGCATTAATTGATTTTCAATGCATTCCTATGGGAAACCGTGCTTCGCAAGACGAAAAACTCGCAAGAAGAAAAAACTTGCGGAACCAATTAATTTCGTCTTGCGAGGCACCACTGTACTGAACCCCCTTCAGAAGCAGGAGAAGAGGGGGGATTCTTTCTGGACTGTTTAAACCTGCAGAAGAGAGTGTAAAGAAAAGTAATTTTCCACCGTCTTGAACCTGGGAGCGGAGTGTCAGGACAGACGTTTTTGGGAAGTTCATTGACTATAGACAAATGTTTTTGACAGACAGTTAAAAGAAGAGAAACATAGTGATTCCATTGTTCTCTTTCACATTTTAAAGGAACAAATATTGACAAAATATCTGAAAAAGGAAACTTTGTTGTTAGATCTGCTGTTACAAAAAAAAAAGAAAGAAAGAAAAGAGATTGATACAAATAGAAGTTCTTCCCCTAGAGGGAGCTTGTGAAACTGTTATTAAATTTGAACTGGGGAGCTTCGCAGCTACAAACAGATTAAGATCGTGGGAACAGACTTCTGACCTTGCATAACAATGTATTCAGAGGCTCTGGTGCGTGCTTTCTGCAAGACAAGTGCTTTATTGGAACAGTTACATGAGAAGACGGATTTGATGACTGTTGCGATTAGAAATTTTGGACAGGTAGTGGGCATCTATATAGAGCCCACCCAGGAATCAACTCAGGAGTGTGCTCTGACAGATCAGATGAGGGAGGAGGTTGTTGCTGGACCTCGGGTGGCAGAGATGGAGGGAGCTGTGGCCCAGCAGGAACATGAGTTGTTGGATCTGACAAATGAACTTGGAAAAAGCCAGATTTGGAGAGAGAGAGTTTTGTTTGGCTTGGAGATGGGGGGCTGGATAGACCCCCCCCTATGCAGGGATGTCTTGACTTTTCAAGTCTGGCAATGGGCCATGAGGAGTTTGGGGTTGTGGGGGTCCTCAACTCTGGAGGGACCTTGAAACATGCTTTTAAATACCACATGGAGTTCAGTGTGGACTATGGAAAAGGGGCTGATCTGTTGAGAAGGGACAAAAATACTGTCAAGTTGGAGTTTCCACGAGTGAAAGGACTAGGAGACAAAGTAAAGTACAGGTATAAATATGAAGAAGATCTGCGGAAGGGACATGGAAGAGACTTAGGGCCTTGGACATAAGATTACCAGGTTAATGAACTAGATGGATGGGATAGAAAGGACTGACAAAACCCGGGACCAGGAGGAAGAGACGCTGGATGAAGATTGGAAGACCTTTTTTTAAAAAAAAAAATTATTTAGGATTGTTTTGTAAAATTTATGAGTATTAGAAAAATGTTGGAATGAAATTATTTGGCTTTAGCAGAAATGTTAAAAAGAACTATGCAAGAATATGTTATGGTTATGAGAAATTGGTATAAATAAGATTTAAGTTTTAGGGTTTTTTATAGTAAGATAAGGTTAAAATAGATTAAGGTAATTTAATGACAGAATATTATGAAAAATGGGAAGGATTTGCTGTGATAATTAATAACTAGAATACAAAAAAGGGAGGTGTGAGGAGGTCGATGAAATAAGGTAATGCCAGTTAAGGATTTGAGAATATTGGATCTGTTTTTAAATTTTTGTGGTTTACTTTTGTTTTTTGATTTTGATGTGTTATGTGTTTTGATTTTTGATTTTGATTTTTATCGATTTGTATTGTTTGATTGCTGTTTGTTTTTCCCTTGTTTTTTCTTCTTCTTTGTCTTTTTGTTTTTTCTGTAATTTTAAAATGCTTAATAAATATCATTTTTTAAAAAAGAAAAGAAACTGCTACACACACCCTCTATTTTTTTGAATAAAAAGGAATCATTTGAAAGCTGAAAATCCTCCCTAATATTTCAATTTTCTCTGTGCTATTAAGGTCAGAAGTCAATTAATGGCACCCACTGTCAGAACACACTCCCCCTTTGAGGTTAATGAATAACTTGCTCTCAGTGCCATTAAAAATAGCTGCTTTAATGGCAAACCATCCAGTATTTTGCAGTATGGCCTGAGGGTCAGGGAGGTTTTCATTTGCCATGAATCCTGCAAATAGCTAATTTCTTCTGAGCAAAGCCATTCAGCAGCAACAACAGATGCATATTTAACCCAGAATTCTGCAGTAGTTAAGCCATCAACCCTAACCCCAAACCTCTTGCACATCTTTTTATTTAGCAAGCTTGCATACCGAATCCTCACAAAAACTGTGCCGGAGAGGAAGAATCTGTGGTTTAAGACATTAGAAGAGAATAATACTGGAGCATCTCTTAAAACAAGTAAAGAGGCAGAAGCAGAAGAAGCTTGAAACATTTTATGTTCTTTGCCTGCCTGCAGTTTCCATGGTGAGCAGTTTCCAGGGCTGCAAACACTATAACCCTCTACTAAGGGGAGGGAAAGATCTTCCTCCGAAATTGCATGCCCCCTCTAGGTATGACCTCCCAGAGCATTTCTGCCGACAGCAAAAGAGAGGCAAAAAATGCACTTTGGGTAGGAACTCTAGATGTCTTAATTGTGCCAGAAGACAATATTTCTGAAAGGCCACAAGACACAGAGAAGTCGAGATGATTCATTGTCTGGGAATATTTTGCATCTCTGAGTTCACCCAAGAGTCAATCACACTGTTAAACAGCAAGAAAACGGGATAATGAGGGATAGGAGGCACTATGTATCACAGAAGGGACCTGAGGGTCATTTAGTCCAACATGCTGCAGGAATCCTGCCCACAGCTGTCCCTGGGTTAGACAAGCCCACACAGATGCTTAGAAAGTTGAGGTAGCTTTAATCTGTTTTAGTTTTGAACTTTTGTATGTCTTTAAGGAGGGTTGTAATTTTTTTTTGGATTTTATTATTTTACCTTTTTGTAAACCATTTTTTTTGTTTGTTTGTTTTACAACCAAGCGATGTATAAATTTCATGAAATAAATAAATGGTCCGGAACACATGGAATGATGGAGAAGCTTAAGAAAGTTTCACCTTATGTAGAATTGTTTCAGAACTACAGAAGGCGGCATTTGAAAGAAGATGGGATTTTCGCACTTTAAAGTGATTCTGTCACTGGAAGCTGCTCTCTCTTCCTCTCAATTTACACACACACACACACACAATGTAAAGAGGTACTTTTGCTTACCATCATATTTTGCCAAAACTGCCTGAACATCTGCATATGCTTGTAACTCCAACAGAGCTTCCAGCAAATTTTCGTGGATGTTGAACATGCTGAGAAGAGGGAATTCCTTCATTAACTATAATAATAATAAAAAATAAAGAGAATAGGCTTAGATTTAGCATGGAATCCTGCAACACTGATATGAAAGCAAGTGTAAACGACTGCTCTAAGGAAAACAAATTCAACAGTGCAATAATGATGATAAAAGTAAGTTAAAACTATAAAAAAACACTTAAAATGTCTACTGAAATAACAAAACAAATCTGCAGTAGGTGTCAAGACATCCACCAGGGTGGGGTCCCGTCTGATTTCAACTGAGCCACCGTACTGAATGTACAGTTCCTAGTGGGTACGAGCAGTGAATCTGAGCCACGGAGGACCATGTTATCTCCTTGTGTTTAATTCTTGAGTATGATCATATTCTGTGAGAGGGAACCTCCCAAAATCCGGGGGGGGGCACACCAAACTACGCCCCAACATCCTAAAAAAAAATAAAGAGAAAGGAAATTGCTCTGTTCCAGATGCAGCAACTGTCAGGGAAAGGAAGAAAAAATTCTGCTTTCAGTTCAGGAGAGTCCATTCCCTCTCTCTCTAGCACTTCATTTTAAGGCAAACGCATGTAATCACTCAGTGTAGAAGCTGGAACAGGAAACATGCTTCATATACACTACCTTAATCATGGTCTAGTAATTATTTCCTCCAAATAACCAAGTTAGATGGTTATCAAAATTACACCGGTTTTATAAAATGATTTACACGCCCCCCCCCAAAAAAAATTAAAGGGTTAACTTTTGGTGCAAACACCTTTGATAACAAGTCAGCAGAACTTGGCTTGCAAATGCATACTTATTTTTCATTACACTTCACCTAGCAATCATTTTACATCTATTAATATAACATTGCACTATAAGGTGGTTCACTATTAGAACAGGAATTGAATCTAGAGCACATATACATAAAGTTGGAAATAAGTGTTTGCTCTAGCATCATGCAAATAAATAAAGGTAAAGGGACCCCTGACCATTGGGTCCAGTCGTGACCGACTCTGGGGTTGCAGCGCTCATCTCGCTTTATTGGCCGAGGGAGCCGGCGTACAGCTTCCGGGTCATGTGGCCAGCATGACTAAGCCGCTTCTGGAGAACCAGAGCAGTGCACGGAAACGCCGTTTACCTTCCCGCCGGAGCGGTACCTATTTATCTACTTGCACTTTGATGTGCTTTCGAACTGCTAGGTTGGCAGGAGCAGCGAACGAGCAACGGGAGCTCACCCCGTTGTAGGGATTTGAACCGCCAACCTTCTGATCGGCAAGTCCTAGGCTCTGTGGTTTAACCCACAGCACCACCCGCGCTATATAAAATAAATACTTGTGGGCTATTTGTTTCCGAGCCAACAAATAAAACAGAAGACTGACAACACATTAGAAACACATTACATGTTGACATTTATCTAGTTTGGGTTTGTTTGTTCTTTTGCTTTCTGACCAAATACGATTTCCACTCGCCCCTGTTACACAGTTTCGGGGTGATAGTCTTGGACATCAGACAACAGCAGAGAGACTGGACTGCGAGACAATGCAAATCAACAGCAGTCCCATCAGAAAAGTCTTACGGCTAAATCATTTTGGGTTGTGACTGTGAAAGCGGCCATCACTTTACTCTCGGAATAAATGCAATCAGATGAAAGCAAGTGGGCAAACAAAACGTTAACTCTAATGCATTTTCTCTTCCAGAGTGGAATTCTCCTTCAAAATGTTTGCAATAAATTACAAAGAAACACGGTAGGCTAGCACAGGATGAAAGGTAATGCAACTCGAGCCCTTTTGTAAATTGACACAATAATGAGTTGCTCACTATATTTCTGTCTTTAAAATGTAAGGGAATATACATGTTACTGTGCCATTTACCTTGCCATTTATAGAAAGGTGAGGAATTACTTTGGGCTTTAGCATTGTAATCATTTTTCACCCATATGCTGGGCAAAATTAGGACTCCAGGTCTTGGGGATCTAGGTGTTCCACTGCCCCTGGTCTTGATATACAAATATTGATGGACCACAACACCTACCAATGGCCAGGCTGGCTGGGGATGCTGAGGATTGTAATTCAACAACATCTGAGGACCCTGGTTGGGGAACTTCACCCTGTTGCCAGGGTCTCTATGCTGCTGCCATTCGGAAACCCAGCCAGATGGGTGGGGTATAAATAATAAATTATTATTATAAAACTGTGGGTGCGGCAATTTGGGTACATAGCCATGAAAGGGGGGAGGTGTAACTGGTGCCCTGAGAAACTGATATCAGGGTTGCCAAGAGTGCAGAAGCTGCACACTAGCTTCTTTGCAACCTTCCCTGTTGAATGGGACCAGTGGCAGGCTTTGGGCTCTCAAATTCCAGGGGCGGTGCTAAAATTTGAGGGGCCCCTTCCCACCTCTTGTGCTCCATTCTGCAACACTGTTGTGGCACCCCTTCCAATGTGGCTGCACCGGTCGTGTTACTTTACAACCGCCTCTGATGGGATCCATTAAGGTTAACAGGAGGCACCTAGTGATGGCAAGACGGTTATAACAGGACACATAATTCAGTCTCATTAAGGCCATTAGTAACCCCAGGATGCCTGGACTGGATCAATAGTTTTTACATCCCCTCTAGACACAATATAGGCAGAAAGGTAAGAGAATGAAAGTGCATTCATTAGGGTTGCCATACGTCCAGAATTTTCCGGACATGTCTTGGATTTTAATGGCGGAATTAGTGTCCGGGGTGGAATCGGTAAAATGTCCTGGTTTTTTGTCAAGAGAACAAGGAAGTGTGCGCAAAAAAGCTCAACTAAGAGTATGTTTCCAGGCCGATGAACAAAGCCTCAATGCTACAATTCCTAATGCTGTTGTCTCTATTTCGTTGCTGCTTAGCTTAAAAACACTGCCATACCTCCATTTTTCAGCACAGTACGTCACATATCGTTAAGGAGTAGCCACATTGTGACAAAAGCAGTTCGTTAAAATGGGGCAATGTCTGACAAGGAAGAGGTTGTTGCAGTTTTGTATCACAAAAGTAATTAACTGTTGTTGTTGTTGTTGTTGTTGTTGTTGTTGTTGTTGTTGTTGTTGTTGTTGTTGTTGTTGTTATTTATACCCCACCCATCTGGCTGGGTTTCCCCAGCCACTCTGGGCGGTTTCCAACAAAAGATTAAAAATACATTAAAACATCAGTCATTAAAAACTTCCCTAAACAGGGCTGCCTTCAGATGTCTTCTAAACGTCAGATAGTTTTCTTTGACATCTGGTGGGAAAGCGTTCCACTGGGTGGGCGCCACTACCGAGAAGGCCCTCTGCCTGGTTTCCTGTAGCTTTGCTTCTCACAGTGAGGGAACTGTCAGAAGGCCCTCAGCGCTGGACCTCAGTGTCTGGACAGAATGATGGGGGTGGAAACACTCCTTGAGGTATACTGGGCCAAGGCCGTTTAGGGCTTTCAAGGTCAGCACCAACACTTTGAATTGTGCTCGGAAACATACTGGGAGCCAACGTAGGTCTTTCAAGACCAGTGTTATGTGGTCTTGGCGGCCGCTCCCAGTCACCAGTCTAGCATTCTGGATTAGTTGTAGTTTCAGGGGCCACCTTCAAAGGTAGCCCCACATAGAGCGTGTTGCAGTAGTCCGAGCGGGAGATAACTAGAGCATGCACCACTCTGGCAATGACAGTCATTGGTTCTTAGCTCAGTCAGTAGAGCACAAGACTCTTAATAAATAAAATTTATTATTATTATTATTATTATTATTATTATTATTATTATTAACCTCAGGGTTGTTATATATTGCCTTAAGCCTGGAAATGAGATCTTAAGTGCACTGGAAGGCTGCTTGCTGAATCCCTATTTTGTTTCCCAGGATGTGCCAGCATTCACATGTTAGCACTTCTCCTGATATAGCTTGGATTTGGAGGGGGTGCGTACACACCTTCCTCCAATCTTTCAAATGAACTCATAGCCTCTGCCCTTCCTCCCAATGCTGTGATGTGGAAGGAAGCTGCAAAAATGGTTATTCATTGAACTGCAGGGGAGAGGGGTCCATCTTCCCATCTATGCCTGGGATACAGAAATGGCAAGATAAAATTCATCTTTTTTTCAAAAGTAGAAAAATCTTGACTTGGCTCCGTGGGAACAAACAGCTGAAGGAGTTAGAAGGCTCAAATGGCTGCCCCAAGATTCCTTTGTGTAGAAGGAGAAATCCTTTCTCAAGATGGAGAAATCATCCCCATTAACGACCATCTGTCAAGTTCGTGGTCCTAAGAATGCGGCTACATTTAGCTAGAGCCCAAGAGCGGCAGAATGTCTGACAGCTTCACAATGATGGAACTGAAGCTGTCACGTATGTTGGTAGTGAGCTAAATACGTGTAAAATCCAGGAAAATGGAATTAGACTGCAAAGAGGGGGTGCCCATTTCCTGATAAGGTCTGTCCGTTTCACTACTGGCGCATATTTCCCTTGGGGCTACTATGCATGCACTTACATGCTGTACTAAGTATTGGCAAATGAACTAGAGTGCTGACAGCAACTGAGATAAGTAGAAAATTGTATCGCGGGAATGAGCTCAGGAAGGGAGGTCAAAGCATCAGCAATGTCATCAGCCTAATATAGCCTCTCTCTCCCCTCCTACCCACCCCCCCCCCAATAGGGAACAATGCTCGTTTTAGTATTCCTAATTAAAAATCTCTCTTTCTATATATTATGATACCATTTTTGTTACATCCAGCACCGCACTTGCCTCTTTCCAAATCAAAGTAATTGCATCAGTTTCTGGTTTTGCCACATTTACTCTTGATAAGGGAATCATCCCATTACATGCTGATCCTTTTAAAATAAATAATAGCATTTGTCCGGTGGTTATGCCTCCCTTCCTTGTATCGGTGAAATATGGGAGTACGGGGTTTATGTACTTACTTCCCCATTGACAATAAAAGGCAACATTCAAATCAGGAAACCCTGCACTTATTTGAAAGCAGGGTGTAAGAGGACTGAAGTCCCAAAACCCTGGGAACCATCCCTTGTTGGTCTAGCAGGCGCCAAACGACCCAAACCTGCAAGTTAGTACAGCAGCCATCGCTGCTATAGTCCCACCAGTCTGGGCCAGGAGACTCCCAGAACCTTACCAGATACCCCTTGAGATTCACAGGAGCAAGAGCTGGAAACCAGACTCATGCCCACAAAAATTACTCAGTAGCAGTTTGGCCAAGAAACTGGACCCAGTACCAAGGACTTTCCCCAGAAACCACATGAAGATTAAAGAGGTAGATTTGTTCAACATAATTAAAAGAGAACTCATAGGCCACTGAAAAAATACAATTGGAGAATATTGCTAAGAGTGCAAGAGAACACAATTGCAAAACGAAAGAAAAATAGCAAAGCTCATTTAGCTGAGTTCTAATACATAGAAAAGGATCAATGGACCCCACAGATGTTGGAAAAAGTGTACGGCAGCAGACAAGGGAATAGGGTCACTCCATACAATACGGCCTAGCAGCTGAACCAAGTCTTCCTAGCCAATCAGAAGACTTCCAGGTTGTAAATTTCCAAAACCTAAGCGTGACCATGCCATCTCATAGCTGAGTCATCCCTTCTAATTGACAAGCCACTATTGTGGTCTTGAAGATGCAGCGCTGTCAAATGACATGGCATGAGATCATCTTCCAGTTAGTGGGAAAGAACTAAAGGCCAACGTTTACCCAGAGGTCTTGAGAAAAGGAGCCATCTTTGTGGGCAAGGCCCAAACTGGAAAACCAAGGTATCAAACTCGCTAGAAAACTTTCGCTATCAGGGTAAGGGAGTGGGGATCTCCCAGGTCAGACCCCTTACAGGCAGTGAGGCAGTAGGAGAGGAGCAGAAAGTGGAAAGAGGGAATAAAAAGCAAGTCCAATAGAGGCATTGTTGGGATATTTCCTTAGGGGCCTTATGCATTTCACATGCGCTCAAGAAGGTCTTCCACTCTCATCATGCAGGGAACTATGAAGCTGGGGATAATGTTGGGAAGGATCCGCACAAAGAATCAATACTGGAATAGGTATTTTAAGTGTCATGGTTTTTGGACTGCGCATGGTAATAAGACAAATATGAACACAAATCCAAACTCACATCTCTCATCATTTTCACAGCTTCCCTGGTCCTCCCCAGCTTTCTTGTACACATTGCCAGCCTCCTCTTAATGTAGACTAATACATTAGTGTCCCGTCCTGGGGAGAGAGAGAGAGAGAGAGAGAGGGAGAGAGGGAGAGAGAGAGAGAGAGAGAAGGAGGGGGGAGGTTTTAAGAGGATGAGTGTTTGCAGAAACAGACAGAACAAAGGTTCCATTTAACATCCTCAAAGTGTAAGGTATAACCTTTCCTTTGAATTCTTATTGCCGAATACCAAAGATATGTGGAAGGAAGCAATAAAAAGTACATAGACCAACAATCCTCACTGTTAAGTTACAAAGATCTAGAGCTGGAACCTGCCCAGGATTAGTCAAGAAGTACACTTAATAAAAAAAATATGTGAGGGTTTTTCTTTAGCCTCAATTCTACAGCATACTGTTAACAATTCTAATCACTAATACAAGAAGAACTCACATGCATGCCAAAATTATGCAAACTTCTATACCTTGCCTCACTTAGGCAAGTGTTTATCGTCCTGACTCTCTGAAAAGGTTTCCATTTCTTGATGAAGTTTAGCTACAAATGATTGCAGTGTGAATTGCTGTTGCAGTTGCAGGTTGCTTTCTGTACAGCTGAATTCAAATTTATTTATTTATTGAATTTGTTATGCTGCCCTTCCTCCCAAAGGAGTCCAGGGTTTTCAACATTATCATGCAATTTAAAGAGTTCTGGTAAGAGGAGAGATGCTTTCAGCTACCAGTTTCAAGTCAACCATCCCTCCAGGGCATTCTTTGTACACTGTAAACAGCTGACTGCCGCTCTTAAGAGTTCAGCCATACATAGCAGCACTGGAAAAGCCATTTGAATCTGAATTTGCCTTCTGTGCAATGGCGTTCTATGCATCACAAGCTGAGTCTGTTCAGTACCATGGAGAGAATCCCTTCTCTCTCTCTCTCTTTTGCACACTGTCAATAGCACACTTTCAGAAGCAGTAAGCATGTAAATACCGATTATGTGAGCACCAGTGCTTGCACACGACTAGCTTATTGCAAGACAGGGGTGCAATGATCACAACAGATGGCCTGCAGCCATGAACCATGCAGTGAATGCCTAATATGATTTTAACAAAAAACCCTAATGTCTCTATGGGGCTGGCTTGTTGCACAAGACTGCAAGAAGGAGGAGGGCAAATGGGACATGAAAGTAGGATTGCTGCTGCTCAGGACCCAAAGTATTCCATTCCAGCCCCCTCCAGGTTTTCCCGTTGACCACCTCCCACCCCAAAGTTGGTCAACATTCCATAGTCATCGATAATATTCATTTTGGGGGGTTTTTTTGGGGGGGAGGGGGTCCCCAGTACAGTTTTTCTTGTAAAATGATAGCTTTGTTAGTATTATTATTATTTCTCCAAGCTTTAGGGTCCCTCCAACCTTGCCAATTCCACACATGTGAATGGGTTTTGGCACTCACAGCTTGAGCATCAGCAATAGACATGATGTGAGGTCTTTTCTCGTGGGACTTAACGAAGAGACCCTTGTTATTCAACACTATACAGGGGGTACCAAGAAACTTATGGTCTTTCCCCATCCCAGCCATCCTCCTTCAGCCAGCCTAGAGGATGAAAAGGGGCAGGGGTGGAGAAACCATGAAAACTTTGGTGTATAGATTGGACTCTGCAGCCTTGGTAGACCAGGTGCAGCGTGCAGTGTTCAGGTCTGCCTGCCTCCAAAGGGTGCCTCTGCAACTGAAAAGTCCTTTCCTTGCTTCAAGTCAAGGAAGTCAAATTCCTACACACACACAAGCACACGATATATATAGACCAAGCAGCAAGATTTTCTGCCTCTGGTAGAGTTGTGTGAATATAAACACGCTGAACTCTTCCTTCACACTGAATTTACACAGTTCCTTGTGATATCGTAGTTATCCACAAACATTAATAGAAATAAATTTGAGCATTGACCGTTTAACAAAGAACAAATCAAGATTTTTTTCTTTTCAAAGACTTTTTTGAGAATAAGGCATCATACCCTTTCTTTAGTTGTAATATGTAGATAATGATCTACAGAGTCACAGTATTAAGACAACACACTTGTTGTGTTGCCATACATTGGCCTAATGTATCCTACTTGTCAACCAAGTATTTGCAGATTATGGTCCTCACGTTTTGAAATCTCTTCTAATCACAACAAGATATAAGCCAAAAGCATTCAGAATACATACAAATTATCCCAAAGCCATGATTGTACTTTTCAGACAGATTAAGCAACAGGTCTGACTTTCAAAGAGAAAATAAATAAGGCAGGAGAGGGAATTCCTTCAGCTGTAGTTCATATTAAGTAACCACTTATCTCTAGAATGGTTTCCCAGTATTTAATAAAGGGCTCATTAGCCACATCTGTTTTTAACATGGTTATATATAACATAATTAGATTGGTTTGTCCTCCAAGCTGTGTTATAGTGACTCAAGGAATGGTCAACATAGAGTCAATAAAAGCGTCTATTCAAGACATTGTAAAATGGTCTTGGGCTGTAATCCTATCTACATTTACCTGAGAGTAGGTCCCACTGAATTCAATGGCACTTACGTCTGAGTAGACATGAATAGGATTACACTGTTATTTACAGAACCTGAGGCTTTTCAGCATTTTCTGGAATTCAAAATCATTTCCCTTGGTTGAATTGAAGAAAGCCAAGTTACAAACACTTTCACCCTGCCAGTCTCTGTGTTATCAGGAACAATTTGCATGGAATAGATAGAAACACGAGGTTGGGAGGTGTCAAAAGGATATTCTAAAACAAGATCCTCTGCAGGATCCATTTAATGGGCTGATAATCTAAGGAAGATCATCTAGTTTGTTGAATGCCTCAAAAGCAAGTAAGGAACAAATAGCAGTTCAAGAGTAATTTTACCAACATCTGGCTAGATTTGTCATGACAATCACTTCTGGGTTTTGCTGTGTTTAAAATGTCTATTGGGAAGAGATTTCTCTCTCTCTCTGCCTCACAGATGCCACATGCAAAGAGGCCCTCAGATGTCTCCTGGACTTTTTAATCCTAAAATCTTCCATGATAAGATCTTTTGTACCACCTAACATATCTGGAATTATCATGGGGTAAACTCGCCTGGCTGCCAGGCCCATTGTAGAAGTTCTCTCCCTCTCCAACTCCTAAGCTTTTCATCTGCACTCAATACACACATTCCATTTCATTTTCTGCCTGAGATCACTGTGCCTGAAATGAGAAGCCATCCTTATCAGTGATCCCAATAAGGTCACCACCCACATTTTGTGAAATTTGAGCATTCTGTTTTATAGACATGCTGCTGACTGCTTGAATCAATCCTCTACACTGTTATTTCCATGGGCCCCAATAGGAGGCTCCTCATTCTAAAAACACATTTCATTTTGGGGAATATGTCGTGAATAAACATTTCCTGGAACACGCTAGCTAGGTAAACAGCTTATGGAAATGCAGAAACGTCAAATCTTATTGGGGAGGGGGCAACTTTCCCACTTCTTTCCCACACTAAGTGGAAAAGTGACCTTCGAAATTGTTGCCATGTTTCAGGCTCCTGTTTCCTAAAGTTCAGCAGGTTAAAATAAGCTGATCTCTTGCAGCTTCTTTCCAAATTTGGCAATGATTATTCCAGGCAACTTGTTGCAAAAGTATCCTTTTGAATACAAATGGCTACAACTGGACGGCACACGTATCTTTGTTCAGTGGTACTAATGCTTCCTGGTAATTCTTGGCCACCCCAAGATAAATTGCTTTGTACAGACCATAGATTTGATTTCCTCCAAAGAATCCTGAAAACTGCAGTTTACCCTTCACAGACCTACGGTTCCCATGATTCTGTGGGGAAAGTCAGGTGAATCAAATGTATGGTTGTGTGCACAGAACTCCCAGTAACTGTTACGATATAGAAGCAATGCAGCCGCGAGCTGCTAGCTTGAAAACAGCACATGATGGAATGTTAGGACTGTTCCGTGGGAAACAGAGGGACAGTCAATTCACAGTGCAGAGGGCACCGGAATTAGCTCAGAGTGTAATATGAGCTGTACAGGAAGTACAGGGGGAGTGTTTTTTCTCTCTCTCGACTGCTGGAGTTTGAAGAGAGCAGTCATGTTTTTTGTAACGCTGCAAAGACAGAAATAAAGGCATGTAAATACGTTTCTGTCTATCTCTTTCCCCTGCCAGGGGGGGCAGGAAAGAGGGGGGGTGTTCTTCTCACGCTGAGAAGGATTGCCTATCGCGACCTTTCCCTGGATCTTGCCAGGAAAGCAGACAGGGAGGTCAACAGGAGACCAAGCCAGGTGCCTGGGAGAGTTGCCAGTTTCTCCTGATAAAGGCTTGATTTCCGACAGTAACTGCATTTCCATACACACACACACACACACACACACACACACACACACACCAAACATATTTTGTTATACCATACATGTGACTTCCCTTCCTCCCCTCCCAAGGTTCATTTAAATTCCCCTATGTTCCTGCATATTTTGATATATCCATCTAATTCCATTTTCCTACCTTACATCACTTCAATATTTATTACACCGTTTAATTCCAATAACTGCATTTCCATCAATAGCAGATGCCTCACATTTATGGAGCGCAGCAGCAGGGAAATGTATCCCTAACTCCCTCACACCCTGCTGGCCAATTCTGAAAGCTGAGTGAGACCACACACCTGTCAATAACCTGATGTCACAATGACATCATCAGCTGACTGCTGCACCTTCAAAGGGGTTTGCTGCAACCTCTGTTCAGCAGTTACAGGGAGCCCCCTTTTATGGAGGACAAGAAACAAACCTTTTCAATTGTTTTTAATTAAAGCTAAAATTCTCAAGAATAGGTATACTGTGTTCAGTGCTGTTTCTGGGGAGAATCGTGGTATATAACACACAACCCTGTGAAAAAGTGCTATTAGCCTATAGTGGGGTAGCAGGGCTAAAAAATAAAAATAATTCATATCTGGCAACCAACGTGCCACTTGCAAATAAAGAAGATTTGGGATTGAAATACTGCTCAGTCATCGAACTCACTGAGAAACCTAACCCTAACATCACACGGTAAGAATGAGGATAGTCCTCTGACCCCACAGAACACTCAGAAATCACTGGAGGAGGAATGGTGTACAAACAGCATGTAAATATTTTTTGAAATGCAAGTTTGAGAGGGGTAACTAGGTGTGTTAGGAAAGCTGAAAAAAATGCTGATATATTTCACATGTGGAAAACCAATACGCTTCTTTGGTTTCAGATGGTGCACGGGTAGAGGAGCCTAAAAAGCTAAGGGCACAAATTTCCACGGCCCTCTAGCGGCTATGGTGGCTCATTTACCTGAAGTAATGTATTTAGCATTCACTCTGAAAGTGTATACAGTGGAACCTTGGTTCTTGAACTTAATCCATTCTGTGGGTCCGTTTGACTCCCAAAACCATTCCAAAACCAAGACGCAGCTTCCGATTGGCTGCAGAAGCTTCCTGCACTCAAGCGGAAGCTGCATCAGACGTTTGGCTTCCGGAAAACGTTCGCAAACTGGAACACTTACTTCCGGGTTTGCGGCATCCGGGAGCTGATTTATTCGACAACTAAGCCATTCGAGAACCAAGGTACCACTGTACTCGATTCTGAGCAAACAGCCTCCTAGAATTGAGTATACACTTCCATAGGCAATGGTTGCCAGATGTGAAATATATCGGCGTTATTTTCAGTTCTCCTACCCCACTACTAGCAACTATTTGTCTCTTGAAAGGTCTTGGGATTTTTAGTCGAAGAGAGACTAGCTTACTGTGTTGAGCTTCATACTGGGCACCATGATGCTGCAGCTGTTGGCTACGCCTGTAGCAGCCTTCGCCAGCCTTCAGAGCCAGTTTGAACAACTTCTCTGCTTCCACAATAGTTGTTGCTTCCTCTTCTGCCAACAGAATATAGGCAGTGGCACACCTGTCAGTGAAACAACAGAAACAATCATTAGTAAGACAAACTAGGAAAGGGAAAAGCATTTTCTAGGCTATATCCAATTAACACGTAGCTTTTGTCTGTCTTATTGCGATAGGAAGGTAAAGTGACCCCTGACCATTAGGTCCAGCAGCGGACAACTCCGGGGTTGCGGCGGTCATCTCGCTTTATTGGCCAAGGGAGCTTCTGGGTCATGTGGCCAGCATGACTAAGCCGCTTCTGGCGAACCAGAGCAGAGCACGGAAACGCAGTTTACCTTCCTGCCGGAGTGGTACCTATTTATCTACTTGCACTCTGATGTGCTTTCAAAATGCTAGGTTGGCAGGAGCAGGGACCAAGCAAGGGGAGCTCACCCCGTCACGGGGATCTGAACTGCCAACCTTCTGATCGGCAAGCCCTAGGCTCTGTGGTTTAACCCACAGCGCCGCCCGCGTCCCTATTTGTGATAGGAAACACGCGTGCAATTCCATGTGTTCATGGAGGCTCTCTGAAGCATCTGCTACGCTGCGGTCTATTAGTGCTCCTCCATTCACTTCACTGGAGGAGAACAATTCTGCAAGGTATGTGTGAAGCCACCCAGCCACTTAAGCCAATGGCAGGAGCAGCAAGAGGCTGCAACCCAGACCTCTGCATAAACAAGGGACTCCTATTCCCATTAATGGAGACTGCAGCCTGAAAGTTTCATTTGAACTGGCTAGGACCTGGACCTATTGCTTCTTCTCCCATATAGAGATCTTACCACAAGTAGCTGTCTGAAATGCAGGTTCTATGTGACACAAGTAAGGGTGTGATCCATGCTATAATAATAATAAATACTAATTTTTTATTTATACCCCGCCCTTCCCGGTTCGGAAAACCGGGCTCAGGGCGGCTAACAACCAATTTAAAACACTTAATTGTAAAAGCAGCATAAAATACAGTATAAAAACATGAATAACAATAAAATTCGAAGTTCAGAAATCAATTTGGGGGAAATCCATCTAATAAGCATTAGATAGTCACCAGGGCTAGCTGGCTGAATTAGTCCTACTTGGCCCAGCGAGGAGACCAGGGGAGAATTAGCTGTGGGGTCTCAGAGTGGGTAATCTTCATAATGGGTGGGAGGGGGGAGAGAAGGGAAATAAAAGACCAGGCTGAATTCAAATTAAAGGCCAGGCGGAATAGCTCTGTCTTACAGGTCTGGTGGAAGGAGGTTAAATCCTGAAGGGCCCTAGTCTCATGGGACAGAGCATTCCACCAGGTCGGAGCCATCACTGAGACGGCCCTGGCCCTGGTGGAGGATAGTCTGACTTCCTTAGGGCCTGGGACCTCTAAATTATGGTTATTCATGGACCTTAAGGTCCTCTGCGGGGCATACCAGGAGAGGCGGTCCCATAAATATGCAAACCACCAGGCCAGAAATCCCAGGCATACAAAGCTGGGACTCAGGATATGGCACAGTCCAGCAAGCTGTGCAGCATTTGCAATAACTGTTGTGGCCAGTCAAATCCATTGCAATAGGTCCCAGCCAAAAATAGTGTCTACCTGAAGCTCCATTCGTTCTGCGACTCAGCAGACTACTGGCACTCAGTGCAGAGCGGCTGGTATGCAAAGCCCCAATAAGGAGGCAAGGAGCCACTGTCCAGACACATAGCGCATGCAAAGTTCTGCAAAGCAAAATTCTGTGCAGGATTGTGTTCCAAATAAATAACTGGCAATACATTGCTGGATCAGAGTAGGCTACTATTTTTAACTTGAAACATTCGGAATGGAGCTCAGAAACCACAAGAACAATTGAATGCGTATTTTATTTTAAAGGAATAACAAAGTCCATGTTTGAAATAAATAAATAAATAGGCCTCAGTATTAGCAGAATTTCTCCTGCTCTTAAGGTAAAGGGACCCCTGACCATTAGGTCCAGTCGTGGCCGACTCTGGGGTTGTGGCGCTCATCTCGCTTTCTTGGCCGAGGGAGCCAGCGTACAGCTTCCGGATCATGTGGCTAGCATGACTAAGCCACTTCTGGTGAACCAGAGCAGTGCACAGAAACGCCGTTTACCTTCCCGCCGGAGCGGTACCTATTTATCTACTTGTACTTTTGTGCTTTCGAACTGCTAGGTTGGCAGGAGCAGGGACCGAACAACGGGAGCTCACCCGGTCACGGGGATTAGTACCGCCGACCTACTGATCGGCAAGTCCTAGGCTCTGTGGTTTAACCCACAGCGCCACCCTGCTCTTATTTCACTACTAAAAACTACTTTGCCATGCAAGCATCAGCAGTTAGCACGAACAGATGAAAAAAGAATTATAGGTCCTTCCCTATTGCCCACCGTTTGCAAATTTGGAGAACTACCTCACTTTGTACCTCACCCTCCCAAAGATAAGAAATTAGCATGAACAGTCTAGATCAGGGGTGGGGACAATCTTTTAATCTGAAGGCAGTGTTTCCTCATTAGGGAATCTTCCGGGGGCCACATGGAGGCTGAGGCCAGAGGCAAAAAGAGGGTGGCTTTCACTCTTTTTTTTACAGTAGGCTGCATCGCAGCTACTCACAAAAGCCAGAGGTTGCTACACCGTCCTCCATCCTTCTCAACAAACAAGAGGCAGTGTCACAGTTCAATAAGACATTAAGGTACCCAAGGAGAGCGTGGAACAGGGCCATTGAAGTGCATGGCTGGGGAGAGTTCTGGGGGCCAAATAAGAGGCTTGGAGGGCCACATTTGGTCCCCAAGGCTGTAAGTTTCCCACCCCTGTTCATGATCAAGCAAAACCATTTTCAAATGACTGTTGAGATACTTACTCATTTAGCTCTAAGGCTTCGTGTGCTGCAGAAATTCTGGCCTGTGGATTTCTCTCCCTCCACGCTTTTTGCATTACTGTTGAGCAAAGTATTTAAAAATAAATAAAAACAGAGGAGGTGATTTGACAGGACGCAACTGTAGTCAAGCATTCCGTTGGGGCATTTTATCAGGCAAATGTCTCGACGCACCTTCTCTCCAAACCTCAGGTTTACTCTTTTAACGTGTCCAGAGGAAGAGGAAACTTACATCTGTGCAGACAATGTTAGAGGAAACTACAGGAAAACGTGCCAAGAATGGTTTGCTCAGAAATCAACAATGGAAACCAGCTTTGGCAAGTGGGCAGGACAACCCATCTGTCAATCAACTTATCTCAGATGATGGGCAGGTAGGGTGCCCTGCCCACCTGCCAAAGTCCCTTGCACAATGATTTGCCCTGTGCTCATCTCCTTTCCGCAGTGATTGGCTGTGTGGCTGAGCTCCCCCCACAGGGAGGAGCTCAGGTCGCACATCTGATCCAGCTACATCTCCACTTCCTGATGTCACACTGGACATATGGGGAAAGTGGGTGCGGTTTGGGGAAAATGGCCTTGCAGGCCAAATTGGGACCTGTGCTGGTCCAAATCTGACCTGCAGACCACAAGCTCCCGTCTCTTGTACTACAGCAGAATTTCCCAAACTTGCGTCTCCAGCTGTTTTTGGACTACAACTCCCATCACTCCCAGCTAGCAAGACCAGTGGTCGAGGATGATGAGAATTGCAGTCCAAAAACAGCTGGAGACCCAAGTTTGGGACACCCTGCGCTAGAGGAAGATTTTTGGAGAAAGGGCAAGAATACCTACTAGTGGTACCTGCAACCAAGTGTTGCAGTGTGGAGGGCTTCAGCTTCTCCAGGCCATTCCCGCTCCCGTTTGGTTTTCTGTTTCCTCCCTTAGTGTCAGCATTTCATGGTCACTGAACATGCCCAGACATTATCAGGCTGTTTTCTGAGCTAACCCAAACCCTACTGATACAGGGTGATACCATTTCAGCTAGATAAGCAGCAGCACTCACACTTCAAATCTGAAGTGCTGAGAACCATAATTTAGACAAGCACTCCAAGCAAGCGGTTTAGACACAAGCAAAGACAACAGATTGGTGATCCGAGACACCTTGTCCCTATTTTCTTGGAAGTAAACTTTGCTATTCACTCCAAGTCATACGTTTCCAAGCACACTTATTAGTAAACTCCTTACTGGCATCTGCAGGCCTTAAGTGGTCCGTATCGCACGTGAAGAAGGTCTGATGATCTTGCGCCGAAAGATTCATATCGTAGTATGTCAGAGGTTCCCTTCCCGTCACCCAGGTATACCTGGAGAGAGTATAAAAGAGAGTACAAGAAATAGCAGAAACCGCCATCGCAAATTCATCGGAAGATCTTCCCCATGGGCCATTCCAAATTCTCAGAAATCTTCTCATACCCTTTTCATCCTACTGGATATAACGAGCCCTCTTCATCCTACTGAAATGGGGACCCATCAGACCTCTCCCCGTGCTTCTCACAGCCCTGCTCCCAAAGGATCTTTCTAGGCTGGAATTTGTCCTTAAACCACAGATATTGCCTCCCGCTTACCTGGATGGAGAATGTGTGGTGTGTGTGTGAGTGAGAGAGAATGAATCTTTGCATTTTCTTCTCGACAACCTTCAGAAGGAAGGGGTGTGTAGGACCAGAAGCAAAAGTGGGTGAATCAGTGAATATAAATCCAACCTTTGTACAGTAGGCTAGTTTCTACATACACTCACAGACCCCCCTGCATATCCTCTATCCAGGCAAGTGAGAGTCATTGTCAGAATTCAAGGATGCAATCTAACCAGGCAAAAATATTCAAGGAAGCAGATTTAAGGCAATGCCCCCCCCCAGGGCACCCAGCTCAGAAGGTGGCTTCCTGCCTCCTTCCCAAAGGCATGAGGACTCTGACAAGGTCCACTTCCTTCCAAAGCCTACTTTGTGCTTTCCCAGCTTCGGGAAGGAGGTGGGAGGCCTCTAGGTGCCTGTCAGGACCCTCATATGCCTCCTTCACAAAGCCCAGCATCTCACTTAACTGGGTTTGGGAAGGTGGTGCAAGGACTTGACTGGGTGGCGTCAAATTTTGGCCTGGCACATCGCACCATTATTAGCAAGGTCTGCCCCTGATGTGTAGCAAGGTGGGCGAGGGGTGTGGCCTAGGAAAAGAGGGAGTGGCTATGGAGAGAGCTGGGGGGGGCGTGATAAAGAGGTCTGGAGTGGTTGCACTTTGGACCCACTAGGCCCGTGGCTCTTCATCCTTGTCATCGGGGAAATGCAGCTTTCAGGCTAACAAAAAAAAAGAAGAAAAGGTTTCTGGCCCTGTACTAAGCCATGGTTTAGTGTTAAGTGTGAATGCATATAATAATTATAATAATAATTTATTATTTGTACCACGCCTATCTGGCTGGGTTTCCCCAGCCACTCTGGGTGGCTTCCAACAAGGATTAAAAATACAATATATGTGAAACCTGTCCACTGTGCTGATCGGATAAGCCCCAAGTTATTCTGTGACAATGAACGAGTCCTCAAACATAACTTTTAAAAGTGGCTACTGTGCTTGAATGACAATTCTGTGCAGCACTTACCGGTTATATTCAGCTCCTCTAAACAGATTTAGTGGATTTCGCCAGACTTTGCATTCTGTAACAATGGAAAAATATATACGCCTTCTAATTACCAGTTAATGCTACTGTTTATTTGAAAACAAAATTGCCTTCAAATTAAGTCATTCCAGGTGCATTCCAAGCATCTAAAAGAATACCAGGCGAATATACAGGTGGTATCCAACAGATGGGCGCCATTGGAGGGCCTGTGATTTGCCCACAGTATATACATCTGGAGTGCTTCTGTGACCCAATGAATTATTAGTACATATATGAACAAATGAAGCTGGCATGCTGAATCAGACCACTGTTCCATCAGTCCTTGCATTGTCTGCTTTGATGGCGACAGTCCTCCAAAATTTCAGAAAGAGATTGTTCACAGCCCTCCTATTTCTAACTGTGAAATGGCCCGGAAGTTAGTTGTTGCCAGCATTATTCTGTTCCAAAAACCAAAGACTGTGTTGTGGGACATGTAGATTTGTATGTCTGAATAACCTGCCCAGTACAAGTAGTATTACCTAGAAGAGGGAAGTAGCAGGTGCTGGAAATTCATCCACCTTTAGCAGAAAGTGTGTGTAAATTAATTGGTATGCTAATTTACAAGAATCATGAGAATTGTTGTAGAGGGGGCTTATTAAGAGTTCCCAGAGTTTTTGACTGGGACTCATGGTAGTTAAAGAAGACTTTGGGGAGCGATATATGTGTAGATGTGATTTATATCGTATTGACTTTTCTGGCTTATAGATATAAACATGTGGCACTATAGCCAGTGGCAGGGGGGCAATGCTTACCTGATCTCCCACCACTGGTGTTGTTGCAGTTTATTTGTTGTTGCAAATGCACTCGTAGGAAAAGCATGGATATCTTTTGTTATGATGGCACTTTTTGGGGGGTGAGGGTGGGATGGGGAATACATATTATATGTACCTACAGGACTGCCCCTCCTGGTATGCCCTGCGGAGGACCTTAAGGTCCACAAATGACAACACTTTGGAGGTCCCAGGTCACAAGGTGGTTAAATTGGTCTCAACTAGGGCCAGGGCCTTTTCAGTACTGGCCCCAACTTGGTGAAACGCTCTGTCAAGAGCCTAGGGCCCTGCGGGACTTGACATCTTTCCGCAGGCCTGCAAGTAACAGCTGTTCCACCTGGCCTTTGGTTTGGACTCAGTCTAACCCTTATGTTTCCCTCCCCTTACGGTTTTGATCTATGGGCTACTTTTAAAATGAGGCTGCATTTTAAACTGCATTTTAACCTGTATTTTACATTGGTCCCCCCCATTATGTTTTTATTGTAATTTTACTGGTGTTAGCCGCCCTGAGCCCGGCTCTGGCCAGAGAGGGCAGGGTATAAATAAAATTTATTATTATTAGCCAGAAAAGTCTGACACCAGGATGAAGGAACACTAGGAGCAGATTCAACTGGGGAAAAGTCGACTTGGTGAATAAATTCATTCCTAAAACCACTCATGTTTCAATTTCTTTCTATGTCAAGTGCTAACACTGTTCCATTTCAAAGTCAAAAATGGAAGCTTGCAGGCGAGAAGATATGTAGCTAATCGTTTGCTCTAGGTGGCTTCTGAAGTGATATGCTATTCGAGTTCTTGCAAAGTTTGTTCCGCTTCCTCTGCCAGAACAAAACAAGCTACAAATAGATTGGAGGCAGTAATTCACTTCCCCTAGGGAGCCACTGGTTGAAGGACCCCAAGATGCCTCTGAGATCAGCATCCATACCTGAAGGCTGGAACATGAGCGATAACAGAACACTTAAAAAAAGAAAAGAAAAACGGAATCCAGGACATTACAGGTTTGCTGTCAATAGTAAAAAGCATAACCCACGATCGTTCTTGCATTTTAAAAGGACATACTACTATAGTTAACAATCTGCGCAGGACAAGCGGAATTGTCTTACCTGAGACACTCTGCCGATTTGCATCAGAATCCCCGTTGCTTGTATTTGAGTTGTTGGGCGAGTTGTTGTCCACCCCTCCCAGCAGAGGGCGCAAGTGACTCACCGAGACTTGCTCAATGAACGAGGTCCCATACTTGCGAAAATACCACCACTCAAATATCTAAAAACAGAAGCGAATATGTGCATTCATTAGTTTGCTTTCCTTAACTCCAAAGTAATTTCCACTGGCCACTTGTGTTTTCTTTTAAGCTCTGATTCTATATTTAAAGGTATTTTTTGGGATGAATTGTTATCCTTATTTATTCCGTATATAGTGCCGTCAGTATATGCGGTGTTGCTTTATAAATCATAACCTTGCAGAGATTGATTGGGTGCTACACCAAGAGCCACCAACATACTAAAACAGGCTTTATGGAAAACAGGGAGTGTGGGAGAGACACAAGGAGAAGCTGTTTGAAAGAGTATTTGGAAAGGCTGCCTATTCCAAATTCAGTTTAAAGACACAAAACAATGAGAAGACAGAACAGGGGCCTCAAAGTTGCTCACTGACATTTAGCACCTGGACACCTTAGCTCAGTTGGTTGGAGCGTGGTGCTGATAATGCCAAGGTTGCAGGTTCGATCCCTGTATGGGACAGCTGCATTTTCCTGCATAACGGGGGGTTGGACTAGATGACCCTCAGGGTCCCTTCCAACCCTACGATTCTATGATTCTAGGTGACTGAGCAGGAACCTAGTTCCTTGCCCCCAGCTATGGTGAGATGCACGGGATTTCTATTTAAATTATGGTATTTATTTCTGAATTTGCAACTTATATGCAAACCTGTGACCTCTTTTCATCCCCTTGTTTAGTGATGCATTTCTTCTTTTGGTGATGCGTAAGTGGCCACCTATCATTGGCAAACATATAATGGGAAATAATTGCAAAGCCACAGAGAGCTTTAAACAGAAGGGCCAGGGGTCTGTGCTCGATACAGAAGCAACCAAGAAGCTATTTCTCACCTATTGCTCATAATTTCCCTTAAAAAGCTGCAAATATCCATCTATCCATTCCTGGGTCTGTCTCACTTCCCTGCTCTGGAGCTACTTGGAGTACAGTGGTGCCCCGCAAGACGAATGCCTCGCAAGACGAAAAACTCGCTAGACGAAAGAGTTTTCCGTTTTTGAGTCGTTCCGCAAGACAAATTTCCCTATGGGCTTGCTTCGCAAGACGAAACGTCTTGCGAGTTCTTGCGAGTTTGTTTCCTTTTTCTTAAAGCCGCTAAGCCGTTAATAGCCACTAAGCCGCTAATAGCCGTGCTTCGCAAGACGAAAAAACCGCAAGACGAAGAGACTCGCGGAATGGATTAATTTCGTCTTGCGAGGCACCACTGTACTTAATTAGCCACAGGATTAATCCCTGGCATCTCAAGTTAAAGCAGCTCAGGTGGCAGAGCTAAGAAAGGCCTGAAATATTCAAGAGCTGCTGCCAGTCCGAGCAGACAATACTGGGCTGAATGATCCGATTCATAGAAGTCAACGTTATATGCTAAGAGGGAAATGCCTAGCCAGTTATTACGAAGAGGCTTCTTTGCTGGTTTCTGTCCTTTTCATAGATCTACTGCAGAATTTGCTCCGGATATTCTCCACCATTTTTTTTTTGTGTGTGTGTGTGTGTGTTGGTTGCTATTTGCCTCCCCCACCCCCAAAGTGTCCTGGAATGATGCAATATTGTGGAGAGTGAAAAATGGTGGCCACACTGCTCAACACGGTTGCAACACCAACAACTTTAAAGGGGGGGGGCGGAGAGAAAGCTCCATGACTTCTGCTGACAAGCCCCACCCCTGTGAAACTGGAGAAATTTGGTGAAATGGCATCCCCTAAAACTTCTCTGTCTGCAAATAGGTTGCAGAATTAAAAGGGGAATGTTTGCATACAGTGCTCTTTTATGTATCCTAAATAGGATCTGCATTGAATATCTGTTTGGGGTGAGTTATGTGAATTGAATATATGTTTGGGGTGACTCTTTAACATCAACTTCGTTGGAGTGGTCATGTTGTGCGGATGCCTGATGATCGTCTTCCAAAGCAACTACTCTATTTCTGAACTTAAAAATGGAAAGCGTAAATGCTGGTGGTCAACAAAAGAGGTTTAAAGACTGTCTCAAGGCAAATCTTAAAAAATGTAGTTTAAACACCAACAATTGGGAAACACTTGCTAATTGGAGAACAGCCTCTACCAAAGGTGCCATGGGCTTTGAAGACACTTGAACTCAGGACGCAAGGGAGAAACGTGCTAAGAGGAAGGCAAGCTTGCCAAATCCGCACCATGATCAACTCCCACCCGGAAACCAATGTCCCCACTGTGGAAGGACGTGTGGGTCCAGAATTGGCCTCCACAGTCACTTACGGGCTCATTGTTAAAACCGTGTTTATGGAAGACAATCTTACTCGGCTACGAGTGATCGCCAAAGAGAGAGAAGAAAGAAGAATGTGAGGGGAGCCCAAACTGACTTCGGCACTTTCTCGACCCCTTCTCAGTAGTCTTACATTACAACGTACATCACAGCACAAAGCAAATCGTAACGCCGTAGTGTAAACAGCAGCAGCACTAAAGCAGCTGTAGTATCTGACCCCTTTTCCTACATTTGTGGGACCTCTGGCCCAAACTGTGCTTGCAAAGGATGCAGCTGTAAGCCAGCTGCTTTCTCCATATGACATTGGGTTACATGCCTCAGACATCACATGCCCTTGCCATATCCTGCCCACCTACTACAGCCAAGCATACCGTAACTTTTTAGCACCATTGAGTGCAGGGCTATCACTCATCTTCATACTTGTATCCTGGCTTGGCAGCAACCGAAACAGTTTACAGTTATTACTTAAATAATTATTCAGCGTGGTTAAAACAAAATATTGAACAATTTCAGTATCTATCAACTTTGATTCTAAAGAAAGGCATAACGAAATGATAAAATATATAAATTAGTATAACTGCCAATATCCCTGAGCCAGCAGTACAAGAAATAAAATAGTAAGGGCTGCTTCCCCATCGCCACATCTTAATGCAATGATAAATTAAAACAATGTGAATATTCTTAATTACTTCCAGTTTAAAGTTATTAGTATCATCGTTATTTGCATATGAAAAGGAAGGCAGCCAAACACTAATTTCTCTCTGTGAATTCCTGCAAAAATGGCCAAGTCGTGCTTTGAAAGCCTTCACCTTACTGTCCTAATTGTTGGGTCTCTTTAAAAAAACAACAACAGACAGCTCCTCTTACTATAGTATCTACTCTCCAAGCCTCTTTTGTTCACACCTACAAGGGAAGTTTTAATTTCTCTGAAGGCTAACCATATGCCTTGAGGTGCTATCTGTTCAAGGAATACTCAGGATACAGTAATTAATTCCGTAATGATCTCCCTCTTGCTTGAAAACAACAAGGCAAGGAAGGTCTCTAAACCCTTTGGCAAATGTCGTTATTCTTCAGAGATTTCTTTTGTGAATAAGCCTTAAGTAGCAGCGAGAGGCGCTGAAGAGAGATTGCAGCTCTGCTGAACACATTGTCTGCATGCACTGGAACACACGGAAGGCATGAATTCCAAAGCAGGCAAAAAGTCTAAGGTCCAGTCCTTGGCATCTCCAGGTAGGTCTCTTGAACCCCTCTTGAACCCCTGAAGAGCTGCTGGCAGTCAGTCTACTAGAGTGTTCCAGTGACAGAAGTCAAGCTCAATAAGGATGACTGTTTTAGGTGACTAAGCTTTCTTAAAAAAAAACTTTCTCAGGAAGATACCCAATATAATGCTCAGGGTGGAGTTACCTTCAGTGAATTGAGGTCCAGGACCTTTAACAAAACCCACTACAGTTGTACCTTGGTTGTTGAACACCCTGGAACTCGGACATTTTGACTCCAGAACGCCGCAAACCCAGAAGTGATTGTTTGTGAATGTTCTTTTGGAACCCAAACGTTCGACAGGGCTTCTGCAGCTTCCGACTGGTAGACTCGGGTTGGATATATGTGTAAATAAACCATATATCATAAAGACACCACAGTCTCCACTGTGTCTCATTGCCCAACAGAAGACACAGACTGTGGGCTAAGCAACCCCTGAAATCCCTTGGAGACTGGGGTGGCATGGCACAATATAAATAGGATTTTAAACAATGTACTGATTTTGAACTCTGCTGCAGAAAACGCTGTGGTGGTTCCTATTGGCTAGGGGTTTAAAAGATGGGATTGGCCAATGTGAGAAGATTGGCAGAAACAGGTTGGCAAGTGAAGCTCTCTACAGCTGAAAATGGAAGCACGCAAGGCATGAATTTTGTCTTTCGAAAATGAAATTTTAGGTTTGAAGATGCTAGAGACCACACAGCCCATGGCAAATGCAAATTCTTTTAGGTACACAGAGACACAAAGTTGGAGGTAGGTGTGTAGGGAAGAAATAGCAAGAAAGATCAGATTTATTTATTTTTTACATGTGGAATCTGACGTTCAAAAGTTTATAGACAGAAGTAGTAAAATGCAACAATTTTACTCACCAAAATAAGCCCTGATATTAATGAAGAAGTTCCTGTGAGAGCAACGTAGAACTTGGGCGTCAATGTGTTCAAAAACATACTCACTAAAAGAGAAAAAGAAAACCACTTAGTATAGGACATTTTCTAACCTTTTGCAGTTCCAACATTTGCAAGTCAAGTTAAAAGAAAATTTCTTGCTTTTTGAAAACATCAGAAACCAGAGCATGTTGCATTCTATATGAAAGCTTAAAGATAAAGGTAAAGGGACCCCTGACCATTAGGTCCAGTCGTGACAGACTCTGGGGTTGCGGCGCTCATCTCGCTTTACTGGCCGTGGGAGCCGGCATACAGCTTCCAGGTCATGTGGCCAGCCTGACTAAACCGCTTCTGGTGAACCAGAGCAGCGCACAAAAATGCCGTTTACCTTCCCGCCAGAGCGGTACCTATTTATCTACTTGCACTTTGATATGCTTTCAAACTGCTAGGTTGGTAGGAGCAGGGACCAAGCAACGGGAGCTCACCCTGTTGCGGGGATTCGAACCGCCAACCTTCTGATCGACAAGTCCTAGGCTCTGTGGTTTAACCCACAGCGCCACCCGCGAAACCTTAATGCTTCCTATATCCAGCACAAAGCTGGACTAGAGAGGGCAGAGCAACATAAAGGCATTCAAGCCTTTGCTTCTGCAATCTATCTAGGCAGCTTTAATCTACCTTCTGGAAATGACATGAAAGACAGAGATTAACGAAAAACCTAACGTTGACTGCCAAATACATTCAGCATCCTTCTGCCAGCATATAGATGCGAGCCAACAAAGTTATGCTAGTATCTTGCTCAACCTGTCTCCTGAGCGCTGTTCTGTATTACAGTGTTAACAAAACCTAGCAGGCAAGCACAGAAGATTTCATGTCAATACTTCCCTTTCAGATCCCTTGCGTTAGCTAAGCAGCTACAGGATGTCATAGCAAGGCAAAAGCACAGCCCGAGCCAAGTGTGATGCAGAAATGCTTTTGTTACAGAGAGTGACTGTTCCTGTATGTCACTGGAGCACAATGCTTTATGCCAGCACAATCAAGGGTTCTTAAGAATTTACTGTGCATGAAACCATTTGAACTGAAAGATGGGTCTTGTTTTAACAACTGGAGCTGCCTGCTGCACATCTTTCTAAACTTCACCTCCTTTGTCAACCCTTGTTTCTGTTCTTTAAAATCCCACCCCCTTAGTTGCATGTCTTTAGGGAGGGAAGGAAATTATTGCATAAATTGAAATTTAAAAACAGCACAGCAAAAAACCCAAAAACCCTCTGGGAGAACATTTGTCAGTTCACCTGTATGCAATGCCAGTAATTTCCACATCTTGCAGTGCAGACGATAATATAGGGGTGGTCATCCCGTAAGCCTCATGACCAAATGGGAATTAGAACTTGTGTTTTCCCAGTAATAGCCCCCAAATCCAATCACCTTGGACTCCCTTTACTGTCTGCTTCTGCTGCCTGAGCAGGAATAGAACAACTTCAAGCAAAAGGGGAAAGTTGGCTTAATCACCAGTGCCATGCCTTTTCCCAGCCCCTTCCTCAAAGATTCACTCTCTTATTGTTTACTCATTTAGAAACGTACACCCCCAAAGCTTCAGTATACCTGAAGGAGCATCTCCACCCCCATCATTCAGCCTGGACACTGAGGTCCAGCTTCAAGGGCCTTCTGGCAGTTCCGTCTCTGCGAGAAGTGAGGTTACAGGGAAACAGGCAGAGGGCCTTCCCAGTAGTGGCACCCACCCTGTGGAACGCCCCCCCCCCTCAATGAAATAATACATGAAATAATGAAATAAACAAGTATCTGACTTTTAGAAGACATCTGAAGGCAGCCCTGTTTAGGGAAGTTTTTAATGTCTGCTGTTTTATCTTATTTTTAATATTCTGCTGGGAGAAGCCCAGAATGACTGGGGAAACCCAGCCAGATGGGCGGGATATAAATTTTAAAAAAATATTATTATTATTATGCTTTTTTAAAAAAAGATTTGATTTTCTTTTACAAAGCACAAACCACAACCTGCTTCAGACAGCATATTAAAAACATTTTGAGGGAGCTTGCTCAGCTGTCAGAGCCTTCCCAAGGTGATGGCTGGGAGCCACGCAAGAGCTGCTTAAAAACTGCCAGTGCCAAGGCATAAGCAGGCGCCCAAGGAGGGCTGGGATGCAAGATGTAGGTGTCAGAGCTGAGATGTGTACAGAAACACACCAGAGCCAGGAAGACCCTGTTGCGTATCCCAACATACAAAACTCTTTGTAGCTCTTTATGGAAGTTCAACAGGCCCCAAGGCCTGCGGAGGGGAGGAGTGCATGGTTTGAGAATACTTCAAGTTGCAGCAGCAATAGATACTGCAGCAAGACACAAAATCAAAGGCTCCTGGGTTCAAGCCTTGGCAGGTCCTAATGAGACTCGCTCTCAGTTGTAAATCCGTGTTTGCACTTTACCAACACGCGCTGTAAAGAGGGGCTCAAAAGGCCAAATTTTCTTCTCAGTAACAAAGCTAGGAAAACAAGTGTTCTAGCCTAAATGTGTTACAGGTTAAGTACCTCAGGTTAAGTACTTAATTCGTTCCGGAGGTCCGTTCTTAACCTGAAACTGTTCTTAACCTGAAGCACCACTTTAGCTAATGGGGCCTCCCGCTGCCGCCACACAATTTCTGTTCTCATCCTGAAGCAAAGTTCTTAACCCGAGGTACTATTTCTGGGTTAGGGGAGTCTGTAACCTGAAGCATATGTAACCTGAAGCGTATGTAACCCGAGGTACCACTGTAATTTTTTATGTGAATGATTCCCCCGCTCCTGTCACCTTTCTTTTTTTTTGAAGGAATCTTCAACTGTATGAGTTCTAGCAGTATAGCCAAGACACATCATGGAGAACTAGTCCAATACGCATAATCTATGTAAACTCATGAGTTACTTGTCTGTCTTCAATCTTTGGATTCCTCAGTGATCCAGTTCTTATCTCACTCTGGGATTTTAAATCTTTCTTAACCCGCAGGAGAGTGGAGGAATCGGGATCAAACAGCATCTTCACACATATTTTAAACATGAGACACTAGCATGGCCAATCTACTCAAGACCATGTTCCCTTCCCATCATTTCCTTCATCCAAAGACCACACAAACCCTTCTACCTCATTTACTCATCAACTAATTCATTGATTTATTGTACTGTATTTATTGTCACACAGTACAAATACAGGAACGTTGTGATACTAAGGTGGGGGGCAATGTTGTGAGTGTACAGTGGTACCTCTGGATACAAACGGGATCCGTTCCGGATCCCCGTTCACATCCCGAAGCAAATGTAACCTGTGCCTGTGGGTCGCGATTCGCCACTTCCGCGCATGCGCGTGACGTCATTTTGACCGTCTGCGCATGCGTGAGCAGCAAAACCCGGAAGTAATGCATTCCGTTACTTCCGGGTCGCCATGGAGCACAACCCGAAAGCGCTCAACCTGAAGCATATTTAACCCGATGTATGACTGTATTTAATAAAAACTTTTTATCAAATTCTTTAGTTTTCTAACTGCAAGGTTTGGCTGGGATTCTGTGTGAGACAGAAAAAAACACACACACCCCTAATTGTATAATAATATTTTTAGCTGAATAATATTTTAGCAGTGTCCCTGTTTGGAGGTATTACACCCGATGCTCATTTCCTTATTTCAAGGGCAGCAACCATCCGGTTTCCTTTTTTTCTTGTAGGACGAAAACGCACAGTTCGTCAGGCTCCAGTTCCTATAAAATGCAGCTGCAGAAGAGTCAACGCGCCACATGAATCTAAATGCTTGCTAAACAGGACCTTGCCAGGCAGCTGCAATTATGCTACATCTCTAAACTGCTGCGCTAATTTATTTCACTGCATATTAGGCTCACTAGATGAGACGGTGCTATGGATAGCAACAAAGGAAATAAGTGCTGCTTGCCATAAAACATTTGACAGAGCTATAAAAATGATCAGTATCTTGGCATATGCGGCTGTCTCAACGAGCCAGGAGGAGCATTCAATTGCTAGACCTTTGCGGGGAGCGCTAACTATGATAACAGGCTTCTTCTCCATTTTAATATATGCATCCTGTTATGACAAAAGTTGTATTTGTCAAGAAATGCCACAAATCCCTCTCCAACATTTATTTTTTGTCAATATTTCCATAATCTAAATAATATGCATAAGGAAGCACATATGATTATTATTTTCCTGGTTGTCATACAGATTTGATTTCAGTCAAAAGCACTTCGTTAATGAGTGTGTGTGTGTGTGTGTGCGCGCGCGCGCGTGCGTGTGTGTGGGAGAGAGTTATAGTAGTTCCTCACTATGGGTACGTATCCTGTTTACATGGCACAAAGGTTTATGAGGTTAAGCTTTATTGAGAGCAAAGCCAATGAACTAAAACCCATTATCGGGAGTCATTTAATGTGATTAATGGCTTTGGTTCTTTGCAAACACCTGGTCAGCACATTTCTCTCTTCTTCTTGTACAGAGGGTTTCCACTGTCTCTTGAGAAAAGCAGAGCAACTCCAGCTGCACTGATTCTATGTGCTTTCAGTGTTTACAAGAAAGGTGGCTGATTATGACCTATGGTCAGTGCAAAAACACTGAATGACAGCAAACAGTACCTTTGCCAGCTGCAAGATCTCCCTCATATTGACACCTCAGGGTTCTCCCAGAATACTCACTTATTGAGTATTCGTCCTGATTTGTTTGCAGGGAGATTTTAGAAGATGTTGGTTAGCTAATTAGAATTACAGTCGTACCTCAGAAGTCAAACGGAATCCATTCCAGAAGTTTGTTCGACTTCCAAAATGTTCAGAAACCAAGGTGCAGCTTCTGATTGGCTGCAGGAAGCTCCTGCAGCCAATTAGAAGCCGCAGAAGCCCCATCAGACATTCGCCTTCCAAAAAAGCTTGCAAACCAGAACAATCACTTCCAGGTTTATGGGGTTCAGGAGCCAAAACGTCCGAGTTCCAGGGCATTCAGGATCCAAGGTATGACTGCATTTCTATTTTTTTTTACTGAGAGGTTAGAAGATATTACATCAAAGTAAATGAAATCCCACACTTTCCAGGGCATCTCCCCATCACTTTCCATACTGCAAAAAGCCCAGACTTTTTGGGAGGCAAGTTTGTTGCACAAGGCTTTCCAATCAACTGTAAGAGTATGATCTGAATTGGCCTGTATGTATCCCACCCGAAAATAGCAAAAAGTCAGGAAGCGCCCCAAGTCTCGCATGAAGAATCTTGGATTAAAGGCTGAATCCTAATACAATAATCCTTCCATATGTATTCACGGCTTAAGTAGAAAACACACATTTGAATTCGAAGTTTAAGTTTTAGCTCCACCCTGCTTTCCTCTGTCCCATTGAGCTCTCCCATTACGACCATTTGCTTTCTTTTAAAAAGCAGATGATGATGATGATACAAAGACACCTCTTGAGCATGTACAGAGTGACTTCCCTTCTACATTAAGCAACTACAATCTACCCACACACACTGAGAATGAAGGAATGGGTCTGATAGTAGACCTCCCACAATAAGCTTTCTTGAATGTATTCTGATGACACAGCTCAGAGAGCTTTTTGAAACATTATAAAATGTGTAAATTTGCACACAGTCATATAACTTAGGGGGTGGGGGAAATCTCCTGGATAGCTTCAGCTGTCCAGTTTTCATCTCAGCGGGGGGGGGGGGACACACTGCTGTAGAAATGGAGGAAAATCTTCCCACGCTTTCCAAGAGTAAGGGGGGGGGGGACCCTGCTATGGTGCCACAGCTACGCTCTCCACACCAAGTTCCTCTCATGGAGGTAAGAAGTCAGCAAAACAGTTCAAAGATAACTCTTGAATCTCGGAAAGAAAGAAAAAGCTCAAATCAAGAAGCCAGCGTGCTGGAAATCAGACTCAAAAACACCAAAAGCTCCATGGAGACCAAGGCTATAATTATCGACAAGTAGGAGGTTTACACTTCAAGCTGCTTGACTGCTCAAGCTGCATTAGATCTTTTAAAAACCGTTAAACGTGTCTTCAACCGTCATGTGTTCTGGCAAACAGAATTACCATCAAAGCCATGACTGCTCACAGTCAAAAGCTAGGGTGTGATTTTGTAAAAAAAAGAAGCTGAGCTTCTTAAATCCGCAACGTTTTCAAGTTGGGACTGGGTCCAACCCAAATGGCTCTTGCATTAACTGAAACGCCTCATGCTGGCTGCTGTTTCTTACGTCGTCTTGACTTCGTTGCCCCCTGTGTAATTTCCCCCTCTTTCCCAGGGCCTGTTTTCTGAGCAGAGGGTTTACTTTACAGGGTCCTGGAGCTAGCATTTGTTCTTGGGTTTCCCTGTTGGGAGTTCTAATTCTTGTTCTAATTCTTGGGTTTCCCTGTTGGGAGTTCTAATTCTTGTTGGTACTATACATCATTAAGTTAAAAGGGAAACTCTGTTAAGGTTTCTGTTTTATTGTATTTGATGTTTGTTTGTAAGCTATGTGGAAAGTGGGGATACAAATCCAAGTCCTATTAATTTTTTTTAGTAGCTACAGCTTAAATGTAAATTTTAGTGCCTTTAAGTACTGATACACATTGCTTTGCTATCTCAGTAGCAGAAATTACATAAAGGTGTTGATTGACTACAACTCCCATCAGCTCCAACCAGCAAGGCCAGCAATCAGAGATGATGGGCATTGTAATCCAGCAATATTTGGAGGGCGGCACAATCACTATCCTAGCATAAAGTATCCTTTAGCAATACAGTGGTGCCTCGCAAGACGAAATTAATTCGTTCCGCGAGTTTTTCGTCTAGCGAATTTTTCGTCTTGCGAATCACGAATTCCCATAGGAATGCACTGAAAATCAATTAATGCGTTCCTATGGTCAAAAAAAGTCCAAACAAAGCCAAATTTGGTACAACAAGAGTTTATTAAGTGCTCTTTAAAGTCACACATACTGTAAAGAGCATTTCAAAAACTGAAGGAACAATAATTTAAGTTTCTAAACATGACAGAAAAACATTTAAAAATCAACAAAGTGTACAGTACGTTTTCTAAGACTCTGGGGGACAACTCGAAGAAGGTTCCTCTTCCACTCTTTGCTTCTTGCTGAAGAACCTGTCCATGGTCTGCTGCTTCATCCACCTTTTCAGCACCTCCCTGAAAGGCGACATGACCCTCGTATCAAAAGTGTTCACAAGGTCATGTGCCACGTGCTTGTCAGGGTGGTGCCGCTGTGCAAAAGCCTGCACATCCTTCCACTTCAGGCAAATGTCCCTCAGTTCTTTGGAGGACAGCCGTTCCTCAGTTGCTTCCTCCTCTTCCAGCGAGGCCTGCTCCTGCACAGCCTCTGCCTGCAGTTCGACCACCTCCTGGGTGGTCAGCTCGTGGTCGTGCTCCTCCACCAGCTCGCTGATGTCCTCCTCTGTGACCTCCAGGCCCATGGTCCTCCCCAAGGCAACAATGTCCTGCACCACTGTTGACTCTGGTGCATCAGAGTCACTTGGTGCCACACAGTCCGGCCACAGGCTGCGCCAAGCGCAATTCAAATTTCTCTGGCTGATCCCGTTCCAGGCCGTGGTGATCATCTTCAAGCAGGTGACGATGTCGAAGTGGTCCATCCAGAATTCCCGCAGGGTGATGGTGGTGCAATCAGCCACCTAGAAGCATCGCCTGAAAAGCTCCTTGGTGTAGAGTTTTTTGAAACTGGCGATGAGCTGCTGATCCATCGGCTGGAGCAGTGGCGTGGTGTTAGGCGGCAGGAACATGATGTTGATGAAGCTGAACTCCTCCAACAAGTCCACCTCAAGGCCTTTAGGATGAGCAGGAACATTGTCCATCAGAAGCAAAGCCTTCAGTGGCAGGTCGTTGTCCAGCAGGTACTGTTTGACAGCAGGGCCAAAAGCATGATTGACCCAATCCACAAACAGCACACGTGTGACCCAAGCCTTACTGTTGGATCGCCACATGACACTCAGCCGCTCCTTGTTGACCTTGTGTTTCTTGAAGGCCCATGGGTTCTCCGAGTGGTACACCAGCAGGAGCTTGATCTTCAGGTCGCCGCTTGCATTGGCACAGAAGAGCAGGGTCAGACGGTCCTTCATGGGCTTGTGGCCAGGCAACTTGGCATCCTCCTGTGTGATGAAAGTCCTTTTGGGCATCCTCTTCCAAAACAGCCTGGTCTCGTCGCAGTTGAAGACCTGCTGTGGAACGTAGCCCTCCGTCTTCACAACCTCCAGGAACTCCACTGCAAAGTCTTCAGCCGCAGAAACATCAGAACTGGCAGCCTCTCCATGCCAGAAAAACACACACAAGCTTCCAGATTCTTGCAAACCCCTCCCCAACTGTTCCCCCAGCCACCCACCACACAGAAATTCAAACCCAGATTTTTTTTAAAAAAAGCAGAGTGCCCCAATGGTCACAAAAAAATCATAAAAATGCAGAAAAAAACACACAAGCTTCCAGATTCTTGCAAACCCCTCCCCAACACCAAGTCTTTGAATTCCAAACACCCCAACCCAAAATCCAACCCCCCCCAAAAAAAGTTTTAAAAGCTTAACTTACCAAATGGCTGCAAAAGAAGTTTTGGAAAAGCTTCAAAAATCACCAAAGTCTTTAAAAACCTCAAAAAAGGCTACTATGTACACTGCGTTCTATGAGTTGCTCCTCGAAGTCAAGTCACAACTGTATTAACGGTGTTAAGAAAAAGGAAACAAACTTGCAAGACGTTTTCGTCTTGCGAAGCAAGCCCATAGGGAAATTCGTCTTGCGAAGCAACTCAAAAACGGAAAACTCTTTCGTCTAGCGAGTTTTTCGTCTTGCGAGGCATTCGTCTTGCGGGGCACCACTGTAGTGGTCTGTGTTTACCACTGAAGCAGAGCAAATAGCAATCCGCTGAAACTCCAATTTCAGTTTGCTCTGATTCAGCGGTAAAACACAAATTTTCCTGGGGGAAAGGGGCAGAAGGAAGAAAAAAAACCCACTCAGACACAAACCTGGAAATCCCAGCCCTGTGTCTATAAATGCAGCACTAGGAAGTGTGGATAAGCCCTCATCTAAGCTAAAATTGTGCAAGACTCACTAAGGTATACATTTCCAAGGCCACATTCACACCATTAACTGAAAGCACTAAGATAAACAATCATGGCTTCCCCCCAAGGAATTCTGGGAGTTGTATTTTGTTAAGGGTGTTGGGAGTTGCTAGGAGACACCCTATCCCCTCCCTTAGCTACAATTTCCAGAGTTAACTGGGAAGAGGGATTGGTTGGGATTCTAGGAATAATAAGTAATAACTCATGAAGACATTTATTTTCAGGATTAGCTCTCTTTCAAAGATATCACAAGAAAAAGATGTTGCAACATAGGAAATTAGTTCAGCTTTTGCTGTTGTTGTTTGGTTTTAAAGCCAAGGAAAGCTTTCTCAAAACGAAAACAGGCTTGGAAATAAAACTTACAGTTGTTGGGAGGGGGCTGTTTTGTTTTCAAGTGAGCGCACTTGGCTCGGAAACTGAAGTGGCTGTATACATTATTAAACATCACGGGCAGTTAAGGGAATAGCACTGATGACAGCTTAATGCCAGTAAGTGAAAGATGATCCACGTAGCGAAGTTTTGCAGCAGCTTCTTAAAAGATTTTGGTTTTGGCAGCTGTCAAGAAATGTTCCAAAGGTGAGGAGCAGCCACTGGGTTAGACACCTAGTTCTTCTGAGCAGCATTGCACCCATAGGAAGATGAAGGGAGAGGGAGAGACAGCTTCTCCATAATTCTGTAGTAGCCCATGAAAAGCTCCTCCTGGATGTGTGAGGGGCCCTCTGTAAGTGTGGGAGTTTGTTCCGGAGGCTGCAGGGTAGAACAGGGGAATGTGTTCTCTCTCCTCAGTCTAGAGCAGCGGTTCTCAGCCTGTGGGTCCCCAGATGTTGTTGGACTACAACTCCCATCATCCCTGAGCTCTGGCCTTGCTAGCTAGGGGTGATGGGAGTTGTAGTCCAACAACATGTGGGGACCCACAGGTTGAGAAAGGCTGATCTAGAGACTCCACTGGATCTCACCCTCTTGCATGCACCAAAAGAGCCCTTTAATTTGCAGAAGGGACAACCTAGATCAGGCATAAGGCCAGATGTGGCCAGATGTGGTTGCCCTCCCACCAGCTCCAGCCAATGGTCAGGAATGGTGGGGTCTGGAGTCCATCTGAAGGGACACAGGTTCTCCACCCCTTATTTAGATTCTCAACACACTCACCTCTTTCATAAAGACTGGGCATACTGATGATTTAAAGAACGGTTATGCCCTTGGGCAGATTTTAGAGACTGGATGAGACATGGAGATAATGTCTCAGGGATGTGTACTCGGCAGAGAAAAAGTGCAACTGAAAACCTCAGGGGTGCTTTGTGTGCAAATGCATCACTCTGCTGAAAGTGTAAAATGTCTCATTTTATCAAGGGTTAGGGTTGTTTTTGATAACATATTAGAATTAAATTTAACTGTAACACAGAAGTAAAAACACACACCAACTTATCAAGTGCCTGTGGACAAGAAGAGAAAAGCTATTCATACGTGTATTCCAAATAATAATGTATAATTAATTTATTATTGTTATTATTAAGACCTTTTCATATTTTGCAGCGTCTTTCACCAGGCTTCACCACTAAAGATAATTAACACTGTTAATTCTCTTAAGCTTATCTTAGATATACTTCCAGGTAGTTCAAGAGAGCGTTTGTAACTCAGTGGCAGAACACATTATTTTGGTTTGGTTTTTCGCAACCTTTGCTATAAGGGAGCCCTTCCAAGACAGCAGGGCGACCCCACCTGAGTCCTTTGAAAGCTGCTGTCAGTTGCAGGAGACAATACTAGGCTAAGTGCACGTGGCAAACGTATTACAGGCCAAGGCTTGTTCTGACCCATGTTCAGCTCTGGGGGAAAGGTGTTACACGTCCAAGTAGACATGCCCCAAAGTGTAAAAAAGCCTTTCTGGAGAGAGGAAACAGCCTGCAAACTGGGCACCACCATCAAAAAGATCCTATCCCAAGTTGCCACCCACCATACCTCAGTTGGCAGAGGCACCCAGAGGTGAGCCACTGATCTCAATGCACAAGCTACCTAAAAATCTCAATGCACAAGCTACCTGAATTGGAGTAATTCGATCATCCAGGAACCCTGGTCATGAACTCTGTATGGATTTAAAAGATCAACACCAGCACTTTGAACCGTGCCTAGAACTTAACTGAGAGCCACTGCAGTCGCTTAAAGCAGGCTCTGCAAGCTTTTTCAGCCATGGGCCAGTCCACCGTCCTTCAGACCATGTGGTGGGCCGGACTATATTTTTTTTTGGGGGGGGGGGGAATGAACGAATTCCTATGCCCCACAAATAACCCAGAGATGCATTTTAAATAAAAGGACACGTTCTACTCATGTAAAAACACGCTGTGACGGTCCCGTAGGTTAACCGAGAGGCAAGGTCCAAGCCTAGTCCGTGCTCGATGATGCAATATGGAGGCAGTCCGTAAAAGTTGAAGCTGGGTGCAGGGCAGGGTTCAGACAGGAGGAACTGACAACCAACAACGTTGCTCCCGCAACTTGGGACTGGGGCTGGCTGGCTTTTATCTGCCCCAAGGCATAGGGCGCCCCCAATCCTCAGGTGACTCGCCTCTCCTGGCCTGGAGATGAGCACTCCTCCTGCCGGAACTTAGTTCCCTCCACCTCTCTGCCCTGAGCCTCTGCAGCTCAGGAGAGGCTGGAGGGTTACCGGACCCAGAAGCAACCTCAGCTTCCTCTGACGGGGTTGAGAGTGGAGCACCTGCAGGCAATGGGTCCTCCACCACCTCAGGAGCCAGAGCAGACTCAGCTGATGCCTGCACCTGAGGATCCGGCACAGGTGAGGACCCTTCAGGCTCAGGCCCCAGCCCCGGATCAGCTGGTTCTGGAGGCGGGGAATCCTGTGAAGGCTGGGATTCCTCAGGTTCAGCATCCGAATCCCACACGCTGATTCCCGGACCATCTGCGGGCCGGATTGAGAAGGCGATTGGGCCTTAGGTTACCTACCCCTGGCTTAAAGACTGGCAAGGGGGTCCCCCATGCCTGAAAGGAATGTGCCTTGTTTTATTTCCAGAAGGCTGTATCAAAACACTCTATGAATCAGGGATTCCTGCAGGACCTGTCTCAAACGTCCCCTTTGAAAGTGTGGAGTTACAATACTGTACTAGGAAAGCAAAACCAGCAGGTTATTTCAGTCTTGCTGCCGCTGCTGGACGCATGCTGAGGATTATTAGCTAAGCCCCAGAGAGTCATTACCTCTTCCCTCAAGCAGGCTGATAGCAGGCTTTTCACCTGGGAGCTTCCTTGGGTTAATTTAATAGTCTTGTCTAGGAAAACCCTTCAGAGATTGCTCTGCAAATCCCAGCCAGAAGGCTAACAGAGATTAGCGTCGCTATGATCTTGCTGCCTGTGATTTTAAATATACTGTTCTGATTCATGTCCAGAGCTGCTAACGACTGTTACTCAGGGAGGAAGGGATGCAATGCAGAAAGAATATGGAAACACAAAAAACAACAACCAAGTTTCCTCTTGGAATGCTGCAGCTATGAAAAATAAGTATTTCATGTTCATTGCTAATTGGAACCGTAAATCCAGAAGACGACTCTGTGGGTAGCAGGTAAACCTCATGAGAATTAGAGATTTTGAGAATGGGGTCAATAACCTGTCAATATGGCACTGGGTTTATTTATTTATTTCATAAAATGTGTACCCCACCCTTGATTGTGAAAAGTTGTTTACATTACCTCAAAATGGTTTACAAAAGATAAAACAGTAAAAGCAAGACAAATCTACAACTTGATTTACAATCAATATTTTTTTTAAAAAAACCAATCTAAAACATACCAAAGTTAAAATTACCTCAACTTCAAAAGCATCTGGTAGGCTGGTCTGAACAGAAATATTTTTAGCAGGCGCCAAAAAGAGTACAGTGAAGGTGCCTGATTGATCTCTTATTACCTCTTTTTGTCTTGTTGCCACCTCCAAAAAAACCCACACCAATCCATTACCTTTAACTACCGTATTTTTCGCTCTATAAGACGCACCAGACCACACGACGCACCTAGTTTTTGGAGGAGGAAAACAAGAAAAAAAAATATTCTGAATCTCAGAAGCCAGAACAGCAAGAGGGATCGCTGCGCAGTGAAAGCAGAAATCCCTCTTGCTGTTCTGGCTTCTGGGATAGCTGCGCAGCCTGCATTTGCTCCATAAGACGCACACAAATTTCCCCTTACTTTTTAGGAGGGGAAACGTGGGTCTTACAGAGCAAAAAATACGGTACTTTTGTCAGGAAATAGTTTAGCAAATGGTTGGGGAAGGCCCATGGCTGAAGAAGGGGAAGCCACCTTTTCCGGGTAGCCATCAAAGGTCAAGAGAAAGCTACCTAGCAATGCAAGATCAATATAACCAGGCAGGTCACCCCTAGGGATGAGGCTGCACAATTAACATAGCTTAAGAGTTATGTGATGATTAAGTGGTATATAATTCTATAAATGGAAGGATAGCTTCTATTTGCTTCAGATAGAATGCTGGTCCTCAAGTGCTCCAGTGGAAAAGAGATCGCATTGCTGTCCTCCGACTCAAGAGTACGGTACTTTAGTCCAACAGGAATCTAAAGTTGTGGAAATGGGCAAGTCCCTTTAAACAGAAGAGCTTCTCTCACTTGTGAGGACAGACAACCTTGTCTGTTGTTATTGGTTGCTGAAGCAACATTCTAAATTTGTTCCAGCTTAAGTGTCACACACAACTGACTGCTTCTGATTGCCCTGCCATGGCCCCTTTAGTCTACTAGAGCCACCACCTTGAGCAGGTTGGACCCACAAAATCATGCAACAGCGAAGAAGCTGCAGGAGTTTTACACATGGAGAATTGCCATGTGCTTTGCTTCTGCTTTTCCTGCCTCTGTTGCAATGTGCAAAACGGAGGCTCTCGGCTGCGACAAGAACTGTAAGCTCCGGATAATGCCTGTAGAGGGTGGAATGTTCTCCGCAGCAACAAGGTCTCAGAGTCCCTGCTCTCTATGCATTACAACAGAAGCCAGGGAAACAGAAATGCAACTCATTCGTGTTTTTTATACAATGCTACTGTTCAAAAGGAACAGACCAAACAGGAAGGGAGGAGGAGTAGCATTGTGGTAGGTCTCCTGCATTGGTGACAGAGAAAAGGCGGAACTACTCAACACCTACTATGCCTCTGTCTTCATCCAAAAGGAAAGCAGTGCCCTGGTGATAACAGAATAAATGATGCAAGGAGGGAACTGCAGCCCAAGACAGGAAAAGAGGTAGTAAGGGAACACCTAGCTACTTTAAATGAATTCAGATCTCCAGGGCCTGATGTGCTGCATCCAAAGAGCTCATAAAGGAGCTTGCGGATATAATTCTAGAGCCTTTAAGAATTCTTGGACAACAGGTGAGGTCCCTGCAGACTGGAGGCGGGCAAGTGTTGTCTCCATTTCAAAAATGGGAAAAGGGAAGACCCAGGTGACTACCAACCGGTGAGCTAGAAGGTCCTAGAACAGATAATTCAACAGTCGGTCGGTGAGCATTTAGAAAACAATGCTGTGATTACTAAGACCCAGCATGGGTTTCTCAAAAATAAGTCATGCCAGTCCAATCTTTTATTTTTTTTAAGGAATTACAAACTTGGTGGATCAGGGAAATGCTGTGGACATAGTGTATCTTGATTTCAGTAAGGCTTTTGACAAAGTCCCCCATGATATTCTCGTGGAAGAGGAGACTGAGAGGAGAAATGATAGCCATCTTCAAATATCTTAAAGGTTGTCACATGAAGGAGGGAACAAGCTTGTTTTCTCCTGCTCTGGAGCGTAGGACTCAAACCAATGGCTTCAGGTTGCAAGAAAGAAGATTCCGGTGAAACATTCAGAAAGAGTTTCTGACAGTAAGAAAGAAAGCTGGGGCAGGACGCTCTGCGGGACCTCTGAAGAGTCTGCGAGTGCCCCCCCCCCGGCATTTTGTCACCCCCCTCAGTGGTGACACCCGGGGCTAACCGCCCCCACCACACTTCCTTCCCCCAACCCTGCTTTAGTCACCAAGAAAAAACATTTATTTTCTGCTAAACCTCTGGCTTTTCATTATCTGTAGCCTCTTTTAGTGGGTGAGATGTTTTAAACCTGTATTTAAAAAATATTTATGTGTTTTGGATTTCCCCCCGTTTTGTTTTATGCTGGTGTAAATGTTTTTTAACTATTGTGGTAATTCACTTTGAGTCACTTAAAAATAAAAATATAAAAAGCAACTAATAAGATATATATCTATCTCACTCATCTCCACAACCTATGCATGTTTAACTTTTTCTAAGCTTAGCAAAAAAAAAAAGAGTGGGGGACAGAAAGGGGGCAGGCATTGGGAAGAAAGACTTTGGCAATTCCACTGACCATTGAACACAATGCATTTTGACTACAGTGGTACCTCGGATTACATACGCTTCAGGTTACATACGCTTCAGGTTACAGACTCCACTAACCCAGAAATAGTGCTTTAGGTTAAGAACTTTGCTTCGGGATAAGTACAGAAATCGGGCTCCGGCGGCGTGGCAGCAGCGAGAGGCCCCATTAGCTAAAGTGGTGCTTCAGGTTAAGAACAGTTTCAGGTTAAGAACGGACCTCTGGAACGAATTAAGTACTTAACCTGAGGTACCACCGTATAGACAATTGGGATTTAGCCAAGATCCCTTGAATGTAACCCTTGCATACATTGCAGGCTTACTGTGTGTGTGTGTGTGTGTGTGTGTGTGTGTATACACACACACACACACAAACAAACACAATTACAGACTCAATCACTGAAATTTCAAGAAGGCTGATCATTAAGAGGAACATGGAAGTTAAGAACTGCTGTGTATAACAAACACAGCTTTTAAAAATCTACAACATAATGATCAAAGTGAATAAGTAGATTAAGAAAAAAATATTTAAATAGGACAGTCTCGAGCTCCTGAAAAATCAGTGCCAACCATATCAATTAAATTAACAGTAAATTAACCTGGAAGCTAGAAGTCAAGGAAATGCTACAAAATACTTTGTAAAAATTACATTTTATAATCTTATGTCAGCGAGTCTCAGATATTTAAGGGTGCTTTTTAAAAATACTCAATAAACACTGCTGTATTTTGAAACCACAGAATTTCCAGTTTCACTCAATTTCTATACAAACCTTCCTATATACTGGCATTCTTTTGCCAATTCTTTTAAAGTGAAAATATACTGAATTTCAAAGATAAATTAGATCAATTTCTATTTCTTTAAGCAGCGTCCCTACAACATGTGAAAACAAAAAGCTGCCAGCTTCACTGGAGTGGATATTGCAACAATACCCATAACTTTCATAAAAGCACCCAGTTCTGCCACTTTTACAAGGCTTCACACAAACCTCTACCACCATAAGCGTGACTCTTGAATAATGGCAATATCTGATAATTGGGATCAAAATATAAAATGAACACACGCAATTGCATTTGAAGCAGCCCTATTTCATAAATGACCCTTAACACATTTGCTACACGGTGCAATTTCTGCCATAGGTTTCTCAAGGAATGGCAATGCACGTATAGAAAATATTTCTAGTTTAAAGATTCTATTCTACACTGACCTGTCTAATTGCTGCAGGGCAGTAAGGAGAGAGGCAGCCCTGTTGACCTGGGCACTTCTTGTGGCTGACCAAGTCAGGATGAGGAGCTAAAAGCCAGCTGTGCTCAATCTGAAACACCTGGCCCACAGACTTGTTTACAGAGCACTGCTGTAGCACCTGCTCCTTACTAGTCCCTGATCCATCTGCTGCTCTTTTTTGTTTGTTTGTTTGGAAGGAATGGCTGTAGTGCTTGGTTGTTGGGTAATTACTTCTTGGAGAAAGACCCAGAGCAGAAAGATGGGATATTGATGAAGTTGTGACAGTCCTATTGGCACAGAGCTACATGCCCTCCACTGATTCTTGGGTGTATGGCAGGCAAGAAGTGAATGGGCAGGTGGGGGTAGATTATTTTCATTTTGAATTCCAAGTCTATACAAGGTTTTTAATCAGGTCAGATGCTTTTGTTGCACAAAGTGCCTAGGTAAAGGTAAAGGTACCCCTGCCAGTACAGAACAGTCTTGACAGACTCTAGGGTTGTGCGCCCATCTCACTTAAGAGGCCGGGGGCCAGCGCTGTCTGGAGACACTTCCGGGTCACGTGGCCAGCGTGACGAAGCTGCTCTGGCGAGCCAGCACCAGCGCCGCACACGGAAACGCCGTTTACCTTCCCGCTATAAAGCGGTACCTATTTATCTACTTGCACTTAGGGGTGCTTTCGAACTGCTAGGTGGGCAGGAGCTGGGACTGAAAGACGGGAGCTCACCCCGCCGCGGGGGTTCGAACCGCCGACCATGCGATCAGCAAACCCTAGGCGCTGAGGTTTTACCCACAGCGCCACCTGCGTCCCTACAAAGTGCCTATCTCATTGTTTAACACAAAATGTTTGTTCTGATTTGTTTTCCGGCAAAGCAGCTTCCATTCAAAATAAGAAAAGTTATAATTATAAAATATTATTATTATAATACAGTCATACCTCAGGTTGCAGACGCTTCAGGTTGCATTTTTTCGGGTTGTGGACCGCCGAAACTTGGAAGTACCAGAATGGGTTACTTCCAGGTTTCGGCGATCGCACTTTGTGCATGTGCAGAAGCACTGAATCGCAACCCACGCATGCTCAGACACAGGTTGCGAACACTGCGGGTTGCAAACGTGCATCCTGCACGGATCACGTACGCAACCCGAGTGTCCACTGTATTTATATACCACCTTTTATCAGAAGGTCCCAGGGTGGTGTGCGACATTAAAAAAAAACATTACAGAATGATACAAGCATAATAAAGAACATACTGATAGAAAGCCTAATAATAAAATAAGTCATCATAAAAACAGTCCACTCCCTAACACTTTCACAAAATAATGGCCTAGCTGCATTTCAAGCAGCCTTAGGTCACCTGCCAATGCCTGGCTCTTTGTATTTTCCGCTTCCAGAAGTGAAGTGGCTGGCACCTAGAGAGCTGGCCTTTTCCAACAGTGGCACCCAAACCATGGGGCGTCCTTCTCTAGGTGGTGCTGAGGGAAGCCAACCTTGATTTCATTTAGGCCTCGGGCAAAAAATAATTTTATTTGTTCGGGCTTTTAATGTACTTGTAAGTAGTGTTGACTGTTCTCTTACTTGCTCTTATCTTTTATTTTCAGGTGTTAAGTAGAAGTGTTTGCATTGCATTCTTATATCTTGCAAATTGCCCTGAAATTAATTTTGAGGAAAGGTGATATGAAAATGTTTTAAATATATTATGTTGTCAGTGAAGAAAACACGATTATTTATTCGCTCACATACACACACACACATCCCCCAACGCACACATTAACTAGGTTACTGCAATTTTGAAGATTGTACAAAATATGGAGAAGGGAGGAGAGAGACACCGGAAAGCACCAGGGTTTTTGGTTTTTTTAAGCAGGTACTCAGAGAAACTGAGTTCCCTTACCTTTCAAAAATTAAAAAAAAAAAAAATTTAAATGGTGCGGGGGCTGGAACAGATGTACACACAATGCCTGAGCCAAAACCCCACCTATGTCTGTAATCAATAAATTTGTGTCTATTTCTAATCCAGATCATTGTCTGCTTGAGTTTATCAATCACATCTTATGTTTATCCACTGCCCGGCGGGGAGGGGGGAGGCGGGACTGCGACTGGGCCCACAATAAGCAAAGAAACATCATGGTGAGTTCCCCCACCTTCCTTTCCAGAAAAGAGCACTGGAAAGCATCATTGATATCACTGATGAGGATGATGAGTAATTAGCACAGCTCCTCTCCTCCGCCTCCCCCCTCCCCCCAGACATCAGTGTTGTGTCGTGAACCAAACACAAACAATCGACGTGCCTTATTTGGGAGTATAAAAGGATATGTCTTAAATCATACTGCAAGAGAAGTTCTTTTCAGCTTCTTATCTGCATATACCTGTTGCCTCCTACGGCAACAAACCCTGAGATTTAGAGCTCTCTTCTGCTAACACAGTGTAGAGTAACCTTATGAAGGAGAGATCATGCAGAGCCGATGGATCCCAGAGTCTTTAACAGGAGAAATTCTGAATGGAGGTCAGTGGTAGGGACAAGAAGTGTGATCCTCCCCGCTTCCTTGCACACTCATCCTACAGTATCTCTTGACTAAATAGAGCTCCTGTCTTGAGAACAGCTGAATATGGAACTGTTATCCGTGGAGGCATGTGGTACTACAGGGTGTCTCCATTTTTTCATACCACTCCAGTTCCCTTCTTTACAAACCGAGTGCTTCCTCTCTGGTACAGCCAAAGAACCAGCACCATAGCTATCTTGCCTCTCCCAGCAAACATTACCATCACAACTCCAGTCCGAATTATGTTTGGGTTGGATATTGTGCTGCTGCTGCAGTTGAACCAAGATGAAAACATGGTAGGAGCAAGCTCTGAACTATTTGAGGAAGTGGTTGTTATGTATTCAGTGGTTTGTGTTTGCCTGAGTTTGAGTCTGCACCAGGGTGGATGAAAATCAATGCTTTTTAAAAAAATAAAAATAAAAATCTGATTTTTAAAAATTAAAATTGGATATTTTTTTTTTAAATTGGATTTTTAAAATAAAATTCTTTTGGAGGGAAAATCTTTCTAAAGACAGTTTTCTATTTAAGTTACATTATAGTCCAAAGGCTATTCATCAGGAAATAAGGATTTGTTTTAAGTTTTTCATGTGTGCTAAAACTCAGTCTAAGGTTGTTTTTTTAAAAAAATCAGTTAAACCACATCAGTTAACAAACATAGATATATATGCTATGTTATTGTTTCAGTTAAATAAAATGTTTAAATTGTTATTAAGGAAATAATTATTTTTCTCCTTCCAATAAAGTACAGCAGAAAAGTTTTCCAAATATAACCAGTTAACGTATTAAACCTCTCAATAATTTCATAATTATCTATGTATTTCTAACAGTATAACCAAATCAGTAATTTTTGATATAACTGTAAAAACTACTCTGAATATTTATTACTGTATTCCAAAAATGAAACCTTCATCTGGTTGTAAATATTAAGATTATACCAGCAAGAATGAGTCTTTCTGTAAAAAAATGATTTAAATCAAGTCTTACTGACTAGTGATTTAAATCCACCCTGGTCTGGACTAAGGATTCTGAGCCCCTGTGTTCTGATTTGATACATGATATCCAATCACAGAACATTTCAGGATTTGGGCCTCTGCCACTGGCCCTTAAACTCCAAGTCATGATTTGCAGTTTGGAAGTTTAGACAGCCAATCATGTTGGGAGTGGGAGTGGCTCAGGCCTTCATAAATGTATATACCGGTAAGTTGATTTGCTCCTGTTGGCCAGTTCTGTTAGTTCAATAAAGGTTCTTGCAGTTATCACTGTGTCTTGCCTCGTGGGAACCCACCTACACTTCAGTGGTATAGATAAAGACACAGAGCAGGAGCTGGGAACAATTCCTTGGGTATACTGAACCCAAGCTACTCATGTTTGGCAAAAGGTTTTGCATATTCAATACAATATCCAGTTTTTCAAAAGCTAACCACAGGGTTATTCTGTGATTTTTCTCTCTCTTAAGATAAACTGTACTGTGTGAAATATTGATGGGAAACATTATGCATTGTTTGCTTCCTGGGACTGGAGCACGCAGATCTCTCATACGAAGATCACAAGACAAAAATAGCAACACATGAGAGGAGATGGAATTTACTAATGCCTGCCAACAAAGTCCCTCCTTCCTTGGATGATGGCATTCAACCTATTTCAGCATGAGTCTGTTTTAAATAACTTCTAACCTCTCCCTCCCCAGTACTTTCAATTTCACAGGAAAAATGCATACTGAAATGGCTCAGTCTACATAAAGGAGGCTTGAATAGTTGTGTTGTACTACTTTCTTCCTATAATCTCCATATTCCTTTTTAAAGTGAGTGGGGGAATTCTTGCTTACGCATCTCATGGACAGATCATTGTGTTTTGAGTAGGGGGAACACCCAGATCAAAACAACCAGTCCATGGCAGCTCTAAGGCCACCCTTGATCATCCATGATACTACCTTGATATTCCACCTTTCCCCCCCTCATGTGCCATTCTGAACAGCAAAAGCAGAAGGGGGCTCACGACTGAAGTTTCTGTGGGTGGGTATCACTCTCCACTGGAGGAGGAGAATCTATCCTGAGGGCCCTGGGAATTGTAGACTGGTAAGGTGCCTTGGATGTCACCCTGCCCCAACCCCCCCATTACAAAATGGACCAGAGGTCATAAATTCTTCTACATTCTTTAATACAATATAGCAGGGGTGGCCAACTCCCAAGAGACTGCGATCTACTCACAGTTAAAAACTGGCAGTGATCTACCCCATTTTGGGGGGTTCCAGTCAAAGTTGTTAAGCCTTTTTAGGAGAGCCAGTTATCTAACAGTGATCTACCACAGACGTCACGATCTACCTGTTGGACGTGCCTGCAATACAGAGTTAACAACTGAGATCCAGACTGGGGACAGGAACTGGTCTCCCACCAAAACATGCTCTTCCCCACAACTGCTACAGTGGTGCCCCACAAGACGAATGCCTCGCAAGACAGAAAACTCGCTAGACAAAAGAGTTTTCCGTTTTGGAGGTGCTTCGCAAAACGAATCTCCTATGGGCTTGCTTTGCAAGACGAAAATGTATTGCGAGTTCCTGCGGTTTTTTCCCCTCCCCCCCTTTTTCTAAGCCGCTTATCCGCTAAGCCGATAAAAGCCGCTAAAAGCCGCTAATAGCGCTAATCCGTCAATGGGTTTGCTTCGCAAGACGAAAAAACCGCTAGACGAAGAGGCTCACAGAACGGATTCTTTTCGTCTTGCGAGGCACCACTGTATTTAAATTTGCAATGGCCTATGGCTATGAGCAACAAATATTTATCATTATCAAATGTTGTTTGCCTCTAAAAGGTGTTGCTTGCTGCATACAGCACCTTTGGGAGAAACCAGGGTGATTTTCAGCAAGAAAGCTGTGTTGGGTTCCTGTCCCGATCAGCAGCAGCACGTTCTGAATTTGGGCTCTTCAGCTGCTTTCTCTTGAAAATGAAAATGGCCACTTTTTACTTTTAAAACAGTAACATAAGGTCAACTTTGGCCTGAGTTAATCCCTATCTACATGAATAAAGGATTTCACAGCATTGTCAGTTTTACTTCCAGCCACGCTCACCTGTTGATTTTTTACAGGCCATTTCCAAGGCACTGTGTATATTTGTAAAACCATAAACTCCAATCAAGGGGGGGGGGAGCAACCCTGCTATTACTTACACAATAATTTTATTTCTCTCCTGTAATATGAAAAGGGGAGGGTCCAAGAGACCCTGGTTTTGCTAGAGATGATTGATTCTCTGTCAAGTCACTATCTGAAACTCTAATGGCACAACCAACTCTTAAGTTCAAGAGCAAATGCTGATTTTCCAAGCATATTTATAGAAGTGCTTATCTTACTAAACCAAATCTGTTCTCCCCCACGCCTTGCCAGTAGGGAATAGTGAGCATGAAACTGGTATTTGCTAAAGCTCCGTGCATTTATTACAGACTTGCTGCAATTCGAAACTATGCAAACAGGAGGAGAAATAGGATTTGCAAAGCAAATCACCAACCCGGAAAAGTCAAATATTAACTTTAGCAGAGATATATCATGTGAAAGTTCAGCAAGTAACAGCAAAAAATAGATTCCTGGAAGTATTTCTAGCCTCTTTGGATGGTCAGTACAAGACAAACAACTCTGATTTTTAGGAAAGGTCATGATGCGTGCTGAATTATTATGCTGTTTAAGGAAGTGAGGAAAGCTCAGCAGTGGTACGAGGGGAGATTCTTTTAATTCTGTTCTTTCACACAACTGCTGGTTCCAGGAGCATCCCCCCATTCAGTGCAATGGCACCCCTTTTGGACATTACACTGAACGTGCAAACATTATGGGAAGGAACACACAAAAGGTGGGGTGAGGGCCATTGGGTGCAGTCTGGCTTCCAAATCCATGTCTTTGGTATACACTTTGGGGGTGAAGAAGCAGCACCCAAACAGGACTGTGGTGCGCTGGTGTACACACACCACACACCACAAGGAGAGATCTGTTGTGAAGAAACCTAGCACCCATACTGCTGTCATATGGCATAGCTAAGTCTTTGTTCACCCAAGATCTCCCATGCATTAGCATCTAACAGCATTCTCTCTCTCTCTTCCCCACACCCGCATTTGCAGGAATAGCAATATTATCTCTCTCTCTAGCTAGCCTTTTAGTCACAATAGAGGAAGCTCCAGTCTATCTCCCAAGGCTTAGTTCCACAGCCAATTTAAATGAGATGGCCAGGACAAAAATCTATAAAGAACAGAAGGCCCGAGTCTACGCTGAGTGCCTCTCTCACTGCTAAGTACAGCCATTTACATGTTTTATGCTACCTTGTGCGATGCAAATGCACTGGATAGATGGGGCAGCCATTTTCTAAACCAATAAATCGTATCCATCATCAGAGACTTTTGAAGTATCAAAACACTCATAGAGATTCACGGTTTTAAAACCTTTATCGTTACGATTCATAGGCTGGGTGGGTGGGAGGAGATGAGCTTAATTCATGTTGGGATATTTGGTGGAAAACAAAAGCAAAGGAGAGTTCTCCTTTAGTATTATATGAAACCAAAGAACCAAGTGAAACATTACTTCTAAAGGCATTACGCATCACAGCCTCAATTAAGGCAACCACCTGTTTCCTTATGAGCCTGTCCTTTAAGGTCTTTATCAGAGGTCCTTCTTCAGTGGTCCACACCTTCAGACATTTGGAGGTGGCAACAGGAGACAGTCCCTTTTTGGTGGTTGGACCCCAGTTGTAGAACACGCTTTATGGCATGGGTAGGCAAACTAAGTCAAGATCTGGCCTAATTGCCTTCTAAATCCGGCCCGCGGACGGTTCAGGAATCAGCATGTTTTTACATGAGTAGAATGTGTCCTTTTATTTAAAATGCATCTCTGGGTTATTTGTGGGGCCTGCCTGGTGTTTTTACATGAGTAGAATGTGTGCTTTTATTTAAAATGCATCTCTGGGTTATTTGTGGGGCATAGGAATTTGTTCATTATTTTTTCCCCAAAATACAGTCTGGTCCCCCACATGTTATGAGGGACAGTGGACCGGCCCCCTGCTGAAAAAGTTTGCTAACCCCTGCTTTTTGGGGATACTAAGATGGCACTTACTTTGCTATATTTTAGGTGCCAGATAAAAATCTTATTTTCCTGAGCCTTTAAGAGATGTTTTTATTGCTATCAGGGTGTCGTTGGTTTTCAATAGCAGTTTGTTTGTTTTGTTTTGTTTGTTTGTGACATGTGTGCTTTTATTTCATTTAGTACTGTTGTTTCGGGCTTTAGTGCTGCTTTAATTGCTTTTAGTTTTAACGTATTGTTTATTCACTGCTATAGCGAGCAGCCGTGGAACGTTTTATGCTGAAAGGAAGGGATATATGCCAGCAGGCCAGCACCCACACTTATTGAAAGCTCCTCTGGTGTAGATGTTCTGCAAGTGGTAAAGGAGAGAGGGAGCAGCCTTGAATCCACATGATCCCAACATCCCCCTGTTCCGCTGCCCCAACATAGCAACAAAAGGGCCAATAACTACATCAGAGCTGGTGCAGTTAACTTCCTTCCCACTGATGTTTCATGGGGAGTTGGGGGGATATGTTTGTGGGTGGAGAGAGAAAACGCTGTCTCCCCACCCTTCCAACCTAGGTTCAGAAATAAGTCTACATGGTTTGCCTGTTTATGATTAACACCAGAATTCCTAGGTCATGAGCTGGGGCTACACTAAAATTTACAATACAATATGTCTTGTTGCACTGATATTAAGTACCTTTTTTAAAAAAAAAATATGTTCATCTAATGGAGCTTCCCACAATCCAACGCAACTGTGAAGTCCTAAGCAAAGGGTTTGTAGAAGCAATGTGTAGAACTGACGTTCAAAGCTGCAGAGCACCGATGGCCAGAATTATACCTTGCAGCCACTTCTCTGCAAACTCCCAATGTTCCTAAATAAAAAATGATGATCTGCTGAAAGCATGGCAGATATTTCTTGCATCATTAACAGCTTTCAAGGAAGCTATAAAATTAACTCATGTTAATTTTATTCAGTGGCTATTGGCTTTCACTTAGCTCAGCTGTTTGACAAGGGTAATATTGTATTTCAGAAACAGTCCTTGGCTCATATAGTGTATAGGATGCTGCCTTATCTTAGCTTGGACTATTTACCCATGTTGTTCTGTATTGCCTGGGCCTGAAGTGGTTCTTCAAAGTCTCAGGAAGACCAGCTTTTCTCAACACCCATTACCTGAAGTTCTTTTAATGGAAGATGTCGAGGGCTACACCTGGAACCATCTCCATGATGAAGCCCCCATCCCCTGGGTACCTATTTTAGAACTGTATATCAAAAGATCACAGCAAAAGATAATTGTAGTGCTGACCATCTGGGCCGTAAATCACAGTCTCAAAACTGGCTTTTATGAAAGATGCAATCTCACAGTTCTTTCTTGGAGGATACCTGCAACAAATCCAAAAAGGTATCTAACTAATTACAGTGGTACCCTGGGTTACAGACGCTTCAGGTTACATACGCTTCAGGTTACAGACTCCGCTAACCCAGAAATAGTACCTCGGGTTAAGAACTTTGCTTCAGGATGAGAACAGAAATCGTGCAGCGGCAGCAGGAGGCCCCATTAGCTAAAGTGGTGCTTCAGGTTGCTTCAGAACAGACCTCCAGAACGAATTAAATTCTTAACCCGAGGTACCACTGTGGTTTAAGTGAGGTCACGCACAATGACATTTATCTTATAAAAATAGCTACCTCTTTCCCATAATTTTGAATCACATCACATCCCCACCACAAATGTCAACTGTCTGTGTAAGAAGTAAACAGCATAAGGTACTTCTATTATCACTTCCATTTTTTATACAGGTTCAAATCTAGTCAGGATTTCGTATTCTTTGAACTGACAAAACAGAGCAAAGTTTCAGTAGAAAGAGAGTCCCAATTCTGCACAGAGAAAGACTGGATTCTGCTACACCTGGACAAATGAGGCTTGTAAATAAGCGGCTTGCTTCCACACAACCAAGTCATTAAAGCCTTAAAAAACACAACACTTATATTTCCCTTGGGGCTTAGAAGACTGAAGCATAGCTGGAGGAAAGGTAGCATACATATGTGATAATCCAGGCTACATATTTCCCAATAGCTGATGGACTGGACAAACAGAGTTCTTCAAAGCACTTATTTATACTCTTAAGCCCCCCTGGACATCACCAGGATGCGCCCCCACCCCAACAAAGCTGAAATTCTAAGGAAGTTGAATTCTGCAACCAATACTAATTTCTAAACTTAACTTGTGCAAGTTCACCATTGCACAACAAATTGCCCTGAAAACAAATGAGAAATTGCAGGGCATGTCTACTCAGAAATAAGTCCTGCTGAATGCAGTGGGGCCTACTTGCAAGTAGGTGAAGTTAGGAGTCCAGTCTTAGTCCTGCTGAATGCAGTGGGGCCTACTTGCAAGTAGGTGAAGTTAGGAGTCCAGTCTTAGTCCTGCTGAATGCAGTGGGGCCTACTTGCAAGTAGGTGAAGTTAGGAGTCCAGTCTTAGTCCTGCTGAATGCAGTGGGGCCTACTTGCAAGTAGGTGAAGTTAGGAGTCCAGTCTTAGTCCTGCTGAATGCAGTGGGGCCTACTTGCACGTAGGTGAAGTTAGGAGTCCAGTCTTACTTATGGGAAAGAGAAATCTAGTACTAAAACCTCCTCTTCTAAGGTAGGGGATCACATAGCATTGTGATAGCAGCCTGTCCAGACTTCTCCCTGACAGACCTCTCAACTTGATTTATGTAGCACTAGGCAAACATTTGCAGGGGTGAAGGTCAGGATGACCAATAGAGAGCCAGGCTAAGAACCTCTGAAGCCATATTATAGGGCCATCTAAAAGCTAAAAGCACAAAGCCATTTTAGAAAGCTAAAGACTATTTCTCTTTCTCATGTTTGTCACTTTGCCACCTTTTGCAGAGGCAGCAAGCATGCAAGCTTGTGGGTGCAGCTAGATTGCCTCTGCAGGAAGTTTGCTAGTTGAGGTTAAGCCATTTCTGAGAAACGACCCCTGACAAAGGCAAGTAGCAGGATGTTTGCTGACCGCCAGGCTCCAGAGATAACGCTTAGGTGTGAAGTTGCTAAACCACAAGGACATTTCTTGGAAGTGGGGGGTTCAGGGGCACTTCCTGGAACTAGTACAGAGGTTAAGTAGATTATAAGCCAGTAGCGCCACCTAGTGGAATAGGCAACTTGGAACCGAAAGGACACACCAAATTTATTCATTGGTTGAGCTTTAATGAATATGTATCAATGACCATAGGAAATTGTCAATCATTGGCTAAAGGGATGCCAAGGGGCTGAACTGTGCTTTGCAGAAAGATATATAAGTTGACTGCCCCAAAGGGGGGGCGGGCATTCTTCATTTTCCTGAATGCACCCTATTTGCTTTTTGTCGGACAAAAATCCAAATAAAAACTTTTTCTTTAAGAAACTTTGCTGCCTGATTTTTACATTCCTGGTCTGAATACCGATGTCCCTTTCATTTCTGGTGCCAAAAGTGACTCGGATCAGAAGGACTTTAAGTGTCCTCAGAGACCAGGAGGCAGCTCCCTTGACCTCTGGGCAGAGATGGCGGAGGGCCAACGGTCCTCCTGGCTTCCAAGTGCACACCGAACCTTTTCTTCGGAGGGGGACAGAAGGCAACTTGACCCTCTTGCTGTATCCTGGGACAGAGGACAACGGATTTGAAGAGCCGAGGTTGGGAAGACAGGGCAGAGAACAGCCGGCTGGGGTGAGTACATGGCAACAAGCCCTGAGGGGATAGGAAATCCTCCTTTTAATTAAGGAGAAGGGAGATACTGATCACATCTCCAGCGTGGATAGTGGCATTAAGTAGAAGGGTTGACTGCTGACAACCACCCACGCTTTGGTATTAGGAAGGAGAAAAAGGGGGGGACACAGGGTGGTTAGTGTGTCGTGCAAGCGTCCAACGAGAGAGGCATTTTGTGCATGTATGTGTCTTACCCCGGGGCATTCCCCTGGGGTCGTAGCAACAAGTACTCCATTTCCCAGTCGGGCGACCACATCTGGGTGAGAAAAGTTGCGAAATGAATGTGTGAGTGTTTGGTGTGGGGACGCTGTACAGGGCCATACTGAAAATGGGAGGGGGGAGACTTGAAAGCCTTGAAAGGTCCAGTAATTCCCCTTCAATGCATGTTAAACAACTTCAAGAAAAGATTTAGAGGAGACTATAGCATAGACCAGGGGGGACATCCTGACCAGATTCCCTATATAGACAACTGGCTGAAGGTGGTAGATGACAATCACCCCCCCTGGTTGAAGAAATGCAGGACTGAACATTGCAAAGTCACTCCCTCATGTTAGGTTTTGGAGAGGGAAGATGTACAGAAGAAGTGCAGTGTTTATGGAGAAGAGTGTACAGAACAGTAAGCAGTTATTACTGCATTAACAGAGGAAAATAAAAGAAAAGAGCATGAAACAGGATGCTGCTATAGAATTAATGTAACAGGATCTTGAACAGACAAATGAAGGACTTAATAGATTAAACACAAGTCATTTAGAAGAGAGGTCTCAACTAATTCAAGACCTCCAGAGGCATGGAAGAGAATTTGACAACCTCAGAGAGGTTTTAGCTGAGAAAGACAAAGAAATTTCTGCTATTATTTCAAATACAAATGTGTATTCTGAGCAGATTAATATTCTGAAATGTCAGATCAAGTGCAAAGAGGATGAAATGCAAGACAGGGAAATAGTGTTGTCTAAGGCTGAAAGGGAAGTCCAGTTGCTGAAAGATCTACTAACCTAAGGTGTGAACAGTGGAGGCAGAAAGCTTTCAGAACTTTCTGAACAGTTAAGTGTAATAAAATCAGAACTGGCTGAGAAAAAAATTTTTGAAAACGCTAGTAAAACAAAAGAGAATGAAGAATTTGTTAGGCAAAACAAAGAGACTAGCCAAACACTTAAAGATCTTCATTCTGCAATGAATACTTGTGATGTTACTTACAACAACAAACTCATGGAGTGTGACTCACAAATTAAATTGCTTAAAGAACAAATAAGTAAATCAGCTAAAAAAATTTGCAAGAAACAGGAATAGAATGTAAGGAGGAACAGACCATTTTAAATCCCAGGTCGATGAACATATCTCTGTAAAGGAGAAATTGAACAAGTTACTAAAATTAAAAGAAAAACAAAGAACAAAGTTTTGTGAATAAGCTGAAATCAGTGAAAGATTCACACAACCAGCTCACTTTACAAAATGCAAAAAAAAGGGATGAAGATTTAGCTAATTTATCCAGACAACTTGCTGAACATACTGACCATCTAGAAATTGTCAAAAGGTCACTGCAAAAAAGGCAGAGATTGTGATATTCCTAAAAGACAAGTTTAAAGTTGTGGAGCAGCAGGCTTTTGCAGAATCCTGATCCAAGGCTTCAGTATTTTAGCAAAACCTCTAAATGAAGTTACCAGAGGAAGGGAAAGAGACCCCTTTGAGTGGGGACCGGCCCAACAAGAAGCCTTTGAGACTATCAAGCAATTAGATTCCACAGCGAAAGGCTGGCCACCCTGTCTGCGCGCAGTCACTGCCACCGCCACACTAGTGGAAGAAGCAGACAAGTTCATGTTTGGCCAGGAGATGCATGTGAATGTGCCCCATTCGGTTCTCACCCTTATGGAATATAAGGGGTATATAGACTGAAACAGGCTTTGCCCAACCCATTGAGAAGTCTGCAGGCGCAGTGGAAGCTTGTGAAGCAGACGTGCCTGATGTTCTAGAGAGACCAAAGGGTCCTAGGCATTTTAAGGGCCAGCGTTGATTCTTGGCTGTTGTCAATACTCCAAGGGAGGAAGTCCTGGGTAGCGTGGCAGCCACTGAAGACAGCATGTCAGGCCACAGTGGCAGCCAGACCAGAAGGGGCTGTGGGACGCCCAGAAAGCCCAGAGGGGGCTAGAGGATGCCCAGAAAAAGTACCAAGCCCAGAGGGGGCTGAGGCTGTTTTGGGAAGCTGTTTCTACGCTTCAACAAGTTGTTCCTCAGGCAGCAGAGCACCCAGAAGTGGGGGTGCAAGGCAGGCAAGCCGTTCCAAGAGCTCTAAGAAAGCCAAAGTCTCCAAGAGTTGTTTGTGTTTTGAGGCGAAGTCCAACAGCAAAAGGCATTGCCCTGCAATTGGCAGCAGGATGCAAGGCTAATGTCCAGAAGTTGAGACGTTACTGGAAGCAGTATGGGTCCCGAAGAGATTGCCGTGATGCACTGCAAAGCCCATGGAAGAGGCCGGGACATGGTCACTAGGGGCAACCGGAAGGCAGACAACGCAGCTCGTGAAGCAGCTTTGAAACCTCCACCAGCACTCAACGCAGCCCTCATCCCACAACTCACTCCAGACGATGTGGAACCACGCTACACACCGGAGGAGCAACAGTGGGCACGCCAGGAAGGAGCAACACTCCAGGAGGGATGGTTCCGTCTACCAGAAAACCGTGTTTTTGTGCCCCAACATCTGGCTACCGTGATTGTGAAGAATTACCACAAGTCCACTCATCTAGGGGGTCCAGCTGCCAGAGCACACCTTGGGAGACTTTTCTATATCACTAACCTTTCTCAACTAGTTGCTGCTATATCCCAGAGGTGTGTCCTGTGCGCCAAGAACACCCCCAGACAAGGCCACCTCCCCCCACCGGGTGTACAACACGTGGGCTTTACCCCTATGGAAAGCCTGATTGTGGACTTCACTGAACTACCACCAACTAGGGGCATCAAATACCTGCTTGTGTTTGTCTTCACCCTGACGGGCTGGACAGAGGCATACCCCATTAGAACAGAGATACCTCGTGAAGTGTCCAAGAAACTGTTACATGAACTCATACCCCGATTTGGCCTCCCCAGAAGTATTGGCAGTGACAATGGCCCTGCCTTCATTGATAAAGTTGTGCAAGAAGTGTGCAAGGCGCTGCAGATAAACTGGAGGCTACACACAGCCTACAGACCCCAGAGTTCGGGAAAACCTGAGCGTATGAATCGCACCTTGAAGACCCACTTGGCCAAGCTGACCCAGGAGTCAGGACTACACTCCAACCAAGAGACTGAGACTATCACCCTTTGAACTTTTGTATGGCAGGCCAACCCCTTTCGTCCGAGACATCCCCGCCAGTTTGGGGCGGGTGGGAGATCACATCACTCAGGAACAAGTGCAATTCCTGTCCCCGTGTGTGTTTGCTTCCCTTTCCAGGTACTACCTCGAGCCTACACCGTGCAGTCTCGCTGAGCCGGTCCACCAGTTCCAGCTGGGTGACAGCGTGGAAGCGCAACCCCCTCATCCCTAAGTGGCGAGGCCCATATACCGTCCTCCTCTCCATCCCAACTGCGGTGAGAGTAGCCGACGTGATTCCCTGGGTGCATCACACGCGTCTGATCATCACCTTGTGTCTGACGCTACCGGAAACGCGTTGGGCCACGGGCAACGTGATCCTGCGACTGATCTTCACAAGGACTTTCACAAGGACTTTCCCCTTTTCTCTATTATGTTCTGTATTGATTTGCTCTATGTCCTACTGCCCTTTTTGCTCTATGTCCTATTGTCCTGACCCCACTGAGCCATACCAACCCTATTGGCCTGCGGACCTCTGCTACGACTGGTTGGGAACCAACTGTCACTCAGGGGGTGGAGCACTGTACCAAGCCCATCTGGTAGACCAGGTCCTAATCTTGATCCAGGTGTTGCATGGGACGGAGCCTATCTTAATGCAAATATTGCAGGGGAGGGAGCCTGAACCAGGTGCGCATTGAAATTGCTGAACAAGTGCCAGTAAATCCTGCAGCCCCACCTGTGGTTGTCGTGGTGGCTCGAGCCTCCCAAAAATCCCAGAATACTGCCTGAACTACTGGGCCTGGTAACTCCACATCTAATACCCTTGAATGTGGTAGGGTATTCTTGTGGCTGCATAAGGGTTACCACTCCAGGCTTCAGCCTCCATAGGCCCTGGTCAGAGACCACGTAGGTGACCTCCACCCAGTAGGACCAGCCTTTGAACTTTATAGAGTCTATTGCCATCCCTATGGCTCCCGAGGCCTAGCAGTGTATCAGTCCCAGACGGCCACTTTTCCCTGTGTAGAGTGGGAATGTTTTGTGTGTAGACGCTGTTCACGCCGTAGCAGGGCCAGGAGTTAGAGGCCCCATGACCTGGCCTTCGTGGGCCACCATCCCTTTGGCTTGTGGTATTACCCTTTTTGTGGTATTTCTGTGTTGGTGGTACAGTTCTTTGTTCTGGGGCACCGAACATTCCTCGAATCAGGATGTGGATCATACCCTGCCTCCTGATGGTTCTCACCTCTCAAATGGCCACAGGGTGGAAGGAAAACACCTTCCTGAATATGACAACAGCTGTAGCTAAGAGCCTGAACAGGTCTGAGTGTTACAGGCTGATTTGTACCACAAAATTAGTCTAGATGGTGCAGGTCTCCCCAGTGTATGTAGTTGAATTAGTTCTTAGCTCCCAGGTTGGTCATGGTTAAAAGAGATTTTGCTTGTGATTTTACTTCTCTTCGTTACCATATTACTCTTATCATGCTTTTTGCCTTGCCTTATTCAGATTGTACGCCAAATGGTAAGCCGCTCAGTTAATGCAGCAACACGTACCTATATCCTGGCTCTCTATGATGTTGCACCTATAGGTCCATCAAGCGAAAATGGAGAACCGTGACCGGTCAGCATTTTCGTGATGGAAAGGGGGGAATGCAGGGGTGAAGGTCAGGATGACCAATAGAGAGCCAGGCTAAGAACCTCTGAAGCCATATTATAGGGCCATCTAAAAGCTAAAAGCACAAAGCCATTTTAGAAAGCTAAAGACTATTTCTCTTTCTCATGTTTGTCACTTTGCCACCTTTTGCAGAGGCAGCAAGCATGCAAGCTTGTGGGTGCAGCTAGATTGCCTCTGCAGGAAGTTTGCTAGTTGAGGTTAAGCCATTTCTGAGAAACGACCCCTGACAAAGGCAAGTAGCAGGATGTTTGCTGACCGCCAGGCTCCAGAGATAACGCTTAGGTGTGAAGTTGCTAAACCACAAGGACATTTCTTGGAAGTGGGGGGTTCAGGGGCACTTCCTGGAACTAGTACAGAGGTTAAGTAGATTATAAGCCAGTAGCGCCACCTAGTGGAATAGGCAACTTGGAACCGAAAGGACACACCAAATTTATTCATTGGTTAAGCTTTAATGAATATGTATCAATGACCATAGGAAATTGTCAATCATTGGCTAAAGGGATGCCAAGGGGCTGAACTGTGCTTTGCAGAAAGATATATAAGTTGACTGCCCCAAAGGGGGGGCGGGCATTCTTCATTTTCCTGAATGCACCCTATTTGCTTTTTGTCGGACAAAAATCCAAATAAAAACTTTTTCTTTAAGAAACTTTGCTGCCTGATTTTTACATTCCTGGTCTGAATACCGATGTCCCTTTCACATTAAGAAGTAAAACAACAGAAAAAACCCTAGATTTGTAGTGCTTATTGCAGAGATAACACTGAGAAAGAGGTGCATTCAGCTCCTTACCTATGGTACAAGGCTGGCTTTCTCCTGGAGTGGACACACCAGCAAATTTTGGTTATTGGAGAGAAAAGAAATTAAGCTACTAAATATATAAGAATCAAATCCTGGGTAAAGCCATCAGTCTTACCTCTGCATCCCAAGATTCAGACAGGTTGCCCATGTTTCTTTTCAGAGAAGGGCTACAGCTCAGTGGTTGAGCATCTGCTTACCTGCAGAGGGTTCAAAGTATAACCACTGCTATATTCAGTTGGGGATGGGAATGTTCCCTAACAAACCATGGAGAGCAGCTGTCATTCATACTGAGCTACATGGAACAATGATCTGACCGGTGATCTCACATCTTCACCGCTAGTGAATAATATGGTTTTCTCCCACCCACAAATCTCGGCTTTGTATTTTTCTATGTTCTTAAAGTGGTGCATGTATATTTATTTACCTACTCATATGTTCCTCCATCACTATTTATTTTTAAAGAAAGAAAGAAAGAAAGAAAGAAAGAAAGAAAGAAAGAAAGAAAGAAAGAAAGGCTGGAGCTGCGTGACATCACAGCAACTCATCAGTCAACCTTCCGCCAAAGAGCAGGTCTTTTTCTTCCAAGCTTGTCTTACCCTGAATTGAATGTGGCAAAGCCATTCCCAAACAGATGTCACTGTTTTACAAAAGTTACACCTGTTTTCACTTAGTATGAATTGCTGCCAGCTATATCCATGATAGGGAAGCGGGTGGCGCTGTGGGTTAAACCACAGAGCCTAGGACTTGCCGATCGGAAGGTTGGCTGTTCAAATCACCGCGACTGGGTGAGCTCCCGTTGTTCGGTCCCTGTTCCTGCCAACCTAGCAGTTCGAAAGCACGTCAAAGTACAAGTAGATAAATAGGCACTGCTCTGGCGGGAAGGTAAATGACGTTTCCGTGCACTGCTCTGGTTCGCCAAAAGCGGCTTAGTCATGCTGGCCACATGACCTGGAAGCTGTATGCCGGCTCCCTCGGCCAATAAAGCAAGATGAGCGCCGCAACCCCAGAGTTGTCTGCGACTGGACCTAACGGTCAGGGGTCCCTTTACCTATATTCATGATCGCTCAAATTCAGGTTGCTATCTCTCTCTCTAACACACATACATATAAATATATATCTATATTACATGCTTTGAAATGAAGAGGTAACAATATTATATTCCATCATCATTATAGATTTGAAACCATCAGAAATTTTGGAACTTGATTATCTGTAGTTGCAGTTGGCAAAATCAGAATCTAGTAATATTCTGCAAAGTCACACACATCACAGAATGGATGACTAGTTTCCCCTTCCTTAAACTGCAAGATAATTTTTTTTATTATTTTAAATAGCACTAGTAAGGTGTGAAAGACAGCCTACTGTAAATATAGTTGAATGAGTTTAATGGGAATAAATGCAATAGCTGTGGCTCGTTTGTTTGCTTTTTTTGTTTGTTTGTTTAGTGGGGGGAGAGATTCAAATTAAATGGAAATGCCTCATTTTCACAGTGGCTGAGAATAGCACAGCAGCACATGGAGAAGCACAGCTGGTATTCAAGCTCTAAGCTACTACCCCAGCTGAATGGCTATCAGTATTAAGTGCCAACCAGACTAAGACAAAACGCTACCCAGCAATTGTTCTTATTTTTTTTTGCCCCTGATTCGGCAGTTCCACTCTTTTAAATTCAGATACTAATTTAGTCTGAAGCAATATACAATGCAGATCATATTGTGCAAGAGTCTATGGTGTTGGGTTCATGCCAGTCATTTCCTGAACAGATTGCCAATAGAGGATTGTTCCCAATTTGCAACGAGGGGACCATCTGGGAAGAGAAGGAATATGCTAGGATATGTAATTGGGGCTTTCAGTTAAGTAAATAGGACACCTGAAGATCGTAAGGCCTGTGGAAAATGGGAAAATGAATGCCATGGAACGGGCAGAGGAGAACAACAAAACATGGAAAACCAAATTGGATCAGCGGTTGGATCAAAATGTAAAGGACAAACAAACCTCAGCTGTGGGTGCATCACTGTTTTTTGTCTCTCCTTTTCTCTTAATAGGCATGTGCTGAAGAGAATGTATTCCATGTTCCCATGGACAAACAATGGTGTCGGATTGCCAGGGCACGCTGCTATAAACGTCAGCAGCACCGTAGCAAGCTTTCAGATATAGAGATTCCTGAGCGACACTCATTTATTCCACTGGGAACTGTGCAGAAGAACTCCCTGCTTAGACTGTGCCCAAAGACTGCTCTTTCCCTACTCTTTTAGTAATGCAAGTCTGTTTCATTCAGCATTTCAAACAGCCCAAGCAATCTCAGATTGTAGTAACTGATTGGCCACATCACCATCTAGACCAGGGTTTTACCAAACTTGAGACTCCAGCTGTTTTTGGACTACATCTCCCATCGTCCCTGACCACTGGTCCTGCTAGCGAGGTGTGATGGGAGTTGTAGTCCCAACAAGAGCTGTAGACCCAATTTTGGCAAACCTTGATCTAGACCAGCGGTTCTCAACCTGTGGGTCCCCAGATGTTGTTGGACTACAACTCCCATCATCCCTGAGCTCTGGCCTTGCTAGCTAGGGGTGATGGGAGTTGTAGTTCAACAACATCTGGGGACCCACAGGTTGAGAAAGGCTGGTCTAGACTATGGTTTCCAAACTAGACGATTGGTTTAGTTGGAAGGCTACTGTTTTTGATTCCCTACACATAAGCTAGCAGCTATCAAAACACTTTAGTGGCACCTTCACATCCTCTGCAGCTAACCTCTTAAGTTTCACACATGTAGCTTTGGTTTCTCATCAACCTACAAAGAGGCACGTCGACTCTAAAACTCAACCTACAACCTGCTTCTGAGCTCAACCACATTTACACTTCAGAAGATCTTCTGATGGCCAGTCTAAATCTTACCTCGTGCCATTTCAGTCCATTTAAACAGATCTTGTCCATGGAGGACAGCCTATCTTTATTTTCCTTTAGTGCATTTTAAAGACGTTATCAAATCCTGTCATCATTCTAGAAACACGGTAATGGGAACGAAGCACATTCCACTTAGCTGAAGGTCTCAGTAACAATAGTAGAGGAACCTGCCATGTTACCTGTAAACCCTCTAATAAGGCAACAGAATAAGGTGTTTACCTTCATTGCAATTTCACTATGTTGATGACTCACCTTTTTAGAAACTCATAAATATAAGCTAGGCGCCAAATGGCTCCTTAAACCAAGGTTACAGTCACCAAAATGGAATGTCTAGCTGCCATTTTGGGGAAAGACAGCTCTGAAGTATTCTTTTTCAAATGATGCACTGACTGCGATTGACTATCAGTGAAACATTTGTCTAGTTTAGATCTCAACCTTGAGCTAGGTTAAGAACTTTGAGAATTTAAAGAAGAAAAATCACTTTGTCCAGGGATAGTCTGCGTATATATTGGCCTTTTCCTACCTCTTTTTGTTAATGGTGACATGGACCACTCATAACATAAGAATATTCCTCACAACTGTGAGCAGGGCTGTGGGGTAGGTTAAAGTAAAGACAAGCTACAGCAATTAACTATAACATAATTGTTCACTGCTCCTGCTCAGGCTGCGCAGGAAAAGCACTTTGGTTCCCAAACTTCATTCTGATTGTGCAGGTAAGATGTAAGTGACAGAATTCTACAGGATGTAGTATTAGTGTGTGAAAACTGCGGTTCCCACTCCCGTTGCCCTTAAGAAACTACAGTTTCCGGAATTCTTGGGGGGGAAGAATGTGTCTTGGATATGTTTACAGTGCATGGTTTATGCCCTGCCAAGCAAATCTGTCTCAGCCCCAGTCCAACAACTTGCAATATGAGCATCCCCATAATGCTGACCTACTTTAAATGGGTCGCTGTAAGAATCACAATATTATATATGGGAAGTGTTCTAAACTGTTGTTGTATATATATTTTTTAAAGAACAACATTTCTTGCAGGAGGAAAAGTACCGTATTTTTCGCTCTATAACACGCACCCGACCATAACACGCACATAGTTTTTAGAGGAGGAAAATCCGTAGGCATGCCACCCGTAGGCATTCCCTCCATAACACGCACAGACATTTCCCCTTACTTTTTAGGAGGAAAAAAGTGAGTGTTATGGTGCAAAAAATACAGTACTTTGGTTATACATTATACAGAGTCCTGATTCCCAACATCATGGGGGCTCTGATCCAGTTTTCTGTTCTTGGCTGCGCCTTGGGAACAACACATTGCACTGTCATTTGATCTGTACCGGACGGCGATCAAGTCTAGATAAGCTAATAACTACAACCATCCTTATCTGGTACTTCCCCTCATAAGCAGTTTGGACACGGTGACCTTGAGGGTTTCCTTTCTCTGTATAAACTGAAACCAGCATCTCTTGAACTTGCCCTTTCCCATAACAACTGTGGCTACTGGTAACCTGACACATCGCTTGATCTGAACAATTCAATACTTCTTTTCTATATCCCACCGCTTTACTTCTGAGTATGCACAGACACGATTATGCACTGCTATTCACCTTATAAAAGCGACACAATCCTCTCTGAGGACACCCAAATTTGAGGTAACATTTCAAGTACATTAAAAAATATGTAGATAAAAACCTCTTGTCATGCTATCAGGTACAGTATTTTCTGCCATTCCAGGCAGAAATATACTTTAAAAGTTTATTCCCAACTTCCACACGCATGCAACACTACAGAAGGTTCTGGATTGCTGCATCTTTCCCCCACAGCCAAACCAAAGGCAATACGAAATCATGGATCCCCAAGTTTGTGATTATGCCACTGCATAATGTGCATCTTTTGCTGGCTGAGCCAGCCAAGAATGCTATTTATTTGCAATATTCATATGCCCATTGCAGATTTGTCCTGGTGTGGTGCATGTAATGTTTTTCATGTTGTAGTTGTGTGATTTGTGCTCATACTGTACTATGATGTCCATTGGCTATGAACAATAAAATCAGCTGGCTGACTATATAAGCATACTGCCCAATAGCAAAGGTTCTCTGGGCAGTTTACCAGTAAAAATTAAAAACAGAAAGATAGAAACATAAAGCAGAAAAATATAAAACAGAATAAAATTAGTAACAGGATAAAAGCCGAATCCAGAAAACCGAACCTTTCAACTGATGACTTTTTTATGATCAGGAAACGTAAACATCATGGTGCTAAGGTTACTTTCCTGGGGGGGGGGGACAGAAAACAGGCATACTTCTCTACCTCTTGCAGGTTTTAGGAAGTGGTGTGATGTTTGTTTGTGTGTGTGTTGTCTATTCTAAACAAAGCTTTAAAATATTTTGTAAATGTTATTCTAACTTCCTGTTAATACCATTAACAACAACAACAAAAGGCAACTTCCATTCTGTAAACCATGAAAGGGCTTTAGAGTACCACAAGAGAGTGTGAAATTTCAGGAAGGGAGATGGTCCTGAGGCAGGTAGAAAATTCCCTTCCCTTCTCTCCTACATCAGACAAAAAAATAGGTGAATGCCTCCAGGAAGGGAGCCTTCACAGACTCACATCTGATTTGTGATGAAGGAAGCAGAGAAAGCAATGGCCAGAGTTCTGTACGTATGGTTTCTGAAGTCAAATCTCCTGTTCTATTCCTCTTCTAATGCCAACGTTGGGCAAATCCAACTCAAATTCAGATACTACATGCACTGATGCATAATAATCTCCATGCTCACTTGTCGAATGACGTAGGGTTGTGGAGCAGGAGTCACAAAGGTAGAAGAGGTTCAGAAGTGGGACCACCAAGCTCAAAAAGTGTGCAAAATACTGCTTCAGGGAGAGGATGAACAACCATAAGCACACAAGGACCATCAGGCCAAAGGACCATCTAGTCTAGCATCCTCTTCTCACAGTGGCCAACTAGATACCATGGGTGGTATGCAAGTAAATTTTATTAGACCCACTAGAAAAGTTAGGCCCATTAATTTCAATGGGTCTGGTCTGAGTAAAACGAAGTTTATTTATTTCGTACGATTTCTATACTGCTCGACGGTCATAAAACCTCAGAGTGGTCTACAAAAATGAACAATGAAACTATCACTAAAAGAGGTTAAAAGCACATGCCAATATTCTGCATGTTTCAATACTTGAATGCCACCCACATGTCTTTATAGAGCAAATTTAATAATAATGTGCCTCTCCAAAGCTCATTTCGGGGGGGGGGAGGGGGAACAGTCTTAAGTGCTAGGGGCAGTATCAAATAGCAAAGGGGAAAAGGCTTGGGTCTTATGTGCATTAAAACAAGACAGGAACACAGAGTTTCAGCACCTCGCTATGCATCCGAATTGCACATGTCTGGAATACCTTTAAAAGGAATCAATGAGGTGGTGTTCTGTGGTGTGCTACCTTTAAACCTGTTCCCGGAAATGGGTGTTCTAGAGGCAAGCCTGAATGCAAGGTGAAGAATCACCTTGCCTACTGCAGACCTCTCACACTTTCAGCATGGTTAGTGCACATCTGAAGCTGCCCTAAGACAAAGGAGAGATAATGGCCTTCTGCAAAGAGGAAAATGGGAAGAAAAAACACACACCTCGTAACACTTCCTCTGATTGGCTGCAGCACTGCTAGCCATCAAGCTTGCAAAAGCAGTTAACCTGTCTTGGACTTGGGGTGGGGCTGCACAAAGCCCTGGCTAAGGTTATTCTCTGAAATTCTCAACTTTATAACCATTTGGAGCTTGCTGTTAACGAAAAGGAACTAAAATAAATTTCATAAAATAAGCAGGGTCCCCCCCCCCAATTCCACACACCCTTTTAGAAACCAGAAATTGCATTAATCAGGATGTCATGGAAACAAAAGCTTGCCCAGCTGTTATCAGAAGGGAAGCCAGTTAGTTACCACACTGGCAACTCTATGAAAGAGTACTGTTCAGCAGACAATAAGGAAGTCCTTTATTTTCAGGACTATTTATATAGATGGCTTTTTGCCGTTAGCTATTACCCTGCACACCCTTGGGTAAAAGTGTTGAAGCAATAGCAGCCATTCCTTTTTCTTTTTGATCATGTAGACGCTTTGCAAGTTGCATTCCCCAGGTAATTCACAAGTGCCAGGCTAAAAAGTGTTCAACATTCTACTTTTAGTACCAGCTACTGGGATATGTATATGCCAAAAAAAAACAACCAACCCAAAGTTAAGAGACGAGGCCAGTAATGCAACATTTCTTGGGGAAGGGAAGAAAACTAAAACAATGCACAGATGGTGATGCGTTTTATTCTCCCTTGACCTTGAACAGGCATTGTGTTATGATGAGTGAGAAGCTGAATCAAAAGAACCAATTAACCCTTGGAAACATCCAAGTCCTTTAAGGGCTGAAGTTGCTGTCCCACACTATTACCAATCTAAAAGAACTGGGACCTCTGTAATCAGGAACCTAGATCAGGAACTGTGGCGAATAAATCCCTTCCCACCGTTACAAAAATCAGATCACAAATTATTTTGGTACCATACCCTTGTAAGTCAGCACAACATCTTATTTTTATTTCCCTTTTTGTTTATAAGCCTACTGGGCAATACTGATTCCCAGTGGTGTCACTGTCATCGCTAATATTATCAGGACTAAAGCCCAATACACAATCCTCTCTCACTTTGGTAGCTTCCCAATGGTTTTTTAAAATGGAAAACAAACCTGCCATGCATCTATGCTGCCTCCTTTGCACCAGACCCAGCTTGTAAGTTTCAATATACAACCAGCCACTGACATTATATGGGATTATTATTATTATTGCTTTCACTATATCCCCAATGCTGCAGTCTATCACACCAGCAAACCAAACTTTAGAAGCTTTTAAACAAAATTGTGTTTTATTATATAGCAGCAAGCTGGCACTCCATTGTTAAATAGGTTCTAGCTACCCAGCACATGATCCTGCAGCAATCCTTCAAACACTCTCATTATCACATGGGTAACTCTTTAATTACTGCAACTGCAATAGCAAGATATTGTGTGTGTGTGTGTGTGTGTGTGTGTGTGTACATGCACACGCTGCTCTCTCAGTCTTGCTCACACACAAAGAACATATTCAAGCAAAACCACATTTTCTTTAGAATCTTTTAAGCGGCCTGGATTCGGAATCACTGACAGCTCTTGGCTGTCTGGCTGCCAGAGTCAAAGACACGCAGAAGGAGAGACGATCGAAACCTCCCCCCTAGCATCTTTACCAAGCAAGCTGGAACCACGTATTTTATTAATTACTATTACTATTTTATTCTGAACCCCTTCGACACGGCAGAATGAAGTTACCGGGCATGGAACAAATCCGGCCAGCCAGACCTGCCCACCAACACAAAATGCAAGTGAGAGAACACGTTTACTTACATGACGACTCTGTGCCAAACATGGCTGGCTCCAGATGCTCAAATCTCAAAAGAGGGGTTAAAAGGGAAAAGAAAGAGAGCTGCGGGGAATGTGTCAGAGAAGGGATGAGGCTTCTACACAGCAAGGGTCATGAAGCCAGACAGCGCAGTCCCCACAGCTAGCCAGCCTCCAGATTTTCCTCTCCTTCCTCCCCAAGCTCCACTCTGCAGATTGCCTCTCTCTGCAGCTCTTAAAGCAAAACAGGTCCTTCTTCGCAGAAGCAATTTTTGTTGTAATTAAAAAAAAAAAGCAAAGGAACAGGAGTACTTATTTTTAAAAAATCCAGCAAAGGCCAGTGTCTCTTCTGCTGATGCAGTGATAGGTAGCAGACACCAGATACTGCAATTCACAGCCCCTGCTCTCAGTAAGACAATAGCATAGCTTATGCATACACTGGATGACGTCAGAACACTGCAAAGACTGACTGCTGTTAACCACAGGCTCAGAGGGAGCCTGAATAGAGCACCGCAATTCAAATGGGAATTCTTTTGTCACAAAAACGCAGAAGACAAAGAACCACACATATTTCCCCTCCCTGCTGATTAAAACAGAAGGAACCTTCTGCACACTAGAGGATGGGGAGCAAGCAACATTGTCCTTGGGATGAATGGTAAATACATTTCCTCGGCTGCAGCAAGTCCTTCCTTACCATGCATTAGCCACATTATTATTACTAATAATAAATCTACTCCCAATATGCTATCATATGTTCAGTGTATGCCCTAGAGCAGATGGCTGTTTAACAAGCAAAGAGCAACCCAGCGTCTATGATTCACTCCAAAACCCTTTCTGATAAATTGACAAGAGGGAGAGAGAGAGAATATTCCTAAGTGTGTTTGTGCACCACTGACCAAGCCCTGTGAATTGACTGTGAATATGACCCCAAGCCAAGCCAATTTTGCCTGTTGGCCCTGCAAAATATTCGATCAAGGTGTGGCAAAACATGCGCTCGTGGTTTTGCTCATAATGAAAATAAAAAAAACAACCTACACTTGGATCTCAAGGGGGCTTGTATGTAACAATAAACAAACAAAATATGCAAAATATGCATATTAAACTGGATCTGGATATATTAGCATGCTGGCACACTGAGTCAATGAAAACTTTTCAGTGTCTTCATTTAGTGCATGGGTAGGCAAACTAAGGCCCGGGGGCCAGATCCAGCCCAATTGCCTTCTAAATCTGGCGTACGGACGGTCCAGGAATGAGCATGTTTTTACATGAGTAGAATGTGTCCTTTTATTTAAAATGCATCTCTGGGTTATTTGTGGGGCATATTTGTGGGTTCATTCCCCCCCCCCCAAAGTCTAGTCCAGCCCACCACATGGTATGAGGAACAGTGGACTGGCCCCCTGCTGAAAAAGTTTGCTGACCCCTGTTTTAGTACAAATGGAATGGACGTCTAACTCTTGAACCACACAGAGGACTGCCATTCTGAACATTATCATGATGAATATTTTTGCATCCTTTGACTACGCGTAGGAAGAAAAAGATGGTTTGACAAATGCAAAACAAGAGGCTAGCAAGTTGTGGTGGAAAGTACAAGGATTTTAGTTCCAGTTAGAACAGTCATAGGCCTAATAGCTGATAAGGGCTACATAAGAAAATGCTAACAAAATGGGGCATGTTTGACCAGAAATAATATAACGTATTGGAAGGTTCTCATAATAGGCAAAGGTGCAAAGGAGATTGTCTGATCCTCTCCCCCACTCGCTGTTGGGCACAGATAACTTTACCAAGCTTTTTTAAAAATAAAAAAATAGAGACAGTAGTATTTCCACATTCCCACTTACTATGGAGATGCTACAAATAATCATTTTAAAATATAGTGCCATCAACAGTGCTTAGGCACACGTACCTGATGCGGAAATATAGTACATGGGTAGTAGTTTTTCTAGCTTACTGTTTCTACTTTCCACAAAACAGCATTTTGTAAGACAAACTGAGCAATGGGAAATGCTATGGTAATTAAGACAAGCACTGTCTTTCATCCTCTTCATTTTTTACTTTTAAGTACTTTTAAGTACTCCTGCCTCAGAGGAACAGCAGCAGCAGCACCAGCACCCGTGCTTTAAGCAGCCAGGTGAACTGGAAATGCGAAGGAACGCAATGGAGATCCAGAATCCAGCAAGATGGTTTTTTTTGGATTTGCTGCAGAAGGAGGAAGGAAGAGAGCAACAGAACTGTGACTCCAGCTTCAGCCTGAATTGTCAGCAGTATGATAATTCCTTTCATCCTTGTTGAGCATGTAGTGCAGAGGTAGGCAACCTAAGGCCAAGGGGCCAGATGCGGCCCAATCGCTTTCTCCAAAACACAGGAATCAGCGTGTTTTTACATGAGTAGAATGTGTCCTTTTATTTAAAATGCATCTCTGGGTTATTTGTGGGGCCTGCCTGGTGTTTTTACATGAGCAGAATGTGTGCTTTTATTTAAAATGCATCTCTGGGTTATTTGTGGAATTCATTTATTTTTTCCCCTTCAAAATATAGTCCGGCCCACCACATGGTCTGAGGGACAGTGTACTGGCCCACTCCTGAAAAAGGTTGCTGACCCTGATGTAGTGAGTGTGCAGGCTGAGCTTGTATATGTTGCAGGATCATCAGCCTCATATAACCAACATCCATATGTCTAATTAATGCATGAAGAGGTTAATGCCATAGAGTAAGCTGTCCTGCCAAGCTTAGTTATGTCACTTCCTCTTACCTTGGGAGGAAATAGGTAATCTATTGTTCATCACCAGCACCCTGTCTACATCTACCTGTGAGAATCTCAGCATGTGAGGAGGTTTAAGCTGGTTGCTCCAGTTCAGTCACATGGCTCTCACCAATCCATCCAACAATCTAGGAACTTTCGCCACTTTGTAAATAAGCTAAGTTCCACTGCATGTGCAACTTTTCGTGTCATTTAGGAGTCAGGTCTCCCAGAAGACAGGAATTTAAGTACAGGTAGGTGTTATGAAGTTTGTTAATGAAACCCTGCAATTTAGGACTTCAAAATATATTCCTTTCATCTCACTAATCTGCAGAACTGTAATGTGAATGAATAGTGCTTTTCAGGAGGGTCTAAAAGGAAGGAATGAGGGATCTCCCTTCAAGATAAAGGAGAAATGAAAGTTAAGATTTAAAAAGTGGGCAGCTGGTCTTTTTGATCTTGTCACATTCTTTCCAACAGACAAGTGCTTCAGATCAACTGCTTCTGAAGAGTCAATCAGATGTTAGTGCAGGAAACGGTTTCCCAGAAACTTCTTATCTAAGTTCCCCTGCTACTCTGTTCCTCCCTCTGCATTCAGAAACCCAAATTTTTCAAACACTTTGCCTTTCTTCTAGGTCTATGCTTAGGTCAGATTTAGTCTTGAGTCTATGCACACTTATCTGGAATAAGTCCCATTAAAGTAAATGGTGCTCACTTCTGAGTAGACATGTATATGATTGTATCACCAGTCCTGCATTCCACTGAAAGTTTCTAGAAACGTTTTAATTGAACTTAGCAGGTCCCATTACAGTCTGCCATCTCTTTCACTGCCACACCACAAAATTTTCCAGCATATCTCAGCAGCATAAGATCCCCTAACCCAAACTGGATTTCTGAATACATTCCTCATGGTCAGGATAACATTCTAAATGGTGGACAAAAATGCCTCCAGACAAACCTTGCAATGTTGCACTGCAATATTTCTTTACAATGCACTTGTACTAGTCTCTGTAAATGAAAGAAATATCATTCACTGTCTTTCCAAACTGATCCTCTGCAGGGGAGCTAGGTGGCATGCACAACTTATGTACTTTATGGGTAATGTTCAGTGAAGCTCAGATTCCTCAACAAAAGGTCAGCAGATTAGCTAGGACTTAACTACTAAGGCATATGAAACATACACATTTCAAATCAGCAGAAAGCAGAAGCCATGGGAATGGAATGGCTGATTATTGACTGTTATCAATTCCACTTCTGTTCTGAAATTAAGTCTTGGATATACGCTTTAATAATATATCCAGCAAATTGTTAATCTATATATTATAAATGGTATCTTTACCTGGGCAGTCCATGGCAGCTGTCAATTCGAAGAAGATTCAGTACTGTTTGCTCACAGAGCTTCCACAGAGCCAAGAAACTTCAGCAAAAATAGTACCGCCATGTGTGTATTCTGAACAGGTTTTGCAACATATATTGATCCTTATCTCTGGACTCAATCACCAATCCTGGGATCGTTTGTCTCATAGAAACCTGACTGTGAATACCCATCTCTTAGCACAGTAACGCTGACATGGCAGAGTTAGCTTCCTATACCCAACAGTAAACCAGATGGGCATCTTGTCAAAGCTGTGAAAAATACCAGACCTACAAAAGACTTATGGGTAAGCTTAACAGCACTATAAGTTGGTTAAACAAACACCTTTCATTTCCCTTATATAGTTTAATTCTTAGGAGCAAGTCATCATTACCTTCATGGAAACCTATCTGATTTTCTTACGTGCTCTGTGCCAGGATGCTGCCTTTGAAGCCAACCTGGAAATTTGAACTGGCACAGAAAGCAGCATTAAGAATGCTTGCGGGGCCAAAGAGTCAGAACATATTACAGCAATCCTGCACCAGTTATGTTGGCTGAATGCCTTGCATTCTCCCCTCAGTGCAAGGATTTACGCTTGTGCAACAGGACTCCCCCCCCCATCTTCCCCAGGATCATAAAACTGGTTTAATTCATGCAAAAAACAACAACAACAACAACCCAACAACTTCTCATTAACTTTGCAACATACTGATAGAGTTAAGTTAAATGTCGCCATTGCACATGTTAAGTACAGTATTTTGCAAAGGACTGAAGCACAACAGACTATTGACTTCACATCTCTGAGCCTTTCCCTTTCTTTGCCTAGGAACTCTTTTCAGAACTGTTTAAAGTGGCAGCTTTCCCCCCTCCAGAGTTAGACTGGAATTAAACATGCCTTGCACTTTTCACTGCGCATACATTTTTAAACTTAATGGCTGGGAATGCAGCACGATCCATTTCCAAAACCAATGGGCTTGCTTAGTCATCCTTTCCACCACTCATCAATTCTTCTACAGGAAGAGTGACTCAGAAACTATGAGATGAATCCAACAAAACATATTTACACCTTTGCTTTGGCTTTCCTCCCCCATACAATCAAAACTGATTTGAAATGTTGATCATTTCAGCCATAAAGAAATGACACCTAAAAAGATGGTGAAGTTTAATAACAATATTATTCTTGCAGTAAGGCAGCCACTACTGATAGCGATGTAAGTCGCTAGGTTATTAATAGGCTGTAGAAACATCTATCAATTACTAGGCTAAATTAAAATTACTAGGCTCATTTAAAATAGGCAATTCATTGTCGATTCTGTTTTTCTAACTCCAAGTCACAACTTTCATCCAGTGGGATAAAAAGTTCTCTCTCTGCCTTAAATGTTCATTTTGTATTGTTCTAACACTTATATTCAGCTGTTTTTTGTACTGCACCCTCCCCATATCTGCTCTGGAGCATTGGGGGAACGCCAGCCCATATTTAGGAGGCACGTGGAGAGCAAAGGAGGGAAGGTTCTGTTGTGCAAACAGAGAACATTAGTTGGATACAACCCAATGATAATAATTTTCATGGGCAGCCCACTGGCCCAATAAAAATTAATCTTACTTCATGTCTTCTCAGTTGCTGAATTTAACGTAGGAAGTGGATGCTGTTACACCTGTGGCCGATCACATTGTGTTGCAGGCTGTGTTAAGATGCCTACACTGGAATTATTAGGAACCAGAATACAATATAATGCAAAATGTAGGCCTCCTGTAGGCTACTGAAAGATTGCTGTTCAGTGCATTGCCAACCATGTTAAAGTACTTCTATTATCTTTCCTTACACAAAATGCATATAAGGCTGAAAGGTACAGTGGTGCCTCGCAAGACGAAATTAATTCGTTCCGCAAGTTTTTTCTTCTTGCGAGTTTTTCGTCTTGCGAAGCATGGTTTCCCATAGGAATGCATTGAAAATCAATCAATGCGTTCCTATGGAGACCGTCCGGGGACAGAGGGGAAGCGCTGCGCGCCTTCCCCTCTGTCCCCGGACCTGTTTATAGCAAGGGGCGGCGGGGAGAAGATTGCTTCTCCCCGTTGCCTGCCCCGCAATCTCCGGGGACAGAAGGGAAGGCGCGTGGGCCTTCCCCTCTGTCCCCGGACCTGTTTTAAAGCAAGGGAAGGGGCAGCGGGGAGAATCGCTTCTCCCCGTTGCCGCCCCTTGGTTCAAAAGGGGTCTGGGGAGAGAGGGGAAGGCGTGCGCGCCTTCCCCTCTGTCCCCGGAGCTTGCGGGGCTGGCAACAGGGAGAAGCGATCTTCTCCCCGCCGCCCCTTGCTTCAAAAGAGGTCCGGGGACAGCGGGGAAGACGCGCTGCGCTTCCCCGCTATCCCCGGAGCTTGCGGGGCAAGCTTCGTTTTGCGAAGCAAGCCCATAGGGAAATGCGTCTTGCAAAGCGGCTAAGAAAACGAAAAACTCCTTCGTCTAGCGAGTTTTTCGTCTTCCAAGGCGTTCGTCTTGCGGGGCACCACTGTACTAGGAACAAACTGAGTCCAAAGATTTCCAGGCATTTATACCTCAAACAATCATTTAATGCATAACCAGCCTTCAGTGTCCACCACTTCTCATAGCCTTCTTTGGATCTTCATTTGTTGGTGAGATACAACTCCCATCATCCCTGGCTGATGGTCATCTGGAAGACCACAGGGAAACTAATTACTGATTGATAATTGAGCTTCTGAGCCTCCCAAGCAGTTCTCAGTGCCAGGCAGACTCATCCTGGGAACAAGTAACAGAATAGGAACAGTCTGCAAAGTGCCTTTTGTTTACTAATTAATCAGTCCAACCAGTCTTTGTATGTTTGGGCTCTAAATGCTTCCACATCAGAGAGTATGTCTTCCAAATAAACTAGAATTGCCCCATAAATTGTATTTTTTTTTTAGAAGTCCACCTATTAGGATGTGTTCTTTGGACCACTGTTCTTTAGCGTCCCATTTACATCACTACCAAACCTACAAATCCACGAGCAAGTATATTGCACTACAAACCTTTGTCGTGTAAGCTGTCACTGCAAAACTGACACTCTTACTCATCCAAAGAATGAAGAACAAAACAAATACCAAGTGGTTTTTGGTGGTTTGCGCTAATGGAGTAATGCAATGCAGTATTACCAGAACACAGCGTGAGGGAGTATGCAGCTGTCAGCAGTTATGAAAACTCTTCCCCCAGAAGTTACATGCAATCTTTCGGAAAAGAAAGGCAGCATCTTCAAGAGCCTAAATAAAAACATAAATCTAGCTATGCCTATTTCAAAGATCCTGACATGCACAGGAAGGCATGCCCATCAACTCCAAATATCCAAATATATTAATCCCAATTAGATTTAGGACCAGTCCAACACCACTGATTGAATGATTTAACATCAAACAGGAAGTATAAAAAGCAGTCTGCACCAGAAAGAAGTTAAAGATGTGTGCAATTTTGTAAACTATTCTGTTGGTAATTCCTGACTTGGACCATGCCAGCCGTATTGATGCTACTAAGAGACATCTGGAATAACAAATCAGCACAGACAGTGACACTTCTCAGTATGTCTTAGAATCATAGAGCTGGGAGGGACTCCAGGGATCATCTAGTTCAGCCCACTGCAATGCAGGAATATGCCCCCATACAGGGATTATTACCTTGGTGTCATCAGCACCACGCTTTAACCAACTGATCTAACCGGCAATGCTTGTGGCTGCTGAGTGTTGCCAGCAGGCCAGGAGCATCCAGGTAATAACAACAACAACAACAACAACAACAATAATAAATAATAAATAATTTATACCCCACCCATCTGGCTGGGTTTCCCCAGCCACTCTGGGTGACTTCCAACAAAATATTAAAATACAACAGTCCTTCAGATATTAAAAGCTTCCCTAAACAGGCCTGCCTTCAGATGTCTCCTAAAAGTCTGGTAGTTGTTTTTCTCTTTGACATCTGGTGGGAGTGCGTTCCACAGGGTGGGTGCCACTACCGAGAAGGCCCTCTGCCTGGTTCTCTGTAACTTGGCTTCTTGCAGCGAGGGAACCGCCAGAAGGCCCTCGCACTGGACCTCAGTGTCTGGGCAGAACAATGGGGGTGGAGACACTCCTTCAGGTATACTGGACCGAGGTCTTACACTTTCCCCAGGTCTCAGGGGGCTAAACTGGCCAGGGGGTCCTGCCAGGGACTGGCTGCTTTTTTGTTCTCCCATCCTGTGCCCTCAGATAAGCTCTGTCCAGGCCTGGTAGACAGAATACCAGATATCCTCCTCCCTGCCACGTTTTCTGTCTGGACATTCCCTTATTGAGAAATGTCACTACAGTGCTTAATTATACCATCAATATCTGTATTCTGTAGGATTATGACAAGATGGAATGGCACAGCCTGAGGGTACATGAGACTACTGCAGTCTTAAAATGAAGCAGGCGATAGGCTGGTCAGTGCCTGATAACAGTTGTCTGGGATCCCATTTATGCTACTATGATAATGAAAAGAAAAATGTCTGCTTCCATTGATTTCCCCCTCACTTTCTACTTCAAACACAAATGCCCTACCAATTTTTGTACTACATCTCCCATAATCCTTCACTGTCAATTACCTTTTCTGAGCTCCAGAGGTCAGTGAAGTTGAATTTTAAAGCATTTTATAGTGTTTGAAGGCTGACCTCTAGTGTTTGGTATAAGGCTTGGCCATTCCTCTCTCATTCCTATGACATTTCTTATCCATCCCCTCTCATAATGGAAATAATAAAATGGATCTCCTAAACTGTAATCCAAACATATGTGTTAAAAACAATGGGCTTGTAGCTGTTCTTAAATCAAATACCATGCTACTCCTCTAAATTCAAACACCACTGATGAGTTTAAAATTTCAGTCAGTAAACAGTGACTGTGTATTGAGAGCAACATAAAGATTGCAAAACTTAACACGGACGAACTTTAGAGATGGCAAAAGCATTTGCAAGATTTAAAAATTTCTAAATTATATGGAATGCATTTAACAGGTTGAGAATCCTCTACCTTCAAACACTTTCAGTATTTTGCTTATTAGTTTTAAAAGGCCAGGTCTGCACATACACTAACACAGAAGCAGAATACAATATTTCAGTTACAACATAATAACCTGACCAGGGTGGATAATTTTTTTAATTTAAATTGGATTTCCCCCCCTTTAAATCGGATTTTTTAAAAAAATTAAATTGGATTTTTAAAATAAAATGCTTTTGGAGGGAAAATCTTTCTAAAGATAGTTTTCTATTTAAGTTACATTATAGTCCAAAGGCTATTCATCAGGAAATAAAGATTTGTTTTAATTTTTTTAGGTGTGCTAAAATTCAGTCTAAGATTTTTTTTAAAAAAAATCGTTTAACCACATCAGTTAACAAACATGGATACATATGCTATAATGTTATTGTTTCAGTTAAATAAATTGTTTAAATTGTTGTTGAGGAAACAATTATTTTTCTCCTTCCAATAAAGTACAGCAGAAAACTTTTCCAAATATAAACAGGTAACTTATTAAACCTCACAGTAATTTCATAATTATCTGTCAATGTATTTCTAATAGTATAACCAAATCAGCAATTTTTTATATAACTGTAAAAACTACTCTGAAAATTTATTATTCCAAAAATGAAACCTTCATCTGATTGTAAATATTAAGATTATACCAGAAATAATGAGTTTTTCCGGTGGGGGGGGGGGAGAGATTTAAATCAAGTCTTACTGACTAGTGATTTAAATCGTGATTTAAATCAAATCTACCCTGAATCTGGCACACCAGTATAAAAGAAAAAATGAACAATTATGCTTTACTTGTATACAAAACCATTGCTGTGTGCTGCTAGCAGCCAGCCCAATGGAAACACGGGGTAACATCTATTTAATTTAATTTATTTCCTATATTTATAGTCCACTCTTCTTCCTTCCTGGAGCCCCAGGCATGTCTCCTGTCTAGTCACTAACCACACCTAGATCTGTTCATCTTCTGCAAGGTAGTACGTTGCCTCATGCATCTTCAGATCATACCTGGCATCTAGTAGCAGAACACAATGGCTCAAGGTCTAAGGACTGTCTTGTCTCACACCATCTGCCATGAGGTGTATTGAAACTGGAAAAATAATAACTTGTGAAAGATAGTGATGCTCATAAACTGAAGCAGCTGAGCTATACTAAAGTGACAGTTAAAACACCTTGAAAAAACATACCATTTCAGCCTACATAGCAATGCTGCGTAGTACCACACAGTGTGGAGTAAAATTTATAACTGCCCTGTAATGATCCTTTCATGGGAAGACAGGAGATCTATGGAGCATAAAACTTGTAACTTGTGTGCTTAGCTTTTTTCTAGCAAATTCCATTTTGAGAAGCTATGTGGCTAATTTCCCTAAACCAGTAAGCATATTACTGGTAAAAAATAAAACCAGTAAGCATATTACTTATTTAAATAATTATGAATTTATGAGTACCCCTTTCCTCTTTCCTGAAAACAACTGACAGGGTTTGCTATGAAAATGAAATGAAACCCAAGAGATGGCAAGAAATAAATAATAATGTAATGAGATGACGGATACCTAACTTATGGAATCTAGAAAAAGCAACACAGCCAGTATGTCTGACTATGAAAAAAAGGAATTCCTCTCCTTAATCCAACAGAGGTCAGATGAATCTCTGATGGTTCGAACAGCCAAGACATGAAGTAGAAAGCAGACAGGATAACCTAACCACACATTCAGACTAACAAAGAGAAGATAGCAGAGAATGAAAGGGATGTTGACATTCCTATACACAGAATTTTCCTACATGTTTGTTTGTCTTCCCCCATCCTGCTGTCCCCATTCTCCCCGCAAGAGCCAGGGCTTTCCAAGCAGATGAATAAGGAACGAATTCCACAATAACCATTCTCCTCTTCCCCACCCCTGAGAGGCACTGGTAAAATCTGAAAAATAACAAGCCCGGGTGCACAGGTGAAACTTTTCCAGTAGTGGAGGCAGATTAGCTTATACTAATGGCTTATTAAAAGCAGAGACATCACCTTGCCAACAAAGGTCCATATACTTAAAGCTATGGTTTTCCCAGTAGTGATGTATGGAAGTGAGAGTTAGACCATAAAGAAGGCTGATCACCAAAGAATTGATGCTTTTGAATTATGGTGCTGGAGGAGACTCTTGAGAGTCCCATGGACTGCAAGATCAAACCTATGCATTCTTAAGGAAATCAGCCCAAGTGCTCCCTGGAAGGACAGATCCTGAAGCTGAGGCTCCAATACTTTGGCCACCTCATGAGAAGAGAAGACTCCCTGGAAAAGACCCTGATGTTGGGAAAGATGGAGGGCACAAGAAGAAGGGGACAACAGAAGACGAGATGGTTGGACAGTGTTTTTGAAGCTACGAACGTGAGTTTGACCAAGCTGTGGGAGGCAGTGGAAGACAGGAGTGCCTGGCATGCTCTGGTCCATGGGGTCATGAAGAGTCGGACACGACTAAACAACAACAATGGCTTATACTCAGTTATACTGAGGAAAACTGCTGCTTTTATCGTTACACATTCACATCCAAATAGCACCTTAGAGAGGCAATCTCAGGCCCTGCACACAAGATTTACAGATATGGTGCTAAAGATGCAGCCTTTAGGCATTTTTGAATCTGCAGTCAAAAACCCATGACCAACACAAAGACATAGTATTTTGAAAGCACCAAGATTTCACTTTCTGGAATTAACTTTCCGACATGACTTATTTATGGTGTTGTTTGGTGAAAGACCAAGGGAGAGGACTGCATTTGACAAAAGAGAAGTTTGGGTTAACTGGCAGCAGAAAACAGACATGGTAAAACTGGAGTTTTATAACAGTCAAGAAAGGATTTGGGAGTCATGAGGAAGAATTTGAAAAAACTGAGGAAGGTGAGATGAGGGGCAGGTTTTGTAGCAGGAGTTTGGAGCAGCATTAAAATATGCTGTAAACCTCTCGTTTTTAGGATAATCACAGTAATATTATGACACAAATGCAGCAGAGCTTGATTTCACCTTGAAAGCTTCTGCAATCAAGCCAACCTGAAAGGCCTTAGCTTAGACCGATGTGTTATTTATAAACAACATTTTAGCCTTCAGCATGAAACATAGCAGAGATTGTGCTTTATTTATGGGAAGCAGAATGCATTCAGAACCTCTTATTGCAAAAAAAAAAAAAATGTCCTGAAGAAAATAATCACATAATTCCAAAAGCTAGTAACATAGGAAACTGCCTTGCATCAAGCTCTACCAACTGCACAGTGTCATTCATCTACACTGGCTTGCAACGGTTGTCCAGGATTTCAAACACTCCTAGCCCTAACTGAAGATGCTGGAGATTGAAACTGGCTGTTTTATACCGCAGGGTGCCTTAAACGTTCACCAAATAAATAAATTGCATTGCAAAAGACAGCAAGAGAACATTAGAGGCTGGTTTGCAGCTAAGCTCATTTCCGGAAAGTTTGTGAACATGAATGTATTGATTATGATAACTTATAAACAATCAGGTTTTTCCTTATTGCCCTGTTGTATAGTGTATACTTAAATACACTAAGTCAACAATCCTATGCACAATCGCCAGAGAATATTATTGTGATATGCATATGGACTCCACTGGTACAGACTTTTAAACAGGCCTTAAAACTCCACTTAGTTCAGATTACGTCTCTGTAAAGGAATTATATGGTGTTAGTCTGAAACTGCTCAAGTTGTTTCAGTTAATTATAATGACGTGTTACTGGCCTGTGAATTGTTTTAGGCTGCCAGTTGTTTTTATTGAAATGTGAGACTGTACTTTATGGTTGTTTTAAGTAAGCAGCCTTGTAAGATAGATTTGCTCTAAGAGACCGCCTATAAATTAAAATAATATAAATTCTCCCTGTCCTCAAGATGCAAACACTTCATCAGGTTTCCTATTTCTGGACCAGACAAAGGGGTGGGGGTGATGCATGGAAGTATTTCTTCAGGGGGGAAATATCTAGGAGCTACCTTCTGTATTTCGGGCTAAAACTGATGTCACCTCCATTTTCGGGGGGAGGTGCTTTAAATGTATTGTGTGTATGCAGTCAGAATTCATGGTCCTCTCCACTTTTTTGAATTCGTGTATCTCTACTTTCATATCCCCAGTTCCTTGTTTTGTTTCATTTGTTTGTTTTCACGGGTACTTTATTACAAGGCACCTGCTATTCAATGTCATTTTATTCTGCACTAGCTCAGGTGTCGGAATCTCAATTCTGCTGCATACATGAATCCAAAGCTGCATGAAGAAACTCGCATAGCAATGTTTTCCACCACAGTCTGACATTTTCTCCATTTTGCCCCCTACCGGCTAACCATTTCCTACTCACCCTGCTCCTTCTTACTTAATGCAGGTGCCCGGTCTGTTTCGTTGCATTGTTTTCCTGGTCAGCATCTACTGCATTAGCACTAAACCAGGGGTCAGCAACCTTTTTCAGTCGTGGGCTGGTTCACTGTCCCTCAGACCTTGTGATGGGCCGGACTATATTTTTTGGAGGGAAATAATGATCACATTCCTATGCCCCACAAATAACCCAGAGATGCTTTTTAAATAAAAGCACACATTCTACTCATGTAAAAACACCAGGCAAGCCCCACAAATAACCCAGAGATGCATTTTAAATAAAATGACACATTCTACTCATGTAAAAACACGCAGATTCCCAGACAGTCTGTGGGCCGGATTGAGAAGGCGACTGGGCCGCATACGGCCCACAGGCCTTAGGTTGCCTACCCCTGCACTAAACAAATGTTGAATAAAAGCAGCTTTGTTATTCTGCAACACAGAATGCAATCTCACTTGCAGTCATAAAAGAGAGAAAGGAGGTGCTATTGTCGGGGGGGGGGGGGAGGAACAAAACCAACTGAAACCATCATGGTTATTTTTGGGAAGTCAGATTTTAGATTTATCAGCTTTCCTGTGAAACCAATGCTTCTCAGGAGCCTCTTTGTCTGGGTTTTCACAACCTTTCTGCTGCAAGACTAATTGCATCCTTAAATTTTTAATAGACTTTAAGAAGGGAAGGCCACCATCCAACACATTTCTAAGGGATCCTGCACTGAACTGTGGTCAGTAAGTGCGCATTCTTACAGCACAAACCCAAACATATCTACTCTGAAGTATGTCCTGTTAAATTCAAAGAATTTAGTGGGGTTTGCTCCCAGGTAAGTGTGGGAGGTTGTGTGGAACAGCTCCAGGCTGGCACAACTGGATCCATAAATAGGTTTGTTCTGCCTGCACGCTCAAACACATTTCAGGTTCTTGTGCCAGCAGCAGCAGTTTTGTTGACCGCAAGGATAGCCAGTGGGACAGCTACATTCACACACAACTCAGCAGAGGGATACCATTGCAGAATCTTAAACCCCGCCAGCTGTGCGGATTAAGAGTTAGGATTGCTCTGTTAATTTCTAACTACATGTAAACAAAAGAAGACATGAGACTGAATAAAAGGCCAGGATAAAAAATAGCAGGGTTTTAAAAGGCCAAGATGAATTTAAGCAGATTTTTTATTAAAAAAAATAAAAACATGTACCTCATAGCACATTATCAATGCTAAGAACATACGCCGGGTTATTTTGGACTAAGGCAAGAACACATTCATCTCGGGTGCTTATTTTAGTTTCTTGCCTGACACAATGACTGTGCTGTTTTTCCTTTCCTTGCTGGCAATAGTTATAATACTCCAAAGCTTATTCTGCATCATACATTTTGTAATTTCTATTTTATTATCATATCTGCATTACGGAAATTTATGATAAGTTATAAATTTAAGGCTCCTCTGCTTACCATCACTTATCTGAGACCTATTTCTACAGGATACTATAGATATTGATTAGCTGGGCAATACAGTTTCCAGACTGGTAAAAATTGACCTCTGATTTTAAAAACTGAAAGTAAGGGACATATGTGGAGGAAACTGGCAATAGAACTTCTTGACAGGCCAACCATGATTCCATTTGATGATGACTGTGGTCTAAACCAGATCCTAGGGCTTGCTGATCAGAAAGTCGGTGGTTTGAATCTCCTCGACAGGATGAGCTCCCGTTGCTCGGTCCCAGCTCCTGCCAACCTAGCAGTTCGAGAGCATACCAAAAAGTCCAAGTAGATAAATAGGTACCGCTCCAGTGGGAAGGTAAACAGCATTTCCGTGCGCTGCTCTGGTTCGCCAGAAGCGGCTTAGTCATGCTGGCCACATGACCCGGAAGCTGTACGCCGGCTCCCTCGGCCAATAAAGCGAGATGAGCGCCACAACCCCAGAGTCGTTTGCAACTGGACTTAACTGTCAAGGGTCCTTTACCTTTATTAATTGCTGGAAAGGATATAGTTATCCTCTTTATAAAATGGATGCAACTAATGTATAATTTTCACTACATGGCACATCTGTGTCTGAATGAAAGCTTCATAGTGCAATCAGGGATTTACATGACGGATATGTTGCTTCATAAATCACCTCGGTGAGAATTGGGCCTGACTGGCCTCCAATCAAGTAGCTAAAAAAACCTAATCATAACTGTTGTTGAAAACCAAAGTGTTATAGTGCTTGCATAGCTAAGAGGGGAGGCCCAAACAGTCATCCAATATTATAAATCAGGGGCTAGACCCTCCAATGCTGTTGCACTACACCCAACGGAAGACCTACCTGGTGAGCCCTTCACAAATTTCAGAATAATCTACCGTATTTTTCGCACCATAGGGCGCACCGGACCATAGGGCGCACCCAGTTTTTAGGGGGGGAATTCAAGAAAAAAAATCTTTCCCCCCCCCCCCGCAGCCCCAAAGAGCAGCGTACAGGCTGCACACAACCTCTCCCTGCCGGAGAGGTTGCATGCAGCTATGGATCAAGCCAAGGCAGCGAGCGGGATGGATCCCGCTCGCTGTTTTGGCTTCCCCTTTAGCCCCGTGCAGCCTCTCCTTGGCGGAGGGGCTTCACAGGGCTTTCCTGGCTTTACTGGGAGGTGGGGGGATTCCCTCACCTCTCCCCAAAGCCCGCAGAAGCCGTGCAAACCCTTTAAAGAGATCACGGCTTCTCCTAGCTTTCCTGGGAGGCGGGGGGATTCCCCCGCCTCCCGCAAAACCGGCAGAAGCCGCGCGCCTTTTAAAAGGGCTGCACGGCTTCTCCTGGCTTTCCTGGGAGGCGGGGGGATTCCCCCGCCTCCCGCAAAACCGGCAGAAGCCACGCGCCTTTTAAAAGGGCTGCACAGCTTCTCCTGGCTTTCCTGGGAGGCGGGGGGATTCCCCCGCCTCCCGCAAAACCAGGCTCCCCCCCCCAGCCTTCTAACCAAGTCGGGGGACAGCGGCAAAGGCGCGCTGCGCCTCTCCCGCTGTCTCCCGAGTTTGCGGGGCTGGCGACGGGGAGGAGCAGGCTTCTCCCCCCGCCAGCCTTCTAGACAAGTCGGGGGACAGCGGCAAAGGCGCGCTGCGCCTCTCCCGCTGTCTCCCGAGTTTGCGGGGCTGGCGACGGGGAGGAGCAGGCTTCTCCCCCCGCCAGCCTTCTAGACAAGTCGGGGGACAGCGGCAAAGGCGCGCTGCGCCTCTCCCGCTGTCTCCCGAGTTTGCGGGGCTGGCGACGGGGAGGAGCAGGCTTCTCCCCCCGCCAGCCTTCTAGACAAGTCGGGGGACAGCGGCAAAGGCGCGCTGCGCCTCTCCCGCTGTCTCCCGAGTTTGCGGGGCTGGCGACGGGGAGGAGCAGGCTTCTCCCCCCGCCAGCCTTCTAGACAAGTCGGGGGACAGCGGCAAAGGCGCGCTGCGCCTCTCCCGCTGTCTCCCGAGTTTGCGGGGCTGGCGACGGGGAGGAGCAGGCTTCTCCCCCCGCCAGCCTTCTAGACAAGTCGGGGGACAGTGGCAAAGGCGCGCTGCGCCCCTGCCGCTGTCCCCCGAGTTTGCGGGGCTGGCGACGGGGAGGAGCAGGCTTCTCCCCCCGCCAGCCTTCTAGCCAAGTCGGGGGACAGCGGCAAAGGCGCGCTGCGCCCCTGCCGCTGTCCCCCGAGTTTGCGGGGCTGGCGACGGGGAGGAGCAGGCTTCTCCCCCCGCCAGCCTTCTAGCCAAGTCGGGGGACAGCGGCAAAGGCGCGCTGCGCCTCTCCCGCTGTCTCCCGAGTTTGCGGGGCTGGCGAGGGGGAGGAGCAGGCTTCTCCCCCCCCCCAGCCTTCTAACCAAGTTGGGGGACAGCGGCAAAGGCGCGCTGCGCCCCTGCCGCTGTCTCCCGAGTTTGCGGGGCTGGCGACGGGGAGGAGCAGGCTTCTCCCCCCGCCAGCCTTCTAGACAAGTCGGGGGACAGCGGCAAAGGCGCGCTGCGCCCCTGCCGCTGTCCCCCGAGTTTGCGGGGCTGGCGACGGGGAGGAGCAGGCTTCTCCCCCCGCCAGCCTTCTAGCCAAGTCGGGGGACAGCGGCAAAGGCGCGCTGCGCCCCTGCCGCTGTCTCCCGAGTTTGCGGGGCTGGCGAGGGGGAGGAGCAGGCTTCTCCCCCCGCCAGCCTTCTAACCAAGTCGGGGGACAGCGGCAAAGGCGCGCTGCGCCCCTGCCGCTGTCTCCCGAGTTTGCGGGGCTGGCGAGGGGGAGGAGCAGGCTTCTCCCCCCGCCAGCCTTCTAACCAAGTCGGGGGACAGCGGGAAGGGCGCACTGCGCCTCTCCCGCTGTCCCCCGAGCTTGTGGGGCTGGCGGTGGGGCTCTCCAGGCTTCAGCGAAAGCCTGCATTCGCACCATAGGACGCACACACATTTCCCCTTCATTTTTGGAGGGGAAAAAGTGCGTCCTATAGTGCGAAAAATACGGTAATTAAAAAAAAAATCTTAGGTACACCCATTTAAAGGCAGTTCCTCAAATTCTCCCCCGATGGAATCTACACACATATGAAAAACGTTCTGAAAATGCTTTTTTAAAAAATGTTTTTAAAAATACATTGAATTTTCCATAAGGATCACTATCGCCACCTAGTGTCACATTGTATATTGCACTTAAAACACAGTTAAAACGTTTTAGTTGCAGCTATACAGAGGACAGGGGAATCTCTGTAGGAACTATGGATTGGTTAGTTGCATTTTTCCTTGAGCTACACAGCACTACATTCAACATTCCCATCTCTGTATACAAAAGCTTACAAGTACAAATCCATATTTCTTTGCCTATGTTTCATGAAAAATACTCAAGACGACATCATAAAGCATAATACAAAAGCAGCACTCACAGCTATTTTACATAATGCATGTACCAATGTTGTTTCTTCAAACACAAATGTGCCCCTCCTCCAATGAAAATACTCATTTATAACAGGCAAAAGAAGCTGAACTTTTCTGCAAATCTCTAGGCCCATTCCATTTGAATGTGCCCCCCAAAACATCTACAATTCTCTCCTACCTTGCATAGCTTTTGATGGTTGGCCAACAGCATCAGTTTGAAATGTGAACACTCCAAAAGGGGAAGCAGCAAGGCCAGTACAGTATGCAAAAAGCCACGTATATAAACAGTAGCTATACTAACAGCAAACATTCTTTGCCATTACAACAAATATGAGCAGCCTCAAAACCTCTGCATTCTGTCCTCTCTTTCCACTGGACATTAGAATGGAGCTTAGAAGCTTCAATTCTTGGTTTGTGGGAAGCCATAATTCTGTCCGAAGCTACAGTTTAGCAACCTACTTCTTACCCACTGATTCGCCCCTACAAATTACCTTCACCCGCAAATATTATTGGTATTATATTTGAATTGAAGAATTTGGGGAATGCAAACATGCTAATTTCTTATTGCCACTTGTGCTAACAACCTGAAATGGCAAAGTAGATTCTCTAGCTTCTCCCTGCGACACAAAGTAGTACACGACTTGCTAGCAGATGAAGGGGGAAACTTAACACTGATTTCTAATAGCCTTTGCTAGTTAAATCCCCCCCCTAGAAAAGCCCCCAAGAGCCGCTCGCTCTTTAAAGGGTGTGCGGCTCCTGCGGGCTTTTCTAGGAGGTGGGGGAATTCCCCCACGTCCTAGAAAAGCCCGCAGAAGCCGCGGAGCCCCATTAAAGAGCGCACGGCTTTTGCCTGCTTTTGCAGGAGGTGGGGGAATTCCCCCACCTCCCGCAAAAGCCCAAAGAAGGGTTGGAGAGTAGCGGGAAGGGGTCGCACACCTTCCCGCTGCCCCCCATCCTCTGGGGCTGGCGATGGGGGAAGCACTGCTTTCCCCACCGCCAGCCTCGAAGCCGGGTTGGAGAGTAGTGGCAAGGCGTCGCGCGCCTTCCTGCTGCCCCCCATCCTCTGGGGCTGGCGATGGGGGAAGCGCTGCTTTCCCCCACCACCAGCCTCAAAGAGCAGACTCTCCTGGCTTCAGCGGAAGCAATGCGAAGCCTCCGGAGCACAGGCTTCGGAGGCTTCGCGTTGCTATCGCTGAAGCCAAGGAGTCTGCATTCGCCCCATAAGACGCACACACATTTCCCCTTCATTTTTGGAGGGGGGAAAGTGCGTCTTATAGGGCGAAAAATACGGTAAGTAATAAAACAACAAATATTGGCTAAAAAGAGGAAAGCAAAAAGAAAAAAAATATGAAAAGATTTCCCAAAGAGGGAAAAACCAAAGAGTGAATCCACACTGGAGCAATTAAACAGTCATACATTATTTGAATTTGGGATGAATTAGGGAAAGACTCAAGTTTGTGAATGACACCAGATCATTCAGAGTGTTAAAATCCCAAACAAACTGTCAAAAGCTCTGAAGGGGCCTCTCTACCACTGGGCCAATCAAGCAACAAAACAGCAGGTGAGGTGGAAAGTGATCAAATTCACAATTATGACCTTTAGGCTAGAACTGTGTTCAGAAAGGACAGGCGAAATCCACAGGGCGCAGATGGGGAACCTGAAGTGCTTCTGATGTTGCGGGACTCCAGCTCCCATTAGCCCCAGCCATTTCATTTTCATTCCACTGTCAGCTTAACCCACAGCCAAGGGCAATGAAGAGTTGTGGTCCAGCAACATAGAGCTATCAGGGGTGGGGAATCTGTGGCCCTATCGACAACTGCAAGGCAGTACACCTTGCAGGTACTTCTGAAGAGGAGAGTTCAGGATCTCACCATCACACCTTCCCGTTGCGCTTATGAGTCTTCAGAGGGAAGCCATAGATGACCAGCCTTCTATTCTGACCCAGCAAATACAATGTTTATTTCTACTTCTTCTTCTTTTTAAGGTGGTCTGCCAGCACCTCCTCACAGCTGGGACCCAGGAGATGCCTCTAGATAACGTACATCTTCCACTGAGAAAGAGGGCGGAGATGCCTTTGCCCAAATTATTCCCGCCTTCTGCGTGTGAGGTTCCCCCCACCTCAAGTCCTGACGAGGAGCAGGAAGGCATCGCTGCTTCTTCCAACTGAACGTCTTTCTTCCTTTCCCCCTTTTTTGTAGCGACCCACCATTTATTAGCGGGGCTGAACAATTTTTGCGGCGCGGAGGAAAGGCGGTTTTGGCGAGCATGGAAATTAAAACTCCCCTAAAAACGTCCCTTGTCCTCGACCCGCCCTCAAAGCGCCCGGTTGCAAGAAGGGGGGCGGGCGCATCAGACTGAAAAAAGGGGGTGGATTTGGAAACTGGGGGGGGGCAGCTGGCGGACCCTCAACCACAACCCTCCCCCCCACAAACCAAGCATGCCTATGTGAAGAAATATGAGGAAAGGGTGTCGCAGCTGTTGCTGTTTTCCAGTCTGTGGGGAGGAGAGGGAAAGAGCAACGGGAGAGGCAGGGAAAGTTTGCAGCACGACGCCTTCTTTCCCCGTTGCCCCTTCGCCTTTTCCCGCCCAGCCGTGGCGCGCGCCCTTGTTGTATTCCTCCCCCCCCCCGCGCAAAGTTGCAAGTTTGGGGGGGGGGGTGTTGCTTTTTGCCAAAAGCGCGTCGTCGCTCGCTACCTGTGCTCAAGTTGTCGTTGATCTTCAGAGGCACCCTCAGGACGTAGACGAGGAAGAGCATGAGGAAGAACCACAGCGACCACAGATACGTCCACGACCAGACGACGCACGACTTGAGCTGCTCCAGAAAGCCGGCGCCGCCGCCAGCAGCTTCAGCCATCTTTTCGCAGGCAAGGGCGCGCGAGGGGGAGAGAGACCGAGCAAACGCGCCCAGCCGCTCCAGCGCCGGCCTTGCTCTCTGCTGCCACGACCTCGCGCGGTGTTATTTCTGGGATGATTCATGTCTCCCGAAGAAGTAACGTGTCTCTCTCTCTCTTCGTCCCCCGTCCCGTCCCCCCCCCCCGCCGCCGCCCTGCTCCACCTCCTCCGCCCCCTCGCGCACCGTTTCCAAGCCGGGGAAGCCGCCAATTAAAGTTGTAAACAAACACACCACAACACGCGACTAAGGTGGGTTGTGGGTTGACTCCTAAGTCGCGGGATGGGGGGGGGAGTAGGGGGAAGCCGTGGTGTGGTTGTTTTTTTTTTAAAAAAAAAACCCAACACAAGTAGCCTTTAGTGGGCCAAGCAAAATGTCTCAAAATAGTGAGCTTAAGGGGGGGACGGGGACTTACTTGTACTGTACAAGATTGCCTTCAAAAGGCTCCCGGGGTTAAAAAACTCCATACCCTCCAACATTTCTTCCATGAAAATAGGGGTGTCCTAAGGAAAAGCGGGACATTCTGGGGTCAAATCAGAAACCAGGATGACTTCTCTAAATCAGTGATGTCCCTGGAAAATAGGCATACTTGGAGGGTCTGCTCCCCAGCATTTCTCCAATGAAAATAGGGAGCCCTATTCAGTTACAGGGACGTGGGTGGCACTGTGGGTTAAACCACAGAGCCTAGGACTTGCCGATCAGAAGGTCAGCGGTTCGAATCCCCATGATGGGGTGAGCTCCCGTTGCTTGGTCCCTGCTCCTGCCAACCTAGCACTTCGAAAGCACGTCATGTGCAAGTAGAGAAATAGGTACCGCTTCAGCAGGAAGGTAAACGGCATTTCTGTGAGCTGCTCTGGTTCGCCAGAAGCGGCTTAGTCATGCTGGCCACATGACCCGGAAGCTGTATGCCGGCTCCCTTGGCCAATAAAGCGAGATGAGTGCCACAACCCCAGAGTCGGTCACGACTGGACCTAATGGTCAGGGGTCCCCTTACCCTTTACCTTTAAGGTCAAATCAGAAACCAGGATGACTTCTCTAAATCAGTGATGTCCCTGGAAAATAGGCATACTTGGAGGTCTGCTCTCCAGCATTTCTCCAATGAATATAGGGAGACCTATTTGATTACAGACCCTCCAAGTTTCCCTATTTTCCTAATTTCCCTAATCCTCACGATGAGATGAGCTCCCGTTGTTCGGTCCCAGCTCCTGCCCACCTAGCACTTCGAAAGCACGTCAAAGTACAAGTAGATAAATAGGTACCGCTACGGCGGGAAGGTAAATGGCATTTCCACGCACTGCTCTGGTTCGCCAGAAGCGGCTTAGTCATGCTGGCCACATGACCCGGAAGCTGTCTGCGGACAAACACCGGCTCCCTCCTCCTATAGAGCGAGATGAGCACCGCAACCCGAGTTGTCTGCGACTGGACCTAACGGTCAGGGGTCCCTTTACCTTTAAGGAAAAGCAAGATATTTCGGGATCAAATCAGAAACTGGGACAGCTTCTGTAAATCCAGGACTGTCCATGGAAAATAGGGACACTTGGAGGGTTTGCAGACTTTCCAGTTCTCCATAACTCTGAGGGTTAAGCAAAATAGGGGGGGGGGGTGGAGATCCTGGTTCACTGTTAAAGTCCGAAAGTCTGCATTCTCATGCCTTATGAGAGCAGTATATAGCAGATTAGCCTGAGGTAGGGAACTATTTTCAGCTTGGGGCCATATTCTGTTATGTGGAGGCTTCTGAGAGCAGGACCAGAGGCAAAAGTGGGCAGAGCGATGAATCTTTTCTACATAACACATCCTTCTGGATCCTTCATCCAGACAAGCGAGAGGCATGAGCAGAGCTCAGGCAGATATTCCAACCATGCAAAAATATCTGGAGTGAAAAACAGGGTCAGTAAGGGACAGGGATAGTTTGACGGGCCAAATAGGGCTGCATCCAGCCCCCAGGCCTGAGGTTCACCACCTCTGCCTTGACTAGGCTCACATAGGTTTCAGGTTATACCCAGGGGTACTGGGATAGAGAGTCACATGACTGGTACCTCATTTCTGAAAACACAAAATCCAGCAGTTCTTTAGATTTAGTAGCTCCCCTATATTTTTCTCTGCACATGCAGAGCCAGAAGCCATCCGTTGCATAAACTTATGAAGAGGCTGCTGAAGACAGAAAGGAAGTGGTAGGAAGAGTAGTCTTGCACAAGAAATAGCCTCAATGTTCATTTCATGTTACCTCTTCTTAGTACCCTCCAAGGCCTGCATCCAATTGTAAAAGAGTTGAAAGGATGCATTTAAAAACCTTAAAATTGAAAACTCATGTGTGGAGATTGATCACTGGCTTAACGCTACTTGGTTGTCTTGAGTTCACCCACTGACAAACACAAATTGCTGCCACGTAACGTGTAAAACAGATCTCAGTAAGTAACATAATGTCAGAAGAGGAACTTGTGAGGCTAAGATTCAGGTAGGCAGCCGTGTTGGTCTGATGCAGTCGAAATAAATAAATAAAATTTAAAAAAATGTCCAGTAACACCTTAGAGACCATCTAAGTTTGTTCTGGGTATAAGCTTTCGTGTGCATGCACACTCCTTCAGATAAGGCTAAGGTCACTGCCTTTTTGAGAGTTAATGACTTCTATGGCAGAGATAAAATAGTAATGGCAGATGTATTTCCCTCAGAAACAGTTCCCTCTGGTTTGTTCTGCTCATTTTAATGCATACAAAAATTCAAGGAAATCACAGGTTGCTTGTCCTTTCCATTTCTGTTATTTGCTTTCCCATTCCCCATTGTTTTAAATGGGAAGGGCAAATATTGCAACTCGTGCACAGTGCCTTTGTTTCGTCCCACAGCAAAGATGGTCACTGCTTTGCAAGAAAGCAGTTTTAGGGCCTCGGCGAAGGTAAACTTTGCAGTTTTAACATCCCACAGATGGTTCATATAATTTCCTTTGGAAAAATATTATAATAATGAAATTCAGAGACGAAGAGAGGAATTTCAAATAAGTGTTGAGATGCTGATAAGCGTGCTAATGGGCCAAAACCCATAGAAATTACAAGGCACCTGGTCTACATTCCATCATGATGTACCAGTAAAACAATCAGTAACATAGTGTATTCACATATAACTTAGACTAGGCATGTCCAAAGTCCGTTTGGGAGCCAGTTAGTTTAATCTGGCCCCTGTGGCAGTTTATTTCCTGGGGTAGGGTAAAATCCTTAAAAAAAAACCTCAACTACTTCAACCCTAAAGAAGCTCAACAACTTTGGGGTAAAATCATAGAAAAAACTCAACAACTTCAATCTTAAAGGTTAACTTTGGTGGGTCCTCACGGCCCTTCACTTCATCAAATCTGGCCCTCTTTGGAAAAAGTTTGGACACCACTGCTTAGACTATAAACATGCACACTGCATTTGTCTTTCAGCCCCAGTCTTCTTTCATTGCAAATTGGAGGAAATTTATGGAGGCAGTGGCTTCCTAGCTGTACAACTTTCTGTTTCCCCTATATGGTTTTATTTGTTTTAGAGAAAATGACATACACTAATAGTGTTAGGCTGCAGAGGGGCTGGGGTTCACAGATACAGACAGAAAGAGCAACACAAGATTGGGAGCAGAAAGGTACGTACTGGGGTTGAGGTGGCACAAGTCAGCAAGTGAAATGGGAAGAGTTCTCCATTTGTTTATTTACTGAACATTTATAATCCTCCCTTCTAGTGTAAATACAACACTCAGAGCACTCTGAGTAACATTGATGGGTGAACATGCCAAGTACTCAGCTTTGTGATAGATAAGCTCAGTTTTGAAATGAATGAATGAATGAAATCCTTATAAATTTATTACCAGATTGAATCTTGACATCTCCTGTTCCATTTTCTATTCCAAAATAGAAAAACTCTTAAATCTATTGGTGTTCAGGTTATATCTATCCTTTCCAAAATCAATAAAGAATAAATTATACCGAAAAAGCTGTACTTAGTGTTTGCTTTGCGGGCTTTACTTTTGGTCTAATATACACAAACTTGCACCCTACAGTTTAAGATAACCTATACGAGAAGTTGATTATCAGAACAAAGCGCTAAGAATTTTATGTCGTTGACAAGGAAAAAATAAAATATAGAAAGGAGAATCCCCTGGATGGAAAGATCCAGGTTTCGGACATCTGATGGGAGGGCGTTCCACAGGGTGGGTGCCACCACCGAGAAGGCCCTCTGCCTGGTTCCGTAACCTCATTCTCGCAGTGGGGGAACTGCCAGAAGGCCCTCGGAGCTGGACCTCAGTGTCCGGGCTGAAGGATGGGGGTGGAGACGCTCCTTCAGGTATACTGGGCCGAGGCTGTTTAGGACTTTAAGGGACAGCACCAACACTTTGAATTGTGCTTGGAAACATACTGGGAGCCAACGTAGGTCTTTCGGGACCGGTGTTATATGGTCTCAGCAGCCACTCGCCGTCACCAATCTAGCTGCCGCATTCTGGATTCTGGATTGTAGTTTCCAAGTCACCTTCAAAGGTAGCCCCATGTAGAGCGCACTGCAGTAGTCAAAGCGGGAGATTACCAGAGCATGCACCACTCTGGTGAGACCGTCTGCGGGCAGGTAGGGTCTTAGCCTGCGTACCAGATGGAGCTGGTAGACAGCTGCCCTGGACACATAATTGACCTGCGCCTCCATGGACAGCTGAGTCCAAAATGATTCCCAGACTGCTCACCTGGTCCTTCGGGGCACAGTTGCCCCATTCAGGACCAGGGAGTCCTGAGGTTTTGTTTTATTTTGCCACATTATCTACAAAGCAACTCTATGTATTTAAGGAAGCCTGACGAAAACATTTTAGGATCAGCAGCGTGTGAGCTGCTCCACTGAGAGTGCGAGAGAGATTCTCATAATAGGTAGTGCCCAGCAGTAACACATTCTGAAACCGAACCAGAGCTCATCTTTTCTTCTTCTTCCTCTTGTACATAACTACATGGACTGGAAATAAAAACCATAGTGTGTAGGCTTCCTATGCAGGAATTTGCATGGGAGAAAAAGGTCAGGGGATGAGGAAGAGCCCAAGAAAATATCACTAATGCAATATCCTGCCTTCTGTTTCCTAACTTAGCCAGATGGACCTTCAGTGCAATGTGAACACGACCTGGACAAAAGGGATTTATGCAAAACCCCCTGAAGGATGTAACTGCCTCCTGTTTGAACAAAGCTTCTGGACAACTGAATGAACTTCTCCAAGTATTCTAAAGATTCTGAGGCAATCCAGAAACAGGTTCTAAAGCAGAAGTAACTAAGGCTGTGCATACATGAGCTTAGTGGTTATTGGTTGCTTCACCTCAACTGTGATAAGTATTTCCTCTTCTATTATCTTTCTGTTTAGGTAAGCTACTCCCTACAATAAGCATGAGAAAGAAACAAGTGTTCACCCCCTCCTCGAAAACTGCAGAAAATCTACCTGGCATACTCACTGCTGATCACTGTTTGCCAGTAGTGTGCTAACACTTAACAACTCATAATCAGTAACGCTATACAGGGCTGTGTTGCTGTTGATTCTGTGAAACACTTCTGCTAAAATTTTAGTTACCTAACAGCAGGTTATTCATCCATGCCGTATTAGGAGTATCTGTAAATTGGAATGTTTTCTTTGTTTTACATCACCTACGAGGAGAGGAAATGTAGACATAGATTCTCATGCCTCTTCTATTCTCTTGTCCTGGGAACATATGCATTCAATATTAACTTATCCTGCAGCAATAAAGGATTGGGGGTGGATTGAAAAGTTCATACTCCTAGACACTGGTAACTTGGAGCTACGTTACACGAGCACAACCAAGGGCTCAAACACACACCTGGTGGAATTTTCCACACCATATCCTATGCTACACATTCTAAACAGGTTTTAGAAATTGTGTTTCAAAAAAGGCTTCTATGTAGTACATCATTATTTAAGAGAAGGCTGAATCTTCCATTGGTGCATAAAACTTGCTGCACATTTTAGTCATGGGCATTATTTACATATGGAAATAATGCCAAAGGTGGATGACCAAGAGGGATAATCAGCCATACTTGCTCCAGAATACCTTTGCACCTCATTTCAACTTTCCTTCACCCCTCCTTTGGGGAATTCCCAAGGCGTTTCCAAATTATGCCCTGTATCTGACCAAATGTATATGTCAAAGAAAGCAAAATAAAAAATGGTCCTATCCATTTCTCACACTGAGGTGCTTTTAAGGAAGCAGAGGATAAAAAGTGCACAGATAAACAGCAAGTTGAGAAAATCATAAATGTTGCTGGGCTACAAATCTCATCAACCCCAGCCAGGGCTGATGACAGAGACATCACAAAACATCTGGAAGGCACCAGATTGGGCGGTGGATTCCCAGGAGATCCATCTGGATCCTACCTTGATGATTTTTCATCATTGCCAGAAGACTGTTGTTTCAACAGGCCCCCTCCCCCAAATTTGAGGATTGATTTATTTTCATCTTCTGCCCCTTGCTCTTTAAGCTCATTTTTGTTTCGAAATAATAATCATAAGTAAATAGAAAATTTGCATTTTTTAATGTCACATTGAATTTTAGTACAGTTCAATCCAAGAGAAAAAAACTGGCAGACACAGTAACGAGTACAGGATTATATATATATTACAATATGCGTTGTTATAATACAATTGTGGCTGCATGGTAAAATTAACTTGAGGACTGATGGAATCCGATCTCATTTGAACAGCTGTCAGGAATAGAGCACTAAATGCATTTCCAAAATAAGCACTAATGTTTAATTTCAACACCTTAAAAACAGCATTAGACCTTGGCCTTTTTCTTAAAAAAACAAAACAAAACAAAACTTAACACCTAGCTAGCTAAGTAACTGAAAAGGTTTGGATATAGAATGCTTTCTGCAGGCTTTCATACAGTGGAGGGATAATTATTCCTACAACAATACACATGGCTAAAATCCATGTTGAATGTGAAACTGGTGATGTCCAGTAAAAACTTGTTCTAGGGAACTGTGTTCTAGAAGCTGCCCTTTGCACGAAAGCGAAGCAACAAGTGATCACCGGATGCAAAAAAACATTTCTCAAATTGTTTTTAATTGAACTGAAAACTATAGGCATGTCATCATTATAAAACAAGTCTAAATATATCAGAAGCTCTCAACATTTTCAGCTACACTGATTTTTTTGTAACCTTTTAAAGGAGAAACAAAAGGACAAAGTAAAATGGTCAATTAGCTAAGCCTGTGTTCTAACCAAACTACGTACAGTGATTTTCAACGGCAAATGCCCATGCTGACTGGGTGACTTTAATAATTCCGAATACCTTTGCAATCACTTTAATTTTGTATACAAGGACACCGAAAGGATCCAGCTTTGCAACCTTCATTTTAGGCATTCTGCATTTCTTTCCCGATCTTGTAGCTAAGGATCTTGTTCCAGTCAATCTTTGTGCGAGTAACTGGCAGTTGTCGTCGTAAGGCCTTGAAAGTAGTGTCCGACATAGTTTGATAATTTTCGCTGATAGCAGTCTGTTCACGGAAAAGAAAGAACATGTAGATTATAGAAATACACAGTTTGATGTGAAAACAGATACAACAAGAACTAACCTGCAAAAACTAAACCAGCCCGCATCTGAAGGAACTTATTTCGACGTTGATATAAGAAACACATGTGCTTCAGATGGTGTAATTAAATATGGATAACATAATTAGCTAGAAATCTTACTTTTGACATCCTTCAACTATGGAAGGCACAAAAGAAAATACAGAGAGGGGAGCATATTCGCTTAAAAAATGCACACCTGTTTATTGGCTTTTATGAATTAATTACACATGCCCTTGCTGTGTTAAACTGAATTGGTTTCATCACACAGAAAACAAGGAGGGGGAAGAGAACAGAACCAAGCAACTCCTCAATCCGTTCCAGGAAAAAGAAACACAATGTCTGGGGTGAACAGGTTCATTTCCCATCAACAAAACTAGCTGTATTCTAAATGGGTATGCCCAAAAAGTAAATTTTGAAATTCGTTGCAGACTACACAATGTTTTCAGTTCAGAGGTCTGATTTAAGACAAGCATTTTCTACAACCACAGATATTTATTTAAAAACAGAAACAACCTTATCCATAGGCTTTAAAAAGCAGTAAGGCCCCATAGTAATGCCCATTACTTGAAGTGGCCTTTTGAGTGTCAAGTATTTGAACTCACATTCTGAAATCCTCGGAAAGAGGGTGTATATGCGTTTATTAAGTGGGTATAGAAAGGTACATACCCAGCAAAGCTTTGCCCTTTCTCTGCCACTAAGGATATCCACCCATTTTCTGGCTGCTCCTGAACACATATTGTAGTGAGAACATTGTCAAAAAGATTCAGGAAAGTAACTACACTGTATGTTGCAGACTTATTACATACCTGGTATTCATTTTCTGCAGCCTCTACGATCTTTACAAATTCCTTTGCTGTTTGGGCTTCATTCTAGGGTAAAGGGGATTTTTTTAAAATATTGCACTGAAACAATCATCTTCTGAAGACAGTAATTTCAGACATTGTAATGAATATGAACAATTACAGAGGTTTCCCCCCACTATTCAAAGGCTTACACATTCTCTGTGTGTTTTGCAACAAGCCTGTAACCTGTCAGTATTATCTACAAAACACAGGTGTCATCTGTGGGGGTGCTTGTCATGAGGTTTTTTACTGGTGGCTTACAAGCTCAGTACTAATTCCTATGCTTTCTCATCTAGTCAGAAGTGGACCTTGTGGGACTTTCTGCAGTTTTTAAACTTCCCTTCTGGAAGCGAGTCAAGAATCTTTTTCAGACAAGTCAGAGAAGGGAAGGGAAGCTCAAGTCAACTACGGTTTCTGTTCCCCAGCTTGTTGTCACTCAGAGGACAGCTCTATGCAGGTTGTCAACTCTCTTACTGAGGTTTCAGGAATCCAACACTCATTAAAGCTCCATTTTTTGAGCTCATAAACAAGGAGCCAACTGCCCCTTCTGCATTACGTATTAGAATGCATACGTTTAACATAGAAGGCTAGAGCTGGTTTAGGCAGATTTTGTATTGAGATTCTACTATTTGATCTGCCAAACAAGAGCCTGATTATGTACTTTGCCCCAACATAGGACCATGCACTAGCTGGAAAATAGTAAAGACACAGAAAGAGTATTGACACAAGTGTCACAGCTGACCATGGTACTTTAGCACAGCTCTCATTCTGTTTCAGAGATTTGCTTAGTTTTCCAGCAAGGCTCCTGAAGCAGCTATGACTTAAACTCAATACTAAGGCTCTAGAACAGGCTTCCTCAACCTCGGCCCTCCAGATGTTTTTGGCCTACAACTCCCATGATCCCCAGCTAGCAGGACCAGTGGTCAGGGATGATGGGAATTGTAGTCTCAAAAAACATCTGGAGGGCCGAGGTTGAGGAAGCCTGCTCTAGAAGCTGTAAATTCCACTAGCGATGCTCCTCTAATCACCATGTTTCCAAATCAAATGGATTTGATTTGTGTCTCCAATTCACAGCATTCTTAATAGACTAAAGTCTTGTTACTTGGGCTAGTTTTGCATCAAAATGAAGCCATCCGAAAAGCCATTTCATTTCCCGAGCATGAATTCCATAGATCGTGCAGGTATGAACCAAAAAACACCAATGTATCTAGTTCCGCATACTGAAGTGGGCATTGTATTTCGTTTCTCAAACAGAGCACCCCATTCTTCATGGCTATCTGGTTTCCCCCCCTATTTTAAGAAACGGGGCTTTCAAAACCAGTTGTATTATGGTGTTGGGGTCTGAGGGGAATCCGTGAAAACGAGGTGCAGGCACCTTTCCACAAGAATAACTCCCACACATAGAAAGTGCCATCACCTGTTTTTTTGAGGACTCCTCCCTTCAATCTGCACCACTAAATAGCCTATTAAGCAGAGCCTCCGCCCCTGGGAGCAAATTTTCAGGGGAAACTAGGCTTGTCACATATACATTTAACTCTGGATTCCACCTTATGTGACTAATTAAAAATGTTTCCTACAAAAGAAAGATACTCACAGTCACTGTTAGAGAATCCTGTATGTCTTTATGACTCACTAGCTGAACGTTTCCATCTTCATAATAATGAACCTACGTACAAAGTTAAACGGGATAAAGATTACCGCATAGGGAAAGCAGGACTGCGTATTAGGAAGAGTGAGCAATATTACACCCCATTCAAAACACAGTTGCGTAAGAATTAGCACTTATGGTTCTACCCAACACTGTCATTCTGCTGATGGAAGGCTTCTTCTATCAGCTGAATAGGGAAGCCCTTTCAGTATTTCCCCCTCCCCTGCAGTCCCTCATGCATCTCCTAAGTCTGCTCTATAAGGTCCCCTAAGCCCTAAACGGGTTCCCTTTCCCACTCCACTGACAAAACCTTCTCTCAACAAAGCAACACAACCTTTAGACTGAGGTGTTTGCATTTGTCTCTTTTTCCATGAGTTTCTGCACAGAATAGAGTGCATGTTTTATTTGAATAATATGGACCACAGATTCAATTGTTTGCTCCTTTTGTTTCACTTCTAGCTTTTTTTCCATTTCTTTTTGGGGGAGGGGGGGGATGAGGGAAGTAAGGAGAGGGTTTTGAAACTCCAGAATATATATGTTCAGAGTGTACAGAGAGGGAGTGTAAAGGGAAGATTTTGTTGAAAAACCTGATATCCAAAATTACTGATTTTGCCTTTCTTTCTTTACATACTTAAAAGAAAATAGTAACAACAATTTATTTAGAAGTAGATTAGCGGAATAAATGCTTAGAACTTCAAGGTGTAGGCTTTTAATTACAGTGGTACCTCAGGTTAAGAACTTAATTCGTTCTGGAGGTCCATTCTTAACCTGAAACTGTTCTTAACCTGAGGTACCACTTTAGCTAATGGGGTCTCCCGCTGCTGCCATGCGATTTCTGTTCTCATCCTGAAGCAAAGTTCTTAACCTGAGGTACTATTTCTGGGTTAGCGTAGTCTGTAACCTAAAGCGTCTGTAATGTGAGGTCCCACTGTACTGTTTCACTGATAAATCATCACTATAATGGTTATGTAACAACTTGTTTCAGCAGAACTCAAAGTACTGGTTCTCAGCCATAAAGTCCTGAATAGACTGGGATTAGAATACAACTTCTTCCAAATAAATCTGCCTGGTTACTTGAATTATCACGGAAGGCCAGATGTATCTGACTTCAGTTCTTCCAGGTGCTGTTCATATTTCAAGAAACATCAGCCCCAGCCAGCAGGGCCAGTGATCAAGAGCCCACAAATACCTGGAGCATCACAACTTAGTCACTACTCTTATTATGTTCTCTATGGGCACTCTTGCCTTTGGCAGTGATTGGACGACTACCAAAGAGGACATTTTCCATGGTTGTACCCTATTTATAGAAATCCATCCCTAGAAAGTTTGGCTGACACCAAGGAAATTTGGTTGACTGAGTGTAAACTGGGTTTATTTTTAGTTCTGGACAGCACTTAGTGGTTTCCTAATGCATCTATTGCTGCTTTTGCTGTGTTTTACTGTATAGCTCTGACACAATATGCTTTAGTATTTGATAATTTCACTTAGTTAATCCATCCCAGGAAGCTACTAATAATTTTGATTTGCTATTGTGTAATCATTTCTTTGATTTATGTTATACATTTGTAAGCTGTGTTGAATACCATCAATCACCACTGATGAAGAATGTAAACCTTAAAAAAGAAAGTGTTCTGGGAGTTACTTGAGATTTATCAATCAGACACTGTAAATTAGAGACAGCCTACCTGAATTTTCAAGATACCAGCCACCTGAGTGGTTGAAGGAGTGATTGTAAACTTCCATTCTGACCGCCAACGACCATTCCTTAAATGAAATAAAACTTTAGGTAAGCAAACGTGGTGGGGAATAAAAATATTGAGTTTCACGTCCTTTAGATTTAAAAACTATTATGAAAAAGGATGCTTTGATGGGATATTGAAAGCAAATTGTGTAAACTGAAAAACTTAGTTTGTAAACAATATGCAGAAAGTTGCAACACAATTTCCATGCACAGGAGACGAAATCCATAAAACCAACCAATGTGTTGAAAATACATTTTGGGAATGGATTCCTATCTAAGTAAATAAGTACTGCAAATTTGCAATACTTATAGTTTCCCATACCTGTGTATTTTGGAAACGTATCTTAAGACATTTTTCACAAACCCACTGTTTGTCTAAAATATTTTTTCCAAATACATTCCCATTTTCATTTTTACAGAGCGTAATTGTGCTCAAAAGTGGAAATCTGAATACTATGGCTCCGTAATTCCCAAAACATTTTTCCCCTCGTAGATCACTTGAAAATTGCCAAGGGTCTTGGTGGTGAACTACTTAATAGTTTCTCTACTGTTATAGCAATTGCAATGCTATATGACTTTTGCTCAATGCTGCATGAATTCTGATTGTATATTTGCAGGCATACTGTGGACCACCTGAATGAAGCTTGTAGACTACTGGTTGGTTGTCTGCAGTCCAGAGTTTTCAAACCCTTGCTATAGCTTTAGTGCCATGAATATAGGTTCTAAACACTGAATATGCTGAAAACAGAAGTCCAATATAACTTTCAATGGGGTAAGCAAAATAAAATAGAAAAGAAACCAATTTACAGATGACCGATATGATACTTACCAAAAGTTTTTTGCTTGAAACTGATGGCTTTCTATGCATGCAATAATTGTTTGATGCCCATCAATTGTTTTTCCATACACCTTGTAACACAAATGTAAGACAGTTATGCCACGGTCTAAATTCATTCATTTATTATGTTTGTATACCACCCGTATATCTGAATTCAAGCCAACAGATCAAATAATGGTTTTAACCCACCCAAGCAATTTCTAGATCCTGCGACACTTACTGTGCAAACACCACTTGGATAGTGTTCTTTCACATAGGCTCTCATTGCTGTTTCTATGGAGTTTCTCCATGACTCAATTGCATTTTCAACTTCATGAGGCTTTGGATCAGTAGCCTCCTTCCTTAAATGATCAAATTTAAAAGAGATCTTGTTTTTCGGGTCCAAAAATTTTCCATTGCCCAAGTCACCGTGTTCTGTTATTAAAACCTGCACAAAGAGTTTAAAGGTAACTGTAAGACTATACAAAACACAGGTAACACCATCAAATAAAAGAATGGAACGTTAGAAAAATTATTGTAGCACTGTACATTTTAATTAAAGACATGGCACAGCAGCTCTATACATTACACTGGTTTTCAAATTCTAGTTTGGGAATTCTAGTTTCTTTGAGAAACCAGAATAGTTCAATACAGTTCTTCAAAAACTCTACATTTCATTTTATAAAGTGGTACTTTTAGAAAAGAAAGACACATTGTTCTTTTAAAAACCAAGATAAAGTTGTGGGATTGTCATTACAACAGTGCATTGAGAAAGAGTAAACTAATATATTTAATCATTTGCTTTATCTCTGAAGTTCAGAGGTAAATGTGTCTCCTCATGAGCATTGGCAGCACCATGAGTTATACAGCACCACACACACAAAAAGGAGATACTAGTAACACTCATGCCTCAAAACAAATGAAACTGATCTGTAGAAAACGCAACTTAAAAAAAGAGACAGTGCAAGTATTTTTGTAAACTAAGAAATCTTTAATAACAATATATTTTTTTTAAAAGGGAGGCATTAGTTGGCTAGAGGGAAACTCAAGATTTGTAGTAGTGGTGGTGGTAGTAAAAAGCAAGATTGAGCTGCTCAACCTCACTCCCTTGCCTCAGGATTTGGGTGGGAGCTACTGCATGGAATGACACCAATGACGAACTGATTTCATATAGACACCATGTAACTTCTGTTCTAGCATTAGGTTTGAGTGTGATTTTATTTTGAGAATCGTTCATAAGCTACTCTGAAAGCCTCTTGGGGCTATACTGTGAACTATACATATTCTCTCACTCTCTCTCTGTATGTATGTATGTATATACTAAAGAGTCCAACCCCAACATAGCCCAATGATCACTGAGCATGCCCACCCATCATTACACCAAACTTAAATTCAACCATAGTCATACCTGTTCATCATAGCCTTCTAGTTTTACTGGAGTAAACTGGTCCAAGTTATACTGTGCAAATGCACTGAAAAAGACAAAGAAAGGAAGCTTCAAGTAAAAATATTTTTTTTGCAACATTAAGAAACATCAAGCGATATAGAGTACAATTTAGAAACTAATCCTTTCCGCCTCCTCCATCCATTGTGCTTAATAAATCTTCAAATTGTGTTAAGGGGCTCAGAGGTTGTGTTCCTGTATAATAAAACTATGAATTTTATTAAAATAAATCCAGTTTGTGCTAAATTTTGACAAAGTTAATTTTATTTGGTTAACAGATATAGGTTGATTATTGGTGCAGAAATCTCATAATGTGCACAAACCTTTGGATTCCCAGTGATCTTTAACACCATTCACACATTATATGCAGAATAAAATCTGATCACATACTTTTCCTGCCTCTTCACCCTTATCTACTCCTGTCAGTGTGAGCCGCAGGGTTATGCATGCAGCAGTGATTACACTGCCCTTTTAAGTCCTGCTGCTGCTGGCCTAGGGGCTGGGATCACTGGCCCTCCCTAAAAAGTCATATTGTGTACATATGTCTTACTTCTGGGAGAAGGCTGTTTTGAATCTTTCAGAGCAAGCACCAATCAGCAAGGAACACAATGAAAAAGCGGGGGGATGGGACAGTTCTATCCCATCCTCACACAACCTATTAAAAGCTGCCCATAAATGCATCCGTTCAGCATTAACACATTGAAAGAAGCAATAAATGGTGGTGATACTTACTGAGCTGCTCCTTCCCTGAGAAGATTATCATTATTAAGCAGCAATCGAACATCTGAAAAATACTGAGCATTAGTACACGGTGAAAATGCTAATCGGAAAATACATGTTTTCCACGAGAGGAAGTAATCTATTACAAGACACCACGTACGCCAGTCATGATAAAGCGTGGGAAAATACTGTCAGTTTTAGGGTACCAGCCATGTTCAGAGATGGAAAATAGCAACTTCCTGGGTCCTAGCATTAAATTAGTAGGTATTTAATGCTCCTGGAATTTTCCCCAAACTGGCTATAACTCTGCAATGCCAACCACAGAAGAAACGAATTGGCAATGATTTCTAGCAGTAGCAAGTGATGTTAGAGCTACTTTATGTAATATAACAGGGGGATCACCTGACAAAAGTTAGGCAAAAAGTGCTGATAAGTTTTAAAACAGGAAGTGGAACACTCTTCTAACAGTCTTGAAATTATATTAATAGACACAGAAAAGGAAACATGGGAGCAAGCAATGTGAAGTTCCTAAGTGTCATCTTGATTTGTTTTTTTTTCAAAAGTTTGTTTTTAAAATCCTCCATAAAGGGTAACTGAAACCATCAACATGAGAGCTAGAAAGTAGCATGAAAACTCACCGTTAAAGACTTCATTGAATTCCCCCGGGGGAGCATGGATGATAAATTTCGCTGCTATGCGCACCTAAAATGGAAACAAGAAGTATATCATACAGTAATCATAGGATAGTTTTAAATGGGAGAAATCTATTTAATTCTTTAATAACTTAAAAAATTTAACTGGAAAATAACTGAGCTCCAAATTACATCCTAATACCACCTTAGAATGCAAAGTTTTGTGTTAAAGAGAGATGTTTGGCTTAGTTAATTTAGAAGAGGAAGCATAAAATAGGTGGTGCAAGATGCTCTGCGAGATGAAGAAGTACTTCTACTGCCTGTTACGGTCAAACCAGACCAATGAATTTCCAACACAAAATAACCAGCACAAAACCTTCTCAAAGGTACTATTAAAGACAGAAATGTAATAGAAAATGTAACAATCTGAACTTCACTGAGCATGAAAATCCCTGAGGCATAGCTGGAGGACTATCTTCTGGAATAGGAAACACGACGTAGTTCTGTGAAGTCTCACCAACATTAGTGTTTAAAAAGCATGTCCTAAATAATTGCCAGAAGCATGATCAACATATTTATTTAAAAGTATTTGTACACAGCTTAATATTTCAAAAATCTCTCTACGGCATCTTCCAAGGCAGACTGGCTTTCTGCTGAGACGTAGAGAAGCTCTGTCTCCTGACACAATCTTGGCCAACTCTGGCTTAAGGGATGAGCTAGCCTGGGCAGGTCTAGAGTTGTGACTGACTTTTTGCTGCTTCAACCGATGGTTTCCTGCACTGCTATCACTCCTAAGTCATCTCTTCCATACTGAATGTCTGAACTACTGACCTTTATAAAACACTCAAAGCTCCTCAGAAGACAAGGGCAAAAATGCATCAAGTGCATAATAGTATATTGATATTACAAGGTGTTACTCATTTGGATTTGGATTTATACAGGTCAAAATCCCAACTGATTTCAGCTTAATACAACCAAGGCTGCAATCCTCAGCATTACTTGGGAACAAGTCCCTCTCATTTAAATGAAATAAACTTTTGAGAAGACATGTTAGCATGTATGATAAAAAGGCTTTATTTTAAAAAACGTTAAAAACAAGTATGTTCAAACAGCTCTTTCATATATAGTAATTACTTTGCATTTAAAAAGAAATAGTTAAGATAATAGGGTGGCATTTCTAAAAACCCAAAAGTCATGTGTCGTGTGTTGTTTCTTCAAGAATGATATCTGGACTTTGTCGCAAACATACTATTCTACCTCCTCTTGAATATTAAAAGCAGGCATGTAGGGTGTGTGTGTGTGTTTTCAAGGCATATGTGAGATGACATAAACTGAAATGCTCTTCTCACCACTAGCCTTCCTGACTATGACCACAACGGAAATTGATTTGGTTTAAGGCAAAAAAAAAAAAAACCTGGCATGTACATGCCTATATAAGGCAATGACAATGTGCACATCAGCACCATTGTGAGTTCTTGAAGTCAAGCTACAGTAGTTTAGATAAGAATCAACAAAATACATGACTATCAAAAGACAGCAAGAAAAGATCTCAGGGAGATATAAACAAAATAGAACAATTTCAAGCACAGGGGTTGGCCAGATATAAACTGGGACATGGGGTGGGGGATAATGCAAACTGCAGAACTTCCACGTACCCTAACCCACTGCCCCTGGCCTGCTATTCTTCTGGCCAGGATCATAGCCAGAAGCAGGCTCTGTTAGGAGAAAAGTTGCATCCTCTTCTTGCCTTCTGATTCTTTGCATTACACTCTGCATTCTAACCATCCCCTGCTTTACAACTGAACATGAAATGCATGCTAACATATAGTTCATGACACATAGCTAGGTCACCAGAGTCAACGCAGTGCGGTAAACACAATATTTGACTTGTGGGTGGTTTACAATTTCCAGTCAGCCATGAAGCTCACTGAGTTGTCTTGAGCAACTCATGCCATATCAGAAAGAAAAGCGGGTTGGTCATATGCTGCCTCCTCAAACTACTCGGAGAACAGCCAGATTACATCAAAGAAAGAAGTTCAATCTTGAGCTGATTGGCTACAAAACGTGTGAAATGCTGCATCTTTTGTCCATGTCTTACATTATATATGGCTATACTAAGAACTGTAGCCTTCAGTATCTAAGAAATTCTGGATTTGGTCATGAACTGCGTGTAACAATAAAACCCAAAAAGTCACACAAAGCAAAATGTAATCCTCCTAGTTTGTGCCACCTAGTTTGGAAATCTTTTCAAAATGTAGCCTTTCAGAACTAAAGGTTTTTTTCCCAATAAAACGGATCTTAAAGCCTCCTTTCATAATCGCAAAAAGGCACTGTTTGAAAAAATCATTTTTGTCAGAGCTATGAGACACCTGTTTTGTGCCGCTGCCACAACACTTCCGGTCTGAGATCAAGCTGTTAGTAATGACTCGCAAAGCTCTTAAACACTTGAGACCAAGATATATGAAGATGCACGTCTCACTATATAGTCCTTCCCAGACTTTTTGGCTCTGGAGGTCAACCACCCTGTTATGACATCACATGATTGGTATGTGGGTTGCCCCACATACCTGGCAAAAGCCCCTGTGCGGTGTTCCCAAATGCCAACCAGCCAGGGAACCACAGTGCAAGTGGCACTGCCAGCCATATCCATGGCGCTTTAAGAAGCCTACGCATAGGGCCAGGAAGTGCTTCTTTCTCTCCTTCTCATCAGCTGGCGGGAGGCTGCATGTTGCAAGCACTGGCTGCGCAAAGGAGAAGTCCCTCGCACAGCAGGTGCCTTCAAAAAATGGGAACAGGAGCACACAACCAAGCCGAGCAGGATTTAACCCCGCTTGGGGTTAAATTCTGCTGTTCCTCTGCTGGGAAAAGGTGTGCACACCCAACACAGAATTAAACGTCAGCCTCCCACCATTATAAATTACACCAACAGATTGGCAGATGGGTGCGATGCGAGGGGAAATGGTTTGACAGGTCAAGATTGGCCTGGAAATTCCCCACCCGTCTGAAGATCTTCTGGGGAGGCTCTTCTTTGTGTCCCACATCTAGGAGTCACACATTTTGTGGGGATGCAGGAAAGGGCTTTCCCCATGGTGGTACTCTGACTGTCCTCCCCTCTGAGATATCACTGGTGGTGCCAACTATTTTTATGTTTTGGTGTCAAGTTAAAACATGGTTATTTTCTTGCATATTTGTGGGTCATTAATTGTCAGCTCAGACTTAAATAAAAATCCAATTTGCAATGTAATACAGCCATTGTTTTAGCTGCTCGGTTTCCTTATTGTATTGTTTTAAATTTAATTTTATCAAACCATGACCTGAGATCTGTTATGGAAGAAATTATTAAATATGTCAACAAAATAAAAAGCAATGGTCAAGAACTGGAGGGTCAATGATACAATAAACTATACTCAAATTTTACATTTGCAGTTTGTTCAGTTATGTTAAGGTACCCTATATATCTTCCAAGCTCATACAATTGTCAGATTCAACATGGGACAGGTAAGTTACATTTGCTGTAGTTCCACAGAATTTCAGCAAGAACAGCTCTGGAGTGCTACAGTGGTGGAAATTCTCCCTTCCTAAAAGCACACGGACCATCTCACATTAAATATGACAACATTACATAGCAAATACACCAGCAATATAAATCTTTGTATCTGAAGAAGTGTGCATGCACACGAAAGCTTATACAAAGAACAAACTTATTTGGTCTCTAAGGCGCTACTGGATTTTTAAAAATGTATTTCGCCTGCGTCAGACCAACACGACTACCTACCTGAATCTAGAACCAGCAATACAGTTAACCATTTATCTCTATCAGCCCCCTTTTTATAGCACTTCTCTTCCCCCTGCCATACTTGCCATGTTGCGTTTATTCAGATAATACTTTAAACCGAAACACAGAAGACTTGAAATTTTACCTCTTCTAGTAACCAAATAGTTTGCTCCAGTCAGCAATCTGGAAATGGATTCTGAAACGGATCAAATAGCAGTGCTTGCAAGAAAATGTGTAATGGTGTTTCCAAAGGAAGAATGCTCTATGACAGACACTTATAAATTCCTGGGAATCCTGAACAGACCTTGTGAAAATGTAATTGTTGCAGTCTTTGAATAAGCACAGTGTTTTTCAAACTACAGTGGTACCTCAGGTTAAGTACTTAATTCGTTCCGGAGGTCTGTTCTTAACCTGAAACTGTTCTTAACCTGAAGCACCACTTTAGCTAATGGGGCCTCCTGCTGCTGCCGTGCCGCTGGAGCACGATTTCTGTTCTCATCCTGAAGCAAAGTTCTTAACCCGAGGTACTATTTCTGGGTTAGCGGAGTCTGTAACCTGAAGCATCTGTAACCTGAAGCGTATGTAACCCGAGGTACCACTGTATATCCATTTTCTAGAAACCCTGGGATTCCTCAGTAAGATCATTTATGGGAAATGAGATTTCCTGGAAGGCAATTTGCCCGTCATGGCCAATCCTTCCCTTCATAACCCTTGAGTGGATATGCTGATGGAAGATATGCAAAGGTTCCTCACTATGGTATCTGCAAAGTGTAGGAATCTTTAAGTCTATAGCACTGGCAACATGCCATGTAAAAACATGGTATGCATGTTTCACCTTGATTTTGGCCACTGTCAAGTTTCCTACAACAGGGTGCACAACTCATGAAGGCAAGAAGTCCCAAGCAGAGAACATCCAGCCCACAGACCTAATTAGGCTCACCAGGCCTCCCAATCTGGCCTGCAGAATCATTTTCCTTCCACAATGCCTACTTGTTGATTGCCTGACATCAGGTGCGGGACATCATAAGATGTTAAGTGGGGGACACGTAAGACTATGACTACAAATAAACAATCAGAAACCTTAAAGTGCACTCCTGCTGATTTATAAGCATGGTTTCCCTTTAGCGCTATTTAAATATGGCACCAAATGTGCTGCTTTTGGTAGTTATCCTATCCATTCGGATGCTCTGAAGTGGTTGGCACTGGATTCACTCAGGAGCACTCTAAAATTTAAGGTGTAGAAGTGTTCAAGAACAGAAATCCAGTGGTACCTTGGGTTACGAACTTTATTCATTTTGGAGTTCCGTTCTTAACCCAAAACTGTTCTTAACCTTAGGCGCGCTTTCGCTAATGGGGCCTCCCGCTGCCACCAGCGCGCAATTTCCATTCTCATCCTGGGGCAAAGTTCTCAACCCGAGGTACTATTTCCAGGTTAGCAGAGTTTGTAACCCGAAGTGTTTGTAACCCGAAGCGTTTGTAACCCAAAGTACCACTGGACTTCCAAGAAGGGTTTTGCACAGCCTCTACATGGTAGTCCTAATGCATGGAACTCTGAGACTGTAATCAAAGTGCCTGCATTAATAATAATAATTTATTTATACCCCGCCCATCTGGCTGGGCTTCCCTAGCCACTCTGGGCGGCTTCCAACAAAATATTAAAATAGCGTAATACATCAAACATTAAAAGCTTCCCTAAACAGGGCTGCCTTCAGATGTCTTCTAAAAGTCTGGTAGTTGTTCTCTTTGACATCTGGTGAGAGGGCGTTCCACAGGGCGGGCGCCACTACCGAGAAGGCCCTTTCATGAAAATTATTTATAGGGGCACTATTTTGATTCCCTCAAATAAACAAACAAGCCCTCCACAATTTAATCCTGGTTTACAGGGCGTAAGCAAGTTGTGGTCTTCCAGTTCAGATGTAATCACAGCTATCGTTTCTGAAAACCAGGAAGTTATTCATTTAGCCAAACGTGAAAGTGGAGAGAAGGTATACAGGATTTGCTCCTGATCCTCCCAAACAAATCTTGGTTATGCCTGAACCAAGCCAGTGAAATCTGAAGAGGCAGGAAAATTTAGTATACAATCGAAGTGGTGCCCCAAGTTCGGAAACACAGGAAGTTCCTCAAATTCTTTCCATCAAGCACACCCTTAACTATTGCTCAATGCATCTGCATTTCCCCTTTTAAAGAAGTGTACAGCGAAGACAGCTTATAATATACTAAGGTAAATGAATGGAAGAAAAGTTCACAGAAGAAAAGTCTCCAGTCTCCTTGCCTCTGCAGCTGCCTTTATCCTCCCAAATAGCCTCTCCCAGAGAGTGATGGGAGTGGCTTTCCAGAACCATGTGGCATATAAACAGAGGAAGCTGCCTTATACCAAGTCAGAGCACTGGTTCACCTAGCTCAATAGGTGACAGTGGTTCTCCAGTGTTTCGGACTGGGGGGTCTCTCTCACCCATCACTTGAGATACTGGAAGGTGAACCCGGGATTTTCTGAATGCAAAGCAGACGTTCTACTGCTGATCTACTGCCCTTCCCAAAGAAGAGACTCTACTGGAGAGTGAAAGGCAGTTCAGCTTTGGTCAACTCCCCACTTCCTCAGCAGTCCCTGAGCCCCATTCATTCCGCATTGTTCAAGACCGCCCCCGCCCAAGAGACTTTTCAGTGGGATTCAGGTAGGCCAAAGAAAGGTATAAGAAACCTTCTATTTTCTTTTGTTCACTTATCCTAGAATCGAAGTCAACATTCTTACACTGATAAGACAAATCCTCCTCAATGGTGTACTTCTGTCTGTTACAGAACTTTAAATTCTGAACTAATATTTTGTTGTAGCAGGCAAAAAAACAAGTGAACTAGCCTAGAACCAGGAAAAGGAAAATTCATAATAAAGCAGTATCTCAAATGAAAACTGCCTTGTACCAGGAGCTGGGTTCTCCAGAGCAAGCAATGTAGCTTTTGAGTGCTAACATAGCCCAGTTTTCAGAGAATATCCCATACAAAGTAAATCTCTACTAATTTGGAGAGAAGTCAAATACTGCTTCTCTTAAACAGCATCTTATTTCCATTTCAGCCAAGCAGAGAAATTTATAATTCAGTTTCCAAATGAAAATGTAAGTATTCTTGATATATTGCTGAAACAATTGCCAAGCCTCTCACTTGCTGCAGCTTCTGTCTCATATGCATTTATCTACCGGAATTCTGAGAAGGCTACAGAAAATACCTATGCAGGGTTTATTGTGGGTTTTCTTTGTTTCTATTTATACATACTTCCCTCATCATGCTTATTTATATACTGGAATCTTAGGTTAATAAGCAATCGCTAACTGGTCATGTTCATTAATGTTTTTTTGCACTACTTCCCTAAACACAAAACAAAGCAAACTAGTTGGCACTAGGGACCGTGTGATGACAGAGCAAATGTCCAATCTTCTAGAGCAAGACTGAACCAAGAGAGATGAAAGATAATTCTGTTGTTCTGGGGTGCACTTTCTACTTGGTGACGTACATTTGGGGCCAGATGCGTGAGATGGTGGTTACTATGTAACTTCAGATGTGCTTTGAGGAACTGTATTATCATCTGAGTCTATTCCAATCTAGCTTCAGGCACACTTTTGGCACCAATTGATGACCTGTGTTGGGAGAGACTAAGGGAGTGTGACCCTGTTGGTTCTCCATCTCTCAGGTGGCTTTTGATATGATCAACGATGTATCCTCCTCAAGATGCTCAGTGATTTGCGAGTGGAAGGCATGGTGCAGTGGTGAGTCACTCCTACCTTCCATTTTGAGATAGCTGGGAGACTTCTGCTCAACCCTTTGGCAATTCTGATGTGGGGTGCCTCACGCTTTTGAACATATATATGAATCTGCTGTAGGAGGGAAGTTGCCATTGGTATGACAATGACACCTAGTTCTACATCCATGCTCTAAGAATCAGGTGAGGCTGTACAAGTGCTGACTGTTGTCTAGGGTAAGTGATGGGCTGGAGGGCTAAATAAATTAAGCTGAATCAGGTTAGAGGTGCTGTGGGCCAATGGTTATTGTACCTGGCAATAGGGAATACTACCTATTCTGGACAGGGTGCACTCTCCTTTAAAGATCAGGTACATAGCTTGGGGGCATTCATGGTTCCAGCATTTCCACTGCAGGTTCAGGTCACTTCAGTGCCTTCCTTCAATAAATTAGTTCACCAGCTATAGCCATTCATGGACTGCAATGACCTGCCGGCAGTGATCCACCCTCTGGCAGACTTTTGGTTATATTATTGTAATGCACTCTACAAGGGTCTACCCTTTAAGGTGCTCCAGACATGACAGCTAGTGCAAAATGTGGCCACTAAAATCCTGACTGAGTCACCAAGGACTCACTGGCTATCAACATGATAATGAACACAAGAGAGTAAGAAGCATTACCATTGTAACGAGAACAACCTTGTGGCACTTAAAGATGTAACAGATTTAACATGACATAAATCTATTACATTAAGGAAGAAATTATGAGGCAACTTCCTTTTATTTTATTCTATTCAACCTAATAAGAAGGTTGTGTCTAGCTAATAATTACTGAAAGAAAGTGATTTCTGTAAGCAGGCATTGCATTGCCTCCTTACTCAGGGCAGGGGTGCATGTAAACAGAACTACACAGCACAACTATATCATTAGAAATTTAAGGCAACATGAAAGAATACCTTACGCAGCCAAATCTTATACTGAGTCGATCTGAGTTCAATAAGGCTAACTCTGAAGTATATGGTGGCATAGGATTGCCATTGAAGACCATGTTAGAGAAGGGAGACCTCCTTGCATGTCTTGATAAGACCTGAAAACAGAACTTAAGACTCAACAAATTTCATTTGAACTGTATGCACACAATTACCCACAGGAAATAGAGTCACTTAAGCTATTTTAGTTTCTTTTAAAAAAAATTCTCCTTGCACACCAGAATTTTCTTGTATTAAGATGCAAAGCTGTAAAAAGCTTTTCATGAACACCTACACATTTTTCTGTAGCTAGCTTTGTCTTGAAAACTTGATGATAGGAAAGTGATAGTGTAATACCTAAAGACAATGTAAACAGTGCATCATTGTCTTGTTATTTAGACCACTATCCAATAGCTCTAAAATCTCTTGCATTTTCAACTGCAGTTAATATGAGCTCAAATGGAGAGACGAAAGTGAGCAAGCCACTTATGTGTTGCTGTTCCTCAGCCTAGCACTTTCTCTTGAAAATAAAGGTACACATTTTTAAACTATAGGGCAGGGACATCCAACTTCCAAGAGACTGCAATCTACTCCCGCTATAAACAAACTAGCAGTGATCTACCCATTGGTTGGACCAAAGTTGTTGAGCTTTTGGGGGAAGGATGAGCCAAAGTTGTGTGTATGTGTGTGTGTGTGTGTGTGTGTGTGTGTGTTTGAAGATTGATCAGGATCATGCGATCGACCAGGATCAACAAGGGACACCCCACGATCGACCAGTAGATTGCAATCGACCGGGTGGACATCCCTGCTATAGGACAGTGGAATTCAATAATAAGGAATTGACATTTATAGTAATTATCATGCCTTTAAAAGAAATGAAGGATTCCCCTCTTACAGATGACAATTGCAAAGTAGACTCACAATTACCCTTTCCAGATACAGTCATACCTCATGTTGCGCCCGCTTCAGGTTGTGTTTTTTGGGGTTGCGGACTGCTGAAACCTGGAAGAACCGGAACTGGTTACTTCTGGGTTTCAGCAGTCGCTCATGCACAGAAGCACTAAATCACACTTTGCGCATGCGCAGAAGTGCTGAATCGCAACCCGCACATGCGCAGACGCGGGCTGCGAACCCTGCAGGTTGCAAACATGCATCCCGCACGGATCATGTCTGCAACCCAAGCGTCCTCTGTACTGTGGAGGAACTTCCATTTTAAGGTGCAACTTCAAACGGAAATCTAAAAGTACAGTAGAAGCAAGTGACAGACACCTGTTGTAAACATGTGCACATGCTACAAGTACACTTGCCAGAAAGATGGATCCACAAGTATGCTTGGTGGCAAACATTAGTTTACTATTATGTAACATGTGAACTCCGCCTCCCCAAAGTCACACTGAGCCCTCATATCTAAGAGTCTACAGAGCATCTTTAAGTAGGGCAAGGCTGAAAGAATGAAACCCATGAATGAAGAAAGAATCAGATGCTTCAGATCCTTCGGCTACTCAGTGCTTGGGATAAAGAAGCACAAACCACTCCAACCAACCCTTCCTCAAAACCCGATTTAACAGGACTAGGCCCTAGAATGTGCAACAGGGGAGACAGACGGTGCCCTTTCTTCAAGCAGAGCTCTTACGCCACACACTCGAAATGAAATTAATTGATCACGTATTAATGAATCAGAAATAACCCATCCTTCTTAGGGAATATAGATAAAATGCATCAGAATTTACCCATGAACTAAACATGGAAGAGAAGGGGCAGAAGACCCACACTTTATAATAAAAATATACCGCTCCAACTGAATACAGCATGCGACCTGCATGTGCAATCTGCTCTGATGCTGCTATTATTTCTCTTCCTCCCACCCCAAGTGCTGCAACTAGATGATCCTTAGGATCCCTTCCAAATCTACAATTTTTGGGGGGACACACACCCTATGACTATTTTTCTTCCTCCCTACCCGCCACCTGAAGTGCTGTGACTAGATCCGTGGTTCACAATGTGGGGCACAATTTGGAAGCTTCTCTAGACCGAGTTAATGGCCTTTTAGGCTTCCTCCACGTGAATAGTTCACCTTTTGAATAATAAGAATTATATGTCATGGGGGGAGGGGCATCAGGATTTTAGAGATGCTTAGGTGGGGTCCGTATAGTTAAAGCTATGGTTTTCCCAGTAGTGATGTATGGAAGTGAGAGCTGAACCATAAAGAAGGCTGATCGCCAAAGAGTTGATGCTTTTGAATTATGGTGCTGGAGGAGACTCTTGAGAGTCCCATGGACTGCAAGAAGATCAAACATGTCCATTCTGAAGGAAATCAGCCCTGAGTGCTCACTGGAAGGACAGATCCTGAAGCTGAGGCTCCAATACTTTGGCCACCTCATGAGAAGAGAAGACTCCCTGGAAAAGAGCCTGATGTTGGAGAAGGGGACGACAGAGCGAGATGGTTGGACAGTGTTCTTGAAGCTACCAGCATGAGTTTGACCAAACTGCAGGAGGCAGTGGAAGACAGGAGTGCCTGGCATGCTCTGGTCCAGAGGGTCATGAAGAGTCGGACACGACTAAACAACAACAAGGTGGGGGCATGGCAAAAAAAAAAGGTTGGGAACCACTGGCCTAGATGATCCTCAGGATCCCTTCCAAGTTTACAATTCCATGAAGAAGCAGAAAAAACCCTATGATTATTTCTCTTCCTCCCCACCCCAAAAGCCCTCGACGTGGTGGCGGGATTTGCCCTGCCCCATTCGCACCCGGAAGAGCCGGCCGCGGAGGAAGAGGAGGCAAAACCCCTTAGCCCTCCCGCCCCCTCCACCCATCAGGTCGGGCCTTCAGAGAAGGGGGAGGGGGAAGCCGAGAGGAGGAGGAGGAAGAAAGCAGCCGAGGGGAGGGGAGTCTCGCCCAGCAGACACCGGATCTGCCCCGCCTGCCTCGCTTCTGCTGCCGCAGCCCCAGCCCGGCGCCGGGAGCCTATTTTCAGCGCTCGCACCGTACAAGGAGCGGCGGGAAGGGCCCTCGGACAGCAGGAGGAGGAAGAGGAGAGCCGCCTTCCTCCTCTCGCTGCCCGGCCACCGGCTGACAAGGGCCCCATTTCCTTCCTCTTCACGGGGAAAGGAAGGAAGGAAGCCCCCCTCAGGCTGAGGCGCAGCAACCGCCGCCCCTCGCGACGCAGCCCCGCTCCCCCCCCCCCACGCCAACAGGGCGACGACACCCGCCTCACCTTCTCCTCCTCAGAGAGCTGGTCTTCCAGGTCCGCCATCTTCGTTTTCTCCCCTGTCCGGCCACGAGAAGGAGGAGGAAGAGGAAGGAGAGGGAGAGGCGGCGGCGGCACCCGAATCCGCAGCAGCAGCAGCGGCAAGAGGAGGAGGAAGAGCGGCAGCAGCGGCAAAGGCCCAGCTCTACCCGCCTCCGCCCTTCGCTCAGCAGGAAGGGCGGGGCTCCGGGCGCGTCCCCGAGAGAGGCGGGGGAGGGAGGGGGAGGCGCGGGCGCGGAGGGAGGCATGCGCAGAGCGGCCTCGCCGGGAGGGGTACGGCCGCTTCTGCCAAGGGGATGTCAACTATCCGTACAACACGTTTAATGTTTAATTACGTTTTTATCTCTGTTGAAAGCTGGGGCTGGGGAAGCCCAGTTAGGTGGGCGGGTAGTAGTAATAATAATGATAATAATGATACATGAATGAATTGGACATCTCTATTTTCATTGGAGAAATGTTGGACGGTATAAATGGCTTCGGTAACGCTCCAGCCTCCTGGCTCTGTAGCTTCTATTCCTCACTCCCCCTCCTACACAACTCCCCAAGTTGTCAGCCTTTTGCAGTTTCAGGGTTTTTCATTTCTTATTCCTTTGATTTTTTTGCTCCTTCGGCGCTTCTTTCTCGGTGGTTGGGAACACCAAACAGGGAGGAGTTGCTGCACACCCTCCAACATTTCTCAGATGAAAATAGAGACACCCAATTCTATTATTATTATTATTATTATTATTATTATTATTATTATTATTATTATCTGGGCAGCTCCCAACATATATAAAAACATAATACAGTGGTACCTCGGGTTACAGACGCTTCAGGTTACAGACTCCGCTAACCCATAAATAGTTTCTCAGGTTAAGAACTTTGCTTCAGGATGAGAACAGAAATCGTGCAGCGGGAGGACCCATTAGCTAAAGTGGTGCTTCAGGTTAAGAACAGTTTCAGGTTAAGAACGGACCTCCAGAACGAATTAAGTTCTTAACCCGAGTTACCACTGTACAGTGGTACTTTGGTTCTCAAACTTAATCCGTTCCAGGAGTCCACTTGACTCATGAAACCGTTCGAAAACCAAGGCATGGCTTCCGATTGGTTGTAGCAGCTTCCTACACTGCGTCGGACGTTCGGCTTCTGAAAAACGTTCACAAAGCGGAACACTTACGGATTTGCGGTGTTTGTGAGCCGATTTGTTCAACAACTAAGCCATTCGGGAACTAAGGTACCATTGTAAAACATTACGCATTAAAGGACTGTTTCCAATTTGATCCCAGAATGTCCCACTTTTCCTTAGGATGTCCCTATTTTCATTGGAGAAATGTTGGAGGGGATGCAATTATTATTATTAGTAGTAGTATTTTATTTATACCCCACTCATCTGACTGAATTGCTGCAGCCATACTGAGCAGCTTCCAATGTAGGATAAAAACATAATAATATTTTTTTTAAAAAAAGCCTTCCCTAGACAGGGCTGCCTTCAGATATCTTATAAAGGTTGTATAGTTACTGAGCTCCTTGACTCGGAGATTGTATAATTCCATATCCTCGAACATTTCTCCAATGAAAAATAGGGACATCCTAAGGAAAAGTGGGACAAATCAGAGACCGGGGAGCTTCTGTAAATGTGGGACTGTCCTTGGAAAATAGGGACACTTGGAGAGCCTGTTGCTGTTGGGACCTGAAAATTGTTCCTCCCCACAAGGAAAGAATGGGTGAAGAAAGTTTGACTTTGGGAACAAGGCAGGAAGAAATATCAACATCGGGATCTGCTGCCCTACTGAATTGACAGCCTAAGGCAGTCGTTGCACCTTGCCTCATGGGTGGGCTGGCCCTGGCTCACTAGGAGAAGAGGATGCTGGAGCTGTGGGGGCCTTTGTAGTCTGTTCCAGCAGGGTGCTTTCCCTCTCCTCCAGCAGTGTTAGAAAGTCAGATATATAGGCTAGGCCCCAACTGGCTCTTTAAACCAAGGTTGCAGCTGCCAAAACAGAATGTCTAGTTACCATTTGGGGGCAAGATGGATCTAAAGTCTTATTTTTCATATGATGAACTGACTGTGATTGATTATTAGTTAAACATCTGGCTAGTTCAGATGGCAACCTTGAGCTAGGTTTGAGAACTTAAAAAAGGAAAGCCATTTTATCCAGGGACAGTCTACATATATCCTACCTTCTTAATGGTGACATGGACCGTTCATAACAGAAGAATATTCTTCACAATTGTGAGCAGGGCAGGGGGATGGGTTAAGTGAAGACAAGCTACAACAATTAATTATAATGCTGTTCACCACTCCTGCCTGCTCAGGCTGTGCAGAAAAGGCATTTTAGTTCCTGAACTTCATTCTGATTGTGTAAATAAAATATAACTGATAGAATTCTACAGGATGTGGTATTAGTGTGTGAAAACAGTCCAGATCCAATGATCCACAGGCATGCACCTCCAGATGGTGGTGATGTCAGGCACCATCCTGGCACCCAGACATCTTTGCTTCGTTGAAAGTGGCTGGTAGCCAGGTGTAAAATGCACCTGGTGCATGGCTAATTTTGAACACTGTCCTCAAGGGATGAGGAGAGTCTCCCCCAGGAGTCATTTGTTCTTACACCACACCTTTTTGGCAGGAAAACAAAATCTGCCTCTTCGTACAAACATGCTGCATTTTCTGTGACATCTGGGTTTAGCTGATAAAATGGACACAGATTTTAAACTGGCAATTCTTTTCGTTTCTGTTTTTAAAAAGTTCACCAACACCCTCCCTTAAACCTTCAGTGCCAATCCATGGGCATTTTCAGTTTTCCATACACTTAAATCTCTTAATCCACAATCCTAACCCCACTAATCAGGGAGCAAGTCCCATTGAATTGAATAGGGCTTACTTCTGAGTAGACATCGTTTTGTTACAATACTAGTTTCTGTATATTAGCATAATTTATGGCCACTAAAGAGGGAAACCTGAGAGATGTGTTCACTCGTGTGGAGTTAAATATAGGGTTGTAAAGCAGCCAGTATTTCACTTGTCTGGTCAGTAAGACTATGTTTGCCAAATAATCAATATCTGGGTATAAAAAGCCATTGAATTCCAGACGTAAACTTTGTGTTGACCTGCTAGCTTTGGCAGCCCACCAACCAGGTAGGATCTCACTCTTTTTTAAAATAAAAGGTTGCCAACCCTACTTGATTACAAAGTGCATCTTACTCTCTAGACCGAGTTGCTATATCGATTAACTTTGGGTCAGTTGGAAACTTGCAATAAGTTCAAGGTTGCTTCACACATTAATTCTTTTCTTAATTTCTACATAGGAACATTATGTGCACCACAAGGAAGCTACAGTGGTCAGCAAAACAAGAACACTTCTGATATGTAATTCACTGTACAATTTTTCTATTAACTGTGTGATGACTATATATTAGCTCCAGGATCAGAGCCATTGTGCCTCTGAATACCAGTTGCTGGGGAGCCAATTGAAGCACTCGCAGGCCAGTGTTTCCCAGTTGTTGGTGTTTATACTACTTTTTTTTTTTAGATTTGCCTTGAGAGAGTTTTTAAACCTCTTTTGTGTGACCACCAGCATTATGCCTACAACTGGGAAACACTGGCTTGTGAGTGCCTTCTTTCCTTGGTTGCAAGACTTCATGAAGGGGTTGGCTGTCCACTGCTTGATACAGCTTTTCTTATGACACGATGCAAAGTAGCACTATTCAGCCTGCAATACTGTTTCACTGCAGCATGGTGTGTGTATTTGATAGAAATCAGTCCTGAGGAGAGAAAGACTGCAACTTGTCTCGGGTAATAAATTTCTGGCATTTTGAGGAAGATCCTTTCTATAGGCATCTGTAGAAATGGATAGGCCTCTGATCTGATCCAGATGGTCTGTTCTTCTGAATTCATCATGACACACACCACAAAATACTACATAGCAATTCCTAATGTTGAGTTTAAAACTGCAGGTAACCACGGTTATCAGTTAGAACTCAACGTTTGGATGTTACAGCTGATATGAATTAGGTTTGAATTTTGGTGTCATAGCTTCTGCCTTGCATGCAGAAGATCTGAAGTTCAGCACCCACGATCTTTGGGAGAGACCCTGTCTGAAATTCTGGAGACAGCCACATGGGCCGATGGCTTTCTGTGTTCCACTGTGTTTTTCAGATTGTGCAAACAGAATAAGGTCTGTTTGTCAGGTAGCTCAACAAGGAGTCACACAGCATCGGTATCTTCATCTCAGCAGATCAGTGGCTTGTGACTCAGTATCAGAAACTGCTGGAGAACTATGTGGTAGTTCTAGAGATTCAGGCTGTGAATTATAGATTAAGCGCCTCATGCTCTACTGACAGCTATTTCATGTTGGATGCCCTGATCATTTACTGGTCTGCACTATTGATTATCTTCCTTTAAAGAGGGCAATGGAGGAGGGTGATTGTGAAACTGCTGCAAGTTTCTGATGAGAGCTCCTTTTTGTTTTCATTAGTGGATTAGTTCAGTGCTAATGCAAGTTTTGCCATTGTATTTCATATCATACACTTTATCAAAGTGGCATTTTGCATCCTACAGAAAATATAATTTTGCTAAAAATATAAAAAGGAAAATGACATTCCATAGAATGTAGCCCAGCTGCCCACCGAAACCCTTTTTGAATCTTCCTACTCATGAGTTACAACAGTTTAGTGTGGAGATTATGAAGAAAAGATGTGTATTCTCACCATAGCTCATCAACCTGCTGCAAATACCTTGGAAATGGTGTTTCCAGATATATTTATTAACATTAATAGGTGTTGACCCAGCCATTTTTTGTGAAAACTCTTTTGGAAAAAACCATTGTCCGTGTGATTGGGCCATATATTTTCTCCCAACGGCAAGACAGCTGCTCACCTAAGTGACTTTACATGGCTGAGGGAGCATCTACAAAACCACTGACAATAAATATGTGTATTTTGAGCATATAATGCAAATTCTGTCCCGACTGCATTGGCTGCCAGTTAGTTTCTAGGCCCAATTCAAACTGCTGGTTTTGTCCTAAAAAGCCTTAAAGGACCACAGTACCTAAAGGACCTCTCCCCATATGAACTGACCCAAACCCTGTGATTATGATTAGAGGTCCTTCTTCATGTGCTTCCTCCACTAACGGTTTGGAGGGTGGCAGGACAAGAATGGGCCTTTTCTGCGGTGGTTCCCCATCTGCAGAATGCTGTCCCCAGGAAGGCTTGCCTGTCTCCTTCATTGTGTATATTTAGGCACCAGGCAAAGACATTTCTCCCAGGCCTTTGGCCAATTGGAATAATCTATGGCTTTTTAAATTGAGGCATTTTTATTGGTTTCGTTTGTTACTGTGTTTTGTGTGTGTGTGTGTGTGTGTGTGTGTGTGTGTGTAGTAAACCTCCCTGTGATCCTCAGGTAAAGGGTGACATAGAAAGTTTTAAAATAAATAAAAACAAACAAAAATAAATCACTTTGAGTTAAGGTAGCCAAAATGTAGTGAGCATTAAATTCCAAGTGCATAGTTCTTGCAGTACAATCTGTGAGCCAAGAGATGCTTAATTTTGGGTGGATTATGCCCAGTAATAAAGAAAAAGGAGAACGCAATGATGTTTCTGTCTTGTTTTCTTGGCAAAATAGCTGGTTAAAAAACCAAAACAAAATACGTTTGTTGTGTGATTGTGGTCTTCCCTAACTCAAGAGTCCTCAACGGAATGCAAGTGAATTGAAAGAGGACTGCCATAAACCAATTATAGCAATGGTAAGAATGGAGACATTTGCTCACAAGAGCAGCTTAGGACAAAAGCCAGTTGTGGCATCTGAATATAGACTGCATTTTTAATCAAGGCATATATTGGCTTATATCTTGATCAGGTTCCTAAATTAAATGGGCTTAGATTTTCAAATGTTTCATGCCAGGCAAGAAGGCCAGCTATTTTTAGAGAACCTTGACAGTGTTTTCCTCCTAGACAAGAGACGCCATCCTGATATATTAGTTGTCAGACATTTGTTTAGAAACCTTCAAATGAAGGAGATCTTTCAATGTTTATGTGAACCCAAGGTCTCTGACATCTGTTCAAGATAAAATTTTAAAATTATTAACCATTTGTTTTAGAAGGCAATAGGGCAAGGAAGGCAAGAGGTGAGCTGGTAATTAAGATTCCTTGTTGAGACACATGTAAGATATATTACTACTTATTTGTCATTTATAGATGTAACAATATATAGCTCTTTGTGTTCCATATAAGGACAGGAGGATATGAGTGTATCTTAAAATTGGTTATAGCAATCAGCCAATAGGAAATTCAAGCAGGCTGATTGAACAGAGGCAGCCACAGGAGGAGCAAAGGGGGGTGGATTAAGGAAATATAAGGGCTGGCCATAATGGCAGGAGGCAGGCCAGAGCTTGGTAACCATATACCACTGTGCCTCTTATTTATTTGTCTGACAAATAAATTATTATTTAATTTCTCTGTTGCTGCGTTGAATATTTCATTCCAGCTAAGCGTTAACCACAAGCAGGGTGCTACATTTTATGGTGCCTGCGACTCGGATCAGTGGTCTGCTGGAACGCAGCTCCTTCGCCTCACTGGGCGGGGTACAAGAGAGAAGACAACTGATTGCCTACCCAAGCGTGCACTGGGAAAAATTTTTCCAGGGGAACGCAGCAGTCTCGTCTGTCTGATACCCTGCCCACCGACGGCGACGGACCGGGGGGGACCAGAGAAATAAACAGGGAACCAGCTAAGGGTAAGTGCACTAAGGGGTTTTGGCCCTCCAATTAATTGGGAGGAAGAGAAGTCCTGATCAAACTTCTGCGTCTCAGTAAAGGGGAACTGAGTACGCTAGGTGGCTGGGTATATCAGATGGTGGTCTGGTGGGGGAAAAGGGAAGAATGGGAGGTAGTGTGTGGTGAAGTATCTGGCGCATTGCATGTGTGAGAAAGTACAATGTGTAGCTGACCTAAGTGTGGAGTGAGTACTACTTCGTTTCCCAGTAAGGTGTGTGTGTGAGTGACTGAGTGGATACTTCACAGGGCCATACAATGGGAGTTGGGGGTTCAAAGGGGGGAAGTACACCTTTTGAATGTATGTTAAATAATTTTAAGAAAGCCTTCTCAGAGGCATTGGAGTCCTATAATGAAGCCCAAGCAGAAGTGGTTATTCCACCTGTGAGTCCCAGTAGAACTCCATCTACAGTCTCCTTTAGTGGAACAACTAATTGCCCACCCCAAACCCCTGTACATCCAAGTCCTAGAGAATTATTACAGAAGTTACAGGGAGACCTTGATCGGTCAGCAAGCAATACAGCAAGGCGTATAAAGCTGCTAAAAGAACGCCTTGGGACAAATACCATCCCCTATGATTTGAGGCCCCTAGAGCAAAGCGAAGAGAAAGATCACGTAGTAGCCCCTCTCAGAAGAGTATTTGATGCACTTGAGGAGCCTGTGCTGGTTAATGGGCAACCGGACCACGGCCACCTCGAACTTCGATCCTCCAGTACATTCTATTCACAACTACGGATCTGATGAATTGGAAAACACCCCACCTTCCGCAGAAAAACCTCAGGCTATGATGGACTTGGTGACCTCAATAGTAAATACTCATAGTCCTACTTGGACAGATTGTCGCCAGCTCCTGAATACTCTCTTCACCACTGAGGAAAGGAGAGACATAATTGAAAAGGCACAGATATATTTGCGTGAGCAGGCCAGAGTGGGAAATATTTATAATATTGACCGTCATCTCCAGGACAACTTTCCCTTGGAAGATCCTAATTGGGATCCAAACAATGCAATTCACCTGGCCAGGCTTACCACCTACCGCCAGACGCTTGTGCAAGGTATCTGCAGGGCATGCCAGAAGCCCACTAATATGTCTAAAGTCTCAGGAGGGTAGACGTGTTACCCATAACACTGTTTCGTGTTCGGTGCACACCCACAAAAAGACTTAAGTTGTCACCTTTTGAGCTCCTGTATGGGAGGCCGCCCTCCTTTGTTCAGGATATTCCAACTGACCTCAAACAAATAAGAGACCATGTGACACAGGGACAAGTGCAATCTCTCTCCCGTGTTTTTGTCTCTCTCCCGTGTTTGTTTGTTTGTTTGTTTGTTTTATCTTAACAGGTGGGCCCTCGAGCGCACGCAGTGCAGCATTGCCGTGCCGATTCATCAGCTTCAGGCTGGCATAGCATATGGGTGAAAGAGTGGAAACGTGATCCACTTGCACCTAAGTGGCGTGGACCTTACACCGTCTTGCTCTCTACTCCAACAGCGGTGAAGGTAGCTGAGGTGACCCCCCTGGATTCATCACTCCCGTTTGAAGAAGTCCGAAGGCAGTTGGACGTGCAAAGGTGACCCCTCTAATCCTTTAAAAACTGACTCTCTCCAAAAACCCCTGTATCTAGCCCTACGGGGAACGGGCTAGGTCACGGGCAACATTAGACGACCGGCCTGCTGCAGCCACACCCTGGAAGCTGGCTGACCTGCGCACGCCTGAAGCTTGAGGAGCGTCTGAACCAGCGACTGAGAAAGGGAAGATTCTCTTATACAATTGATTGACTGCCCCCTTGTGGAACAATTATCAGAGATATTACACATTGGGGATCCTTGGGATATATGTTTTGGTCTTGGTGGTTCCCCATTTCTGTCACTGGGGGAATTATATAGGGGCTAATATTTTTATGCTATCACAATAAGGTAATCTTTTGTGGAAGGAATGCATATGCTAGACATCAACATGATTTTATTATTAATCCTGATCCCTTGGGAAGGGGAAGGGTCCTTGAATCTGACCAAATTTGCTAAATATGGATTCCGCTATGACCACAATATGTGGGTAGGTTTAGCTGAAATGGTAAGCCAATGTTGCAAATAGGACTAATTGCCTTGTTTGCTCTCTTGGGCCAGATGATTCAGAGGGAGGTATGCCCTTATTACCGATACCATTAAATGCTATTGGTATGGTAAGCGAAATGCCACACCAAACAGAAGTACAGAATTTCCCCGGATGGAACTCAACTAAACATTACGAGTTATACCTGTACAAGGGGAATTCTGTGTACATAAATCATCAGATGCAGCTGATTCTACCATGATAGGCTCTTCTCATTGCCACTATACTTGGGATTAAGAATAGTCATACCTGGGCAAACGGTACTACCTATCGAACTCGGAATACCTTGCCCTGTGCAACCCCTTTTATTCATGCATGGAAAGTGGTATGGAACATAACTGTGACAGAGAAAGGCAATCTAACATACTGCACTGTGAACTCTCTACCTCTTTTGATATTTCGCCTTATGCACTCCACATACCAAAACCCTCAGACCCGATGGTTGTGGTGGATATGTGGAGAATGGGCATACAAGAAACTCCCTTCCAAATGAAGTGGGACTTGTTTCCTGGGATGGGTATTACCACCAATGTGGATTATGCCCACTAGTTCAGCTAAGCGAACACGAAGAAACGCTGATATTTCTCATATAGCAGGAGGAAGTACCCAAAGTTGGAGCGGTACTGATGATTGGCCACCAGAGCGCATTATAGCCTATTATGATCCTGCCTCCTGGAATCCTGGTGAGCTCATACAAGGGGCACGGGATCCTATTTATAATCTAAACAGAATAATTTGATTGCAAGCAGTAGTGGAACTTGTAACCAATGTAACGGCCCAGAGTTTGAGACTTATTGCACAACAGTTGGATGAAAGTAGAGCCGCATTTTGCAGCTGAAAATGGGAATGGATTATGTACTTGCCAAGCAGGGAGGCCTATGTGGAGTCTTGAACTTGACAGGGAATGCCTGTTGCTTTAACATTTCTGATAATGGTGAGGCAATCCGTGTGTTGGCCACAAAGATGGAGAGTATAGCACATGTCCCAGTACAAACAAGGGAAGGATGGGATATGGGATGGTTACCTAATGTCACAGGACTCAAAGGGATATTATTGTCTTGCTTGTTTTTCTTGACAGTAGTGGTAATGGTTTTATGTATGATGCCATGTATCATTTCATGTTTTAGAAGTACAATTAGCAAGATGATTTCGAATGAAACTCTACCTCATATCATGGCCCTATACACAGCTTTACCTTAGGAATATGATGCAGATCAAGCTATCAAGGACGCTTGGTACCAAGGTCCTTGAGCTTGAAAGGGGGGAATGTGGCATCTGAATATAGACTGCATTTTTAATCAAGGCATATATTGGCTTATATCTTGATCAGGTTCCTAAATTAAATGGGCTTAGATTTTCAAATGTTTCATGCCAGGCAAGAAGGCCAGCTATTTTTAGAGAACCTTGACAGTGTTTTCCTCCTAGACAAGAGACGCCATCCTGATATATTAGTTGTCAGACATTTGTTTAGAAACCTTCAAATGAAGGAGATCTTTCAATGTTTATGTGAACCCAAGGTCTCTGACATCTGTTCAAGATAAAATTTTAAAATTATTAACCATTTGTTTTAGAAGGCAATAGGGCAAGGAAGGCAAGAGGTGAGCTGGTAATTAAGATTCCTTGTTGAGACACATGTAAGATATATTACTACTTATTTGTCATTTATAGATGTAACAATATATAGCTCTTTGTGTTCCATATAAGGACAGGAGGATATGAGTGTATCTTAAAATTGGTTATAGCAATCAGCCAATAGGAAATTCAAGCAGGCTGATTGAACAGAGGCAGCCACAGGAGGAGCAAAGGGGGGTGGATTAAGGAAATATAAGGGCTGGCCATAATGGCAGGAGGCAGGCCAGAGCTTGGTAACCATATACCACTGTGCCTCTTATTTATTTGTCTGACAAATAAATTATTATTTAATTTCTCTGTTGCTGCGTTGAATATTTCATTCCAGCTAAGCGTTAACCACAAGCAGGGTGCTACACAGTGCCAAGTGGAAAGGTCAAATGATGCTTATTTTGCTTCTGCCAGCTTTAGCAGCCAGACAAAGGAATCAAATGAATACTAAAAGAAATCACTACAGCCATGCTCCATGTTTTAGCTGTGTTAAGGTTCTGTGTCTGATCTAGTTGCGAGCAAAAGCTGCCTATCTTTTAAATAAAATTAGACAGAAACAGCAGCATGCCCAACAACCAATTGAAAGACCAATAGGTTTTGTTTTCATCAACAAAGATTTTATAATACATATAAACTCATTCAGCTGCTACAAATAGATTCCTGACGATTTCCACATTTGGTTATCGCCATTTCTGGGACTTTGGGCTGCGATCTTCAAATGGTAAACATGTCTTCTGAATGCAACCACACAATGGAGAGGCTAGGCTAGAACCTGTTTTTCTTACATGCTAGCTTTTCATGGGCAGTGACTTTCAACGTGTGGACTCTTCAGATGTTTTGGATGACAACTCCCTGTTGTACTCAGAACTAAGATCTGTTGAATGCAATGGTGCTTCTACCCAGCTAAGTATGTAGAGGATTGCAGCCTCTTAGTTTAGCTTAGTTCCTGTTGAAATCTATGGGACTTTCATCAGGACTTGCACCATACAAGCTAAATTCTAATAAGGTAGTTGGGACCTCGCCCACAATATCTAAGACTGCATCCTCTACAAATTTGTCTGCAACACTTTAAATCACTGCAGAACTATGAAAACACCAGAGGAGATATCCCCAGATGAAACGCCAACCAACCAATTGTCCCAAGGAGGAGAGACTATACAAATGAGGTGAGCAGAAGCAGATTTCTAATCTCAAACGGAATAGCACGCCTTGCCTGCCACTAAGGTTGCAAACCTATGCAGTGTTCTTGGCTGCCCCACTGAACTGTATTGAGGAAAACAGGATCAGATTGCAGCTGGCACAGGAAAACTGCAGCTGCAGAGACACATTAGAGTATGAGGGTTTAGCTGTGCCTTTTTCAGCTTTATGTACCTATCTGGAAACCAGATCCATGGGCCAATACAATGAATTTTGCTTCATTTCCCCTCCTTTCTCAGCAGAGCAGCTGTTTGCCGTTCCCTTCCTAGCACGGTTCATCTATAGCTTGTCTCAGTTTAGAAAAAAAACCTGCTTTGAGTCCAGCATGTAGGAAGACCAGGATAGGGGCTAGTGTGGCAAAAAAGAAATAAAACTGCACATTTCCTTTGGGGGCACACCAGCTGTGTAGACCCATTGTCTGATCTTTTTATAATCCTATGCACATGCCATGTAGACTTCACAGAAACACCTGCTGATGAGCTGTTAATGGAAGGGATTTTAAAAATCTAACACAAATTGGTTGTAGTCACCATATACCAACCCCTCTTCCTATTTTATGTGGTTGCAAATTAAATATCAAATATATATTTGGAAGTACAGGCTGGAGTTGGGAGCCAATTTGTGATAGATGCTGTACATTCAGTAGAGGGCATCAGATACTCTAGATGGCACTGTTGCTTTTATTTGCACCTCTGCCTCATCCCTGAAGGAAACCAGTTTTTGAAGCTTTTAATTAGTTTCCTTTTGAAAACAAACATGCTGTTTCAACAGAGGGTCAGTGTACATTGTTCTAGGCTCCGTCTTTTATGTTTATAGCCATGTAATCAATATGTTGGAAGAGTAATTAATTTTTAACTTCAATCCAATTGCAGATCAAATGCCACTGGAGTTACTGGGCGGAAACGCGATTTCTTTTGAAGCAATGATAGCACCACCGCAGTACTTATTCACTGAGGGAAGGGGAAAATAGCTTACTGGTGGTTGCCAGGGTTATTATAGGTGACCTTGTGCTGTGAAACACCAGTGTTGATAAACTAATGGTGTGGCTGTAATTAAAGGATACTGTAGTAGAGTAATTTAAAATAGATACATTGGTGGTTGAATTGTACAATAGTGAGGTTTTTTCCTTTGGCAAAAGTGCTACAGCTTTGCTATTCCAATCCTACTTTTCAGATCTGTTATAGCATCCGTTTCCTAGAATTATGTTTATAAAAGCTTTTGAGTTCCTCATTTTCTCACCTCTCCCACCCTTTCCCTTTATTCTAAAGCCATCTGACATATTGTACCTTGGCACAAAGATATATTTATTGCCTTTTTTCCTGGGTAAAATAGACACAGGTTCAATTGGGATATGGTGGTGCCCGTTTCTGTTTGTTCTATCCAGAAAAGTGGCCTTTTAAACCTGTCTATCCCTTTCACAACTTACAAAAGTAACATTTATTTTGTGCGTGGGTATCTATGTCTTGCTTAGCATGCATCTTCAGAATACTGCACACCTATAAGGTGTAAATTTTAGAGGAGTCCTTGCTCCTTTCACATTAGTTGCTTCTGACACTTCACTAAAGCTGCAGTTTAAGCAATATTCACACCCAATTTGATTTTTTTAAAAAAATTAAAACCTCACATTATCTGTACCTGTAGATCAAATTGTTGAGTGACGTATGGTCCTGAAATATTCTTTAATTCCACATTCCTCTTCTTAATACCAACAGTGGCATCAGAGGTATCAACCATTTTGGTAAATGGATAATTCCCTGTTGGTAAAGACAGAGCAGATTACCTTGTGAAAGCAAGTGCCCTCTGGGGATTCCATTTCCCAAGACAGTGATTGGGGACCATGAAAGAGAGAATGCAACAGCCTTCTAATTTTTATTTACATGTAGCTCTTCTCTCCCCTGGCTTCTTTCCCAGCTACGCTAGCTTGCTACTTATATGGGGAGCAAGCTGACCTATAGGCATGGGCTGCCTAAGCAGTATGTAGGCGTCATCACCTTTCACACTGCAAGGAGTGTTTGGTTTGCATGTGGAACACCCAGTTTCAGATGCCTGTTTGAACATGAAACACAGGGTACGTGGCAAGTCGCCACTTCGCAGCCCAACCCTTTGATCGGGAAGATAATTTTAAAAGCACATTATACCCTATACTGAAAATACTATCATGAAGTAGTCTGAACATGTGCAAAAAAAGGAATGCGTTCACTGGCTGAAGCACACGTACATTTGGATTTGCATATCAGCACACTGCAACCACCTGTTTCCAGCTACATTTTTAATGGGAAAGCATTTCAAAAATTAGTAAAAGGAGGGAGTGTGTTATTAGTTGAGGTACTTTTAGAATTACAGAATAATCCAGAACTGCATGCCCAAAGTTAGTTTTGTTCAAATTGCATTGCCTCGTGGATATAAAGTGTCTGAACACACCTTGCTACATCCTTTTTTTGCTGGAATAACAACACATATGTACATGTGCCAAGTCAGATGCCATTTTGTGATTAGGTGCTGAGGAATAACCACCTGTATCTGTTTCTACAGTGCAGGAAATTCTGTTATACGCATAGCAGAATATGCTCCATTTCTGCTTACAAGTTTGTGGTAAAATACCAAGGGTGGGGAACCCTTCCAGATGTTCTGAAGCTGTTGATCCCATCACACTTGGCTGTTGGCCATGCTAGTTGACACTGAGTACAACAACATATGGAGGCTCACCGGTTCCTCACCTCTGTCCCAGGCCGAAACTATCGATGTAATTAAGTGCCAACAATGGAGGGGGATTTCCACTTGCATTCCATTCTGCATATGCTGAACAACTGGAAAACTATATTCGGGGGGGGGGGGCAGGATGTGTGTGCAGTACAAGCAGCCACATTTGAAACTTTGGAATTGTTGTTTAGTCATTTAGTCATGTCCGACTCTTCGTGACCCCATGGACCAGAGCACGCCAGGCACTCCTGTCTTCCACTGCCTCCCACAGTCTGGTCAAACTCATGTTGGTAGCTTCAAGAACACTGTCCAACCATCTCGTCCTCTGTAGTCCCCTTCTCCTTGTGCCCTCAATCTTTCCCAACATCAGGGTCTTTTCCAGGGAGTCTTCTCTTCTCACGAGGTGGCCAAAGTACTGGAGCCTCAGCTTCAGGATCTGTCCTTCCAGTGAGCACTCAGGGCTGATTTCTTTAGAAATGGATAGGTTTGATCTTCTTGCAGTCCATGGGACTCTCAAGAGTCTCCTCCAGCACCATAATTCAAAAGCATCAATTCTTCGGCGATCAGCCTTCTTTATGGTCCAGCTCTCACTTCCATACATCACTACTGGGAAAACCATAGCTTTAACTATACGGACCTTTGTTGGCAAGGTGAATAAGGTAGTCTAAATATCTAACTGTAAATCTTCTCATGTAACTGCACCAACAAGACCACAATCCTATAGCAATTTACCCAGGAGTGTGCTCCGCTGACCTCAATGGCACCTACTTCTAAACAGACATGTAAATCAGCAATGCTTTGAACTACCAACACTGAATTAATCTCTTCTCACTATCAAGTAAACAGCACACACGCCCTTTCAATGTAAACCGTCACTCAGTCCTGTCAATATTAAGACAGTATTTTTTAATTGAATTAAATTAACACACTCGAAGATCAATTGTTAAAGCTGCCAAGAATGGTGATTTCCTAGGCAGTAATCAATGCATTTCGGTGACGTGAGTTCTGTTCGCTACTGAAAGGCTTGACGGCCTTTGCTGTTCACAGTCTACAACAGGATTCCACTTCATGTGCTGTTTTCTGATCGGTGAAAAGAAAAGGTGTTTAGTTGTATCATCTTACGCTAATAAGCTAATATGCTCAATGATGGGATATCAGCTCCGCCCAAGGAATGATGAATAGCAGCAACAACTGGGGGAAAGAAAGTCCTAACATCTTACAAGGACAGGAAGAAACACCAGAGACAGAATAACTGCCACACAGAGGAAGAACAAGAATATAGTTCGAGTGCCTCACTTTTAGATTTATAAATCATTTAATGTGTCAACACGAAAACAAGTTATTAATATTGCAGTTCTTGTATAAGGGGTCATTATTATGACCGGAATGTAATGGAAATTAATAAGGTTTTGGGAAGCAGAAGAAAATAATCAAATCATCAAATCTAACACGTGGGGGCCCCCTCTTAATCTAAATTATATAATTCGGAATTTGAACGATTTGTATGAATAATAGTATTATAAATTGGTATTGTTATAATGAGGCTATTATTGGACTGTAATTGAAAACTAATAAAAAGTATTATAAAAAATAAACTAATATTGTGGCTAGTGACATCATATTAACGGATACTAAGCTGTTAACTGAGGGCTGGTCTGTTACATAGGATTCTCTAGGCTTTATCTCCAAGAACAAGCATATATAGGCAATGTGGAACACCCATCCTATATATGAAAATTCTTCATAATGCGTTGGACCCCAAGGACTGTGGATGAAATGAGGTGTTCAAAACTCCCCATTGTTCTAGGCACATTTTGCAACAGGGAATTTCATAAACACGAGCAGTTTCTGAGCTCTGGGCACAGTACTGCATCTAAGATTTCAGATTAAAATTACCATTGTTACTTGGAAGTAAATCCTAACCAAGGTCAAAGGGGCTTCCTCCCAAGTAAAACGTGCATGGATTGGGGACCTGAAAACTTTCTTTTCTTTTAAACCCAACATGTTTTGTTTAGGTTTTAGTTGCCTTGTTTGATGTACTTTTAATGTATGGTGTGCTTTTAATTTGAAATATACTAGCCAGTTAGTTATGATGGTTTAAATAGCGCAAATAAATAAAATGTTCTCTACTTCAGACTCTCAGAATGATGCTTAAAATCAAAACAAATTTTGGAGTGGGATCATTGAAGGACCCTTAAGTCTTAGGTTTGCCAACAGGACACTCAAGGTGGGTGTCTCTGCCATTAGCTGTATAAGCCTTTAATATGTGTTAATTGCGGTGCCATATATTTATATGAAGGAAAGGGAGTGTAAGGAGAATCCAGGGCTTTTCTGCATAGTGGAAGGAAAGGAGGACCTATTTCTGCCTCCCCACTTCCAGCCACTCTCTGAAGACTGCAGAAGAGACCCTACAATATGATAATCTTTATTATAACCCTGCACCTTCTCCCAGAAGGCAGAAGCTGAAAGAGATCATTTCTTAAGAATATTAGGGATAGGCAGGGGAAGCAAGGCTTTCTTTTTGAAGTCTTCAGATGATGACTAGACCATGTGAAAAATAAACATAAGATTTTAGCTGTGGTTCATTCATTTTCAGCTTTGTATTCTTGTTGCACCCATAGCCTAGGTTTAAGGTGCCATTTAGCTCCTAGCTTTCATACCTCAGTTTCTAACACCGATGAAAGGAAAACAGTCACTAGTAGGATTCTGCACGCAATTGTGGAAGAGTTCGTGAAAAATCACCTGTGCGCATACCCAGAATGGAAAAAGCTGCTGGTGGAAGGATTGAGAGGCAGGAAAACACAGCTAAGATACAGTCTGTCAAGCTCTGCCCACTAGTGTGGACAGCAAACCGTGGAATAGCAATGAATATCCACAACTGGGGGGGGGGATGAGAGTGTGGGAGCTAACATGGCAAACCAGAACACATAAATATCAGATCCTTATGGCTCACTTGCAATAGGAGGCCCCTTTTTAGAAGCACCCTTACTGTCATTTTCTCACGCAGTGCTCTGGTACAGAAATGGAAAGTGTTCGCCCTCCAGATGTTAGACTCCAGCTGTCAGCAGTCCTAGCCAGCATGGCCAATATTCAGGGAAGATGGGAGTTTGTTGTCTGACAATGTCTGGGGGGCTTCAGGTTAACCATTCCTGCTCTAGCACAAGTCTTAGCATTTTCGGAGCCAATCCATTGTATCGGGTTCTTAAGTTGTCTGTTTCTTTTTAGTCTCAATTTGCAAGGCACCCGCTTCCTCTGTCCAGGTTATGGAGTGGGAATCATTCCACATCCCCTCCATAGTCCTACTGATTAAAAGTCTTGGCAGGACGAAAGCCACTCTCGTTTTAACAGCTATATGCATACTTAAAACAAACAGCCAGCATACAAACTTCTAGGTTTATTTTGAGTTTGCTAGGTCCATCACAATTATAAAGGCAAGTACCATCCATCTTTTGGCAAGTATACTGTATGAATGTACAAACATCAAATCCCTACAAGAATCACGTATTATTTACAAGTGTCCCAGACACAACATTAATTTCTCCTCATAAATAGTCTAACTGTTACATTCCCCATCTCCCTGCATTCCTCAAAGCAAGTGTACACAGGTTTAGAATGACTGTGCTAAGCCTTGGCATCACGATTTTCCTTACCCCCTTAGGATCTTCCTTTTCTTCTTTTTGCCTGCAGCAGAAGTTTCAGTGTTAAGGCAGTTCACAATTAACATTGCTCTCAGCGCGCATGAAATATTTGTTGCTGGAATGGAAGTGGCAATTTTATACAATCCAGTATTATCAGCAAGTAGTTTGCTTACCCACTCCAACTTCATCATAAATCTTTCAGTGTAGCATTCTCTTTTCAAGAACAATAAATCTCCCTTATAATTGGATTCTTTATAAGCATCGCCTCCTCAAAGGTCTTAGAACAGGGCTGTTGTTTTTAATTCCAGCAATGGGGATTTTAACACTTGGGGTGGATGTGGCATGCAGTCAACTCCTGGCCTTTACAGTTGTTGGTTTTTTTTTACAGAATAAAGTTTTTAACCTCTATACAACTTATGAATGAAAAGCTGGTAACATATTTTTAAGTGTTCACAGTGCAAACCTTTATATATAGATTAATTAAAAATAAAACTTTTCAATATAAAAATAGAATGCTTTGAAAGGTTTTACACCAACAAAACTAGCTATCAATCCTACGTCAAACAGTCTATACAGTAGAATGCACTGAACTCCACAGGAACAGAAACAAAACAAGACGCTCAAGAGTTAAGAGCAGTTTACAAAATTATTTAAATTACTGTTTTTAAAAACCTGCGTTTTTGGTTATTATTCTAAAGACATATATGGCATGTCACAATCCATGGAATCAGTCAAATATATCAAGCAGTTATGGGCTATGTCAAAATCTATTTTCAGTTCTTTCTCAACGGCATGCCCGGCATGCAACAGCTTAGCAGCAGTTGCACTCCTTTTGGTTCAAGTTTGGCTGATCTCTCCCCCCTCCCTTTCTTTGTTTGAGCTCTTCTCCTTTCTCCTGCTGCAAATCCTTTGATTAACACACAGCCATTGTTGCTAAAATTTAGAGTTACTACTCAGCTGATTTCTTAAGCCTCTACAATGTTGGCCACAAATTTGTTTAACCTACTGGTTGCAGAGACTTCTAAGTTTTAAACCTCGTTGCAGAATGGGAATGCCATTTGTTGCAATATTTTTATCACATGATAATTTCAATTAGTATACTGTGTTCTTTTGCAAAAACAGGAATTGTGGTCCTTGGTCTATGTGATAAATGCCCATTTGGTCACTGTATGCCTTCAAAACAGCCAAATTGCTACAGCAGGCAAAACAAATCTTCAACAGAGATGAGATAACTGTTTGCAACCTTAGGCAGCAAAAGACTGCTGACCAAGTGTTAGCTCATTTGTTAAGTGCCTGGAAGTCTGAGTTACTGATGAATCTATGAATTCATCTGCTGTACATGATGTAATTTATAGCAGCAGCTAGATTGCTCACAAATGAATGATAGCTGGCATTAGATTAGGTGTTGCAATAGCACTGTTGGTGCTATGGTTGCCCATCACACTTGAAAATTCTTATCTGGACAACACAGAAATCCATAGCTTTCAGCAACATGAAATTGTCTCCTCAAAGTAGTGCAATTTGTACAACACAAACAAACACAGTGCCTTCACAGAAACCAACAGACAAAAAAAGTCATTGGCCACGATTTATGGTTTCCCACCCCATGATGATAAAAACGTGCTTGGTCATGTATTTGCTTCCCTGTCTATGTTGTCTTGCGATGACAAAAGAGATGGATAAGGTGCAACACATTTCACATTGACGTAGGTGGCATTCACGTGAACGTAATGCTCTCCAATGAAAGTAGAGAAGATCATTGATATATCTGAAACTAGCTCGGAGAATGCTGGCCGTAGTTCAGGCTTTGGATGCCAACATTTTAGCATGACTTCATACCTGCAGTTGAAAGACAAGGAAAGTGAATTATCCTCTACAGAGCATTATCCCTAAAACTTGGCAATATTTGTATAAGGTTTTATAAACCATTTCCTTACAGTGGATCTGGGCAATATTCAGGCTGCAAGAGCCTTCTTCCTTGTAGCAAGTATATAGTGATGTCAAAAGAGTTGACGTCAGGGTAGGGTGGTGCTCCTCTTGTCATCAGCTCCCACAGTAATACTCCAAAGGACCACTAACAAAAAACAAAGAAGAGCTTGGGTCTTTCTATAGCACACACAAACACACACACACACATTTTACTATGGGCTTAACCTTCAAAAAATTAAACTAGCCATTACAAACCTGGTACTCTCCAGAAGTTTTGGACTGGAGGGCACCACGTTGGCAATGGCTGAATTAAATTTTGTGCTGTAAACAATAGAGAGAACCAAGAGTTAAGAACATTAATGATGTACACCAGCCTTCCCCTAAGCTGGGGTCCTTCGGATGTCCACGTCTACAGCTTCAATCATTTCCAGCCATTGGCCTCCAAAATATCTGGAGGATACCTCGTTGGGGAAGGCTGGTCTTCACGCTGGTTATTCAGTTCTACATGCTGCAACATACATTAGGAGAAAATTCTTAGAAGTTTTAAAATATAAAAATGTCTTGAGAGCATTACGGGGTCCTCGCTGTGAGATCACATTCACCCAGTGCTATACCAGCTGCACTGGCTCCCGGTGGAGTACAGGATCAGGTTTAAGGTGCTGGTTTTAACCTTTAAAGCCCTATACGGCCTAGGACCCTCGTACCTATGGGACCGCCTCTCCTGGTATGTCCCACAGAGGAACCTACGGTCTTCAAACAAAAACATCTTGGAGGTCCCAGGCCACAGAGAGGTTAGGCTGGCCTCAACCAGAGCCAGGGCTTTTTTGGCTATGGCTCCGATCTGGTGGAACGCTCTGTCACAAGAGACTAGGGCCCTGTAGGACTTGACATCTTTCCGCAGGGCCTGCAAGACAGAGCTGTTCCACCAGGCCTTTGGCCAGGGCACAGCCTGACTCTCTCCTTTGGCAATCTTCACAGAACTCTAGCCCAATGGTTGCCATTAATTTGATTTGAATTAATTTTATAATGAAATGATTTTAGAATGTTGTATTATTTTATTGTTGTTAGCCGCCCTGAGCCCGGCTTCGGCTGGGGAGGGCGGGATATATATATATATATATATATATATATATATATATATATATATATATATATATTGGTTTTGGTGTCTTCGGGTGTCTTCCCGTGTAAGAGTTGGGGTGTCTAGGCGACGTTTCGACGAGGTCTCACTCGTCATCTTCAGGCTGGTGCTTTCGGCTTCTTGTTACTAGAACAGCTCTGTTCTAGTAACAAGAAGCCGAAAGCACCAGCCTGAAGATGACGAGTGAGACCTCGTCGAAACGTCGCCTAGACACCCCAACTCTTACACGGGAAGACACCCGAAGACACCAAAACCTGCATTCCTGTACCCGTGAAAATCTACGAAAGCAAATATATATATATATATATATATATATATATATATATATTTGCTTTCGTAGATTTTCACGGGTACAGGAATGTAGGTTTTGGTGTCTTCGGGTGTCTTCCCGTGTAAGAGTTGGGGTGTCTAGGCGACGTTTCGACGAGGTCTCACTCGTCATCTTCAGGCTGGTGCTTTCGGCTTCTTGTTACTGGAACAGAGCAGGATCTCAGTGTTTGAGTTCCTATAAATACTGTTGAGGGGGTGTGGTGCAGAGAAGAAGTTCCCAGGTTATTGTGCCTTTTCTTCTTTTGTTCCTTAATTACTTGGGGGATATCTTGAGTGATATCTTGAGTGATATTCTGAGTACCACTTAGGTGGGTCATTAAGTGTGGATTAGTTGCTATAGCTTTCGTGTCTTGACCTTTTGAGCTTGTGAAGAGATTTTTCTGAGAAGATGGCTGTACTGCACTTAGTTGTGCTCTGGCTTGGCTTCGTGTATAGGGGCGAGCTGTGGTTTTGTGCCCTGTGCCAGCCAGATCTGTGTAGGGATTGCAGGGGGGTGCAGCATCCGGAGGTGCCACTATGGTTTGGCTACCGGATGGAGTCTGTAATTTATCTGTGGAGAGGGTCTGGGTTTGGGTCTGGTGTGGTTGATAGGTGATGGCGTTCTGTGTGCCTCTGGTCCTGGTGTCGGTTTTTGTGGGGAGGGCTAATTTCCAGATGTCTGGCAGGCGGGACGTGTCGTCACGCTTGTTCATGTTGTGAGGGTGTTTCTCTATCTCGATGGCTTCCATGATTATTCTCTTGTGGTGATGTTCCATGTTAAAGAGCAATTTGGAATCTGCAAAATTAATTTCGTGTCCTGTTTCTTTCATGTGTTGGAAAAGAGAGGAGGTTTTTTCTTCTTTTTTGACGGCATTCTTGTGTTCTGCGATACGTGCATTTATTCGTCTGTTTGTTTGTCCAATGTACGTGGCTGGGCAGACTTTGCAGGGTATTTCATAGACCCCTTGGTTTTCCAACTGGATTTTATCTTTGGGGTTTCTGAGGATATTGGCTATTTTTTGGTTGGTGCAAAAGGCTGTTTTGATATTGTGTTTATGGAGGATTTTGCTGATTTTGTCTGTAGTGCCCTTGATATAAGGAAGGAGGGCCATGCCATTGTTTTCTTCTGTGTCTTGGTTTTTGGGGGGTGTTTCTTTTTGGATTAGCTTCGTAACCCTGTTTTGCTGGTATCCATTGGCGATTAACACATTTGAGAGATTCTGTAACTCAGTTGTCAAGTGGTCTTTGTCAGCCAGGCGTTTGGTTCTGGAGATGAGAGTCTTGGCTACGGAGTTTATTTGTGCAGGGTGGTGGTGTGATTGTGCATGTAAGTAGCGGTTGGTGTGTGTTTTTTTCTGGTAGATAGTGTGTCCTAGGGAGCCATCAGGTTTTTTGTAGATTAGGACGTCAAGGAAGGGAAGTTGGTTGTTGGCTTCTATTTCCATAGTAAATTGTATTTTGGGGTGTAGGCTGTTGAGATGTGTGAGGAAGCTGTCTAGTTTTTCTTTCCCGTGTGGCCAAATTACAAAGGTGTCGTCAACATATCTGAGCCAAAGTTTGGGTTTGTGTTCTGACTTATCTAAAGCATTGGTTTCAAAGTGTTCCATGTACAAATTTGCGATGACCGGTGAGAGGGGTGATCCCATAGGCGCTCCTTCTATCTGTTTGTATCTTTGTCCATTGTGGATGAAGTACGTGTTGGTTAGGCAGTGGTTGGTCAGGTCCAGGATGTATTTGGGGGGATTGTATTTGTTTTGAATGGCTGTCAAGGCTTCATTAATGGGCACTTGAGTGAAGAGAGATACAACATCGAAGCTCACAAGTAGGTCATCGGGATGTAGGTTTTGCTTCTTTATTGTTTCTATGAACTGGAAGGAGTTAGTAACGTGTGAAGCGATGGATTCTGCATAGGGCTGAAGTTGCTTAGCGAGAAATTTAGCGAGATTTTGTAGAGGTGAGCCTATGGAGCTGACTATTGGTCTGAGTGGTGTTCCTTCTTTGTGTATCTTGGGGAGACCGTAGAGTTTGGGGCATCTGGATGATTTTTCTCTGGGGATGATTCTTAGCTGGATTTCTTCACTGATAGGAGAGGCTTTTATTTTGGATTTGGTGGTTTTTTCCAGATAGGTGGTGGGATCTGTTTTTATAGGTTGGTAGGTAGGGTCTTGGAGTAGATTTGATAGTTTTGCTTGGTAGTCCGATGTGTTCATCACAACAGTGGCATTACCTTTGTCTGCTGGGAGAATGATTATGTTGTTGTCTTTCTTCAGGTTAAATTTCTCGCTAAGCAACTTCAGCCCTATGCAGAATCCATCGCTTCACACGTTACTAACTCCTTCCAGTTCATAGAAACAATAAAGAAGCAAAACCTACATCCCGATGGCCTACTTGTGAGCTTCGATGTTGTATCTCTCTTCACTCAAGTGCCCATTAATGAAGCCTTGACAGCCATTCAAAACAAATACAATCCCCCCAAATACATCCTGGACCTGACCAACCACTGCCTAACCAACACGTACTTCATCCACAATGGACAAAGATACAAACAGATAGAAGGAGCGCCTATGGGATCACCCCTCTCACCGGTCATCGCAAATTTGTACATGGAACACTTTGAAACCAATGCTTTAGATAAGTCAGAACACAAACCCAAACTTTGGCTCAGATATGTTGACGACACCTTTGTAATTTGGCCACACGGGAAAGAAAAACTAGACAGCTTCCTCACACATCTCAACAGCCTACACCCCAAAATACAATTTACTATGGAAATAGAAGCCAACAACCAACTTCCCTTCCTTGACGTCCTAATCTACAAAAAACCTGATGGCTCCCTAGGACACACTATCTACCAGAAAAAAACACACACCAACCGCTACTTACATGCACAATCACACCACCACCCTGCACAAATAAACTCCGTAGCCAAGACTCTCATCTCCAGAACCAAACGCCTGGCTGACAAAGACCACTTGACAACTGAGTTACAGAATCTCTCAAATGTGTTAATCGCCAATGGATACCAGCAAAACAGGGTTACGAAGCTAATCCAAAAAGAAACACCCCCCAAAAACCAAGACACAGAAGAAAACAATGGCATGGCCCTCCTTCCTTATATCAAGGGCACTACAGACAAAATCAGCAAAATCCTCCATAAACACAATATCAAAACAGCCTTTTGCACCAACCAAAAAATAGCCAATATCCTCAGAAACCCCAAAGATAAAATCCAGTTGGAAAACCAAGGGGTCTATGAAATACCCTGCAAAGTCTGCCCAGCCACGTACATTGGACAAACAAACAGACGAATAAATGCACGTATCGCAGAACACAAGAATGCCGTCAAAAAAGAAGAAAAAACCTCCTCTCTTTTCCAACACATGAAAGAAACAGGACACGAAATTAATTTTGCAGATTCCAAATTGCTCTTTAACATGGAACATCACCACAAGAGAATAATCATGGAAGCCATCGAGATAGAGAAACACCCTCACAACATGAACAAGCGTGACGACACGTCCCGCCTGCCAGACATCTGGAAATTAGCCCTCCCCACAAAAACCGACACCAGGACCAGAGGCACACAGAACGCCATCACCTATCAACCACACCAGACCCAAACCCAGACCCTCTCCACAGATAAATTACAGACTCCATCCGGTAGCCAAACCATAGTGGCACCTCCGGATGCTGCACCCCCCTGCAATCCCTACACAGATCTGGCTGGCACAGGGCACAAAACCACAGCTCGCCCCTATACACGAAGCCAAGCCAGAGCACAACTAAGTGCAGTACAGCCATCTTCTCAGAAAAATCTCTTCACAAGCTCAAAAGGTCAAGACACGAAAGCTATAGCAACTAATCCACACTTAATGACCCACCTAAGTGGTACTCAGAATATCACTCAAGATATCACTCAAGATATCCCCCAAGTAATTAAGGAACAAAAGAAGAAAAGGCACAATAACCTGGGAACTTCTTCTCTGCACCACACCCCCTCAACAGTATTTATAGGAACTCAAACACTGAGATCCTGCTCTGTTCCAGTAACAAGAAGCCGAAAGCACCAGCCTGAAGATGACGAGTGAGACCTCGTCGAAACGTCGCCTAGACACCCCAACTCTTACACGGGAAGACACCCGAAGACACCAAAACCTACATATATATATATATATATATATATAATTATTATTTACACCAACAAAACTAGCCAAGAAATCTGAATCTTGACAGGACAACCCTTCACTATTGGTAAAGGGTATCTACTTGGAACTAGAACCAATTACAATCTTGCATAGTCAAAGGGCATGCTGGCTGAAGAAAGAGGCGATCTGGGCTGGACAACACTGAATGATGTCATGTCTACCATAAGGGAACTTCTACCCATTACAGAGTAACATTTCAAGTGAAAATAAAAAAAATCTTTCCAGTAGCACCTTAAAGACCAACTAAGTTAGTTCTTGGTATGAGCTTTCGTGTGCATGCACACTTCTTCAGATACATAGCTTTGGAAGGCTATGTATCTGAAGAAGTGTGCATGCACACGAAAGCTCATACCAAGAACTAACTTAGTTGGTCTTTAAGGTGCTACTGGAAGGAATTTTTTTATTTTGACTATGGCAGACCAACACGGCTACCTATCTGTAACATTTCAAGTGAAGAGAGAGACTCCAGGAAAGCAACACACACAGTTTGGAATCCACAACACTTCTCAACAAGGACCGATGATGAAAAAGGCTGGGACAAGTCCCTCTACTGTTTATGGAGCTCACAAACAGAAAAACAGAATTTTAAGATGTGGGAGGTGGGAAATAGATCTGGTTAGATTAAGTTGACCAACCCCCAGAGATTGGCTAATGTGATCAAGTTTGTCACAGGTTTCTTCCAAATTGGTTTGCTTATGACTGAGGGTGTGACCATCAAGACAGGCAGGGTCCTAAATTTTTGCCAACCACAGCTGTCATGTCTAAAATTCTGTGGTTTGAGGATATTTGCCCAAAAGCAAAATAGAGAAAACCAGTCAAGATTTATTCCTCAGGCTAAAAGTGCTGAATCTTAGTTCTGATTTAGGATTACTAGCTTTTTGCATTAATCTACCATGTCGTTCTTTTCCTTTAATATTTCCAGGAATGCTTTGAAATGTGGAAAGTCAGCAAGAGCTACATAAATAATTATAGACATATTACCACATCTGACTTTGTAGTGAACTTCTGAGTCTGCAAACTTTCTAAAGCCATCCATTTTACTGGCAGTTTGGCTCCTGTTTTATTGTGTACGCTGTAGTACTCTTTATCATAGACATCTCTAGCAAGGCCAAAATCAGCAACTTTGACAGTGAATTTTTCATCCAACCTAGAGAAATGATAAATACCATTATCTGGAAATGAAACGACACAATGCCTTTGAGGACATAGCTTTGGAAGGCTATGTTACATATTTCAACAAATAATAAACAAGCAAACGACAGCAATATCTGTTTAATAAACATGCTTATAATACCATTAAAATGATGGCATTTCCTTAACAACTAAGATGCAGTGATCTGGTATTTGGAGATAATGAACACCATTGCCCACGACATCTATTATGTAGTGCGTCTTTCAATAAACAACAACAACAACAACAACAACAACAACTATCTTTATTACAGTCCAGAGACCCAACAATAAACATAGCTTCCACATAAACACCATTAAAGTGAATGGACACCGTCATTGTGGATACGCACACCTGTAAGCTTAGGGCAACGTCTGCTCATTTCAGCGTGGCTTAGACCATGGAAATTCCTTGTAGCTGCTGCACTATTGGGCTATTTTTCATTCTCAGTATTTTACCTTCTATCTAAAATACTGATATAGGCAGAACAAATCTATAATTGTTTAGGTGTGAGGGAAAGCTCCTATCAAAAAGACTGTCCAACCTGCTCTGTACATGTGGGCTGAGTTGAAGGAGAAAGCTAAGGATTAAACCCTATACAAATCCAGAGTGGAGTCCCTAAGGTGGTTGGGTGGTGCCTTGCACGTCTCCTGCCAAGCCTCTTACTCTGATTTCCTTTTGGCCACATCAATGAGGCCAAGAGTCTTGCTATCTGGGTAGCCCAGGACCTCCATACACACTGCCCAAGCTTGCACCCCAGAGAGGTCATTTCAATGCTGCCAACACAGCAAAAACAATACAGGAGACAGCAGCTTTGAGTTACCAGTCTCTGCAACCACAGCAGGTGCTGTGATTCTCCAGCAGTTTGATTTGACCCCTGGAGGGGCACTCCTTTGTCTCTTGAGACCGATGGAAAAAGAGTTGAGCATGCACTGTGATCCAAATCACACAACCATATCACCACATGCCAGTCATGGCCTAGTATAACGTATTTCTGGTTGGCAGGAAAGTTACAGCCAATCCCTGACCACAGGCACTTTCACTAGTTCTTCGCTAGGTAATTTTTTCCCCTTTTATATTTGGCAACTTGAATGGCCTTGGATGACTTGAATGTTTTCTCCCCTTTCATATCTTAGAAGAACCTCATCAAAATGAAAAACTACTAAGTGAAATAAGCCAGTGGGTTAACAAATCTGCAAGCTGAATAGTAAATATGGAGCTGCTTTACTGACGTGCTTAATACTTAAATAACACTTTTTAAAAGTTTGCACACTCATCTACAAAGGGACAGTCACATTTTTATGCTAACTGAACTCAAACACCACATGTCTTGAGAGTGAACTTTTAATTAATGTGGTTAAGCTCATTAATTCATAATGTTGGCGATGCATCAGTATTAACAATGCTGACAGCTATTGTACCAATCTTTCATTGTATGAACTAAACTGTCTGGTCACTCAGACGCTAATAATATTCTTTGCATAATTTTTGTTAGGTATAAAAGTCCTTGCATAGCAGAGGTCAAAGCAAAGCCACGTACAGAAAGACCCTCTGTACAGAACTTTGGTTTATTTTCTTTCTGTAACTCAGCCGTGCTTATTTCAGTGCAGTAACATAGGGAAGATGTGCATTTGATGAGTAACTTTAGCAACTGCATAATGAAACTAAAAGAGGAAAATTGTAGTTCTCTAAAACAAATTTGGCAGGTAATTTGTCACCTATCATGGTGCCATGAAGCCAGAATTGCTTTTGAATCAGTTAATTAACCTGCATGCACTCCAAAGGCAACAGTTCACAATGTTGTGTACAAGCAAACATGTTAAAAATGGTGCTGTGCTATGGCAAAAAAAGTTCCTTCATTGGTACACAGTGAAGGAACTGTGTACCTAAGCTCCTTTGTACTAGGCTCATTGGAGAGCTTGTGTGTGCAAACACTAAATCAAATGGACCGGCAGCAATAAAATCTGACAAAGGTGTCTTTCTTTCTTTTTTTTAAAAAATGTGTTCACAGAAGAAAAGCATGAATACATTTTTGTTGTTGAAGGAGGAACGCCTCAAATGTTTGAGTAGAAGACCCTAGTACATTATTTCATTTGGTAACATGAATATTTATTTACACTGCACCTTCTGGATTAATGTTGGAATCAGCCTTTTTGAATCTATGTCACTGAAGGCAACTGTTTAGTCAAAATGTGCCTGGCAATTAACATTGTCCACAACAGGTTACACACGACAATTGATTTTACAGCTTGTTGACCGTAGGTTGTGAGCCCTCAAATTTCCTCATGTCCTTCAATGCATTGTATGTTATATGGCTATACAAAAGTAGATTCACTGAGGCTTGGGAGCTGAGGAATGTTTATAATAGATTGTGGAAGTTTTATTCATTTCATTTTGCATACAGAAACTGTTTTATTTTTGTTGACGTGTGTGAGTAACATTTACAGTTTGTCGTGTCCAATTCAGCCAGGAGCATGGAAGCAAAGGATTTTAAAGGTAAGCCCTGGCATTTTTAGGAAGAGAGAATGCTCTCTTAAGCAGAAACATTTAAGTGGAATAATTCTGCCCAGAAAAATGCTTTTAAGGCTGCGGACCTATGCACACTTCCCTAGAAGCAACACAGAATGGATTGGGACTTGCCTCAGAGTAAATACACACAGGATTGTGCTGCACAAGTGATATCCAGTGGTACCTCGGGTTAAGAACTTAATTCGTTCAGGAGGTCCATTCTTAACCTGAAACTGTTCTTAACCTGAGGTAGCACTTTAGCTAATGGGGCCTCAGGTTAATTTTGGTTCTCATCCTGAAGCAAAGTTCTTAACCCGAGGTACTAGTTCTGGGTTAGGGGAGTCTGTAACCTGAAGCGTCTGTAACCTGAAGCACCACTGTATAGCTTTCTGTGTAAAGCTCAGCAGTTCTCAGCATGGCAATTACATCAGTGGAAGAGAGTTTCTGAGCTCTACACTGGAATGGCATGACACGAGAGCAACAAATAAAGTTGTGCAATGTGAAACGTTCCTTCTTCAAGCATTACTTTAGCCAAACACCACCAGACTGTGGAATCAGATTGCTGTACTTACATACAATTTCTTGCTGCTAAATCTCTATGGACAAACTTTTTGCTTGCGAGGTATTTCATTCCCTTTGCCACTTGTAGGCCAAATCCAATCAAATCCTTTACTGTTGGGTTCTATAAAACATGGGCAGCAATTTTCATTAGATAACATAATACACCAGGACATTTAATAATTGATAACAACAAACTATAGTACAGAAGTCAGTTTCAAAATACAATTGATGAAGCATGTCATTAGGTTTATGTCTGGGGTCATTAACATGATGCTTATGATCAGCCAGCCACAAACACCTCCTTTGACATGCTACCAAGATCTCTGGTCCCTCCTGATTTTGGGGGGTTTGTTTGTTTTTAAATTACATGGGTGGGGCTGGTTTTCAAGGGATGTTGCCTAGGTGAGTTTTATTGTTTGAGGACTGAGGGAAGAGATATTGCCTGTCTGCATTTGTTTTTTGGGTGTGGAGGATTGTTGCTTGCCTTGCTGAGTTTGTGTGTTGGGAGAAAGATGTATGGCTGAATTTGGTTTTTTGAGAGGTAGGGAATGTTGCCTCTGTGGGTCTGTGTGGATGGGTTTGGGTTTTTTCACAGGGAGGGACCCTGAAAGGTTGGTAACTACTGCCCTATGTCTTACCACCAGCTTTTTGAAAATGAAACTTTGCATAGTGGAGGAAACATAGCATCTGGTTTTAATGGCAACACATTAAAAAAATAATGCAATCCTAATCTACTCATAGGAAAGTTCAATGCAATTCAATGGGGCTTATTCCCAGGTAAGGGGGAATAGTACTGCTACATATTCCCAGTCTACAAAAATATTTGTAAGGTAGAATCATATAATAAAAGTTAGTGAGATGACAGATCTTGGGAACTCATTTTGTACCAGTGAATGCTTAGGAGTGAAAGGTAATAATTACATTTATATAATATCATGCTATTACAGGGTTGTTGCCTTTCTTGGTTGACTGGCAGTCCTACTTTTAATTTATAAGAATGGCTATATGCACAGATGGCATTTTTAAAGCTGTTTGATGACAGTTTTGTGGCATATTTTAGGAAGGAAATTATTTATTGTTTGGAAAACATCATGGCTTTAAACCATTCTTTTGGATTATTATTCCATGGCAGAAAGATATGCTAAAAACCCAGACTGTATTAACCACGATTAAAAGTGAAGGTTGAACAAATCAGTTAATGTGTTTAGGTTGAGCAGAGCTGCAGTCATGTATAACGGCCAACTTTACAATATCACTGAAACACATCCTGGATTGTACTTACATGAGACTCATTCCTAATGAAGTTCCGAAGATCCCCATGTTTCATGTAAGGAAGCACAACCAAAGGAGACCCTTCACTGGGCAAGCAAATTCCAAGCAGTGATAGGACATTGGGATGAGTGAAATCTTTCATTATGATTCCTTCTTTTAGGAACTGGGATACTTCGTCCAAATCTGTAATCCCTGAGAAATGCAGTAGCAAAACCAAACCATAGTACAGATAATTTCTAGCACATTTTAACCCAACTGAAATTGTGTCAAATATTACCCTTTACCTCATCCCCCCTCCCCGCATTCAGAACGAAACAAAACTCTTTTAAATACACATTTATTAAATAATATCTGATTTCTCTCTCAATATTAGGTCAATAGTCCCTCCTCTAAATATTATATCCAGCGTGTCTAATCAGATAAGAAACATTACTAAGTGTTTGCAGAATTAGGCAGAACTCCATACCTATAGCCAACTGAACTTGAATTGTCATCTGCATAGCTGAATGAATGTTTATCATGGCCAGAATATACTTTAACACATTCACAGCATACATTTGTAGTTCCAGAATTCTTTCCTTGTTTTTATTGCACCTCCCTTCCTTTTTCATAGACTAGAAATAATAAATAGAAATGTCCCAAGTGCGGAGCCAGAAGAAGGCCATTTACTAGTGTGTGCCAATTTGCTCCTGCAGTTTCCAACTGTCTCACTCATAAAAAATGAATACAAAGCAGCCCAGCAGTGTGTAAAATGATACCAGCATGTTTTCTTTCTTTCCTTTAATCTTCTATTTATCCGGGGGTGGGGGGGGGTAAGGATGTGAATTTTCCTCCACAAGGACATGGTGAGACAAATCAATTGTTCGGGGAACTTTATATGCAAGACACCGTCCGAAAATAGCCCGTATACAACTAATATTGCTAGGGTGTGAAAGTGCACTTTGATAAGGCAGCTGATTCTGTTGACTCTGAAATTCATTGTGGTTCGCTATGAAAAACTATGACTCACTATTCAAGGATTTCACAGCGCAGTGGATTTTCCTGCCATCGGTATCCAACAAAGTTCCATGGTAGACACATCCAAAATGCCCTGCATTGAGAATAAGGTTAGCCTTCTGTTACTTTTTTTGCCAATTGTTTTTATTGATTTTCCATAATTTTGAACAAACTGTTACCAAATTAATACAAAATCAAAACAAATTCAAAAGCTGACTTCCCACCCACCCCCACTGTCCCCTCTATTTTCCTCCCTTCTTTGCTGCTCCCAATAAAATAACTTTTCCGACTATCATTTCAATATACATTCATCCCTTCTCCCTACACATCACCTGTTCAGTTACCAATTTCTGCTATGGCTTTTATACGTTTTTATAACAAAATAGTCCAGTAGGGCAAATCCTCTTTTATCTACCCGTCATGGTCATTCATCTATTCTGGAACATTTCCTTCTGTTACCTCTTGAGTAACACTTTGAAAAAGAGATCTTGCTTCCTCCCAGACAACATACACACATTCCTCCCTAACGTGGCCTTGAACATTGCTGCCTGATGTCTGGCCCCAGTAATAAAAAACAGCCTCACTGGTGTTGCATGCAGAGGGTGAAAATGAAACCCCTAGAATGTTTTTTTTTTGTATAAATATGTAATACACATTGCCTCCCTCTAACACTGCTAATCTCTCAGTGTCACCCACCCTTCACATTTCGCCAAGTTTAATTTTACATACTACCAATTCATTAATAAATCATTTATAAATAAACATAATCCATCTCTCTTCTTCTCTGTCTGAAAGTCTCAGAAGCAGTCAAGGTGGTACACGTTGTGGTCCTTCCTGTCCCTTTCACTGTTCTCATTTCCAACTTTAACCTTCAAGGGGGGTGGACTGATGTAATTAACAATCAACAAAATCCATATCTCCTCTCCATCCTCCCACCTAAACTAATAAATCTTTCTGCAGTCCATCCTGCCGATCCTCAATTCCATTACATCCGACTCCACAGTTTATTCTCTTCCTAGTGCTTAACAGACAGTCAATCCAGTTGTTACCAATCTTTTACTATTTACTATATTTATATCACAATACGAAGTTCCAAGAGGTGGTCAAAATCTCTCAAAAGTCCCTCAAGATTGTTACTCTCCGTCTTCTTTCAGGCAAAGTCCTTAGTTATAAAATAAAGACATCACAAAGAGGTGTCTTTAAAGTCCACTCTTCCCAAAAACTTTACCTTCCAGTACTTTTGGGGAAGGTAGATAATGCAGATCCCGAGAAAGAAAGAAAAAGACTCAAAATATTGCCTCCCTTCCGCTCCATCCCTTCCACTGTTCAAGCAAAGTAGAAATTAGCATCTTTCATTCTTTCCAAACAAATGATTTTCTCCTGCAGCATAAATCAGGATCTTTTCAGGGGGGTGCCTCTTCACTTGCCAATTATGTCCAAATTCAAAGGTATTCCTCAGCTCACCACAGTAGCTTACTGGGGCTGTCCTTGGACAGAGCCATTGTGCCCAGTGCCTTCGCCTTTTCATCTGTGAGACGGGGATTTCCACCACCACTTGCAAAGAAAAGGCACTAACTGATGACCACAGGTCGTGCCCTTTCAATACCCTTGAAAAGTAAGGGGAGGCATGCCCCTTATTCCCCATTAATCTCTGTCTGGAACCCAGGAGCGCCTAAGAGGACAACCTGCTGGGTTTGGTGCCAAACAGGAAGTCCAGACTTCTGTTATTTCTTACACCCATAGATAAAGGTTTGCACGAAGTCAGCGCTGACTCTTATTTTCCCATTACCTTTAAGGACAATGATGATATATACTCAAGACTTTAAATGGCAGCAGATTCCAGGTAGAGAGAGAAAAAATACTTTGCATAATGCATCATGAAACCACTGCCACAAGCTATATTGCTGTACAATGGACTTTAAATGGGGATTCAATAAATTCATTAAAATAGACGTAGACATTGTGGGGGGTGGGGAAAAAGATGAAACTATTAGAGACAGGATAATCAGATGCACCAGACAAAGAAAAAATAGGCCTAAACAGCCTGCACGAGTTGGTGGTTGACATGCGACTATCTGAGAGAGCACCTCTTTCTGTAAAATCCAGACCTGAGATCACTGGAGGCCTTACCATGCCTGCCAGACATTGGGACTTGAGAAGGGAGGGTTTTCTCTGCTATGACCCTCTTACTGTGGAACTACTTTCCCTTAGTGGTACAATTGGAATGTACTGTAATGGCGTTCTGCCAGCTGGTTAAAACAACTATTCGCAAGAGTAATTCTGAGCACCAATTAAACGTTTTGATGCTTGATGCACGACTGTGGAGATGTGTGGCTTGAGATGACAGACTCAACACCTACCTCTTCCTATTACTTCACTGAAATGTACTATCAGGCTATCAGCACCAATAACCACATGCTCAACTTCTTTGACCAAATCTGGATTTAAGGCGCTTATGTCAATGTGGACATTAGTCTGCAACAATGGACTGGCTAAATCAGAGTCTCCAGTAGACAGGATGGGAGATAGGTCCGTGTGAGGATAATGGGATGGTCTGCATGATCCATTCTGAGATAAAGTTGGAAACTGATCTATAAGAAAAATAGAAGTAGATATATCAGCAATGAGTTCTATCATAAAGGGCTGGATTTCATTTATTTGAACGTTTCCTCCCTGCTTTTCTCTGCTAGTAGATTGAAACACAAAATCACCAACGCACATCAAAACAATGATTCTAAAGTTATTAAAAAGCAGTATCCTATAATAAGATCATGCTAAAAGAATTCAGTTTGAAAGCTAGAAGATAAAAATATTACATCATGCCATAACATCAGAAAATAACAAGATCTTAACGTCATTCCTATAGCTTAAAAGGGAGGGGAATGAAATGTACCCTTTTAAGGATGGAGTTTCACAGACCCTCCAACATGATGAGTCCCCAAACCAGATCATGTGTCTTCCCCTGCACTAGTCATGTGACCCGTGCAAGATTGCAAAGTCCAAGACATGCTTTTTCCAGGTGAGAGCGCAGCACCCAAAAATGGGCGTTTTGGGACAGTGCGCAATATTGTGGTCCTGAAAAAAGCACTTGGGGGTGGGCGTGAGATTGGGGTGTCCAAAATGGCCGCTGTGCTCTGACATGGGGAAAAAAACCCAAACGGATTTGTAGGGTATGGTTCCAGAATCTAGGCCAGGGCTGTGGAATTTCCAGCTGTGGAATCTCTATTTAGGCACACTTGGTCTCCCCCATATGGCTCACCAGGCCATTTTGGCCAAGCTCACTGGCACTGGAATTGCATCATCAAAAGAGGCTGCTGTAACTTCTTTTTGATGAACAGCCGTTACAGCAACCTCCTTTGAATTTTGACTAGTGTCAATCATTCAACATCATTATGGTGTCATAATCATACAGCTGGCCAGATCTAGTTCCCCACCACCGATCTAGGCAGTGCTATGTAATTTGATTCAGGCCTGAGCTCCAGAATCTGTTCTGAATTCTAAGCCTTAGGCCTTTAATGCTGAAGCCAATAATAAAGAAAAGATTATCTGGAGGCTTTTGGGTCAAAGGATGTGACTTGCAGTAAAGCAATATCTCTCTCTGCCAAAATGGACCATTATATCATTTGTCTGGCTTTTTTAATTCAGAGGTTTTATATTTAATTCAGAGGTTTTATATAAAGCTATGCCATTTTGCCATGTCTCACCAATGTTGTCATATTGAAATCTAATTTTTTAGACTGAAGAAAGCAAAAGTCAAGGCCCCACTTGAATTTTGCAGAATTCTACTTTGACCCAAACTAGAAATTACAGCCACAGTTATCTGTACTTGTATTATCCATGGGGGAGCATAGGATTGGGAAATGACACATTTGTGAAAAAGGAGGATATAGCAAAGTCCATAGGTTATTGTTAGATTATCATTTGCTGGGCAATTGAAAATCTGATGAATACTTCCTAAGTGCCTGTGACTATATTTATCTAATGGTAAATATTCAACTAGGAAAATAGCTTGAGTGATTCATTTCCTGCAGTTTTACACTGCAACAAAATTAAGTATTGCAGATGTTAACCTTTGACCATAACTTTTTAAATATATTAAAATAAAATATCTCACTTCAAAGCAGTGACTGATATGATATTGATCTTTACAGACTGTTCTGATTTTTATATTGTTTTCTAGCCGTAGTCAGTCTGGCTTAAACCCACAAGTGAGCACAGTATGGCATACTAAAACAAACAAAAAAACCAAAAACTGGTGGCAACTTCCTGTCAAGTCTGGTTTCTAAGGGAGACCCTGCAATTCATATCCTCCACAGAGAAGTAATTTCTGGTGTTGGAGGGCATGCTATGCCACATCTACTAAGTATGGATGGGACATAGCAGGATGAACACACAGAAAACTGCAATTCTGCTTAAGAACAGAAGAGCAATGATTTATTAGCACTAGGAGCCACCTGTCTGGAAGCAGCTATAATGTAATAATTGTTATGGTCATATTCAGATGAAATACCCATTATATTTATATTGCAGATGTCTAGAAACATGACTGTCAAATTTACAAGGCTCTTTTCAGCTACAAATAGTCTAAAGTAATATGGTAAATAAAATTAGAAGCCTTTCAGTACCAATCTGATTCTAATATTGCTATCATATTTCTAATTTCACTCCTCAACTGTTATAAATATTTGTATTAGTTGTGATTGATGAATTTGGAGGGGGGAGTTAAGGAACAATGTTACAAATATGTCCCATTTAGGGACAATGTATGAAATTATTTTTTCACTGGGAAAGATCACTAAGAGACAGAAGCATTTATTATTTTTTATAACTGTGGTCGTGATGGTAAAGTCATGATACACACAGAGAGAACACGTGCTGCAACATAGTTTTACTACATTGTGGAGCATATAGAAGAACAAGTAATTGTTAGAAGAGTGCACAGAAATGGCACTCTTCCACCTCGCTAGCAATTCATGGGCTGTCAAATGATTACATCAGATAATGGGTAACCAGCATAAATGGAGGGTTTTGTATTTATGCTCTGAACTGACCTACATGCTTGGTGCTCCGCAAATGGAGCACAAATGTGATGTTTAGATACATTCTGAGCCATGCCAAATATTCAACCTGGAACCCGGGCCAATATTTAATCACATCGCCTCACCAGCAATGTTTCTTACAACACAGAAAGGCTAACTTAAGCTGATTACTATATCTGAAGCCAGGATTCCTGAGATCTAATTAAACTCAGACCGCTCGCCCGCAGACTAGATGCTATTTGATCTAGGGTTCTCCGCCTATTTTAAAAAAAATATGTTAACTGCTTTAATTGTGACTGGACTTCAGTTAAGATTTCAAACAATTATAGTACCTGAACAAGAGTGGTACCTTGAGGACATGAAAAGTAATAGCTTTGCCAATTAAGAAACCTGGACAAATAATTTTATTTAAGCATTATAGCTAGTTTACTGTCATAATGCTCTCAGATAGATTCTCCTCACTTCAGCACAATTTATTTTCTGATGGCCCAAAACAATGCAGCAAACATAAGATAAAGGTAAAGGACTCCTGGACAGTTAAGTCCAGTCAAAGGCGACTATGGGGTTGCGGTGCTCATCTCGCTTTCAGGCCAAGGGAGCTGGCATTTGTCCACAGACAGCTTTCTGGGTCATGTGGCCAGCATAACCAGTGCTTTTTTTCTAAAAAAAAAATGTTTAGAGGTACTCTTATTTTGACTCAAGAAAATCACCATTTTATAGTTCAAACCAGGAGAAAAAAATACAGTAAATGGACAAAGATTCACAAAATGTTTAGGGGTATGTGTACCCCTGTGCCCCCCGAAAAAAGCACGGAGTATAACGGAACACCGTGACAGAAGCCAGAGTGCATGGAAACATCATTTACCTTCCCACTGCAGCGATACCTATTTATCTACTTGCACTGGCGTGCTTTCGAACCGCTAGGTTGGCATGAGCTGGGACAGAGCAATGGGAACTCACTCTGTCATGGGGATTTGAACCACCAACCTTCTGATCAGCAAGCCCAAGAGGCTCAGGGTTTAGACCACAGCGCCACCTGCGTCCCTGCAAACAATGCAGTAGCACAGCCTGACCCCTGCCTTGCACCAGACCCCACCTGTGATCAAAGCATCAGGTGTTCCAGCAAGGAGGTCCCTCAGCCAGGTACTGGCCAAATGAGGAAGGAGCTGAAGCAGGACAGCTGCAGGAATCTGTTGCTCTGCTAGTGATCCCAGCCAGTCTGAAGAATAGCTATAGCTGAGGCAAGTGAATTCTGAGTAGCTGTTTCAATGCAAACCAGGATGGATGGTCAATAAACAGGTTGTCTGGAAGTGCCTATAGTTTGCTGTTGCTCTAGTGATCTTTGATGTTACCCTTGTTTGTTTGTTTGTTTTTAATTTGTGTCTGCCTGCATTGGATTTTATGGCTAGATTTTATGGATTTTTGAATCGGACTTACCGGTTTATGATTTTATTGATTCATATGATATGTTTTTATTTTGTCTGTTTTATTGTATGTTGCTAAATTAAACACAACAAACTTTACACATTACATAGTGCAACAGAACCCAGTGGCTTCAAGATGTGAATTGCAATATAAACCCATGTTTTTATATACACGCTACTATGTGCATATTTATTGCTACACACAGGAATTATTTCTTTTGTTTATGTTTATGAAGAAGCCCTAAGGATATATAAACCTAGGAGCTCCCTTGTACTGCCTTCAGAACCAGTTCATGCAGCCAGCAGCCTCATGAATTACCTTCTGGGAGTGGGCAGGGCTGCAGATATTTCATAGCACTGCCAACTGTATGAACCAGAAGGCTGACATGTAGCTGCTGCAATTTGTGTGATCACAGCAGCTTAAAAAGAAGGCCATCATGATTCCACAAATTGCCACCACTGTATATATATACAACCCTTCTGCAAGCACCAGTGGAAGTGTCAGAAGCCTACCAGCAGCCCCATGTACTCCTAAAGACTGCTGTGTGGGAGGGACAATGGCTGTATGAAGTTTGGAAGTGGCCCTTACAAACTTCCTTAGGAGTTGAAGATTCTACTGGCCTACAAGAGTCGAAAGGCATGCACTGGATACACAATGAAATACACCAAAGAGAAAGGAAGGAAAAATTAGGCTAGGATAGGTCAGGAAAGGCTTAACTGAAGGAAGACAGGAAGGATAGACCTGAAATGGAGAGGGAGGCAAGGCAGCCTAATGGATGAGAAGGCGAGACTCTTAACAGGATAGCTAAAAGCACAGAGACAGCAAAAAAGATGGAAGTTATACCAGGATGGCAGCAGATGATCAGTTAAAGAAGAGCAGAGGGAATTGGAAGATATGTAAGGAAAGACAAGGAAGGAAAAACAGAGCAAGACCACATGTTACGTTCATTATAGGGGTGCCTCTGATCATCTTCAAGGCAAATCTTTTCCATACTTCCCTCCCACCATCACTGTAATGCTCAGAATGACTTACAGCAGAGACTGCTGCCATTTTATGTAAGGCACAGATTTTTATTTTTTATTAAACAGGTGAATTAGACATACAGTGGTACCTCGGGTTACATACGCTTCAGGTTACATACGCTTCAGGTGACACACTCCGCTAACCTAGAAATAGTGCTTCAGGTTAAGAACTTTGCTTCAGGATAAGAACAGAAATCGTGCTCCGGCGGCAAAGGGCAGCGGGAGGCCCCATTAGCTAAAGTGGTGCTTCAGGTTAAGAACAGTTTCAGGTTAACTACGGACCTCCTGAACGAATTAAGTACTTAACCCGAGGTACCACTGTATAGAGTTTTGATACCCGTGCCAGCAGCCACCAAAAACGTACTGGGAATGGGGTCAGTCCACGTGGTGATGGGAAACTGCTAGGTAAGTGGATATTACAACTGGGTTAAAGCAAATGTTCAGAAGAAATACAACCTATTGTAGGAGTCATTTGATGGGTTACAAAGTGGGCTGTTTAAAATATGGCATCTTTTCTATATTTACTAATCAGAAAAACAGTACCTTCCAGAAAAGTCGATCTGTAGTCTACGGATTCACTTGAGACCATTTCGGCCGTAGGGCTTACACTCCTTGCACTCACAAGCCTGTCCAAATGAGGAGTGTGCACTCGTCCGTCATAGCGAACAATCTCTCCACCTAATTCTTAACATGTGGGAACACAAGAGAATGTCAGCACCAAGTTCTGAACAAACTTGCATTATCCTAGAAGTTTCAGTTATTTCACTGCTAGATTGTGTGGAGCAGCTGATGTTCTGTAGAGTATCTCTATTCCTCCATATAGCAAAAGAGAAATATATTTTGACAGTTGGTGCCAGACATATACAGACAACTGCCCACTCTGCATATTTTATCAGGGGACAACAGGATATTCTGTTTCCTACTGCTGTGCTGGAGAAGAGAATACTTTGCAGCAGGAGGGCATCCATACTGGTTAAAAAGTTTTGATGACAACTATGCATGCAGCCACATAAGCCATCATCAAGTACTCTGAACAAACCACGTGTATCTATAACAACCCTTGGCTTAGAAGAGAGTTGTGGGCCATGTATGACTTCCAGGCTCATCAATATTTGATGTAAATGTTGAAGAATGCCAGCTTTAAAAAATCTAATTAGTTATAACACACTTTTGCTACCCTTATGACTGGATTCTCTTCTCAGAACACCTATGTAGTGCTTTGTCTTCCTTCCTATCCTTCTTCAAAACCCACCTGCAGAATGCCATTGCTTTAACCTCCCCAACTGTGGCAAAGACTTAGACTCCAAGTAGACATAACCAGATTCACTCACTTTCACCTCTTGCTACCCACCCTTGCTTCTTCCCTGCTTCTTGTCCCCCTGTAACTTCCTTGGGGCAGGAAACTGTCTAGCTGCTAACTGAAATAGCAAATATGAAGAGGAACAACACCACCACCTTTGATTTGCTTTCTCTTTTTCCTCCACAGGAAGAGGCCAAACAGTAACAATAAGAGAATAACTGGTATGCACACGATTCCCGCAATGATTCCTGTGAAGCTCTGCTCGGGCACAATCAATACTTTCCCAATAACCATCGATGAAACCTCTTTCTGCCACTGAAAGATAAAAAAGGCAAAGAATCCATAGTTAGCTTTTAAAACTCCCATCAATAACAGAGCTCAATTTCATTTGGGGGACTGATAAGAGAACGTCACTGCCAACATACCCATGCAAGTCACACATGCTAGTCCTATCTCTCATCATTTCCTAACTTTTTTTTTATTCTCAAGGCCAGAGATTGATTGATTTTATTAATTTATATAATGCCTATTGTCACATTAGATGCCTTATTAGAAATAATAGAATAAATCTCCTTCTAACTACAGCACCAGCCAGAAACTGAGAGACAGATAAAAAAAGACAGACTTGGCAACATAGTGAAGAAGCCCTGACCCGTGAGGGACTAACATCTGGCTCCTTGGGTAGCCTTTTTCAGCTTAGGAGATTCAGCAACAGAGAAAATCTGAGCATTGGCAGATGCTTGTATCACCTTTGCATCTGCCACTTGAGCTGCAAGCTGTGAGGGACATGAACAGCATTCGAGTGAAGGATGCAAAAATGTTTACTTTAGCAGCCATTTCCAGCAAGAGATTCAGTTGCAGTGAGGCAGCTGGAACACTGGAAAACTAGAGAGTAGCTTAGATACCTCTTTGACAACTTTGGCTATACTCAAAATGCCACTGGCTAGAGCTTCAGTCGGCCTTCCTCCAGAGGACTCCTCAAATCAGTTGATAGTGGACTATGCTTGAGGTTAAGTGGGAGGGGGCATCTGGAAAGGTGGTGGGAATTTGGTCTATTATTGCTAGCAGGAATCCTAGTTGTTGTCAGGTACACTTTTTATAATACAGTGGTACCTCGGGTTACATACGCTTCAGGTTACATATGCTTCAGGTTACAGACTCTGCTAACCCAGAAATAGTACCTCAGGTTAACAACTTTGCTTCAGGATGAGAACAGAAATCGTGCTCCAGCGGCGCAGCGGCAGCAGGAGGCCCCATTAGCTAAAGTGATGCTTCAGGTTAAGAACAGTTTCAGGTTAAGAACGGACCTCCAGAACGAATTTAGTACTTAACCCGAGGTACCACTGTACTGGCCTCCCTATATGTACTAATATTTTACTCTGGCTGTGTAAGTAAGCAGTTACCAAGGTTGCATCCCTTTGTTAAAGAATAGCTAATGCCATTTGTGCTTCATCATGAAATCTAGCATCTTTTCAGGAATGTCCTTTAAGTTTCTATCGCACTAATGATTCTGCCTTACCAGTTCTGTTGTTGCCTTTCAGTGAGAAGATTGCAACAAGCAGCACTAATCAACCAGGAAATCCAAAGTATTTAGTGTCATATGACAGTATCTCAGTGAGTTGGAATGCACTTGGCAATCCTTCTGTCTTTTTTGGAATCCAGTCCAATTTGGAATGATAGATTTGCAAGTCTCCCTTTTATGCTGGGTGCATAAGCAATTTGCAAATAAGCAGAAAAATAATAAAGTAAACAAACAAAAACTCCTGCCACCTTGCATGCATTATTTCATGCAGGTTGGCCCCATTAATTTCCCACACTGAGAAATGCAGTTGGATGTGCACTGTGAATGTGCCAACATCTAATGCCTTCAGATATGATAACTAAATAATTTACAGCATTTATGTAACAAAGGCATGGATTCTGAAATTTTCAAAAAATATTTGCCAGGGCTATATAGTAAATTATAAGACAACAAAAAACATAGCTAAATGCTGACTTTTGCAAAGGACACTTCGATTAATAGTTGGCTTTCTTGAGCCTGAGCAATGACATCATACCTGCATACATGTTATCCTTTCTGTTCCTGAAAATATCACATCAACTCCTCCTTGGTGCAGAAGAGGTGATAGTACCAGAAGACAAAGCCATCTGTTAACCCCTAGCTCCCAATGTGTAATCTCAGGGGCCAAATATGTGCAAGTCTATGGTTGGATCACCTAACTTTTTAAAATTTAGAGCAGCTGTGTGTTGGCTCCAATCATAGCTGTCAACGTTTCCCTTTTTTTAAGGGAAATTTCCTTATTCCGAATAGGATTCTGCACAACAAAAGGGAAAAGTTGACAACTATGGCTCCAATGTTGATGAGAGTAGCAGAACTGGAAGGAGAAATGGGAGTTTATTCTTTATTCCCTCCATCATGGCTTTTTCCAGATATAAATAGTCAGAATGGGCTTTCTGCTTTCTAACAACAAATCTATCCATGGGAGATTTGTGAAAATGGAGGACTGAACACAATTCAGAGGGAAACATCAGGATTCTGCAGGAGTGTTGCAACCCCTCCAAACCTCAGTATATTCCTTAATCCAGGGGTAGTCAACCTTTTTATACCTACCGCCCACTAATGCATCTTTCTTGATGGTAAAATTTCCTTACCGCCCACCAGTGCTCGATGGAAGGAGGATTCAGCTTGTGCCATAGAACCCCTACCACCCACCTAGAATCCTGAAACGCCTACTAGTGGGCAGTAAGGACCAGGTTGACAACCCCTCCCTTATCAAAGGAACTGCCAGTTTAAGACCAGAGTTAAGGTTGTCTCATGTTGGCTCAAACTGGCGAGCTGAACAAGCTCAACTTGGAAATCAAAACATTGAAAAGCCAGCCTGGGATACTGCCCACGTTTGAACAGATTCAGCAATCCAGATATCAAAAATTATTAAAATATAAACCCCATGTTTTAGACTATCAAGATAACTTGTTCTTTAAAAAAAACTGGGCCATGAAAGCAGACAATTCACACATTCACCTGGAGATGACAACGCAACAGGGTAGTGTAATGGGAGATCTTTCCTGCCTTCATAACAATAAGTCTTAACAGTGGAGCAGACCATGAGAACACCCGATCGCTCAACAAGAATGACAACAAAAAGGTAGGGGAGGAGAGTCGTGGAAGGACCCAATTCATACCAAAGGCAGTGTGGTTAAAGGAAAACTTTGGCTGCTCTTCCACCAAGTAATTGCAAGTGCTGCTTCCAATGAAATGTTTAAACAGCTCAGATGAAGCATGATGTGTAAACACAAGGAACAAATTAGAACTTCAATTGTGCAAATATTATTAGTACAGAAGTGACATTTCAAACTGCACAACGTATGCAATGCTAGGGTAGGTATCTTACCACAATGTTTAGTTCATGGTTGGATTTTAGCAGCTCTTTAGGAACAGTACAGGAAACAGATTGAAACTTCAAAGTAATATTCTCACAGTTCTTGCTTCCAACTTTTAACACTTCACCTTTAACAGCTTCTGAGTCAATGTTATTACCCTGGGAAAAAACCAGATAAAAAGAATTGGAAACAGAATTACAAAAGAAAAAGAAGATAATAGGGAAGCTTTACCAAGCCAGGCTCATTTCCCCTTGCTAAACATTTTCATTAAGGAGATATAATAAAACAAATGACAGTGAGTGGTCATTGAAATGCATTGATTGCTTCCTGAGACTTAGAAACACACTGAGTTTCTGAATGGCAATTAGAATGCATTAAATCAAGTATCATTGCTTGCTGACAGTCTGGTTTTAGGGACCGTCTTCAAATGGCTAAACAAAAAAGTATCTGCCACTTCTACTCTAAACTGCATACAAATGCAACAAGTTGCTGAATGGCCATAGGAACCCCAGCCAGATGGGTAGCATATAAATAATAAATTATGATTATTATGATGATTATTGCTGTAGTTTGGATCCAGGCATATGGGCTTCAGGTGTTGTAAAACAATCCTAGGAATTCATCGAGATGGCTTGGATAGACTGAACTTTGATGAAATGCCAGGAGCTCCATTGTAAATCACAGATACATACAGGGAGAGCCTTATTTTCTTTCAATTTGGTAATACATAGCAACACTTTGGCACAATCCTATAAAGGAGTTCAGTAATTTTCCATTTATTACAACTGCAGAATAAATCCAGACAAATACTTGGGCTTCTTACTGGAAAAGGGAATGCCCTGGATCCTGAAATACTGTCTGTAGGTTTTAGTGCTTTTGAGTTGACACGCGTTCCCCAATCACAGTTATTGACTTGTTGGTCAACTGGTGCTACAATTACGTCTCCAGTGACTGTTTTTGTCCTTTAAGATGCTGTGCAAGGGGCCTTCTGAAGGCCTGATTTTATAACTCCCCTTTTGGCTGAGCCAGGCTTTTACCTTCCCCATACCTGGCGGGCGTGGCCTGGCTGAAATGGTTTTGTGGCCCAAATGTGGTCTGAGAGGTCTAAGTAGACCCATGGGCTGGTGGTTCTCCATCCCTAGCCTAGACAACGGATGCTTCTCTTTGTCTAACTGGCTAGATATGCATTCATTGCCTCAAAATGTGAAACTAATAAGGATTGTGGAGTTTTAGGTGGCCTAAAAATATATTTGTGGATTTTGGAGGAGAGAAAACCCCTCTTACTTCCCCTACAAAAACCCCAGACCTGCAATTTTACATGCTTCATCTGCTGTGGTAAAGAGAGTACCCTGTACCTGGCTGCCGCTTTAAATATGCCAGGGGCAGGAAGGGCACAGTCCCCGTGTCCTTGCCTCTGAGTGGCCTTGCAGGCAAGGCCAGCCCAGAAGGGAAGGCCCAGTGCGGACGGAGGTAGGTGGCACCAGGTGACAATCCCCTCCCCAAGCTACACAGGAAGACGGCAGCCTCCCAGGACTAATCGGAGCCATGCCATGTGGCACCCCCCCCCAAAAAAAGAGCCCCATGTGAGCAGATATTCTGTGTCTGCTTATCCCAGAAGCAATAAAAGTTATAGCAATTTTTAGATTCCCCGTAAGAGTGAATGGGGAACACAGAGCTTCATTTTCTGCAGAGTAGCTCAGAACCCAAATCATAAGTTGACAGGACAGAACAATTCAGATTTTTTTAAAAGCATAGGTAGAAGATAAATGTTGGGGTCCCATGTGCAGCCATACGTCAGCCTGACTTTATCTAAAGTCACAAAGACAGACTTTTAAGATGGGGATGTCTATCATGGACCTTTTGCAATTCTTCGCTGAAAACCAAAACAACTGTCCAGATAAGTTGCCTAAGAGCTGCGGGATTTTTTTCTTCTTCAAGTGGTGGCGGTGGCATAAAGTACCCTGTTCTCTTTGAGTGAGGTAAAAAGAACCTTTTGGTCCGAATATGTTCACTTGCTGAAAGGAAAATGTGCCGCATTAGATTAGTCTTACTGAAAAACCAAGTGATAAAGGCTCCTCTATTCTTCTGACACTAATTAAGAAAACAGATAAAAGAATTTTGGTTTGCTAAGAACTGTTTGTTCACTGAACCAAGCGCTCATTTAATTTCATGCTGTGCTTGCTTAATTACTGGATGACAAAACGTGATTATGAGGCATATAAACTTGTCTCTGGTTTTTTTGTGTGTATATAAAGCTCAGAATGCTGCCAATTCGGCCTACAGTGACCTTTTGACAGAAGGAACACAAGTTCTCAAAAGCTGGCCTATAGTTTATGAGTGCCTCTCACTTAAGAGTTTGATTTGTGGGGGAGGAGACTGAATAATAGTTTACCCTATGATGCACTTCTCATTTTAAGTAGGGAACTTACCACTGATATTTAAAACACGTACCTAACACTAGTGCAAGAGCTTAGTGCAGGATACATACTGTTCACATGTGAACTATATTTGGAAGTGAACTGTATTCGGCCAAAGTGAACTATATTCGGAAGTCTGTAGGGAGTTATTTAGGATTAAGTGCTGAAATTGCTTACAAAGCGTGTTCTCCTTCATGGAGAGCATGTGTTGCGGTGGGGGCCGCCAGGACACTCCAAAGTTGGGGGGCGGGCTAATTGATCGTTGGCCACAGATACGATTGGGGCTTCCCTTGTTGTTGGGAAGAAGTTAATGTTGCCATTTTTTGATTGACAGCCAGAAATAGTAAAACTCCTTGCACGAGGCTAGGGCTTCCTCTTTTCGCCCGTGCATCAGATTGCCCGTCCCTCCCTCCCTAGAATAGGGTTGTTCGCTTTGACCTTGCTATGCCTGTCATGGGGTCGTCTGCTTTGGAGCGGGGGCCTGGTAGGAATTTTGTCCATCTGGCTGATTGGCTGGGGCCATTTGGTTTTTGCCTACTGCGTAGCAAATCGTCACAACTTGTAAGGTTCGCGGTTAGGCATTGGTTTATGGTTTGGTTGGTTGAGGGGCATGGATTGGCTGTGCCTGCCCCTCTAATGCTGCTGCTGCAAGGGATTCCGTTAAAGGAATTGGGGGCTAACTATTGCTTGTCCACTCTGTCAAGGGGGCTCGGGCCATAGCAATGAGCTCCTGGTTGCATTTGGGGTGAGGGCAGGTTCCCTGCTCTGCGTAACCCCCAAGTGTATTCCCCTATTCTGACTTTCGCATTGTGCGGAATGTCAGTCTGTCCCCCATGGTGGGGGCAGATAGTCGCAACCAATGCCTACGCAACCACTCACAAATTTGTATTTTAATAAAGTTGTGGCCAAAATTATGCCAAAAATCTTAAAAAAAAAATTCTGTGTGATGTGTGAGTTATTGGGGTGGACCTGGGGACCTCGACACGCAACTACAAAATTGCTGACAAAGGCACAAACATGGGTAAGGCTTGACATTACTCCTTAACCAGGTTTACTTTTGTTGCCAACTGAATCACCGTGAGTTGGAAGAAAGCAAACACAAACGAGGATCAGTTTTAGTTATCACATGTCAAAATGTCAGTGAAATCTACCAGGCTTCATTTATCCAATTGCCCAACACGGTCTGAAGTTGTTCATTTCTGCCTCTGTGTCCTGCTCACAATTACTAGTGGACCTGCCCAGTGCTAAAGTCTGCTTCCTGGGATGTAAAACTGTTTAGCAACCTTTTTAAAGAAATGTGGTGTGTTTTTTTTTAAAAAAAGAAAAGCCAGTGGGTCCTTATAACTGACAGCAGAGTTCTAGACCTGACCCAGTCTTGGTTTAAAGATGTATTGCTACTCAACAACACAAGTTCTTGGGCAAGCACTTGTAAAAATATAACCAAATTCCTTACTGTTTTACAGGCATATGCATGTCTGTTAACAGAAACCAGGGCTTTTCTTCTAGAAAAAAGGTACCAATACTCACTATGAAGTTGTTACGTAAGTGCCACACTTTAAACTAGTACTTTTCTTCTAGAAAAAAAATGGTGCTGGTACTGACAGAAACTAAATATACATGAAAACCTAAATTTAACCCAAGCTTCTCTTGTCCCATCTGTATGCCAGTCAAAATTATATCCACATTGTTGTTTGCTTCAGATCCTCAATGGTTCCAGACAAGTTTCCCAGAATTCTTTGGGGCGACATAGGCAAGCTCATTTACCACATTTAAAACCAAACAGCCCTTACCTTAATCACTATATTTTGGTTTCCCTTGGAAATCACCACAGGTTTTGAGGAAATGGTAAAGACCGGGTCGTTCACGTAATCAAAATTAAACGCAGGTGAGATGACTCCATCAAATATGAATAATACTTTTGTCACAAAAGGTGGTGTCAGGTTATAGGATCTTAGCATTGGAGTTGTGCAGCAGATCATTTCAGCATTAGAACGATGATTACATTCCTAAAATAATAAGGGGGGGGGAAGAGGTATTAGATGTTTACATGCCTAAAATAAAAAAAGGAAACTGAATAAGTAGACAATTGAGTATCACAACATTTTATATGACTTCAACTTTTTGTTGATTTCTGCTTTCAGAGAATTGTCCCAATTATAGCTTGCATATTCTTTAAACATAGCAACAATATAGTTTTCCATTATAAAACTTCACACTCACTTAAAAAAATTGTAAGATTAATTCTAATCATGGACATACTTTGCAACACTCACCTAGTGATGTTACATAAACCGGGCTTAAGCAAGTTATATTAGGGGCATATCTCTCTCTCTCTCTCTCTCTCTCTCTCTCTCTCTCTCTCTCTCTCTCTGTGTGTGTGTGTGTGTGTGTGTGTGTGTGTGAAAGTCTATGGATGTGTGTCTTGGACACTCAGTGTTGTCTTCTACTCTTATGTCCAGCTACAGTGTCCAATACTCCTACCATCTTGGGAAATGGTTCTTACGTTGAAAACTCTGGGAAGTTGTAAATTCTGGTCTTATTTCAACTGGTACAGGTTACTTTGTGCACCAAGGGATGGATGCTTAAATGAGATCCAACACATTAACACAAAAACATGTGCCCACTTTCAGTACACACTGAGCTTCTAAACCTGTTGATTTCCACGTTTGTTTCAATAGAAAAAATATAGGTCTTTATTTCAAGATCTGACAGCTCCATAGAAGCAAATAGCACAACCCGTACCTGCAAGAAGTAGACCCATAAGAAATTGCTCAAATGGCCAAGTCTGCAATGTAAGGAGGAGTACTTTTCTACTTAAAACACATGGGAATGTCAAAAAAGAAGAAGAAAGAAAGTGGAAGAAGAGGATTTTAGTCTCATTTTACCCAAATGTAGCTATATATTTTTTCTGTGACCAACTGTAAAGGAGATGAATTTCTTTGACCCTACCTACATCAAGCTATATTCTATCTTTATCACCAAACTCTGAATATAATTGTACATTGCGGCAGCCTTTGGCTATGTGCAATAAAACTGACTGACTGACTGACTGATTTATTGACAGTTAAAGCGGTTGTCTTTGTACTGCAATGCTGGATCACAAGCACATACACACGCAAGTTGTTTATGTATGATAAATGGTAGGGAACCGAGACGATAGTCAAGAGTCGACAGTCAAGTGTCATATGTATATTTCTCCCCCCACCCCAATCTAATTGGGGAAATGAGCCTATAACCAATTTGCACAAATGCAAAGCATGCATAAAAAAATAGAATGCATGTTGTAGTAGCTCTGTCAGACTCTGTTGCCAGCTTAGAAATTCTGGTGTGCTTTCTGGCTGACTCAGGGCCAAACTACATACTGTGCTGGGATAACCACAATTGATCAATCTTTCTTTATTAAATGCAGCTGCAGGAGTTGTGGGCAGTGGTGTATTAAGTTATTGGGATGAAGTAGTAGCATGGAGGGGTGGAGGGCTTTAGCTCCTTCTGCAGTCTAAAGCACACAAACACATTTGATCTGCTGAGGGAAATACAAGTGCCTGTGTTTCCCCCCCATGGAGAAAATAGCAGTTTGCACATATGTCAGTTTGTGACCGAGAGATCTGCATTTAGAAAACAGCATGGGGGGGAAGGGGTTAAATGCCTGGAGCTTCTGTCCAATCAGATTAGCAGCCACTCCCTAATGATGCATTTATTTAAAAAGAAGAAGTCAAGAGATCAGACCAAGATCTTCCAGAAAAAAACACACAGTTTATCTCATAGAACTCTAAACCTCTGCCATTTTATCTAAACTCATGTGTACAAAAAGCATTTCTAGAATTAATCGGAGGCTGTTGGTTTGTATGCCCATGGAAAATTCTGGCCCAGTTGCATCATTTTTCACGTGAAAGAACAGCACAAATAGTCCATGGCTGAGGACTGTGGTCTTTCATTCCGTTGAAGGCTGGAGCGGAAAGGAAAATAACCCAGCAATGGAATTCAGTTAAGACAATGGAAGAAACATTCCAGACTACTGCCAAAAATGCTACGGGCATCTCAAACTCAAAACTGGCAGCAGCTGGGAATGTTTTCTTCCCCACTGTCCTACCTAAAGTATTGCAAATCATACATTTGAGGCGCCAGGCTTTGGGAAGGAGGTGCGAGGGCTCGGAGATGCTGCAGGAACCCTCACACCTTCTTCTCAAAACCCAGCATCTCTGAGAGGTCCAGTGTTGTCCTTAGGTCAGGTCTGCATGTGCAGCAGAACAAGGTAATATAAAGGACAGTACTGCTTAGCCTGCAGGTGGGAGTCATCACTTTTTAATGTTATCCAGAAAAATCCTAGCTTAGCCAGCTTTGTAAATATAAGCATAAGTCCATAAAAGTTACTAGCCTGCAATTCTTCTTACTCCCACTGCAGGCTGGCAGAAGAGGAACAAACACCTCTGTCCTTCTAGCAGCAGTTGACTGCATTTCTATGCTGGGCACAGAGTAGGAACAGAGTACTCTGGTCCTCCTTTGCCAGCCAGTTCTCTCAGATGCATTGAATTTCATGCACTTGCAAGAATTCCTTCTTGCTTATGGCTACCAGGCTAGTGCCGAAATATAAGGTTTAGCTCAGTCATCTGTTTGCTGTGCTGGTTTTCTATATGAAAGCCATTAAAAAACCCCCATAATAGAACATCCATTAATTAATTTATTAAAAATTAAGTTATTTTCCCCAAGCTGCAGAGTGCAGGTAATTCCCCCACTCAGTTCTGTGGCATGTGTGGACCAAGCCTTATTAATAAGAAAACAGATATTGTTCCATAATTTTGCACACTTCTTTTATGGTGAGCTATATGTATGCCTCAAGGGAGCACACACAGATTGTAGGCACTAAGCGCTTAAATTAAATGCTTGTGTTGGCAATCATAAACATAGGGTGTAAACCCTATTGAAACAGTGGGACTGACTTCTGAGTAAGCATGCATAGGAGTCTGCATGTAAATATGTTGTGTTCCGTTTACATTAAATAGAATGAAATAATACTAGCAAGTCATAGATTAAGCATGTAACTACATTCACGTTTGCTGCAATGGCCTCAGACAATTATATCCCTTTTCATTAATAACTACTTTAAAAGATACCTATATTCCTATTTTATATATGTAGGTGATTATACACAGGAGCATTTGTATACATCAGAACAGATCCTGGTAATCATACTGATTTCATTAGCGTACATTCATTGCACATCTAATCAACTTCAGAGTACCAATGTTTTTTAAATTAATAACAGTGACACTTATAACCTAGTTTGTGGGCATCTATTAGAATAGGGTCTATAGCTCTTTACTTTATCAGGCCAGTCTCAAACAAAAGATGCTTTCAGAGAACGATAAAAAATAAATAAATCTAATAATACTCTTTAGTGGTGATGCAATGTGACTGATTGGGAAGGTCAAGAGAAATTGCATTTGTTGTGCCCTTATTGCTAGGTAATTTGACATGACATTCTTACTCTGAAATTGATTTTAGAAATTGAAAAATGTGGTGCTTTTCATGAAATACTGCATTGATAATCTGTAAGAAAAAAAATCCAAATTCATCTGATCAAGACTAAATTAACATACCACCTATTTTATCTGGCTTTTAAAAGACATTTTCCTTGAACGTTTCCACTGTATTTCAGGTAGTGTTTCTTCTTCGTTGGAAAAATATATATGTAAGTATTTACAAAAAGTTGAGTACTGCTTAAATATGTGTAGCATTTAAGTGAGTTGAAGGAAAGAAGGAAACCTTCTTCAAAAATACACATGGTTTACAATATGAAGGCCTATGTATTTTTGCCTCAACCCTAATTGTGACCTATGAGGCAATGAAAGCAAGCCATGGCCGATAAAACCTGAACTCCACTATCTAACTTGATTTTTAAGAAACCTGCACAACAACAGGATAAATGTGGAAGAAGATCTGTGTGCTTTAGGGTAGCTGGTAGCTGACCCAGATAAAAGCAAGGGGTAAAAAGGTGGAATGTTATAGCATCTCGACCGTCATGGCAGCCCAGAGGATAAATGGCCTTTCATAGAGAATTTAAAGCACGGATGCCTAACAATGTGAATGGGAAGATTTAGGTGATCAATAACAGACATGGAAAAAGGTAGACGGAAATAAAAAGGAATAGTGTTTGGCCTAGACAGATGCATCCAACTGCTAAGATGTCTAAGCTAAGATCTGTCATGTGATTCTGAGCATTCCAGTTTCACCAGAAATGAAAGAGTGAAGGAAATGACAGTGATGACAAGTGGACGTCTAATGCAGAAAAGGGGTGGTGGGGTGGTGGTGGTTGCACACACTGAAAGGGCTCTTTCGGATGTTAATGATCCTGCCTTGTTAAAACATAGTTTGGGAAACTAGGAACAGGTATCAGGCCAAAGTGAACACTAGCTTCACACATTTGCTGCCAAGGAGTGTGGTGGAGTCTCCTTCTTTGGAGGTCTTTAAGCAGAGGCTTGACAACCATATGTCAGGAGTGCTCTGATGGTGTTTCCTGCTTGTCAGGGGGTTGGACTCGATGGCCCTTGTGGTCTCTTCCAACTCTATGATTCTATGATTCTATGTATTTCCACCCATGCTGGCTTCAATTTCCCTATACACACTTCTCCACGACAATGACACTTCTCCAACAAGAATAAAATGCAGCCTACATGACAAAGAATTTTTCTACATGCTTGGCTGGTCTTAATATATTTTGTGGTATCTGAAAGCTCAGCTGGCATATAGGCCTGCACTGTCATGCCTGTTTGCCCAAGTACATCATCAAACCCTTTTAGAGACTTTAAAGAAAGCTAAGCCCACCATTGCAACTAGCTGCGGTCATCTTTAACGCAAAAGGCTGCATCGTTCTGTCAGTTAATCAGAAACTAGAAGATATATAGAGATATGCAGAATAAAAATCAACATCTCAAACAATTCAAATTTTTAAATGCATCTTCAGCTACCTGAAGATAAGTCCCAATGAACACAGTAAAACTTACTTCTGCGTAAATTTGCACAGGATCGTGCTGCATGTTCTGTTTGAAGGTATGCACATATTAATCTAAAGTTAGCACTTATGCTACACAGGGGTCAGCAACCTTTTCCAGCCGTGGGTCAGTCCACCGTCCCTCAGACCATGTGGTGGGCCGGACTATCTATCTATCTATCTATCTATCTATCTATCTATCTATCTATCTATCATCTATCTATCTATGGGGGTGAACAAATTCCTATGCCCCACAAATAACCCAGAGATGCATTTTTTTAAAAAGCACACTGTCAGGGGTTTAGGAGCAGAGGCACGGGCAAGGGAGGAAACAGAGAGCGAAGGGGAGGAGGCAGAAGAAAAGATGAGTGATGACGACGACCCGAGATCTCCTAGTCTTTCTAGTGAATCAGAGGATTCACAGAAAGGAGCACCAGTGGCCAGGGCAAGGGGGGCACCCCAGGAAGATAGAGCCAGAGGGGACTCAGGGGGGAGCAGCTGGAAATCGGGACCAGCGTCACCGCCAGGAAGCAGGGAAGAGGAAGGGAGCCAGGGGGGAAGCGCTGGCAGCTCACCACAGGAGGGAGGGCATGAGTCAGGAGTGGCCACACCTCCATCGGGGAGCGAAGAAACGGTTAAGAGGAAAGTGGAAGGTTGGGCGCGCGCGCCAAGTTCAAATGCAGAGGAAGGCGGCGCAGTAAGCAGCCCCGAAAGGGAACCAGGTCCTAAAGCCCGGCGCAAGGAGGCAGGAGGGTCCGGGTCAGCGTCAGAAGAATCCCGGAAGGAAGAAGCCCCGGGGGGTAGAGGGACCCAGAGGAGGACAGTCAGGCGGAAAAGGTGGAGCAAGGCTAGGATATTAAGTTGGTGCACATGGGGCGGAGACTCAGACGGAGCTTCGCCGATCTAGCTACTAGACGTAGAGTTTGCGCGCAGCAGCGTGAGAATGGAAACTGTAATTCAATAAAGACTTTTACTTAATGATCGCTGGCTAGCGTGATCCTCTGTGAGCTAGGATCTTCAAGCAGCTCTGACACACACATTCTACATGTAAAAACACGCTGATTCCCAGACCGACCATGGGCTGGACTGAGAAGACGATTGGGCCGCATCCGGCCCACGGGCCTTAGGTTGCCTACCCCTGTGCTACAGACTTACCACAGTAAAGTTCTTTCCCAGCTTAGGGACCGTTACCACCATCTTTGGAGAGTGTGCTGAATTCAGATTGATCCCCTGAGCTGTAATTGTGCTTCCACCACTGAGGAAAAGAAATAGAAACAATATTCATATAAACAAATACCATTCCAAAATGTATTTTCATTTTCTTAAATATCAATATGTTATTTAGACTCAACAGATTAAAAATGGCCTTGTGAAAGAAATGAACACAAAATCAGAAACGGCAACCCTACCTATATAGGCCAGTCCCCTTTACTCCCTACAGTGGCCTTTGATTCCCACTTCAACCACTGTGTAAGGTTGATTTGATTTCCCCCACCTTGTTCCTGATGTAGATCTTCACTGACCCCTTCTTTCCTGGCCAGGTAAGGCACTATTCTGTGGTTCACTTCAGGTGACAAAATGTCTAGGCTCCCATATATGTGTGTATGAGTGCGAGAGAGACGCCTCATTTGGACATAATGCTAAACTATAGTTAGTGTTATGAGACTGAGCTTATGCAGGGCTTAGGCTCACACCTCTTCCTCTTACTCCCAGCTTGGTCATGAGAAGTTAGAAAACTTTCACTTTTCTTTTAGATTAACTACATCTTACTGTGTTGTGCAAACCTGGACAAGCTGTGGTTATCTCAGCTAGGGTTAGATGAAGCAAGCCAACTTCAACCCATAGTTTATGAAGCTGACCTATTTTCTACTAACCATAGCTAAGGTAAACCACAGTCTAGGATTCAGATGATATGCTAAACTACAGTTTATCTAAAACTGAAGTAGAAGCTCTGTATTTCCTCTTCATGGCTACACCAAAGGAGAAGGGGCATGCGAGGGGGTGTGCAAATTCAAAAGGCTAATTCACACAGCACTAAAGCACCAGTTAGCATAATAGTCATATGCAGCCAATATGTGTGAACGGAGACTGTAACAGCATGATGGGCTTAGGGTTTCTAAATTGTCAATAAAACCCCTTTCATTTTGGGGGAAGGTAGTGGAATCCAAATTATATAAAACTGCTTGGCATATTACCCAGGAATAAAAATGCACATCCATTTGGGAGATTTGGTAAGCTGTGCCACTCTTTGCTCATTCTTTCCTATGAATATATTTACTGGAAATTTCACTCACCTAAGAAAGGATTTGGCAGGATAAAGTTTAGAAACAGTAGGGTTTTCTCTGTATGTAAAATGACCTGCTGAACGAACCGCTGAATCGATTTTCATTCTGACATGACACTCTGACACTTCTCTTTCTGGAGCAGTGTAGCACTCTATGGTATTATCAGACACTCTGCAGAAGAAAAATCCAACGGGGAAAATGTTTGGTATAAATGCTATTGGAAAATACATGCTGTATATTTTCTAAAACTAGCCAAGTCCCACTTAAGAGTAAGTTCACTGAAATTAATGGGCCTAAGTTAGTTATTAAATTACATAACATTGGCTACAACCCCCTAACTTGATATCCTAGTTCTGAAATTAAGCCACCACTTTCCAGTTTGGATGACACTGTGGCTTAAACTCTGAAACTTTTTGGAGTTTGGCACATCCATTACACAATGCCAGTTCCCAGACAGAAATCAAAATGAACTGCATCTCTCCATGTGTAAATATACTTCCAACATTCCATCAGACTATCAACATTTTCTGGAATCATACTCTAGCCCATGGGTAGGCAAATTAAGGCCTGGGGGCCGGATCTGGCCAAACCGCCTTCTAAATCCGGCCCACAGATTCGGTCCGCGAATCTGCGTGTTTTTACATGAGTAGAATGTGCCCTTTTATTTAAAATGCATCTCTGGGTTATTTGTGGGGCCTGCCTGGTGTTTTTGAATGTTTGAATGTTGAATGTTTTTGAATGTTTGAATGTTGAATGTTTTTGAATGAGTAGAATGTGCCTTTTTATTTAAAATGCATCTCTGGGTTATTTGTGGGGCCTGCCTGGTGTTTTTGAATGTTGAATGTTTTTGAATGTTTGAATGTTGAATGCTTTTGAATGAGTAGAATGTGTGCTTTTATTTAAAATGCATCTCTGGGTTATTTGTGGGGTATAGGAATTTGTTCATCCCCCCCAAAAAATATAGTCTGGCCCCCCAGAAGGTCTGAGGGACAGTGGACCGGCCCCCTGCTGAAAAAGTTTGCTTACCCCTGCTCTAGCCCGACTTAAAAATGGAACTGGGGGAAAGTGGTACCCAGAGCATCTTCTGGAAACAAAGTAAGCAGGCTTCAATTTGGGACACAACTACGAGGAGGCAAAACTCATCCCTCATCCCTGACACTAGGTTCACCAAGCACAGGTAGCCCCCTCCCACATATTCCTGTGTGCACCTTCCACACAAATGCATGGCTGTTTTTCCACTCCTGCTGGAAAATAATGTCAGGTGCCATAGACATCTGGCCGGCCACTGTGAGAACAGAATGCAAAACAAGGTGGGCTTGATGCAGCAAGACTTGTATTGTGTTCTTAATAAAAAATGCACTTGGGAGACAACACTAGAGTGAGGGAAAGTTGTTTCCACCGCCATAGATAGTATGTGAGGCTAGACACCATCGGCCAAAAACGTAAGAAAAACAGGGAGAGATAAACAGAAATGCACTTTTGTGGGGCTCTGCAATACACAGACCTCTCTTACACACTTAAGGCCATAGATTGTCTATACTGCACTAGTTAACTTCCTGTTGAGAAAATAATAATGCACTGTTTTCTTCTTGGATATACAGACAAGTAATTCAGTAAATAAAGTTTGAAATTTCTGATTCTTTCTATCTTAATGCTTCTGAGTTCTGATATCAGTTTCTATTGCTGCTTTTGATTTATATGCTTTATGTTTTTTCATGTACCACCCTGGTCACTTTGGGTTGAAGGGCGAAACATAAATCTAATGGAACAGTACTAATAAAATAACAACAGCCTGTACATTAACAACACTGAAAACATTGTTTCACGTTATACCTTGTCAATCTGCATTGTTTACTACCAACATAAATCTCTCGAGTGTTCCCGCTGCTTAGGTATTCCCCAGTTAAAGTCAACAGTGTTCCACCAAATCTTGGACCATAGGTGGGTGAGATGCTTCTTATTATGGGATCCTGTCAAGTAAAAAGAATGCAGCTTGTTAATTAAAAAAAAAGCGAAATTAAGAATCATATTAAAAGAAAACATGCATAATGAGGTCATCATACTTAATAATAAGAAGTAGCTTTTTTAACGGTTAACACAGGGGTGGGGAACCAGAGGTCCAGGGGCCAAATGTCCCTCTAAGACTGGACCTCAAGACCCTCCCTAGGCCATACCCTACATCAGCACCCCACCCCCTGCTCACCAATCCTGCTCTGCACCATACACTAGTGCTTTTGTCTAGCTGGACTGTAAACTGTGTTAGCGCTTTCTTCTTACCAGGAGGCAGGTTAGCAACATGAGTGTTAGGAGTGTATGCATAGAAATATCTTGTCTTCTTCATGGCCTTTCTAAGCAAAGGTACGAATCACATCCATGCCCCCTGGAAGGTTTCTCACAAGAGAATGCAGTCCTCAAGCTGAAAAATGTTTCTCGCCCTTGCTTTTAACACTTACCACGTAAGAGAAGGTATTAAAAGTGGCATTAGCTTGTCCATTTGAAACGACGCTTGATACATTAAAACGTGCATTCGTTACATCGCCAAGTGTGCACTCCAACCTTCAACAACAAAGCAAAAACATTCTTTCTAATTATGTTATAAATATAAAATAATCACCCAAGCATATAATAATAATCTTCATTTTTAAAAGTTTTTATAGCTTTCCCTGATGCATAATGTTAACTTATTATTTTATTAAATCAGTAATTATAGATAGCCCTGAAGCTGCAGATATTTTGCCAATAATTTATGATGTACCTCTGACTTAGTGCGTGGAGGGGGAGAGAGATGAGAACACATTCCAGTTTCTATGTAAACACACTTTTAAATATATATATTTTGCTCCAAACAGTGGGTGAAAGATCAACAAAACTTGTCTCTTACAAGAGCTCTGCCCTAACAGATGTTACAGTGGTAAGAAAAACTTCCTTGGGTGTTCCCAAGAGTATCACAAAAAGTACGTGTTAGGACAGCTTTATCAGGGATTTATCAAAAGGAATGATATGATGAGGCTTGTATGAGCCACTCAAAGAAAGCAAGTCCTTTAATGACATCATCCTTACAGCTATGCCAGAACACAACCCCAAAAGGTAAAATGTTAAAGATGTAAATTCAGAAGTAGCTGTTAATAGTCACTTTCTGTGATCCTAAAGTACTAATTGGAACCAACTGTAAGAATTGACAGGAACCAAACAGAACTAGTTTGGGACCTGAACTATATATTTGTGCTGGGTTTCTTCCAATGGTGCTACAGTAATGTTTTTAACTGTCAGCTTTAACTGTCTATGATGCAGCAGCAACATCTCTTCCCAAGAGGAGATGCATGGGTTCTGCTGTTGAGGACTCTGTAGTCCAAGGTGGTCCAACTCGCAGACCTTTTTTTGGAAGCTCTCAGAAGTCACCCAGAAGAAAAGCGGCTGTGAGTCTTTCCAAACAACCAAATGCTACCACCGCCATTGCCCCCTTGGAGAGCCAGGGTATGGAGCAGCTCTCACTGCTATGCAGGGGTACTAGAGACCAAATTGTGCTGTGGGTTAAACCACAGAGCCTAGGACTTGCCAATCAGAAGGTCGGCGGTTCGAATCCCTGCAACGGGTTGAGCTCCCGTTGTTCGGTCCCTGCTCCTGCCAACCTAGCAGTTTGAAAGCATGTCAAGTGCAAGTAGGTAAATAGGTACCGCTCCAGCGGGAAGGTAAACGGCATTTCTGTGCACTGCTCTGGTTTGCCAGAAGCGGCTCAGTCATGCTGGCCACATGACCCGGAAGCTGTATGTCGGCTCCCTTGGCCAATAAAGCGAGATGGGCGCCACAACCCCAGAGTCGGCCACGACTGGACCTAATGGTCAGGGGTCCCTTTACCTTTACCTTTATGGAGCATGACATTTCCCCTCTTCCTCCTTTATGGCCCAGCACTGTACTACAACCAGAGTTTATTGGTGGTTTTCATCCTCAAACAAAGGACGGCTTGTGTAAGCAGAAGTGAGAGATGGGAGCGGCAGATCAAGGTTTGTGGCAGCCAGCACCCATCCTCCGCTGAGACAGCCTTTGGTCTGAGAGGTTGGACTGCCATGCTGTAGACATGGTCAACATTTCCTACCTCCACATTCTAGATACTGTATATTGGTACACCAGATTGGTGCAGAGCCAGTCCACATGGCTAGCTAATTGGCTGGGAATCTACATTTGGCAGGGTATGTTAGTAACAGACCTTTAAATCTTTTTAAATCCCCACTGAGATAAAAAACGGCACTCATATGAAATAGGCAGTTCATGCTATACAGAACTAGGTTAACAGACAACAAACACATGTAAATAATAATAAATAAAATAAAGTGCTACCGAGAACTATTGACAGAGTAAGAGCTATGAGCTGGTGGTTGCACCATCTTTCAGTGACACAGTTTGCCACCCACCAACATTTACTACTGAATATCTCACTTCAGTGACAGACGGCCAAAGAATGCATGGCACAAGTTGGTGGTGGTGTTTTCCATCGCCCATGTGCCTTGTGATACTTGCTTATAAAGACAGCGTTGATCTCTTACTTGTTTTTGTCGCTAGCTTTGACATCCAGAATGCACTGCTGTCCCCCAATAAGAACCGAAATTTTTTTAAGATTGAGCTTGTTGTTTTTGCTGAACCCAAAGTCCCACCCACACAGGGTCAGTCTTGTTACACCATCAAAAGCTGCGCTGTTTGGAAGAATCTGAAAAGGGAAAAAAAAATAGTAACACACTTAGGATTTCTGATGGGCTTTGAAGGTGTTTTTCAAAGGGGAAAATAATGGGAGAAAATAATTTCTTCTGCTGGAGAGTACCCTACCCTTTATCTTAATTGTTCCTCACCTTTCATTCATCACAGTATGAGCATTCTCAGACAGTAGCAATAAATAACCCAGCCACTGCTCGAAAGCTCTGAATTATTATGTTTAGGGGCACTGAACAAGCTCTGCATTGTAATAGTCTTTTTAATACCCCTTTAGCTTGTCTTTTATGTCTTCCTTGTGGTATGTAGAAGAATACAATGCACTTATTTTATTAGAAGTAAGATAGTGAATAAAAGAATATCAGTAACTTATTTCACCAACGTGATGAAAAGGCAAGAATTCATGGAGATGATAGCTTCAAAGACATCTAAATCAAACATTGCCTTGGGAGCCACAGAATTAGCAGGGCTTCTACAATGCTTTGGCTGAATTGATATCATTTGGTTACTTCTACATTTTCAAGTTAAAAATAAACTACCTTGCAGCAATGTAGTGACAATCCAAAAAGGAAGCGCTCTTCCCCCTCCCACAACCTTCTATATATTGTAAATTGTGTTGTAAATATAACAATGGTGGGAAAAATATATGAATACTATGGAAGTTGTTCAAATTTCAGCAAGGCACTGTCAATAAAATCTGACAATGCTTTTAAGGCATATATAGACTTTTAACAATAGCATCTGAGTTTGCAAACATTCAAGCCCCCGGGCTAGAGAACAAAAGAATTAACTTATGCTTGTGATGGAACTACTAAAGTGACTTTGGCTTAATATTTTATAGTGAGAGTTATTTTATTCCTAAGAAGCAGCACAATTGTGTCTTTCATCATGAATCCTGCTTCTTCATGTTGCATCTGAAAAGGACATTTCTAGTAAAATACTCAGGTTACTGTACTCTTTGAACATCCAAAAGGAACTGGCACATTTCATTTAAACTTTATTGACTTGGCTTAATGCTAGAAGGATTTAGGAAATAAAATGCCAAGGGCGAAGTGGGTATTGTGAACATGCTGCACAAATTAAACCATATAAATAGTGAAACAATTGATCCTAGGGAAAATGAGACAATGAATTAAATCCAGAGCCTACTAAAGTCCATTTGGAATCTACTCCAGAGTCATCTTTATGTATATGCCGTATTTCCTCAATGTCATATATTACTCTCCCTTGTGTAAACAAGACTCTAGAGTTTGTTGGTCTGCAAAACCTTCTATCAATGACAATGAGGCAGAGGGCCTTCTCAGTGGTGGTGCCCGCCTTGTGGAATGCCCTCCCATCAGATGTCAAGGAAATAAACTATCTGACTTTTAGAAGACATCTGAAGGCAGCCCTGTTTAGGGAAGTTTTTAATGTTTGATGCTTTATTCTGTTTTTAATCTGTTGGGAGCCACCCAGAGTAGCTGGGGAACCCCAGCCAGATGGGTGGGGTATAATTTTAAATTATTGTTTTTATTGCTATTATTTAGCCATGCTAATGAGCAGGGCATCCTGGATTTACAGAAGCCACCCCAGCTTCTGATGCCAATCCTAGATGTCCCTTTTTGGCTCCCTCCGCTTCCTCCTCCGCAGGCACTGCCTCTGCCACATTCTCCCAGGAACCAAAAGAACTCAAAACCCAAAGATGTTTGTGTGGTTTTTGTGCCATGCTCTCCTATTCCTCTGGTGCTGCTTCTGGATGTAGGTGCGTGTGTGGCACATGTGTGTGTGGTGGTGAACAGCAATGAGTAAGGGCAGCCAGTGGTAAGATGAGGGGGGAGGCGGTATGTAAGGGTGGCTGGTGGCAGGATGGTGAAGGGGTGGGGGGTAGAGGCAGTGATTGCAGCGTATAAAAGCAGCTGGTGGAGTGATGTTGTGGGAGGTCATGTCCCAATCTTCCCTCCCAGGAGGTTGGAGGGTATGTACTTAATATTAAGTACTGCTGCTAAATAACTACAAGTCAGGCTCCCCCCCCCCCAGCCAGAGCTCACCGGAACTCAGTTCCAGCACCTACTCAGGTGGGCACCATTGTCATCATGCCACCATGAAAGGAGGCATCCACGGTGATTTCCAGCACCTCTTTTTCTAGAAAAATAGCACCGAGAGACATTTTGAGAGATTTTCCCAAGCCAAACAAGTATAGCTGCTCATAGAGGTGCAAGTATAGCCGCTACATGAACATTTATAGGGAAGCCCAAGTTTTATTTCAATAGAATTAAGTTTCATTTGTGCCTTCCATAGTTGTACATTTCTATTTTACATGAAATAGGGAAGTTCAGATATTTTGTGGGCTTTTTTCTTTCTTTTGCTTATTTAGAGAGAAACCGTTTTGACTGCGAAAGCCGCCGCACCTAGGAATGTGATCACTGTGACCAAACATTCTGGGAAAGTGTGTGGCCTATTTAAAGCAAAGGTTACAAACTGGAAGTCCTACTCTTGCATTTAAAAAACACTAACAAAATTGCTCTTGATGGGATAGATTGCCATCTCTGCCTCCCCCCCCCCTTTTTACCAACTAAAGGCTTGGTCCCAGGGCGATATCTACAATGGTAGCAGCAGTTTTTATGTCACTCCATGAGGGGATGTTTCTGCGTATTGTATTTTGATCACAATTGCCTTAGACCACTGCACTAAGACCAAAACAACCCATAGCTGTTGTTGGGGCCGGTTCAACGTGACTAGGCAAAACACCACAAAGACGGAAATTTTTCTTATCATATTAAAGGCAAAATGAGTGCATTACCATCAACTCAGACCTTTGCAATTACCACTCTGTGTTTAACTTAAGGACCAGAGTATCACTTAGCATATTTTAACCACACTGTTCCTTTAAAACCCTCATATATATGGATGGATTTACGGATTCTATTGCAAATGCCACACAAAGCAGGTTATCTTTGATTTGATACTACCAGCAAAAAGCCTCAAACACACGGTTCTTCCCTAGATTTAATGTGCATGGGTGTAAAGCAATAGGCCAAAGATGAATAATCTATTTTTTTTATTTTTAGTAGTAATGCCAACCGTCATGGTCTACCAAAGCGTGAAATCTCCCTTAGCAGCTAGCGACCATAAAGATTTAGGTTCTCAGCTGCATTATTTTTCTTCCTTTTAGAAATAAGTTCCACAAACTCACACATGCTGTGGCACAAGCTATTAGGAAATTTCATCATTTATCACTGCCAGAGAATAATATTTATTGCATTTTTTTAAAAAAAATAATATATTCAGCACATGAACCTGAGCTTTATATCAATCCAATTGCACTCTGAGAATTTTTCATCATTCACTAACTTTATGCAAAATTTCTCCTGAGTAAGCACAGTGGACTTGATTTAAAGAATTGCTATACAGTATTCATGAAACTTTCCCCCCCTAATGGCTTCCTTACTCAACAGATACCTTTAAAAACATTTTCTGCATGTAAAAATAACATGACTATACCAAGCATGCCTGCATTTTGTCATAAAAACCCAAATTATACATGACGGCTTTGAACAATTTCATACTAACCTCACAGACTAATGATAGCATGACATCTCAGTCACACGAAGTCCTCTTACCCTTGCCCTGGCAGAGGTAAGGGGCCTTAATGTAGTTTTAAATGTGATTTACATTCACTCTAAGGCTGTTTTACACTACGTGAAGTGCATAAAAGGCCTAATGTAACTATGAATCAGACTTCATAATTTAAAAATTATTTAGGGCCTGCTTTCCACCCCATTTAAGCCATGTGCACTTGCTTAAAGTGATTGTAAAAGCTTCCCCTTTTCAGAGAAGACAGATTTCCCTTCATGTTGTGCATCTATACATAACTGTAGGGTGCAAGGATTGTTCATTGGTCCTTCCTGAATTCACAGCTGAGTTCTAATCCATTACAAAAGATGCATTTACCATTATCCTGCTATGTCTTGTCACCATAGGCTTTTTCTCTTTTGCTTCAACACAGATTACAACAGTTTGATAAGGTACAAATTTGACACAGATTCGTTTTCTGTGTCGGGCTTGACTTGGATGCTATTTTAAGCACTTTTAAAAGCAAAACAGAAGTATGTTTGGTAGTTCAAAGGCTCTACTATTTATGCATTTATCCATCTAAAAACACTGATAACAGTGAGCAGCAGAGACAAACATATCGAGTGAACGGTTGGTGTGTTTACGTGTGGGATTACAAGTGGCATGGCCGCTCTGTAAAACTAGACCTTCATAATTATGTCACACTTAATGCAAAATGATTTGGTTAAATGCAGAGGCAGCCTGTACAAATCTTGCAATGACCATAGCTAACTGAAAACAGCAATGGGCTACTAAGCTCTTTTCTCATTTGTGTAATTTAACTCTTGCTCACACTTTTTGCATTCATGAATATTTTTTAACGGGAAGCAGCTTCTAGAGAGGTTCCCTTTCCTAAGGGCCAATCTGCAGGCTGTCTCTTTACTTAATGGGCAACAATACACAACCCAAATGTGTCAACAGAATTGACAGCTCCGTTATAGGGCTTCCATTGGGAACAGGGTTCCGTTGAGCCAGCCTCAGTACTGAGGTTCAAAAAAGTTAAACAAAATTTTATTAAAGATCTTCTTGGTTCACAAAAAATGTGCATTGTCTCTCTCCGTCCGCCCCCTCCAAATCATAAAGTCTTTTTTACGTTTGATGTGAGACATTATACAGAGTAAGGTGGGGGAAGAAGAATGAGGGGAAGGAGAAGGGGAAGAGAGGATTGTAGTGGTAATATTTAGTATGTTTGTGTGGTTTTATGCCAGTGTCACTTGAGTAGGTTCTCTATTAATTTATTGTTTGTGTGTGTTTGTGTGTGTGAGTACACATACATACACAAACACACATATATGTATAAATACACATATACACACATACATATATATTTATTGGTGGTGAGAGAGGTTGGGGAGGCAGGGTGTGGTTGGTTATCTTTAGTTGGCTGCAGTGAGGTTTGTTTGTGGGGTGGGGTGATTGTTGGGTCAGGTCAGCCATATTGGTCCATGCTTACTCGTGACAGGTCTCTTCAGTGTTTCTGGCTGCTGAGAGTAGGTGGATTATGAGCTCTTTATAGTGTGCATGGGCATTATTATCTTGGAAGATGTTTAGTAGGGCTAATTCTAGGGTGACCTCTAATAGCTGTTTAGTTATTTTGCTCGTTTGCTGTAGGACTGCTATCCAGAAGTTGGATTTGGGGGCATTCCCACCACAAGTGGAGATACGTGCCTGTGGAGGTGCAGCCTCTCCAACATTTTGGTGAGGTTCCTGGGCATATCAGTGCCAGTTTCCATGGTGTTAGATATTTTTTTAAAAAATTAAACGGAAAAGAAAGCCAGTCTCTATTAATTACTCTTGTTACCAAGAATGAGGAAGTTACTTCATTATGAGAAATCTAAAGTGAGAAAGATTCACCAACTTTCAAGTCCTAAATTGGTATGCAAAAAAAACTCTGGGAGTCATTCAGCATGTTCACACCTGACTTATTCCCATATTGATGCCGAAAGCCATAATTAGTTCGCATAAATGAAAACTCTAACATGGTAAGTTGTCCCAGGGCAAAGTATGGAAAAGGCACCTGTCAGGCTTTACCAATTTTACTGGGATTTTTGTCCAGGCAAAACTTGACAAAGGCCTTCCCTCAATTTCTGTATTTTACCCTAATGGGCAAATAAAAGTCTGGAGGGTAGAGATTCCATTTAGAAACATGGCAGAAGGGCAGCAAAAGAGGATTAACCCTCTGCTCAATGCTGTAGCCCCAAATGTAATTTGAGAGAGAGACTGAAAATGCTTTTTCCTTCAGGCAGGGAAAAGCCCCACTGAAGAGATTTTCTGTTGGTGTGCCATAGTGGAAGAACATCTTATTCAAATAATTAGAGGGCATGTTTTAACTTGTGAAAAGGAAATCACAGAAGTGATACTTCATGTGTCCCACTGCAGTAGTTTTTTTCCCTAGATCCTTCCAACCCACTCCCTGCTTGGGGTTGAACTAGCAAATCGCTGCTTCTTATCTGAAAAGCTTTTCTCCAAAAAGGTTACAAGAGTTTGCCCAGAATTGCATACACTTATCATTACACCAGTCTACAGGAATTAATGAAAGAAAAAGATAGCTTTACCTGAGAAATTTTGGGCGCACATGTTTCCTGCGTCCAGCTTCCTACAGTGCACTCAGATGACCGCACGCACTGGTCACCACACCAGCCGCAGTTCATGAAGGAAGGCAATCGAAGGCATTGGCTACAGGTATTGACGTGAGAGCACCCTGGTCCAATGAGTGGGATCTTTGTTATCTAGTAACAGGAAAGTTACATGAAAATCACCCCAAAACTGTATAGGTTAGTAGACCATGTATACACAGCTGAGGAGCCAGAAACACTTTTAAGTTACCCTGCCAATGATATGGCTGTTAACTTTTACAATATAGGCAGGCTCATATTCTTCAATAAACACTGAAAGCACAACCCATCAGAAGACTGATGGATCACAGAAAGGGAAGGGATTCTCTTGCTGCACACTACATGTAGGGCTGCTGATCCATGCTAGGTATATCAGTAAATCTAAACCACAACACATGAGAAGTATCCCTGTGTGTTCACGCACCCCTCCAAAAAATCCCTTGCTAAGTCTTTTTACTCACTTCTTTTTCACCTCTAGAGTAACTGATCATGCAAGAAGCAGAAGGCATACTTGAAAGCAGCATTGAGTTGCTGTCTAAAAATAGGGGATTAAAAAAGTGTTGAGTTCATTGCTTGAACAGACTGGGGTTGTTGTGGCTGTTATTTTTCAAGAACCTGAATCCATACCTTCAAGCACAGCTTTGGGTAATGTATGCTTGATTGTAAAGGCCACCTCCTAGTCTAGTTTTAAATAGCTAATGGTGGCTAATTTGCCTCTCCTGTAAGGCAGGAATAATGGTACCTTCCTAGTCAGTGTCAATTAATTGGTGCCTGTAGAATTCCTAAAAGGATGGGGTGAACAACTATCAAGAATGATGAATTACACTAACATTTATTCGCTTTAAACTCTCTTTCCAATAATAGAATATGTTTAATACCATTTAAGCTCAATACATTATCAACAAAGGTCATTCGAAACACCATTCTTTTACTTAAGTCATTGTGTATTTTTCTTCTCAACAGCTTGCACTAAACAAAAAGGAAAGGTGTCAGCCCTACATTTACATTACTTTTCTTTTACTGGTTTTCATCACAGGTCTTCTGCTCAAACAGTTCTCTATATTCATTTACTTGATTTCTTAGTGCAAAAATAAAAATAAAAAATCAAAGAAGCAAATAATGCATACAAGATTATGGAAAGGCTGCAAGGCGAACTCATTAGAACCTCAAAGAGCGTATTAAAGTTTAACCAATATGGACTTTTGCACAGAGTGACTCTTAAATTGGTTTTTGCCTTTCCACATTTGTATTCAAATGTAAGAATATCTTTATACTGGGCCTCTTCTATTCTTTATATTCCAGAATACAATGGCAGTACAGTGGTACCTCGGGTTAAGTACTTAATTCGTTCCGGAGGTCCGTATTTAACCTGAAACTGTTCTTAACCTGAAGCACCACTTTAGCTAATGGGGCCTCCTGCTGCTGCCGCACCGCCGGAGCACAATTTCTGTTCTCATCCTGAAGCAAAGTTCTTAACCTGAAGCACTATTTCTGGGTTAGCGGAGTCTGTAACCTGAAGCGTATATAACCCGAGGTACCACTGTATAACCTGTGGAAATGCCCTTAAACCTGGACATAGTTAGTTGGGATTCAGATCCCAGCTGAGCCACATAAAATGTGCTGGGTAAAATGGCTGCGGTTGAGACTGTACCTAGTCACACAATGGTAAGGCAGCACCCCCTGCTTTGTGCAGCATGTTTCCTCACAGCTGAAAAAACAATAACACAGAGAGCGCTTTCCTCCCCATGCATATCTATGGAGTGATGTCTCCATTGACTTGCATGGGGTGGGAGAAGCTGCATCCCTGAAAAATGGTTAGTGAGGGGGCTAAACCACTCCTGGCCAAGAACCCTTATAGGGCAGCCTTTCTCAACCTGTGGGTCCCCAGATGTTGTTGAACTACAACTCCCATCACCCCTAGCTAGCAAGGCCAGACTGGCTCAGGGATGATGGGAGTTATAGTCCAACATCTGGGATCCACAGGTTGAGAACCACTGCCTTAGGGCAACAGGCTCTTTGTCAGTGAGTGGGCATTTCCTCCCAGAAGCTGATTTGGAGGGTACAGCTTTCTCACCCTGCCCATGCAATTACATGGTCAGATTCGACTGGACTTAACTGTCCAGGGGTCCTTTACCTTTACCATGGAACACAAGGGGGCAAAGTTGCAACCTCCTCCAAATGGGTAGTGGGGAGAGGCTGCAAGATCCTGGCAAGCTCCTTGTTGTGACTTTGTGGGTTCTGCTTTGCCTTTGGGGTGCATTATTTGGGGTACCAGCTTATACAACTGATGGACTGTATAATGATAATAGGAGGAATCCTTATACAGTGGTACCTCAGGTTACAAACGCTTCGGGTTACAAATTCTGCTAACCTGGAAATAGTACCTCGGGTTGAGAACTTTGCCCCAGGATGAGAACGGAAATCGTGCGGCGGCGGCGGCAGGAGGCCCCATTAGTGAAAGCGCGCATCAGGTTAAGAATGGTTTTGGGTTAAGAGCAGACCTCTGGAACGAATTAAGTTTGTAACCCGAAGTACCACTGTATAAAGGTATCCCTATAACCAAAAGATTATGAAATATTTACCCTATTCCCGGTGACCACCAGAATATAACCATCATCGCCTGGCAAATTCTTAATTAGAGAAACAGGATGGTGATCCAGTTGGAAATTTACATACGGTTCATAGTGTTCTGAACGAGAAATCACTATCTGAAAAAGAACAATTTAGAAAGCAAACAATTTATATTCATATTATGCAGTAATCTTGATCTACAATTATAATTCCATTTTTTGGGGGCGGGGATACAAATACCAATCCATTATAAATGCACTAAGAACCAATGAGAAAACAACTTAAAATCAACAATGTTTTGAAAACAATAGAGGTCAACATTTCTGCAAATTTTTTTTTATTAAAGTTGTATCACTTTTGGGAAACAAAAGACTTTAGACTGACAGCAATGAATTCTAAAAGTAACCCTAGACACTGAATTTTGGTTTTTTTTTTATAATAATTTTTATTACGTTTTTTCCAAGTTACAGATAGAAAAGAAAGAACATAAACAGTAAAAAGAAAATAAAAGACAGAAAATCTCGACCATTTCATCAACTTATTTCAGAATTCTATCGGACTTCCCCACATCTCCCGCATAATGCATTCTTAACAATAAAATTTATCAGCAAATTATAACCTTGTTTCATGTGTTTCTTTTTTACTTTCAATTGCAGTTTAAGTTTAAATCTCTTGTTTTCCATTTACTCTTAAAATATAACATATTGTCATTTTTGCCCATTTAAACCTTGATTCTTTCATAAAAATTATCCAATTTCTTATATAAACCACTTTTGTTGCTGGGGCTAACATTCCAAATCATACGGCGTCTTAAAGTTCATATAACTTATAATACTTTTGCAAATAGTCCTTAAATTTTTTCCAGTCCTCCTCCATAGCTTCTTCTCCCAGATCTCGGATCCTTGCAGTCATCTCGGCTAGTTCCATGTAGTTCATCAGTTGCGTCTGCCAGTCCTCCAGTGTGGGCAAATCTTGAGTCTTCCAATGCTTAGCGATAAGAATCCTTGCTGCAGTAGTAGCGTACATGAAAAGAGTTCTATCCTTCTTTGACACCTTCTGGCCGACAATGCCCAGGAGGAATGCCTCCGGTTTCTTAGGGAAGGTGTATTTAAACACCTTTTTTAACTCGTTATATATCATTTCCCAGAAGGCCTTCACTCTTGGGCAGGTCCACCAGAGGTGAAAGAATGTCCCTTCAGCCTCCTTACATTTCCAGCATTTATTATCGGACAAATGGTAGATCTTAGCAAGCTTGACTGGGGTCATGTACCACCTGTATACCATTTTCATAATGTTTTCTTTCAAGGCATTACATGCCGTAAACTTCATACCGGTGGTCCATAACCTTTCCCAGTCCTCAGACATGATGTTATAACCAATGTCCTGAGCCCATTTTATCATGGCTGATTTAACTGTCTCGTCCTGTGTGTTCCATTTAAGCAGCAAGTTATACATTCTCGATAATAGCTTGGTCTTTGGTTCTAACAATTCTGTCTCAAGTTTCGATTTTTCCACCTGGAATCCTGTTTTTTTATCTAGCTTAAAAACCTCATTAATTTGGGCATAGTGTAACCAATCTTGCACCTTACCCTTTAACCTTTCAAAGCTCTGCAACCTCCAATTGTCTCCAATGTTCTCTATTATTTCCCAATATTTCGGCCATCCGGCCTCCATATTGGGTTTTTTCCGAGCCTTGGCCTCTATTGGTGATACCCACCTCGGAGTTTTACTTTCTAATAAGTCTTTGTATTTTTTCCAGACCATAAATATTGCTCTCCTGACAATATGGTTTTTAAACATTCCATGTGTTTTTGCCTTGTCATACCACAAATACGCATGCCAACCTAACGAGTTATTAAAGCCTTCCAGATCCAGGACATCAGTGTTTTCCAACAAAATCCAATCTCTCAACCAGCAGAAGGCTGCAGCTTCGTAATATATCCTTAAGTCCGGCAGGGCAAATCCCCCTCTCTCCTTTGCATCAGTTAATATTTTGAACTTTATTCGGGGCTTTTTGCCCTGCCAGACAAATTTAGAGATATCCTTCTGCCACTTTCCAAAACATTCCACTCTGTCCACAATCTGTAAGGCCTGAAACAAAAACAACATCTTTGGCAAAACGTTCATTTTTATAGCTGCAATTCGGCCTAACAAGGATAACTTCAGTCTTGACCAAATTTCTAAATCTTTTTTAATTTCTAACCAACATTTCTCGTAATTATCTTTAAAAAGGTTCAAGTTCTTGGAAGAGAGATTAACCCCCAGGTATTTCACTTTTTTAACAATGTTTAGTTCTGTTTCCTTCTGAAACTCTTCTGTTTCAGTAACTGTCAAATTTTTCCCTAACACCTTAGTTTTTTGTTTGTTCAACTTGAAACCCGCCACCCGACCAAATTTCTGTATCAGTTCTAAAACTCTTTTTGTACTAGATTCTGGCTCCTGTAATGTTAAAACCAAGTCATCTGCAAATGCTTTCAGTTTATATTGTTTCACTCCGACCCGTATTCCTTGTACCTGCCGATCCTTCCTTATCATGTTCAGCAAAACCTCCAGGACTGAAATAAACAATAAAGGGGACAGGGGGCACCCCTGGTGTGTTCCTTTTTCAATCTGAAGTTCTTCTGTCACCACATTGTTCACTATCAACTTAGCTTTTTGTTCGGAATAGATTGCTTCTATTCCGTTCTCAAACCCCCTTCCCACTCCCATCCCTTCCAAGTTTCTCTTCATAAATTTCCAAGAAATATTGTCAAAGGCTTTCTCCGCATCAATAAAAATTAACACTGCTTTAGTGTTGATGTTTGTTTGTAAAAGTTCCAGAATATCGATAATGTTCCTGGTGTTGTCAAACAAATGTCTACCAGGGAGAAAGCCTGCTTGGTCCTTATGAATTACTTCATTTAAAACCCTTTTAAATCTATTTGCCAAAATGTCTGCAAATATTTTGTAATCCACGTTCAGGAGTGAGATGGGACGGTAATTCTTAAGTTGAGTCTTTTCAGTTTCCACTTTAGGTATCAGGGTGATGAATGCTTCTTTCCACGTATCTGGTGCCCTCCCTCCCCCCATAATCTGGTTGCAAACCTCCACTAATGGTTGTGTCAAGTAGTCCTTTAACATCCTGTAGTACTTGGAGGTAAGTCCATCAGGGCCTGGGGATTTGCCCAACTGCATGTTCTGTATGGCAGCCTCAATTTCCTGTTGTGTTATTTTACAATTCAAGATTGATCTCTTCTCTTGAGATAGTTCTGGTAGGCCATTATCTTTCAAGAATTGTTCTATCTCAGCCACTTCCTCAGGCCCTTGGGTATACAGTTTTTTGAAATATTTCTGGAAGCACTTTCTAATTTCTCCTGGTTTCTGAATATTTTTTCCTTCCACTTCTAGATTGGTAACATAGTTTAATTTTTGTCTCTTTTTCAACTGCCAAGCTAACAGCTTCCCACATTTATTCGCAGATTCAAAAGATCTTTGGTTCATTTGTTTAATTTTCCATTCCACTTCTTGGTTGATCAGTTTCATATATTGTGACTGGTGAAATTTAATTTCTCTTAAAGTCTCTTTTGATTTTGGATTTAGTCTTAATTTTTTCTCTCCGGCTGTTATCTTCTCTAATATCTTATCCTTTTTCCCATTCCAAAGTTTTTTCTTGATCGTGTTTTGTTGTATCAGAAACCCTCTCATAACAGCTTTACTTGCGTCCCAGATTATTCTTTTTTCCACCGAGGTGTTGAGGTTAATTTCAAAGTAGTCCTTTAAAGTTTTTTGGGCCTTCTTTACAATCTCTTGATCTCTTAGCAGGTTGTCATTCATTTTCCATCTGAAGGAATCGGCAGTGGTAAATCTCATTTCTATTTTCATAGCGTTATGGTCGGAGCATGTCTTTGGGCAGATTTCTACTCTTGTGGTCTTAGGTGCCAGACCTCTAGTTGTCCAGATTTGGTCGATTCTTGTCCATGACAGATGGGCCTCAGAAAAGAAAGTTCCTTCTTTACCTAGGGGGTTTCTCGTCCTCCATAGATCAATCAAATCCATATTGTCAGTTAGTTCAAAAAAGGTCTTTGGTAGTCTTCCATCTTTGGTCAGGTTCTGGTTCTGTGACTTGTCCATATATGTAGAGACCACCCCATTCATGTCTCCCATCATAATGATGTTAGAATAGTCCAGATAATCCAGTAATGTCTCATGAAGCTTCTTGTAGAATTCTGATTTCCCCTCATTTGGTGCATAAATTCCTAATATCAGAACTTTTTCTCCTTGGATTTGTATTTCAATTGCCAGGATTCTTCCTTGTTCATCTTTAAACAAAAATTTTGGTGATAAATTCTCTTTTGCATAGATCACCACTCCTCTCTTTTTAACTCTATCTGATGAGATAAATTCTTGGCCTAGTCTTTTGTTTATTAACACTTTCCTGTGAAGCCTGGTCACGTGGGTTTCTTGAAGACAGATTATATCCAAATGTTCCTTCTTCAAAATATGAAAAATCCTTTTGCGTTTCTCCGGGGAATTCGCGCCATTAATGTTCCAACTATACAGCTGTAGAGACATCCTGTATTAATCTGTTGTTGCTCTTTATGGGGTGTCTTCTTTCTTGTCTAAATCCGAGGGTACTGGCACTTTCCCAGTCTCAGGTGGAGGCCAAGGACCTGCTATTCCCTTCTGCAGGTCTTCTCCGTGGTCGTGCAGAAACTTCTGGCTGTCCTCTTTCGTTTTGATTTTAATCTTCTTTCCTGTGTAGTTAAATGATAGGCCTTGTGGAAACTCCCACCTGTAGGGTATTCCGTTGCTTCTCAAAAGCCCAGCTAGGTCAGTGTAGTTAGACACTGAATTTTGGACCAGTTGGAAGTTTCTGAGTTGTCTTCAAGGGCAGCCCCATATAAAATGCACTGCAACAATCCAATCTGGAAGTTACTAGAGCATGGAGTACCATGTCCAAATCATCTCTGTCCAAAAGGGGCAGCAGTTGGTGAATCAGCTTGAGCTGGAAATAGCCACTCACAGACACAGAGGCCACCTGTCCTTTAACTGAAAATGTTGGATCAGGGAGTACCCCCAACCTACGAACCTGCTCCTTCCAGGGGAATACAACCCCATCCAGAACAGTGTGTTCCCACCTTCTGGACCAAGGAACTTGAAACACATAACACCTGTCCTTTCAGGATGCAATTTCAGGTTGTTTGCCCACATCCAAACACTTGTCTAGCACCTCAAGTCACCTCTCCTGATGCAGATGGATAAGAGAAATAGATCTGGGTGTCATCCACATATGGGTGACACTTCACTCCAAAACTTCTGGTGACAGCTCCCAGCAGTTTCCTATAGATGTTAAATAGCATTGGGGACAAGATGAAACAGTTTGCCACCCCTTAAAATGCACAGAAATACTGTTTTAGCTTTGTGTAGCTTAGTGTGTATGAGGCTAACCAAAACTGGCATGTCTTATTTTTAGATAAAGGTTAATAGCTATTACAGGGTGCAATAGTGTTCTGTTGAAAGTCAACTGTGGCAGAGTTGAATTCCTCAAGTAAAAATTTCTATGAAATCCCAGTTAACATCTTTGAATTACTTTGAAATAAACTTTTAAAAGACCAGTGCCATAGCTATTCTCAGAGGGGTGGAATACAATGGCTTAAAAAAAAAAAAAGCTTCCTTGCCACATTTATGGGCAACTCTAACTACAATTTTGTGGTCACTGTCTGGCGGTGCGGAAGAAGCAAAAACTCAGTGGAGATGTGTAGTTTAAGCGGCATGCAACTTTGACCCAGTGTTTCAGACATGGTTTGGTTTTACAACCAGGAGAAAGTGTGAAACACACACACACACACACACACACACACACACGAATAAACTGCAAAGCTGCGTGAAAAAACAGATTAATGTTGGTATTAGGGAGAGGTAAATCCACAGCTGCAAATACCTTTATAATGGATCATTAGCTGTGTTTTCTCTTGAATGCCCACTGCTACGAAATGCCAAGAATGCTTCCTCTTATTGCCAAATGTTATTTCTTGACTGAGCATGCGTTAACCCTCGAATTGCTTCTAAGATGCATCTTCAAAACAATGCCAGAACCATTTGGTCCTGTTTCCATGGTTCTAGAGAGCTGCCCAGTACTTCAGCAAGGATCCATTATCACTGAAACTGAACACCACAGCAAGTAAACAAGCTATGTTCTGGCAATCCAGGCTGAAGACATTCCTTACTACTAGTAAAAGTTGCAAGTGCTATAAACTCATTATTACCTTCGCTATGTTGAGGCCATTGCCACAACCTCTGAAATGCATTTTAGGGAAGCTGTTATAAGGGCTCATCCCTAAGGGCCTGTGTCACATTTTCTAGGCACAGATCTGGGATTTCCAGGTCAATGTCTGAATGGTGGGGTTTGTTTTTTTGTCCTAGCATTTTCCCTGGGAAAACCTGCATTTTACTGCTGGATCGGAGAAAACGGCACCAACTTGTATTTAATAATTTTCTTCTGAAGACCAATTGGGTCAAAACATGTCATATTAGGCTTTGACCTGAACTGAGGTCAGTTTGTTACTGTAACTTCTCTACAATCCTCTATTTTGACTACATCTTCATATTTTCATGTTGGATTAAAGTTTTGCTTCATTTCCCTATAATAATTAGAAGCATTTCACATTTTTTATGCTCACCAATGGGTTTAGTTTGGTTGGTTACGTGCAGCATATTTTCTTTATTAATTATTATATTTATATGCCACTTTTCCTCCAAGGAGCTTAGAATGGCATACAGTGTTCTCTCCCCTCCCCATTTTATTCTCACAATTAGGTAGGTTGGGCTGAGACAATGTGACTGGCCCAGTGTCACCCAGTGAGATTCATGACAGGGATTTAAACCTAGATCTCTCTGAAAAAAGGTAAAGGTAAAAGACCCCTGGACAGTTAAGTCCAGTCAAAGGCGACTATGGGGTTGTGGTGCTCATTTTGCTTTCAGGACGAGGGAGCCAGCGTTTATCCACAGACAGCTTTCCAGGTCATGTGGCCAGCATGACTAAAGGGCTTTTGGCACAACGGAACACCATGACAGAAACCAGAGCGCACAGAAACACCGTTTACCTTCCTGCCACAGCGGTACCTATTTATCTACAGGCACTGGCGTGCTTTCAAACTGCTAGGTTGGCAGGAGCTGGGACAGAGCAATGGGAGCTCACCCCATCATGGGGATTTGAACCACTGACCTTCCGATCGGCAAGCCCAAGAGGCTCAGTGGTTTAGACCACAGCGCCACCTGCGTCCCTGATCTCTCCACACCACAATGACTATTAACCTTTCTTGAATTGTATAAACAAGACCTTGACAAGCATCCATCCCAAAGAAGAAGAAGAAGAAGAAGAAGAAGAAGAAGAAGAAGAAGAAGGGGAGGAGTTTGGATTTGATATCCCGCTTTATCACTACCCGAAGGAGTCTCAAAGCAGCTAACATTCTCCTTTCCCTTCCTCCCCCACAACAAACACTCTGTGCGGTGAGTGGGGCTGAGAGACTTCAAAGAAGTGTGACTAGCCCAAGGTCGCCCAGCAGCTGCATGTGGAGGAGCAGAGATGTGAACCCGGTTCACCAGATTACGAGTCCACCGCTCTTAACCACTACACCACACTGGAATGAAGTTTAGCTTCATTCTCCCGCCCCCGCCCTCAGAGTAAATACTATAGTGCACTTTGAGCCAAGAAATACAGACCAAACTTTCCTGATTAAATGACTGAGTTAGATTTATAATGCTGGCTCTGCTGATAGATGGATTTTAACATTAAAATATAATCACAGATGAATGTGTAGTGGCTTTCTACAGCAACTCAGGATATTTCAGTAATTGCTGTCTGTGGCGATGGCAAGTACTGAATATACAAGATCAAGAGATTAATGTCTCATTTATACGGGAAGTGAGTATTCAGCTTGAAGTACATGGCTACCAGATAAATTCAGTCAAGCATTTCTTTTTCACACTACCAATTGATCCCAATACAGCCAGAAGTCTCAACTACCAGTTAAATGACACACAAGTCTGCATATTAAGACTGTAATTATTTCCGTGAAAATGAATGCAGTAACTTTTTTTTTATCACACTGGGGGTCAGCGTTGGTGCCTATTAAAGATGTTATTCAGTATGCATCTCAAAGATGATTTCTACAAAACCAGGAGGCTTGCTTGAAACTAAACCAAGTTCTGCCTTATTATTTTTCTACGGCTGTCTGGCAGGTGTAAGCTGTCATCCAGAACAGATATGCCCAAAGCCAACTTTGCTGTATTTTCACATCATTTTCAGCCTACTCTTGTAAAAAGAGCATGTAAGTATCTTTAGAATACTGTAAAACATTTTAATTCATTGAGTATAATAAATAGAGGTTTAAATATACTTTCCCCAAGAAACCGGAAGCATTTTTGCTTGGTTTAATGGGAGAAGAAATTGCAAAGGTAGAATCAAAGATTATGTATGCCACAACAGCGGCAAGAACTTTATATATATAATATAATAATAATTTATTTTTTATACCCCGCCCATCTGGCTGAGTTTCCCCAGCCACTCTGGGCGGCTCCCAATCGAGTGTTAAAAACAATACAGTATTAAATATTAAAAACTTCCCTAAATAGGGCTGCCTTCAGATGTCTTTTAAAAATAGGATAGCTGCTTATTTCCTTGACATCTGATGGGAGGGCGTTCCACAGGGCGGGCACCCAAAGGTGGAAATTACAGGAATCACCAACAATTGAGGAGTGGCAGATGAAGATGATGGACTATGCAGAGTTGGCCAAGCTGACTGGTAGGATCTGGAACCAAGGCGACCAGAAATTCCAAAGAGACTGGAGTAAATTTATTTGGTATTTGAATGATTATTGTATAAATGTGAAGACACTAGCAGGATTGAAATAAATCTTGCAACGAAATGTAAAAATAGTATCTGACCATGGAGAAGAGAGGACTTTAAGTATAAAGAAGGACAGGAACTGACAGTTAAAGTGCGCATACAATCTATTTGGAAATAAAAAACCAGTTGAAGGGATGGAGGGAAGTCATGAGCTCGGCAGAGCAAAAAGTATATGACTTGTTATTGCAATGTTGGTATATTTTATGTTTAAAAAATAAAATAATAAAAAAATTATATATAGATAGAGACATAGAGATATAGTATAATAGATGCACTTTGGAGACTCTCACCTTTTCTATTTTAACAAGGAATTATCTCAAAAGAATCACTTGGTTTCCCTACCACATACCCTTAAACCTGTTGGATTGCTCGATACCCCACTTACTTGAACCAACTTTGCCACCGCCACCACTGGGTTGAATCCAGTACTGCCCACTCAGTAGAAGCAAGGCTCTTTGATCCAGAAGAAGCTTCCATCAGTGGGAACTTCTGATGACATTAATACCCTTGTATCAGTATGCAAAGGCCAGTGATATTAGTTTGTATTATTATTGTTGCTGCTGCTGCATTTCTATCTCACCTTTTTCTCCAAGGAGTTTGAGGTGGTACACATGGTTTCCCCCCTCCTCACAACATCCCTGTGAGGTACGTTAGGTTAAGAGGCAGCAACTGGTCCAAGGTCAACCAGTGAGCTCCCTGCCCAAGTAGGGACTTGAACCCTAGTTTCCAAAGTCCTAGTCCAACACTCTAACCATTACACCACACTGGCTCACCAAGATTGACAGCACTAAATTGTGTATAAACCTGTAAAAAATAGATTCTGGTTTATGAAGCCATAGTGAGTACCACGGACACTTGCTCTTCCCTTTCTCCTCCTCTTCTTCCATGGTATGCCAGGTTTGGCAGAGTTAGCATTAATTCAGAGTTTCCGGTTATATCCAAACTGGGGAACCATGGCTTAATGTTGGTTAACAGAACAAGGTTGTAGTACAGTATCTGATCGACATTAACTGGAGTCCCCCAGTTCAGACATAACAGGGAACTCTTGGTTTCATGCAACTCAAGATCTCCATGATAAAACCTGAACATGGTGGAAATAAAGTACATGGCTATGTTTAACACTGTTAAACAGGTTTATAAACCATGGTTTATAAAGCGTGGGTTAGTGGCCTAATGCTGTTGTTGTTGTTTAGTCGTTTAGTCGTGTCCGACTCTTCGCGACCCCATGGACCAGAGCATGCCAGGCACTCCTGTCTTCCACTGCTTCCCGCAGTTTAGTCAAACTCATGTTGGTAGCTTCGAGAATACTGTCCAACCATCTCGTCCTCTGTCGTCCCCTTCTCTTTGTGCCCTCAAATGTAGCCTGGCTTATTGTGGGAATTTTTGTATCAGACTAACCAGATGGAAAAAGGGTTCAAGGTGTCTATTTCTGGTGCAAGTCATCATATTTCTATAACTTCCATAAACCATGCCCAACTTTCACCCACTGATAATATAGCTTTATGTCCATAATATTGCTAGTTGTGACAGCATCATTCTTTCTAACCAAACCACTGCTGAGAAATACCCAATTCACTTTGCACCCAACAGCTGTAGTTAAAGGCTGCATTCCCAGCCACACATCAAAAACAGTCACAACAGTAAGAGGCAGAAACAGCTGCAAACTCTTGGTTGGGGGGGAGGAGAAAAACTTGCAGAGAGATTGTCATCCAGCTTTCAGAGGAAGTAAAGCCATTTTTCTTTCTTTTCTCATGCGTGACAGCTGTCTTAGCAGGAAAAAAAATTATTAGCAGTCTGTTTTGTAACAGAAACTCAACAATATTTAATGAACTCTGAAATCAAGGATATTCAGGGACCAACACAGTTTAACACTTTGGTGTAGCCAAAACAATGTGTTTGACTGTGCTGCAAGTTCTCCACTACAAGAAGATTATTCCCTTCTCCCCATATCATTACTCTCTTTAAAAGAGGGGGAAAGACTAAGATTTTTATCTGCACTCTAAAGACAAAATCCATTTCCAAGTCTAATACTTAATTGCCTGAAGTAGTTAGGATGATAAACTCTACACTTTCTTCTCAGCTGATAAAGTGGTTTGATCTTCAAAATAAACTAGAAGACAGTAATTGAAAAGGATACCTGTTCAGTAGTAACTCAGTGTGTGTTTCATTGCTGTATACAAGCCCTCAGGACCAATATAGAAAAACAGTAAGAGACAGAACCCAAGTTGTTTTTGTTTTGCTCCAAACAAATGCATTAATCTTCGTCCAATCTGCCTGATTTGCAGGGAGCGGTGGGAGCAGTAAATATGTAATATACTTTGGGGCCATGGCCAAAGCCACTTACATATTATATCATGGTCTGTTTGAATTTCCATGACCATGCTCTCACTATTTTTCTATGCAAATATTATGTATTTATTATTTTATTAATTCATGAATTGCCCTTCATATAAATCTCAAGGCAATTTACAGACCTACAACAACAAAACAACTAAAAGCAGGTTTTAAAACAATGCAAAAATACAGCAACTAAATACTGTTATTATTTTTCAAAAGCCGCTTTCTAGGTATTCTGATGGAGCGAACAGAGGGTGGATTAGATTTGGGGGGGAAGGGCAGTCTCACTGTAGCCCAATGGATTGTCACATATTTGATTATAATCATTAAACTATGTGCTATCTGAACTATATATCACCCCCTATCTGGACAGGGCTCATCTAACTACTATTGTCTATGTTCTGGTAACCTACAGGTTAGATTACTGCAGTGTAGTATACATAGGGCTGCCTCTGAATACAGTTTGGAAACTTCAGCTGGCGCAGAATTCAGCAGCCAGGTTGTTCACTGGGGATGATTTGTTGAGGTATATTTACATGATGCAAGGAGACTGATCTGGACCTTTACATTTAGCCAACCAGGGAGCTAGCATCGCAAAAGTGCATCCCACCCCTAGTCCCTCACCTTCTGACCTGGCCAGAGCAAGTGGTAGAGTTGTGTATCTTGTCAGTGGCTATACCACTCCATTATGTTACCAGCAAGGGCTTGGGATTACTCTACCCAAAGGAAACTTAAACATGGAGTTCTGTGAATTTTGGCTGAACTTTGTACACAACCATTGTTTCCAATAACTATATTGGTTCGGTTGCCTCATTTCCTGCTGTTCAGAAGCAAAGAAGCACTCCTTTCTACCTGCTAGCCACATAAAACGAAATTTCAATACACTTAGCTTTGGCCAGATGATGCCAAGCATTTATGAGTTTCTAAACCGAGTGTTGGGACATTAGATTTGTTCAGTGATGTAACTGTTCTAATAATCTGATGTAAGGCAATGCTCCATCCCAGGAAATTTAAAGACATTCTAATCATTGTGGAAACCTCCCTTTTCCCTTCTCATCTGCTAAACCTTAGGGATTTTGATAACAAACATGCTTGACACTATTTCCCAGGCAACTATTTGCATAATTAAAAGAGGAAACTAATTTAAATAGACCTTGCATTCTAAATTTGCTGTATATTCTGGAAACACAACATTTCTGCAACTCTCCAACTCCTTTCGAAAAGAAGATATTTCAAGGAAATGTATATATTAACAGCATTTTAATGTATATGTTGTTACTAGGCATTAAAGGCAGGCCATGTGTTCTGTACTGTTGAACGTGTCAGCTCTTGGGCTGCGCAACGAGAAGAAAGGGGGAAGGCTTTGTGGGTTACTGCAATACGATATTAAAGATAATTTGCTCTGTAACTCAACCCAGCCTAATTCAGGGGATATGACTATTTCTACTAATGGCACAATGTATTTTATACAATCACATTCCTTTTGCTCCCTTGGCTGGCCTTACAAAAGGAAACGTGCTTTGGAAGCATTGTCCTCGATTTTTTTTTAATGTTTCATGTGATGGGGGGGGGCAAAATGCTGAGTGAAATGATCTGGCATAAGAAATGAATGAATAATAAAGCCATTATAAAGCAGAAACATCTAACTATTTGTACTCCTATCAAAAACACTCTATGTTGAAGCACAAAAATTTGCAGAAGGCTAAGAGGAACTTGCAAGAAGAAATGATTTTGCTGTTACTAACATTTTCCTTATAGCCAACCCTTTGCTATTTTCCTCACCTAAAGGTTTCAGAAACTCTGAAAATGAAATTCAAGCTCTCTTTTGCTACTGGCCTAGACATTTGCATGAAATAAGCGAGTACCATCATAGAATGTTTTTTTGGGGGGGGAAGACAGGTCAGAAATATGTGAAAGACCATCTCCTTCCCTAAAGACTCTCTTGGGTGCTGAGATCAGCAGAGAGGGCCCTTCCAGCATAAGGAGATACTGATCTATCTATAAGAGGCTGCTTTATGATCCAGCAGCAAAGGCAGGAGCACTGGCTGCTTAAATGAACAGATCAGTGCTATGCAAGGTGGTGGTCTCTATTGGCTGTTTCTCCATAGCAGCTCCACCACAGCACAGGCTTAGTGGGTTTATTTAGGGACCAAATATGCTACTGATTCCTGACACATGGGTGGGTGTGGGGTGAGAAGACTACTGGTTCAACATCAGATAGCTTGAGAAGCACTGGAGTAGATGATGATAAGAACTATATAAACAATACAGACAAAATAAAGTCATCACCCTATACCAAATGAATTACTGGTTATAAATTGAGTGAGAAAGACTTAAGAGAAGGAAAAAGAAAAACATACATAATAGCAGTAGCAGATTAAAACAGCTGAGCAGCATTCCCAACATCTCCAGTTAAAGCAGTGTTTCCCAAACTTGGGTCTCCAGCTGTATTTGGACTACAACTCCCATCATCCCTAGCTAGCAGAACCGGTGGTCAGGGATGATGGGAGCTGCAGTCCAAAAACAGCTGGAGACCCAAGTTTGGGAAACACTGAGTTAAAGCATTGGGGGAGTACAGCCACTACAAGGCTAGATGCATCAATGATTCCACTCAATGTAATAACCCTAGGGAACAAATAAATTCTTTATTGATTAAAAGATTTGCATGTCTATACAAACATTATGTACTATCTCTTAACAGGTTAAAAAAAGGAGAAAATTATAGAAAATAGAAAATTTATAAAGAAAAATGAAGTAACAAAGATAAGAAACAAAAAAACATTTTTTAAAAAAGAGACAAAGTTATTTACATAGTAAAAGTACACATCAGCACAATCCTTCCCATCCTTCTCATTATACTGTTTGATATAACATTCTTCTTTACACAGGTTTGCATTGTATAATATCATTTCTTTCTGCTTTGTATACATTCCTTTGATCTTTTTCTTTACAAATACCACTCAATTTCTGCTAATATGGAGTTATTTGTACAATAAAGTTTTACATAATTCTTAAATATTATCCATTCTCTAGTTGTTTTTTGTTTCGATATTCCTCTAACAGTTTTGCCAATGTAGATATTCTAACATAACCCTAGGGAACAAATCTAACATGGAGGGAGATCAAGGTGTCAGAGAAAGCAACTCAGAAACCTTAGCATCAAGATTTTATTCCACTTTGTTTTCTTCTAATTCCCATTTAAACTATATCCATATATTCTTTTGACATTCATTTACATTGTCTTTCATTACCAGTAAAGTGAAGCTTCCCTCCCTTCCCTTCCATCCCTCGACCCTTACTGCACAGGGTGAAGTTCAAGTGAGAAGGAAAAATCACAATCAATATTCCTTACCTGAATGAAGCGGCCTTCAGACGTGCCTAGGTTTGCTATGGTAAGCACCCCTTGGGTGAAGACAGATATAGATGTCAACAAGACTGTGCTGAACTGCTCATCAAATAAGTCAACCCGCTGCAAAGGTATTGCAACCTCCACCCGATACTCATCATCCTGTGCTCCACAATAGGTGGTGTTTCTCGAAAATGTCTGTAAGGAGAGTAGAAACGTGTTCAGCAAGTGACACAGGAGATGTACACACAACCCCATTGCCAGAAGGGAAAAGTCACTTTAAAAGTTGGCAACTGTTTTCTTACATCTTTGCATCACCATACTATATACAATAAGTACGCAAAACAAGAAAAGGATTTTTTTATTACAGAAGCATCTCTTACACCATGGGGAGGCAAACTAAGGCCCGGGGGCCGGATCCGGCCCAATTGCCTTCTAAATCTGGCCCGCAGATGCTCCAGGAATCAGTGTGTTTTTACATGAGTAGAATGTGTCCTTTTATTTAAAATACATCTGTGGGTTATTTGTGGAGCATAGGAATTCGTTCATTCCCCCCCCAAAATATATATATATATAGTCCGGCCCCCCACAAGGTCTGAGGGACAGTGGACTGGCCCCCTGCTGAAAAAGTTTGCTGACCCCTGTTTACACCAATTACATTTATTCTCATTCTCATTTTATTTTCATCCTGTCATTTCCAATATACCATTTTCTGCTTAAACTGAAGTATTTTGCATTCACACACCCCATGGAGAAGTTTATGCACACCTTACCCCTGGCAGATTAAAAAAAACTAACACTGATGGTTTTATTTACCTTACTTTAATTTTTTTTAAAAATGAAAGTGTGGTTTCTATGGCTTCTTATTAGAAAATGTCTGCAGTTGGCAAATGATGTCATTAGACCTAGACATTTGCTTTTAAAGGAGAAAAGGTGTTACTTTTGTCACCTGAAATCCTTCAGCCCAGGCAAAAATGCTGTAAGAATGGTGTGTTGTTCACACAGTTTCTAATAATTATTACTGTTGGGCCCTAACTAAACTTGTCTCTGCATTTTGAACTGCTTTAATTTTCCTCTGTAGATCTGGCAGTAGGGGATCAGGCCTTGATGGCAGTTAGCCTTTGATCAGCTGCTCCTAGGTAATTTTTTAAAATTCTGTTTAGACCAGATTTCTCTCAAACACCTCTGGACTTGTTCTTTGTCATGTTGAGTTGCAGCCTTGCATTGTCTTCCAACCCATTAGTTTTACCTTAGTCCCTTTGGTTCCATTTGACCTTCTGTAATACAGTGGTACCTTGGGTTACAGATGCTTCAGGTTACAGACGCTTCAGGTTACAAACTCCACTAACCAGGAAGTGGTTGCTCCAGGTTAAGAACTTTACCCCAGGATAAGAATGGAAATCACGCGCCTGCGGCGCAGTGGCAGCAAGAGGCCCCATTAGCGAAAGCACGCCTCAGGTTAAGAACCATTTCAGGTTAAGAATGGACCTCTGGAGTGAATTAAGTTCTTAACCCAAGGCACCACTGTATATAAGTATTTGATAATCTGAGTGTATGAGTGTTAGCTGTTCAGGTTGTGTTCTCAATAAAGCTGAAGACTGATTTACATGAAAGTGTGGCTTGGATGAGGGTTTAGTTGACTCAAGAAACACATAACATAATGTGTTGAATATGGAGCAATTACATATTGGGCTATATGAACTGCTATATTACAGTATTGCCTGGCAAGTCCAATTCCCTTCTGTAGCAATAACATATTCAAATGTATCATTTGTACATGTCTATTATACTTTAAATTATATGAAACTCAGAGGGTCTTAGGGTCCCAAGAGGCAAAAATAGATAGAGAAACTAAATAAATTTAATTAGGCTGAGAATATTTTGGTGTCCCATTGTTTAAAATTTATACTTGCCAATGCAGTTTTGTATCGTCATAACTATTACCAAAAATAGATTGTTCATTTTAAATCTTCTAATTCATTGAGAGAAAATGCATGTATTCCTTTTCTGGGGAATTGCTCACAGTACAATGTACTTAGAGAAACAGCATATCTATGTTGTATTGACAGTTCAATGATAATCTGTCAACTGAAAATTCAGTTACTATTGATGCTTCATCTTCTATATCAGATAATAAATACGGGCCATTTAGATGTCAATAAGCAATTTAATATGGCTTATTGTAGGTTTCTATTGCATAATATTAAATGGAGCAATACGCAGTGAGAATAGACACAATAAAATATGGCTGTCGTCTAGAATCAATACTTTGCTGTTTTTTTCTTCATTGTTTAACATTAAGGGTTTTTTGAAAAAATTAAAGGTAGATTATGTCATGACTCATCTCACGGAGATGTGTCCTTTGATTTCTGCAAAAGGCCTTTAAATAACAAACCAAAATAAGGATAATAAAAATGTTGTCATTTTTAAATCAAATTTTTAAAATGTTAATTTCCATCAACCTTACTTCACCTTGTCAAGAGTGCAAGGTGACATCAGATCATCAGGAGGCTAGAGATAAATCTATCAAACTATTTGCTATATTTTTGCAATAGTTTTTGCATTCAGCAACATTGTGTATTGGACTAAGACATATTGTTACCTATTATTTTGGGTTCAACCACTTTTAACTTCCTCCTGCTACATTTCTCATTACTGAAATACAAAGGCAAGTTGCACACAAAAATGTTCAAGCGCTATGCTTACATGCTATAGTAAGATTTCTAACAACAACATCGAAAAAGGAAACTAAGGCACAGAACCCTTGAGATTTAATAATATTTAACATTGGTATAGAGAGACGGCAAGAGCTGTTCAACAATGGAACGGACTACCTGGGAAAGTAATGGACTCTCCGTCACTGGAGGTTTTTAAACAGAGGGTGGATGGCCATCTGCCAGGACTTATTTAGCTGTGATTCCTGAATTGCAGGGGTTTGTACTAGATGATCCTTGGGGTCACTTTCAACCCCACAGTTCTGTGACTCTACATATTATTATTGCTGTTTTCTTTCTTGGAAATTGTTAGAAATCTCAATAGAGAAAAAACATCATTTAAAAAAACAACATTTTTTTTTTAATGCAGCTATCTCTAACTCCTAAAGGCTAAAAATCTATTTATATACTGTATAATCTTATCGGGTAGCCCAGGCTTAGGCAAACTCGGCCCTCCAGATGTTTTGGGACTACAACTCCCATCACCCCTAACTAACAGGACCAGTGGTCAGGGATGATGGGAGTTGTAGTCCCAAAACATCTGGAGGGCTGTGTTTGCCTATGTCTGAGGTAGCCAATCTGGATAACTGTGTTAGTAAATTTTTAAGAGGCACCTCTGACTTTAAACTCTTAAGGACATAGTTTAGCTTGCCTCGCCACACCTCTAACTCACTAAATTACTATTTACTTGGCTGACAATATGGAAAAATGTCATTATCTCTGGATTAAATGCTCATAAACCTGACGCCAGATTCCAGTGACAAATCTCACAAATATTGTAGCTCAGCAAGAGCCCTATTGGTATGTGACTGGGCATTTCAACTTTCTTCCATGTACATGAGTGAAAGTACAAAGTCTATTTGTGACTCATTCACTGGGGGGGGGATGTATCTGATGTACATCAGAATTGGAATGCGATGAGGTTTAGGCAATTATTTAATCCATGTCCGAATTTAGTGTGAAGTCAAATTGTATCTTGCTTGCTCATACAGTAATTTGTGGCTAGTTGGAGTAACTCTGTACCATGATGTGGGTCTTTTGTTTTTTTTAAAAAAACCAAACACTTGTGGAGCTGTGGTGGAACAACCAAGTGTGCTCTCTCTGCTGATTCTAAGCTCTGAGAGAGTATGTAGGGAGAGAGGTGACGATCTCTCAGATATTTGGGGCCCAAGTCATTTGTTTATTTATATAAGTATTTATATACCACCCAATTGCAAAACATATCAAAGCAGTATCGTTACTTTCCGGAAACAGATCTGGAGGTAGGAACAGAACCGCTGAAGTACTATGCCTCCATCCTTGAGTCACTGCAGAAGGATATGATTGTATCCTTGAATGAAGGGTGGCATATAAATTTAACAATTAATAAATATATGAAAAAGTATCAAAAGCCACTGAGAGGTTAATGAACATGAGCAGAGTCACACTCCCTCCTTGTCTCTCCCATTGCATGTCATCAAAGGTAGCTTTAGTGTTATGACCAGACCTAAAGTTGGACTGATATGGATCCAGATAGTTAACCTCCACCAAGCTTGCCTGAAGCTGGACCAACAATACCATATTGAGCACATTGCCCCATAAAGGGATGTTTGCAACTGGGCAATAGTTGATTCACACACATCCAGGTCTAGGAAGGCCCTCTTAAGGAGGGGATGCATAACCACCACCTCCTCTTTCAAGGTAGAGATGGTAACTCGCCCTCCTCCAATGAATCACTAATCACTCTGTGGACACACCCAGTCAATCCTTTATAGCTAGCTTTAGGATGGTCAAGGAGCAAGAGGTGGCTGCCCTCTTCAGGCAGCTTGTCTATGATCTCAGACAGCAGTAATCAAAATTGATCACATGGAACAGGCAGTGCAGAAGAACTGTACCTATCATATAGCTATAATGGGAGGACTAATTCTCATTATAGATTCAAGCTGGAACCTGAAATTTCAGATAGTTACAGAAACTTGAGTTTGACACTTTGCTGAAATCGATTTTCCACTGGTGATCAATCCATAGTTGTTGGGGGGGGGGTATGATATTCAATGCAGTTTGGAATTTTGGATGCATTTGGATTTGTATACTATAGGTGGTATTTGGGTATATTTGAACATGATGAAAACAGCTACAAATTTTTATCCTAAGTAACGTGGCCTGCACAAATTCGACCTGTTGGCTTAATAGCATACATTTTATATTGTGATAAAGAAAAAAGTTGTATGAACCTCCCCCCCCCCCATATATATATTGGCAAGCTTAACCGACAGGTTGTATCCAACAACGTTGTCCCAGTAGTACAAGGGCTTCCACCTGTGAAATGGACTTCCTCTCTTCTCCCCCCAGATTTGAGGTACCTTGGGCTAGTCAGCAACTCTCAGCCCAAGGTTACTCAGAGAGTTTTGTGGCTAAGCAGAGATTTGAATCCAGGTCTCTATGTCCCAATCCAACATTCTAACCACTATACTACATAGGATGAAATCTATGAACATTTACGTTTATATCAAATCAATAGGAGTGCCTGGAAAATGCTGGCCCCAATTTCAGTAGATATCTAAATATCAGACATCCAAAGTCATTCAAATCAATGGAAACAATTGTTCAAAAGTCAAAAGAAATAGCAGTAATAAGAAACATTAGCTATGAATTTAGCATTCTACATTTCCAGAAACTCCAATTCTAATTTACGGATAAAGCGAGGGTGGGGAACGATTATGCTAGTGGTGCATTACGTAACATAAAAAGAGACAAATGTTGATGTAATTAGCTAATACAAATTAAAAACATCGCACATTTCCTTTTCGGAGATCATTCATGGTATTATTCACTTTTGGTATTGATTACCACTGCATCAGTTCTTGTAATCTGGTTAGTACATTAGCACTAAGTAAATAGTATTGATTCAGATACACATATAATGCATCCATGCAATCTTTGTATTTTGTCCATTTCCTTTGCATTAAGCTTCAAGACAGCACAAGCATAAAAGCTGCTAGCTGTTATAAAATCTAAAAGTATTTATGTGAGGTTGTAAAGGTAAAGGGACCCCTGACAGTTAGGTCCAGTTGCGGAGGACTCTGGGGTTGTGGTGTTCATCTTGCTTTACTGGCCGAGGGAGCTTCCGGGTCATGTGGCCAGCATGATGAAGACGCTTCTGGCGAACCAGAGCAGCGCATGGAAATGCCGCTTACCTTTCCGCCAGAGCAATACCTATTTATCTACTTGCACTTTGATGTGCTTTCGAACTGCTAGGTTGGCAGGAGCAGGGACTGAACAACGGGAGCTCACCCTGTTGCGGGGATTTGAACCGCCGACCTTCTGATCGGCAAGCCCTAGACTCTGTAGTTTAGATCACAGCACCACCCGCGTCCCTTATGTGAGGTAGTACTTAGGATCAAACAAGTGCTTTTATCAATACAAGTTTCTGGAAATATTTAAATTGTAGCTTAGACAACTATAGTATTTGATAGAATGCATGAAAGAGCTATTGGCATACAGATCCTTTATTCAACTGGCAGGTCTCTGGCTGTCATTGTTGGGGGAGCTCTACATGTTGGCTCCTTTCTTGTGTTCTACTAACATGCGAGGCTACTGCAACAATTCTGCTTTCCCACACATACATACAGGCCCAACTGCTACAGAATGCGAAGATTTTCAAGCCTCACCTAACTTATTTGGCAAAATTAGTATGCAGATCACAGCATGTTAGAATATGTTGCTGTGTGCCCATTTCTGGTATTTTGGCAGATTCCGGCTAAGGGAAGCAGAAGGCACAGAAAACAAAGTTAATCTCTAAGGCATACAGAAATTGTAAGTGCTTACAAGTTGCTTGCAGCCAAGTAGTACCAACCACACTTCTTACACCCACCACAGTCAAGCTAACAAACCAGACTACAACTGTGTCAGAGTCATAGAGTCAGAAGGGACCCCCAGGGTCATCTGGTCCAACCCCGTGCTATGCAGGAATCTCAGCTAAAGCATCCATGACAGATGACTATCCTACCTCTGTTTAAAAACCTCCAATGAAGAAGAATCCAAACCTCCTGAGGGAGTTTTTCACAAATGAAGAACAAAAACTAATGATGATGCCGTTCCTATTACTATTGCTGTTCCTTGCACACAATAAATTTGACATATAACCAGTATTTTCCCAGTAGTGATGTATGGAAGTGAGAGCTGGACTATAAAGAAGGCTGGTTGCCAAAGAAGTGATGCTTTTGAATTATGGTGCTGGAGGAGATTCTTGAGAGTCCCATGGACTGCAAGAAGATCAAACCTCTCCATTCTGAAGGAAATCAGCCCTGAGTGCTCACTGGAAGGACAGATCCTGAAGCTGAGACTCCAGTACTTTGGGTACCTCATGAGAAGAGAAGACTCCCTGGAAATGACCCTGATGTTGAGAAAGATTGAGGGCACAAGGAGAAGGGTGCGACAGAGGATAAGATGGTTGGACAGTCTTCTCGAAGCTACCAGCATGAGTCTGACCAAACTGCGGGAGGCAGTGGAAGACAGGAGTGCCTGGCGTGCTCTGGTCCATGGGGTCACAAAGAGTCAGACATGACTAAACGACTAAACCACAACATAACCAGTTCAGTTATATTCTTTCGTTCCATTTGTTTTGAGATAAAAACACATTTATTTTGAAACTTTGTGTTGTACTGTTTTGTGCAATGCTGCAAAAGCATGAAAAAAATGGGGAAAATAATATGTATTTACTCAAAAGTAGTATATTTTGTATCTACTTGTAATGTTCAATCCGTTTACTTAAGGTGAGTGTCTGTTTAAAACAAGTCACACAGCTACTCACAATCAAGAGAAGTGATACTTTTAATCCTGCCAAAAAATTGTACTAAAAAAAAGAGATTATAGTTACAGAGCTTTGAAGCAGTTATTTGTCTCTATTTTATTAAATATTACTAGACATATCTAGGGGACAACAGATCAATAAATGTCTTTGTGGTTTCCTGGTGGAAGGCTGCAATTATTTTCTCCCATTACAAAATAAGCATAACTCAATTCCCCTCATCTATCATCTTTTGTAAAGAAATATCACTGTGTGTTTATTTCACTGTCTCTCTTGATTTCATTTTAGGGGGCCTCTTGGCTTCATTTCACACTCCTAAATCTTTTCTTTCTCTATTTGCATCTTCATTTGACATTGATAGCGACCAGTTTATCATGCAATGGCAGAATGATAGAGTGTGGCAAAAAGTCAGTAAGATAAAAGTTCTTCTAGGTGCTTTGGATAGCGGGTTTTGTCGCTGTTTTTCGAATTATAGTTTATGCCACATGTCTTGAAATATTTCAGCTGTTTTGTCCTGAATAAAACTGCAAGACCTAGCATCCTCAATTTGACTACTTCATGCTGAAAATGACTAAAATTGAATCTGTGCCCAGTCCACTGTATTCATTTCCCCACCAGGAGTGTGGCAAATAAAACGCCAGAGAAATTATTCAGAAGCTTCCAGGGTTGTTTGCTAACCATGTTCTAGTATCAATGAAACAAAAGGTGGTTTTGTTTTTTTAACCTTTCCCCGGGATTGTTTGAATCTTTGTCCTCTTCCTATTGAAGTTAAAATAAGAACTAGCAAAAGGGCAAAATCAGTAGACTGGATCCAGAACTAAGTATACATAACAGGAGTGGCAGAAGCTAATTTTTCCACCCTGCCTCCCCACTGCAGTGCCCCCTCCCAAAAATATTCCACCAAGGGTTGTAGCCCCTTAATGATCCAACCTAAAGAGTATTTCTCCCACTTATGTTCCCACTGAAATTGATAGGGACTGCATAGAAAAGTGTTCTTGGTAGACTAAAACTAGTGTTTACAACAAAGAGCATAATCTCAAAATCTAATGTCTGTTTTTAATGGATTTCAAATGTCTGGTGGCAGTATTGTTATATACAGTAGTTCACATGTCGTGAAAGGTTGTGTGTTGCTGTATTATTGATTGTAGATGTATTGTTGTTTTGAGTTAATGTTGAACCTTGAACTTCACTGACAGGGGAGCTAGCACAGCATGCAGGTAAACCCTTTTGGACTACTGTCATACCTTGGTTCATGAACAGCTTAGTTGTCGAACAAATCGGCTCCTGAACCACGAAAACTTGGAAGTACCGGTAAGTGTTCCGGTTTTCGAACTTTTTCCGGAAGCCAAATGTCCAACACGGCTTCCGCTTGAATGCAGGAAGCTCCTGCAGCCAATCGGAAGCGGTTTCTGAACAGCCAAGAGAAATGGTTGGCTGCCATCATTTGACACCAGTATAGAATTACTGAGATATTCCAGGTCTAGTGAAGGCTTCTCACTGCTCCTCCTCCTAAAAAAGCAACAATCATATCCATGGTACCTCCCTTGGGCCAATGTGTAAAAGGCCCTGAAACACCTAAAAAGCTTCACTGATGCAGAGGACACAATGAAGGTGAAAAATCAATACAGTGGTACCTCGGGTTAAGAACTTAATTCATTCTGGAGGTCCATTCTTAACCTGAAACTGTTCTTAACTTGAGGTACAGTGGTGCCTCGCAAGATGAAAAGAATCCGTTCTATGATTCTCTTCGTCTAGCGGTTTTTTCGTCTTGCGAAGCAAGCCCATTGACGGATTAGCGGATTAGCGCTATTAGTGCTATTAGCGGCTTTTAGCGGCTTATCAGATCAGCTGATAAGCGGCTTAGCGGCTTAGGAAAGGGGGGGGGAAGGAAAAAAACCCTGCAGGAACTCGCAAGACATTTTCGTCTTGCGAAGCAAGCCCATAGGATATTCGTTTTGCGAAGCACCTCCAAAACGGAAAACTCTTTCGTCTAGCGAGTTTTCCGTCTTGCGAGGCATTCGTCTTGCGGGCCACCACTGTACCACTTTAGCTAATGGGGCCTCCCGCTGCTGCCACGCCGCTGCCACACGATTTCTGTTCTCGTCCTGAAGCAAACTTCTTAACCCGAGGTACCACTGTACCTTTTTGCTGCCTTCATTTGCTTCTAAGTAGGCTTCAACCTGAGCACACAGCAATGTTCTGACTGCATTTGTTGGGGCAGAGGCAGATTTAGGGGATGCAAGTGGTCCTGCACTGGGTGCTGAGCCGAGAGGGTAATTAAGTATCCCAAGACCTGTAAGTTAGCAACAATTTAGCATGAAGGTGTTTAATGAGATAGATTTCAGAAAACCCGCAATGCATTTTTTCCTACGATTTCTAATAAAAAGTATTTACAACACTTGTTTCTCTGGGGTAAAAATCAGGAAAAATAAATACACACATTTCCCCCCAATTACTACTAGGAGCATATATTCATTTTATTTCCTCCTTCATCTTATCAGTGTTATTCATCAAAATCCTGCTCACTGGTTTCATATCTTATGGCATTTATTGAAATTGTGCATTTTGCTCAGATAATCAAGCCATCAGCTTCCCTGATATATTCATATGCAAAACACTGGCAGAATCTGGAAAGTATACTCAAGCAAGCAACATTTTCCTGATAAGTTGAAACTGGCCAATGATTTCATCAATATTTTAATGAAATACTTCGGTGGGGAATACTATTAAATTGATCTGAAAGAGTTAAAAGATTTAAAAACAACACCCAGATTTAAAGAAAAAGGAGAGGCCAAACACTAATATGTTGCTATGGAAGAAAACTGTTCTAAACACTTCTTTCTAGAATGAAAAATGAGTAAAGGAAATTAAACTTCAAGATGAAGAAGAATTTTGTGCCAAATACCAGAGGGAAAGGGCAAGAGGTGACTATGCAATATTTTATTTACTTATGTTATTTAACAAAATCTATATACTGCTTGATTGCAATAACCCATCTAAGCAATTTACAATCGCCACATTACAAATATTCCTGAGAAGTGCAAAGAATACATATTTTTATAGCACATTTTAGGGGCCACCAGGTGAAAGCCACAAATAATTTTAGCTGAAGAGCTTCAGTTTAATCCATTCATTCTCAGTGAGACTGACCTTAAATTAAAGTACTTTGGGCATACCAGGTTTTTGATTAAGCTGGTAAGTTTGAAAAATGAATGAAAACACTTTATTTTAAAATGTCTTAGTTTGGTATTAGTAAGCTCTAGAGAGGACTTTCTAAAAAGCCTAGTTTTGTGTCCTAAGCACATTCTTAGACAAGCTGATAGCTAATGGTTTTTTCCAGCAAAAATCAACAAAAGCATCCATATATTGTTTTCTAATGCAAAGCTTGTTGCTTGCTTTTCACTTTTTCTGAGCCTTAGAGCTCAGAACACACAAATAATGAACAGAGTTCATTTTTCCATAATCCAATTTACATTCTGTGGGGACAGTTCTGTGAAACATATCCATTTGCAGAAGTGAACTGGTGAGATTTCCTTGCCTATTGGACTTGGACACACACACTCTCTCTCTCCAGTGCCTGCAACTAACTATTCGATTAAACAAGCATGTACTTGAAAAGCTGCAAAAATAATGTGCAGAAAGTTTGTATACAGTGCTAAAGTTCCTTATTTCAGGTACTTCTATGATGGAGAGTGGCTACAATATTAATTTCTTAGAGCTGCAATAATGAGGGCTGAGAGGTGGGGTACAGGAAGTATTGGTATTATTTTGATAGAAGTTGCTGAATCTTCCTGAACACAATGTTGTCAATCTAACAAACAAAACTATGCAATTTATCTATATTGTGCAAAAGGCTGGTGTCAGAATACAGTCTTGTCTGTGAAATCCTGTTAAACTCAGGAATGCTTATTAGCTCCTGCAAGTTTTGTTTTAAACTAAATTAGTAGCCCAACACCAGGAAGTTATGTTGTGAAAAAAGGTGGTTAAGCCTTTTGTCAACTTGAACTTTCACTGATCTAATTCTCACACACCACCTGATGTTAACTAAACAACCAGATTCCTAAACACAAAGTTCTTCCTCCTATCTAGAAAACTGATATTGCAACAGCGAGAATTTCTGATTGCTCAGGTAATTGTAAAGTAAAAAGGTAAAGGTAAAAGTACCCCTGCCCGTACGGGCCAGTCGTGTCTGACTCTGGGGTTGCGTGCTCATCTCACTTAAGAGGCCGGGGGCCAGCGCCGTCCGGAGACACTTCTGGGTCACGTGGCCAGCATGACGAAGCTGCTCTGGCGAGCCGGCACCAGCGCAGCGCACGGAAACGCCGTTTACCTTCCCGCTATAAAGCGGTACCTATTTATCTACTTGCACTTAGGGGTGCTTTCGAACTGCTAGGTGGGCAGGAGCTGGGACCGAACGACGGGAGCTCACCCCGCCGCGGGGATTCGAACCGCCGACCATACGATCGGCAAGCCCTAGGTGCTGAGGTTTTACCCACAGCGCAACCTGCGTCCCAATTGTAAAGTGGTCTGCAATATATTTTTCTGGATATTGAACTGCTGCAGACAGATATGCAACACATAAATTCTCCATGAAATATTTGGGAAAATTTGAGTATTTGTTCAAAAAAGAGAGAGAAGTTTGCATTGAACTTATAAAATGCACACACAAAGACAAGTTGAGCCTTTAAGGTGTGGGATGACATCAACATGAAAAATACTACATCACTTTGTTGGCAGTGCTGGCAGCTGCAGAGGAATGAGGAATGAGCTACACTCCTAGGCACGCTTACTAGGGTGTAAGCCCCATTGAACACAGTGCCACTTCTGAAGGAAGCCTACACAGGACTGCACTGCAAGTTTGTAACTGGGTACATTGCTTCAGAGCTTAAATGTTTGCTGGGCCACAGAAAAGTGGATGTGATGAACATGCCTCTTTAAAGAACTCTTTTTGACTGGTAAAGCCATCAAAATCAATTAAATTTCATTATACAGCCGCAGACCCATTAAAATGAAGCACAAAAATCATACAAACATAAAAGAAAATATGTGGCGCTTATATAAAATAGTAAGAGAATAATAAGCCATTTACAGTGATTATTTTTGAACTGTAAAATCATAGATTGTTTGGAGCTAGGGTTTCTGAAGAATTGCCTTCTCCCAACTGCCCATATACAGGCACACTCAACCCAAGGCCCTGCTCCAGATGTGTTTCCTTTCAGTGGTTAGGCTGGCCGCTCTGGAGAGAAAACCTTTTCTGAACTGGTGCCGCAGCAGTGGTGCTCTCTCAGGCAAATTTGCTTGGAGCTATGATTGCCATGTTTTAGACCACTGACCAAGTCTGTTCTTTTCTAACAGCAGTTAACATCAAATGGCCAGAACTGTTTTCCTACTGGTAGATTTGGTTTCACTTATTTGCCTTAATGAAGTGGTGGCCAAACCTGGCCCTCCAACTGTTTGAGGACTACAACTCCCATCACCCCTAGCTAACAGGAGCAGTGATCAGGGATGATGGGAATTGTAGTCCCAAAAAACAGCTGGAGGGGCAAGTTTGGCCACCACTGCCTTAATGGATTCAGGTTTGTCATCACTATTTAATAGTGTTTTAATTTTTGTATTTTAAAACCACCCTGAAGCCTATTTCAGTAGAAAGGTTGAATAAAAATTTAACAAATACATAGCGGTCCAGTGCAAAGTAAATGCTTGTCTTCAATGAATCCAGGCTTTTCAAGGGATCTTTATTTCTAATAGATGCTGTATCCTCTTAAGCCTCTCCAGTGACCTCTATATTCAATTTACAGGAACCGCTTCTTACAAAGATGAATCATCTCTGGTAGTGACCAGCACTAATTGTTATTTATTTAGACAGACAACTTAAACAATTTGAAATAATTGTCCCTGGACATCAGCAAAAAAAATGGAAGCCCTAAAAAACCCCACACACTACTAACAATGGAAATCAATGGGGCTATGCACTGAATAATGGAATGCACAATATAAATGAGACTAGGGATGGGTGGGATAATTAGCCAATTTAAGTAACTAATTAGTACCATGCTCACTTACCCTGCTCAAGCAGTACTTGCTGTCCTTTCTGTACAGATGCTGAAGACATTTCATGTTTTGTTGGTCTACAATCTTGCCAAAGAACTCGTCGATGGTTTTGATGGAGATTGCACAGACAGCAGATTTATGAGTTGGTTCCGCAGAGTCTGGTTTACTTTGAGCAAATACACCATAAAGAATATCTTGGTTGACATCGATTCGCATTTCCGAGGCTAAGTCTGCACCTGGTTTACCAACATAAGCAGCCTGCAAGAGATTTAATACCTCATTCGACCGCTTGGTTGACCTCTTCCTCCGTTTCTCAGTATAAATGCACTCAAGAGGCATTTCCATGTATGAATGCAACACGGACTCAAAAGAGCAGAACCGTATGATCCTTGTGTGAAAAGCCTGAGAATCTATAGATTCTCTCTGGACAGTGAGGAAGTACACAAAGTGGTCTTTTTCAAATGCATGGATGTACTTAATAGGGTAGGAATTTCTGAATTCTGGAAGTACATCAATGTAAGAGTAAGCAGTGAGAAACTCAAAACCGTCTAGGGTTTCTTTTAATCTCCGAACAGATAGCGAATGCAGCGAATGGTCCTGCCGAGATGAATTATTGATAGTATTTCCAACATAGAAGTACACAAATCTTTCCTTCTCTGTTACCAGAACTTTGGTTCCTAAAGGGCTTACAACACAGTCAGGACACTGGTCTGATTCCTCATCCATCCTTTTAGAATACATGCAGTAGACCTCCCTTCCAATGTCAGCAGGATTATCAGGATGGATGACATGGCGCTGACAAGTTCCTTTTGCAACGCTGCCACAACTGATGAGCTGGCCTTCGTAGTATGTTTCTAGGAATAGAGCCATGTTGATGTTATCCTTCCAGATGTTATCAGATTGGTTTACTTTAGGCTTACATTCTTTACAGGGAGCACAATCTGGGTTCTCCAGAACGGGCCCAGTCTTGTACTCAAATATGTTGTGAAGGCTTTCATTGAAGACATAGATTTTATTGACTGCTCCCCCATAGATGTTGTGCTTGTATAGAACTATATTTTGTATCGGGGTTTCTGCAGTGAAATTAGGAAGTTGGTATTTGACATTCAGATTGATCTCCGGCCTTGACGCTGCCTCTTTACATTTACCTTTGCTCCTCTGTACCAATATCAACAGAAATAAGATAATCCTGGAGGCAGAAGTAGCAGGGTTCTTCATTACTGCAGATTTGTCCTGTCAAAAAAACATTTAGGAAGTCAGTATGTTAATAAATCACAGAACGAATTATCAATCAGCAAAAGGAAATGTGCATCTAAGTTGTATAAGACTTTAGCTGTTGTATCAGAGGGCAACACCATGGGATGCAAACAATAGCAAGGTGGTGACCAAAAATTGAATATAAATGATGAAAAGCAGCAACAAGAGGAAGCCCTTCTGATAATGAAAGTGTGTTCATGTTGCTTTATCCTTGAAACATGCTACTTTACATAGATAGATAGATGATAGATAGATAGATAGATAGATAGATAGATGATAGATAGATAGTTATAGCTAATTATGTCAGAGTTGCTTACCAATACAAGGAACTTAATTCAAGTGTTTGATAAAAATTTTCAGGAAAATCCATTATGAATACAAATTTTTAATGTAGATAGTAGGCAGCCATTTGATTTAACAGATAGCTCATTTTAATTTTAAACTGCTGTAATAGAAGTATGTTCATAGTTAATTTCAGAACGAACCTACCGTGCACAAAATAGGTAAGGCACCAATTTTTGGAAAAAATGTGACTGCTATTGTTAAAATGTGGCAAATTTATGAATTTCCACTAGCATCACACCTGGATAGTTCAGCCAGTTGAGCATGAGACTCTTAATCTCTGGGTTGTGAGTGTGAACCCCACATTGGGCAAGAGATTCCTGCTTTGCAGGGGGTTGGACTAGATGACCCTCATGGTCCCTTCCAGCTCTACAATTCTATGATTCTATATAGCCCAGTCTTCATTGTATTTTCCCCATCACATAATAACAATATGTAGCAAATACTGTTATAGTAATACACGTGTGTGTGTGTGTGTGTTTCAGGAGACTATTTTGTTTTCATACGAAGTGGTATTTTTTTTAAAAAAATCTTTTATAGTTCTTGACATGCCAAGAGCATTTGGGGGAGATCATTACACCACTGCTTGAGTAATGTGTTTTCTGCATATTCTGCTTATTGACTTTTTTTTGCTGGGATTAATTGGATTCACTTTTTTAAATTCCCACAGCAATAAGTCACTTCGGGGAGCCTTTAGAATGCGCAGGCAGGCAAAAAGCGCACTCAGACAAAGAACTGACAAGCTAATTAGGCTAGTGAAGAGCCTAACCTTGCAAATTTCTTCCTTTGTACTCATTCTGATGTGGTTTGCAGAGTAAAAAAAGACTCATGAGACTATATGGGCACTAAATGAATTGTGGTTGAAGTGGGTTTTGCACCAGTTTTCAACATTATACTACTGTTAAGTCACACCAAACATTGTTCTATTGATACTTAGGCACAGTTGCTAAGCTAAATTTAGTTTCCCTGGAGGAAAACAATTAAACAATCCAAAAGGAATCATGGCCATATGTTGTTTACAGGATTTTGTGGGGAAATGTTATTTAGCTGCAGATGAATAGTATTGTTACCAATATACAAATGCTCCTAGCAAGCTCAAAGCATTTATTTATTTATTTTTATTTCTAGAAATGTTCAACAAGGCTTGAACAAAGTTAACAAAGAGTCTTGCTACGTTAGAAACAGTATCACAGCTTTTGCTTAAAAGATACATTGGTTTGGATCTAAGGAGCGGCTTGCACCAATGGAAGGCACTTCAGTTCACTCAGAATCTAGAGAGAGAGAGAGAGAGAGAGAGAGAGAGAGAGAGAGAGAGAGAGAGAGAGATTTCCTCTGATAAACCAGTTCCAGGTATGTCCACTCAGAAGCAAGTCCTCTTGAATTCAATGGGGCTTACTCTCATGTAAGTGCGCCTAGGGCTGCAGCCTTAGATATACAGCGGTACCTCGGGTTACATATGCTTCAGGTTGCATACGCTTCAGGTTACAGACTCCACTAACCCAGAAATATTACCTCTGGTTAAGAACTTTGCTTCAGGATGAGAACAGAAATTGTGTGGCTGAACAGTTTCAGGTTAAGAACGGCCCTCCGGAACAAATTAAGTATTTAACCCGAGGTACCACTGTACTCAGAATAGACTCACTGGAATCCATGGACTTAAGTGTGTCTTTGTTGGGCATCATCCACTGTGTTCAATGGGGTGTGCGTAGGAGTGTAGCCTGAAAGCCCTTCCATCACCTAAACCCTTCCTACATGGCATTGGCTTTTCTGGATAAAGGAATGAGGGTGGAAAAGCCTCATTGTAGAAGCAGTTTTATTAATACAGTGGTACCTCTAGATACAAACGGGATCCGTTCTGGAGCCCCGTTCGCATCTAGAAGCAAACGTAACTAGCGACGGCACGTCTGTGCTCACCCGCGTCACTTTTTGTCACTTCTGCGCATGCGCGTGATGTCATTTTGAGCGTCTGCGCAAGCGGCGAAACCCAAAAGTAACGCGTTCCGTTACTTCCGGGTTGCCGCAGAGCGCAACTCAAATGCGCTCAACCCAAAGCGCATTCAACCCGAGGTATGACTGTACAGCCCATACTTTTAGGATTAATACATATTTTTGTTTTGGGTAACTTGTGACAGAATTCAAAAGTAATTGATTTCTAAGAAACTGCTGTGTTCCTTCCAGTGCTTTAGATCAATAAATATTGCATTTCATTTCCCTGTGGCTTGTGCTATTAATCTGTGCAGACAGGAGGTTTTGTAATATGTGCTGGGCCCTAAACTCTTCAATTTCTCAAAAAGCAGAATTAAACTGTATAGGAAGAAAGGAGATAAGAAAAAGAAAATACCCAACTCTTTATAAGGTCATGTGAAATACAGTATCAAATTGGTCTACCTAAGCAAATCATTTTGATTCAGTCACAGCTGAGCAACTGAGATCTGCTGAATCAGATCTACAATACCAGTGTTGCCAGTGTAGAAGTTTCTCCAGTTTGGATTAAACATAAAAGGAACTTGAAAGAAATCTCTGTTAAGGACAACAGAAGCCTCAAAACTGAACAAGTCAACAGTAAATCTGTTTTTGGCCAGCATGATGTCAGTTTTCTTTCATGGAAGATGCATCGTGTAGTGTGAGTCTTTAGAAATGAGTACTAGCCAGGCACCACAAGTGTGGTAAGAAATGACATGTCATATTACAAGAGGTGCAAATATAAGTGTTGCAGCTGATATCCTGATGATGGAAACTTACGTGGTCTGACTAATATTCATTGCTGCAAATGTGTGGTTTATTTTCTCTCTGCAAGTAAGCAGAATTCCTGCTGACTATCTTATGCCTGTTATTTTATTTAATGTCCTGATTTAGGTTGCAGATATCTTTGACTCCACTCATAGCATCATGTCCTGTTCTATGATTCTTTAATCACAGAATTGTAGAGTTTTGACCCTGAGGATCATCTAGTCCGACCCACTGCAATGTGTATCCATATGTGTCAGAAATTGTTCCCTTATCCAACAATTTTGCACAGATTAATAGTGGGTGATAATCAACAAAGTCGTAGAGCTGACCCACTGAAATCAATAGAAGTTCATCGCTTTTAGTAGATCTACTCTGACTCTGACTTAGCTGGACAACATTGGCTATCACCCTGTAAATTGTTTGAAGTGCTTTGGGTTAATCCAACTCTTGTGTGACCATAGCATCTCAGGTAGGAATTTCAGGTTGAATATGTCAATTCTGTTGCAAAGTGTTATCTGACTTTGAAAATTCAGCAGCCACATTGACTCAGAACCAGAAAGCATTAATCTACATACACTAGGTAGGGAACCATTTAGTCTTGGGGGCACATGCCGCTGGTAGGCAGGGTGTCCAGAGGCAAAAGTGGACGGATTTAAGAAGAGAAGAAGAGTTTGGATTTGATATCCCGCCTTTCACTCCCTTTAAGGAGTCTCAAAGCGGCTAACATTCTCCTTTCCCTTCCTCCCCCACAACAAACACTCTGTGAGGTGAGTGGGACTGAGAGACTTCAGAGAAGTGTGACTGGCCCAAGGTCACCCAGCAGCTGCATGTGGAGGAGCGGAGACGCGAACCCGGTCCCCCAGATTATGAGACTACCGCTCTTAACCACTACACCACGCTGGCTCTCAAACAGATGTGATTCTTCATTTTTGTATAGCAGGCTACATCCCACCTCCCCACTTCTGCCTCCACACCCTCAGCACCTCCATAGTTCACATACATATTCCAGAAAGGCAAAAAACATAAGAGGGCAATACAGAGCAGGACCATTGAGGAGCCTGGCTTGGGGAGAGTCCCAAGGGAAAGATAAGAGGCTTAGATGTCCAACCTGGGTATTTTGAAAGAGGTATCAATATGAGCTATCTATTCCTCTAACTACATAAATGCTACATTATCAGCTTTATTATTATTAATTTTTTAAATGATTTTTATTAGGTTTTCCAAAAACAAAAAAAAAACACTAAAGAAAAAAAAAGACAACATAAAAGTGCAATACATAAAAAACTTAAATAAAACATTCTTTACAACTATACATATTGTCAACTTATCTACTTGCGTTATATCACGCTTCGACTTCCCTCCTTCCCAGTTTCGGTTTTCTTATTGTTTCTTATCATTTACAGTTTCTTCATATTCTTTATATATATATATGTCATAAGAGTTAAACTAACCCTGCTGTAGTCCTTAAGCTTCTACAATTGGTTTCTATATATATGACAAATTTACTCCATTCTTCTACAAACTTCATCAGCTTTATTATTAACAAGTTTTTCTACAATACTGCCTCTCCCGAACTCTCGAGATAGTGTACCAAAGTTAAAATATAATACATCAATAACAAATACAATGCAAAAAACTATGCAGTTGAAAATGGGCAGGAATAAAAAAAAATCAACCATATACTGGAGCTTAGCACCAGCAAAAGCCTGGGTACACAGATCAATTTTAAGAAGATGCCAAAATGTCATCAGCAAAGGCACCAGCCTTATTCAATGTGAAGATGGTTCCACAAAAAAACGTTCACATCAGAGTTAAATATGCAAGTGGGGGAATGAGTCAGGGCTGCCTTCCTTTAAGGCTACCAAGTTCCATTGTGCGGTGCATCACCAAACCCAAGAAACACTGTTTATGCAGCTTTAAACTTATCAAGTCCATAATGAAGTAAAATGAATGTGTTTGCATCAACATTAAGAATCTAGAATACATTGTGCAACTGAAGAAGTTGGCTGAGGACAACCAGCAAGTTTCTCATGGAAATCAGTTGCTAGCAATAAGAACCATGGTTCTTTGAAGTGTCCAAGATCCACAACCAAATTTGTATTCCTTGTTCCTTAATAGATACATGATGACCATTTCCCAATAACCAGTTATTATAGGAAAGGAAGAAAGAACGATAACTGGAGATAGGAAGAGCAAGAAATAAATTCAGGCAATTGGCCTGCTATTTGGGGGGGGGGGAAGAGTCATCAACAGTATTGACAATAAGTTACAGTCTTCTTGGCTCATTTGAAAGATCTTTAGTGTATTCTTTTTAAGCTGAGCGGTGGATAAAAACATCAAGTATGCATTCAGAATTTTAGCAGATTACTGGTAAGTAATTCATTTATATGCACATCCTATTCATAGGTCTAATATATTAGTGTATTTTACAACAGCTTTTCATGGAACAACTGTTTTGCCAGGCTTATATTAACAGGCTCTTAAACACAGGCATCCATTCTGAAGAAAATATATTATTCCTTTTACTCATTTAACAATAATTTACAGCAAGCAGACTGGAGTGCAGTGCAAATCATAGCCTCTCCTTTGTTACCTGCTGTAGTGCTTTAAACCCATAAGAATAAGGGAAGCTCTTCGGCTTGTGTCAGACAACTAGATTTATTTTGCTGCTTCTGGAAGTAGCAGTGATGAGCTAGAATGGCACTACAGGCTTTTAAAAAGATTGTATAAAACGAACCTTCAAAAATATTCACTAGTATTCCAAAAGAATAAAGCAGATCAATAGCTTTGCTTAAAAAAACCCAAAAAACTAAGAATGTGGAATATCAGTCAACATTTGTTGAAGTGTGCTGCTATATGAGCTAAAGGTTGAAGGATCAAGTCCATAATAAGGAAGCTGAAAATGCTCAAAGTGTCCAAAAGAAAGCCTAGGAACCAAAACTTACAAAAGAACACAGATGGAAGTAAAAAGCAGACAATAGGGACTAACATCAATATATGGATCTGAGCTGACAAGCTCTGCTTTAGGAAATCTAAATGGTAATGCACCTTTTTTAAAAAAAAAAATAGTTTGGTGCTTGAGAGGAGAATGGACAGCTTGAACAAATAGCATCTCATGACCAGTTTCACATATACTTCAGAGAAACTTAGATTTCTCTGCAGCTCTAAATTATTAGAGTTCCAAAGATCTCAGAAGCTTGCTCTGCAATAACTCAGAGCAGGGCTTTTAGTGTGGCTGCCTGCCCTTGTTCTTCTGAAATAGCTTTCTAAATAAGACAGGCACCCCCTGTCTGTACTTTCCAGAAACAATTGAAGACATTTTTAGTTCTGACAGGCTTTCTTTATGTCTAATTCCTTTGTGACAGTGGTTTAGAAGGCAATTAACAGCTAAATGATGATGATGATGATGATGATGATGATGATTTCACTTTCCCATGATTAAGAACAGAACAGTGGCTGCCTCATAGGATTACTCAAGCAAAATTTTTAAAATGAGGCTACAATCCATACCCCATGGTCTACAGCAGTGGGGCTCAACAGAGCTGTGCAATCACCATTGCATCCTGAGCCCCACTGATTGCTTTCAACTGTGCCCATGAATGAGCAGAAGAGATTTCTGTTCCCACAACAGGACTCCAGCTCCTCTCCTCCACACTGCAACCCTCCATCTATTCAAGGTTTTGGGTTGGATGTACATGATGTTGGATTCAAACCTATGGCTATTTTTATAACAAAGTCCTTGCTTTTCTTAATAATATCACTAAAAATGGTAGCAGGATTCAATGGTATCCCAGAAGCTTACAAAAACCCTTTGCAAAGCTGAATTTTTAAAACTTGCAGCGTTCACGTTGAGCAACATGAGCAACACTTATTAGTTCTGCTTTCGAGGTAATTTTTACCCCAATTGTGAGACTCTTCCAAAATGCTTCATACCATAGAAGAACATTACAGCTGATGACCAATTAGTGGACCAATTCAGTGGAAGATGTCCAGTGAGGAAGGATCTGACCTCCATTACCAGAAATAAAATTATGGCTATGGTGAGTCCAAAACACATGCCTATGATGCTGGTACCTCAGGTTACATACGCTTCAGGTTACATACACTTCAGGTTACAGACTCCGCTAACCCAGAAATAGTGCTTCAGGTTAAGAACTTTGCTTCAGGATGAGAACAGAAATTGTGCTCCGGCGGCGTGGCAGCAGCAGGAGTCCCCATTAGCTAAAGTGGTGCTTCAGGTTAAGAACAGTTTCAGGTTAAGTACGGACCTCCGGAACGAATTAAGTACTTAACCTGAGGTACCACTGTATAGATAACTGGAAGAAAGAAGGTGCTCCAGCAGCTTGAAAACTAGGCCAGGAAGTAGCAGTTTCTCAAAACAACCACCACTTTTAAAAATTTATTTCAAATATTTCTAAGCCACTCTTCATTGCCTAAACAATTCTGGAGCAGCTTACATTAAAATCATATACACAACACGCATGAAAAACAAAACAGGCAGAGTTCCAGATTAACTGTAACAAGTTAAGGCACGCTGTTGAAAATGCTAAGAAAAACTTGATAATGGGTGGAAAACTGAACAAAAGGGAGAGGGAGAAGGAAGAAATTTCCCCTGACTTGCAAGCAAGTTCCCTTGACTTACTTGTCTACAAATCTGGAGCTGTGAAAAGCAGCATTTTTCGTTTTTAAACTAAGACTAAAGGTGGTGTATCTGTGACAAGATGGTCTCCACACATGCTTCCAAATCACTGGTCGAATCAGTTAGCCTCCCAGCCCCCCACTGTCTTGTAGATATTATGCACTTTAACATTGCAGATATTGGCACCAATGAACTCTGTGCTACCTCTTATGAAGAAGCACTCCTGAAAGCACTCCAGCTTTTGCTATGGTAGCTTGTACCTGAAAAGGGAGGTTCCACTCTGGCCTGGAGAGGCCTCAAGAAAGATTCCATTACAGGAAGCCAGGTATACATGCTCCAAAGCAAACTGAATTGCAACACCCATTGATGACTGTCCCTCCCTTATCATTTGCAAATCTAAATCAAGCAAAAGAATATCAGACTCTTTCTAGAATAGATGCATTAAGCCAAAGGTAGTATCAGCTAATCACCACTCCTTCCAGATTACCCCGCCCCCCACTAACACTATCCAAATAAATTTCAATAGCCTGAGGCTCCTTCCAGAACAGCCCAAATATATGTTAATCTCTTTACTCCATCTCACCTGGACAGCAGAAGATGCCTATCTGGAAGCCATTTCGCAAATGTTTTGGACAAGCTTTTCCTGGTTGGCACCATGTGAAGATTTGTAACACCCATTCACCAACAGGAAGACAAGGCTTTGCAATATTTGTCTTTATGTTAATTTTTAACCTCAACTTGAGCATCAAGAGGTAGCAGTTTCCAATTCAGCAGTTAGGAATCTTTGAATACCCAAGTTGCCTCAAACCTTATGCCCAGGAACTTTCCTGCAGGCTCCCCCCTTCTCCTTTTTCTCCATTCTTTCTATATATATCCCTTTTTTGTTGCTGCTCAGGAACCCTTTTGCAGGAACCCTCACCTCCAACACACTAGCACACACACACCACCTTACACAACAAGGACAAGTATCAAATCTCCCTGCCCCACTGCAAACCGATTAGCTGACAAAGCCCTCCTTCCCATATCCCTCATTTTCTATCCAATCAGGTTCCTCTTCTGAGAGACCTGCTCTCTTTCTTCCCTTTGCTATGCCCATATCTTCCTCCTTCGCTGTTTCACCTTCAAGCCCCATTTCCTCACTATGCATACCCACATACTGCAAAAACAGACTCGTTTTACTCTCAGTCATTGACCCCAAGGTCTCCCACCAGCTTTCTTCTGATTTTCCCCAAAGGCCCACTATCCAAAAAAACCCAAAACCCAATTCTTCTGACAACCTCCCCTTCTCTTTCTGAAAACAAGCAGCTGTAATCAGCACCAATTGTCCCTTTCCGATGCCACCTTCATCCCTTCAACCAACATCCTTCCCTCCCTTTCTTTTCTCCTGACCACATCCTAGTTCTCCCATGTCTGCAGAGGCATTCTTTAGAACAGGCATCCCCAACCTTTGGCCCCCCAGATGTTTTGGACTACAATTCCCATCATCCCTGACCACTGGTCCTGTTGGCTAGGGATCATGGGAGTTGTAGGCCAAAACATCTGGAGGGCTGCAAGTTGGGGATGCCAGCTTTAGAATAAGTTCTAACACTTGTACTGGATTTAAATTACTTTAAACTGAGCCTGTGCTATTTATCTTTAGTAGAAAAGAAAGGGGGGGAAGCTAATTTCCTTTTGATATGATATTTTTACTTTTGCTTTATCTCTTGTCTGTGCTAATCCTTGAGGTACCAAACTCTCAATGTCAAATAATAATAATAATAAATCACAAGAATTGTGTGAGAGAATTTGACACTTGTGTGCAAACTACACTTCTAAAAATGAACTACAGTACTATATATTAAAGTTCTCAGTTAATGTACAATGTTTTAACTTGCAAGTCACCACCTCCATTTTTAAGGTTTTTTGGGGGGAATATTTGGCGCAAAAATCAGACTGGTGTGCATAGTTGATGATACGACCTCCTACAAAAATGATTAAAACTCTAATTAAGATTATAGCCATTTCTAATGGAACAGAAGTAAAGATCTGAATAGGCTTTTTTAAAAATAAAAATAAAAATACTACTACTTGCTGAACAACCTTGTTGAGCACAAGGCACCACTGTTTTGCCTTCCAGGTGTTGACATTGTCAATTACTACGGCCATTCATCCTGTCTCACAGCTCACCTCATTCTTGGCATGATGCTATCTCTAGTACAACTAATGGAGACTACCATGTTTCCTCTTGGCCACAGTTTATCCAAGGACCATCACATTTGTAATGAATCCCTATTGTTATATGCACCATCATAAATCCATTAAAGCCCACTTGCATCTTGGAACATATTGCTTGGAAAAGCCACATGTTTAGGGTGTAGGGTTGCTTTTGAAAGGTGGGGTTGTTTTCATTCCATTCAGATAGGATTTATGTTGGGTGGGATCAGTTTCTTATACTTTAAAACCCCCAGCCAAATGGACATTGTTTGGAACAGCTACCACCTAGGAAACATGGTCTCGTTTGGAAAATGCAGTTGCTTCCACTGCTAATGCAGCCATTTGTCCTGCATTTTTGCAAATGCCACAGCCACCTAGTGGGCAATGTCTTGGCCACCCTAAGGATGGCATGCCCCCCATCCACACACACAAACACCCATCAAACAAGTTTGCCCTTTTAAAAAGACGGCATTTCTTTATCGGCCCATCGTACAACTGCTGTTCCTGGAACCGTTTGCAAAGGTCCATCGTACAACTGCTGTTCCTGGAACCTTTTGCAAAGCTTCCACTGTGTTCTCTCAGCATTCCAACATTATGGGTCAAATGTTGGACCCACCATTCTTCCCCATTTGACCCACCAAGCTCATTTTGACCAAGCCACTCCCAACAGCCAACGTGCCTAATAATAATAATTTATTATTTATACCCCACCCATCTGGCTGGGTTTCCCCAGCCACTCTGGGCTGCTTCCAGCAGAATATTAAAATACAATGATTCATCAAATCTTAAAAGCTTCCCTAAACAGGGCTGCCTTCAGATGCCTTCTAAAAGTCTGATAGTTGTTTATTTCTTTGACATCTGATGGGAGGGCATTCCACAGGGCGGGCGCCACTACCGAGAAGTCCCTCTGCCTGGTTCTCTGCAACCTCACTTCTCACAGTGAGGGAACTGCCAGAAGGCCCTCGGCGCTGGACCTCAGTTTCTGGGCAGAACGATGGGGGTGAGACACTCCTTATCGGCGGCAAAGTCACAAACAGGGTTGCAAAGTTCTTTGCAAGGTGCTTTGAAGCATCCACTGTCAGCTGGTTGTCAGGGTGTGAGCGCCCTGTACAACCAAAGCCCCAGTAATCATCTGGGATCAGCTGCACTAGGAACTCCACAGTGCATCCAAATGGGCTAGAGGAAACTACTTTGATTCAAAACACTTCCTTCAGCACTTTGCATATAAGCTGCTTCCTCTTAACATAAAAAAGTTCTGTTTTTAAATTGCTTTCTCTGGCGAGGGCAAAATACTCAGGGGTTTTTTAGGAGCATTGTCCTCTCTGCAGAGAGGTCAAAGCGGCTCCCTGTAACTGACAATCAGCTGACCACTGTAGTTAAAGGGATCCCCTTTTGGCACATTCTGTCTTCAAAGGAGGTTGCTGGAACTGCAGAACAGCTGTTACAGCAACCTCTTGAGTCCTTTGATGGGTATCAGTCACCTGATGTCATTATCATGCCAGGTGATTTGACAGTGGATGCTCCCATCCAACTATCCAAGTTGTCCAGTGGAAGTGGGGAAGACAAGTCTCTGACTCGCTGGCCGGATCCAGTTCTCTACCTGTAATGAATATAGGGGTTGCTCGTGCGTAAGTTGCCGCCACTCCTGGCTATGTTGCCTTGTTAAACCTTTTCTGTCTGGACAGCCCTTCACTTCATGGCTGCCTCAGTCGCTAGCAGAATCCGTCAGTGGGTGTTTATTAAACCTTTTCCAGCATAAAAGCTGTTTGACGCCAAGTCTCCTCCTACTCTCCCTGCGCGGAAGTCTTCTGCGCAGGGAGGGTGTGGGTAGCGGAGGGCCCGTGCTCTCCCCGCTGGTGTCCAGCGAGGAGTCCTGGAGCCCTCTTGCCGATTCCCCCATCTGCCCCCCTTTATCCCTGGTGTTGCGCTGATTTCCTTCCCCAGCTGATGAGCTGCCTCTCTCCCTGCTGGGTCCCTCTCCAGCATCACTTGGGAGCCTTCCCTCCACCTCTGGCTCCGATGTCAGTTCCCTGACACTACCCATTTGTTGTTGTTGTTTAGTCGTCTCCGACTTTTCATGACCCCATGGACCAGAGCACTCCTGTCTTCCACTGCCTCCAGAAGTTTGGTCAAACTCATGTTGGTAGCTTCGAGAACACTGTCCAACCATCTCATCCTCTGCCACCCCCTTCTCCTTGTGCCTTCAATCTTTCCCAACATCAGGGTCTTTTCCAAGGAGTCTTCTCATGAGGTGGCCAAAGTATTGGAGCCTCAGCTTTAGGATCTGTCCTTCCAGCGAGCACTCAGGGCTGATTTCCTTCAGAATGGATAGGTTTGATCTTCTTGCAGTCCATGGGACTCTCAGGAGTCTCCTCCAGCACCATAATTCTAAAGCATCAATTCTTCAGCAATCAGCCTTCTTTATGGTCCAGCTCTCACTTCCATACATCACTACTGGGAAAACCATAGCTTTAAGTATACGCTCTACCCATTTACATAAGGTTAATTACATGTACCAATTGTTATCTGACCTTCCTTCAAGCAGCTCAGAGCTTTGTACACAGTGTGCCTTCCCACTGTGTCTTCAGGGTAGCCAAATACTTTTTGCTGGATGAAGTGAAGCCCGCATGGCGCCCAATAGGGCCAACGCTTTAAAAAGTATTGCTGCATAGATAGCTCAGTTGGTTAGAGCTTGGTGCTGATAACACCATGGTTACAGGTTTGATCACTGTACGGGACAGCTGCATTGCAGAGGGTTGGACTAGATGATCCTCAGGATCCCTTCCAGTTCAACAATTACCGTATTTTTCGCTCTATAACACGCACCCGACCATAACACGCACGTAGTTTTTAGAGGAGGAAAATCCGTAGGCATGCCACCCGTAGGCATTCCCTCCATAACATGCACAGACATTTCCCCTTACTTTCTAGGAGGAAAAAAGTGAGTGTTATGGTGCAAAAAATACGGTATATGACCATTCAAACACCAGTTCCTGCTTTCACTCGTTCTCCTCCCCTGCCTCCTTGGGAACCACTAAAGTACAGAATGGAAAGGCTGACTCTGTCTCCAGACTTCCACTAAAGCTATGCGCCAGCCATGAAACTGGGTCTACCCCTAAAACTAGGTCTACCCCTAAAAACAGTAAACTTTAAAAACAAATAAAAAAGCACATGCATAAAAGCTTTTAATTTTCAAAATAATGTCCAAGGCCTCTTTCATCAGGGTCACACATGCTTTTATTGGGACATGCCTTTATTTGCTCCATGAACCATTCCGAGAAGTCAGGAAGGAATTCATAAATCAAGGAAAAGTTGGTGAAATCAAGTTACAATCTCCTTGCTGCCAAAGTGACAAAAACTGAACAAGCCATCTGCCTGCAGAATATCTGAACACAATCCATTGCTTCTCAACTTTAAAACACCCAGTATCTTGGGTATAATATATTAACATGTCTAATAACCGCAAATCATCTCAGAGCATTACTAAATGTTACCACGCGTCTATATAATTTAATTTTTTTTTTAAGTCCTAAACAAAGGGAACACATTACTTCAGTGAACAGCCAGGGCTTTGCAGGTTTGCCAAAGGTCCAATAAATTCTAGACCAGCTGGAAGATCTTTATCAGCATTTTATCAGGAACAACAAGTGACCTACTCAAGAATTTCTCACCAGATTTTCTGCAGCTAGCACTACAAGGCAAAAAACACATTCCAGAAGATAGCAAGAAGTGAACTCATTATTTGTTGTTAGTTGATATTTATGTGAAATGGTCAGTTGTGAATAATCATAAAATTGATTGTGAATTTGGCAGCTATTTATTTATTCAAGATTGTTTAATACTGTTTAATCGGAATGTAAAACGTTTCTTAAAAAGAAGGATAAAATCAAATGTTAAAAGCAAGTTCATCAGCTTCTGTTTCTTGCCTAGGTTACATGAATGGGATCCGGAAACAGATCCAGTTAATTGCCAGCACTTTCGAATCTCTTTCTTAGATTTGAATACCCATCTGATTAAGAATTACTCACTTAAATATTTTATTTTAACTCCTTCCTTAGGACAGAATGTACCTTCCTGGGGGAAATTCTGAATTACAACATACCTGAAGACTTCTACGAAAAAATGTTTTGAAAATGATTCAAAGACAAAGGCTTGTTTGGACAAATTCTTCCATTTTTTGTTACCAGTATGGGAATTCCAAATAAAAATATCAGGGCTGGTTTTATGTGTGACATTTGTTTCTGTGAAAGAAAAAGCATTTACCGGTATGTTGTCCCTGAGTTGTGCCACAAGCAATTGCCAAAGATCAAACAGCAGTATTGGCTGTCCAGTCTTTGCACTTGCAGCACACTAAATTCATTAGCTACCCTTCAAACATAACTGTGTACACATCTCCCACCCCCTAAAAACCCCAGCTATCACAGGGTTTGTCTCCAGGTAGGTCAGCTCTTGGGGTACAATTCTAAGTATACCTAACTTAAGTTCTATTATAACCAAGGGGATTTATTTTCAAATGTGCTCCAAGCTGAGGAATCATGACATCACTGCACTGTGGCCAGAGGTGCTGCCAGGTTTGAGGGAGCCCTGGATCAGATGACTTGCATCTCCCTTCCTGTGGCCACTCTGCTTGCCTGAAGGCCCTGATGTCATGGAGGAGAATGGAAAGAACAAAGTAAACCCCTGGCTGGATGCCACTTATGGTGGAGTGACTCTTGCCATGCTAGGATTTGAGGTTTTCAGATTCACTAAGCAGTGCAGAGAAGAGTGAGTAGGCAGATTGCCCAAAATAAAGGGTGTGTGGCAGGAAGAGATGTAGGAACTAGGAATTCATATGAACACACAAGGGAAACTTCACTGTGAGACTCAGCAAGCCACAGATCCAGAGTTAAAGAGAAGCCACGAGACTCCAAGACATGGATCTAATATGTGATGTCAGCCAGGCTCCTCTTTGCCAGAACATGCCATGTTGCATGTGGCAGCTAAATATTCAATTTAACCATTTTGAGATTAAGGAATTTTAACAAAAGTCCACATGGGAAGGAAGGCTTGTTCAGCCACAGCACACACACAAAAACAGGAAACATCTACAATAAGAAGGTATTTGTCTTCCTACAATGGAACATAAAGATGTGTCATCCAGTTTTCAGACACAAAACAGCTATTTCTAAGTAAACTTACACATTACAGCAGAGGCAGGATTATATTAAGGTTTTCATTGCATTTCATGGCCAGTTAAAACTTGCACAAAGGGGGGAAAACAAACAAATGTAACCTATTCAACTCAGTGCAGAGCTCTTAATCAGCAGTCAACTGGAGCTCAGGGGAGGGAAATCAATTTTCAGAAGGCAAAGAGTAACAACTGCAGATTTAATCAAATTGCATTTGCAATTCCGTACTATTCTCAATATTTCTAAAAGCAATGAGCTCAATGGCAAAGAATGAATTTCAATAAATGTCACGTATCTAGTTGCTAAGCTTAATTCTTAAAATTTATAGGTCTGGATCAACTTATCTGAAAGAAAAATGTTTCTGGGGCACTTTATGCTGCTTAAATGGGGTTAATATTCATGTAAAGGATGAACACAGGACGAACACAAAAGTTTGGTGCATATAAGGTGAAACTTTAATGAGGAGAAAGAAAAGACAGTGCAAAGAAGTATAAAGCAACCATAGAAATGATGGTGGGACTAATATACAATATGAAAATTGTGAAAATTAAAAAGAACACTTCTTCACATTTTTTGTGCTTTGTGAGAGCTAAAATTCAATAAGCATAAACACACAAAACATATTTATATTACAGATTTGCATGGGAAGAACAATTTTCTAAGACTTTCACAGCCAAGGGTACAAGCCAAAGCTGGAAAAACATATTTCACACTCCTAGTTGGTATTACAGCCAAATTTTAGGATGCGAAGTTCCAGGGTCCTGTCTCCTTAGAGGTCACTGGCTAAAATGTTCAATAGGCCCACCAAGTTCAGACTTTCCTTAACATTCCTTAAAGCAGTCTGCTACCAACATATACTGATCCACAGAGAGCAGGAGGATCTTTACTCAAGTGCATAATTCAAAGTCAGCAGAGGTGGAGAGATCTCCTAATCCAGAATCTTGAACACCATAATTTAAATACCAGTAAATATTGTCATTGATAGAAAAAGTATCCATTTGGTAAGTAAAAAAATAGCTTTAATATCCTGAACTAGAAGAAATGATTGCCTTAAAAAAAAAAAATAGCTCTTTACTCCCTGTCTTATGTCTCATTCTCCACGATCACTCTAACTCAACCTATTGAGTGCCCTCCAAAATGTTTTGGATCAGACAACTGGAAAACAGTATTTTGGGGAAGACTCCTCTAACTCTTGCATGACCCACCATTCCATGACATTTCCCTGCTTTGAGTCATTCTTCTATCCATCCTATTAAGAAGACTGGTAGTTCTTCAGGCATTGATATAACCATAGATGTCAAGTGTCCCTTATTTGGCGGGACACTTGCCAATGTCCCGCTGCTGTCCCTTATTGATGAGGCTTCATTTGGCTGCTGGCTGGGCTTTCTGCCTTTGGCTCAGAGGGGCTCAGAAGTTGAACATACCTGTGCCCGGAAAATCCCTTATTTTGGCTGCTGATCTGAAAGTTGACAGCTATGGATATAAGCCCTTTTCTATAGCAAGAATATGCTGAGGAAGTCTCCTGGGAAATCCATGTGGGTGGTGGCAACTTTCCCTGCTACTTGCCCCAAAATAGGGACAGTACCACCACTATCAATAAGAAACTGCTTGGACACATTCCTATAGATTGTATCCTTAGATCCCATTCATTAGCGCACAGGATACAAGACTGACTTCTGAATAGCACAAACGGTTATTCAAAATACAGGACATCAGCAGGCCATTCCACAATGAGCTCTTTGTTGAAGAAGACTTGTGGTAGTAGAACATATATTTACACAGAAGTAATTTGTAACCCTGTGGCCAGTTATACACTACTTTAAAATGTAGATATCAATATCTTAACATTACCTCTCCAGAATACTTCTCATTTCTTTAAAACATGAAAAGAAAAAGCTAAGCTTTGACACTGGTGACATACAAATATCATCGTATCATAGACCCTGAGGATCATCTTGTCCAACCTGAATATGAAGCTGTCCCATTCGGGGATCAAACCTGCAACCTTGGAGTTAGTAGCACCACGCTCTAAACAACTGAACTATCATAATACCACTTGCTCCATTCCATACTTTAGCTCACTTTTTTTTTTTTGTGACCACCAGCATAGTCAAATGGACAACCCAATGAAAGAAACCCAGTCCTTCTGTGACTATATCCCACACCCAATTAATTTCATGTGGACCATAGAAATTTGGTCCTACCAACAATCATTACCCTATATAACACACAGCCTTCCTGGAGGCAAATAGCTTGACAATTCCAAAGATTTGTTAACACTGAAATGAACAAGTTAGCACAATGGTCTGTGTTGGGATGACTGTGGAAATTAGATTGTAATGCTGATTTGATTTCCTAAAAGGTATATGAAACAACACACAACAAGGTTAAAGTTTCCCATAGTAATGAATGTTCTTGGAATTTCAAAGAGCTCAGAGGAGACCAGATTTGTGCTTAAATTGGTGTGGGGGAGGGGGTGTAAGAGAAAGGTCACTTAATTATTCTTGTCTTTAAAGTGTCATCTACACAACATTTCCCCTGGGTGAAGAAATTGATTTTAAAAGCATTTCTGCTAACATGCTTGTGTCAGCTGTTATGTATGAATTATAAATACTTTTAAAATAATTGCCAATGGAAAGGGGGGGAAAACCTAGTGCTGTTTAGGAGAAAGACCCAGACACAATGGAAAGCCTCACTTTGAATGAGAGGTTATTCTTATTTGCAGAATATGAAGACACACTACATAGAGTTGACACAATACTACAATTTTTGTTTTCTTGTTAAAACCAAAGTGGTCCCACAATGTGCAAATTAATATATACATAGCTTATTTCACAGAACTGAAGGGTGACCAAATACCCTCCTAAAATGTCCTTTTTTTCCAGCCATTTATGAAACGTGTCTAAAGTTCTGCCTGCCCAGATATCCCTAGGAATAGATACTCTCCTGATGATACTGTCAGAAAGGTCCTGCTCTTAAGCTCAAAGATGATGCATCTTGCATTACAATGGATACAGAAAAGGACTAGCCACAGTGCCAATTATAAAGCAAGAGCTATTCCCCATGGTACATGGAGCCAAACAGAAGGTTTTAAGGCAGAAGTAGGGCAGTTTGAAAGCACGTCAAACTGCAAGTAGATAAATAGGTACCGCTCAGGCGGGAAGGTAAACGGCGTTTCTGTGTGCTGCTCTGGTTTGCCAGAAGCGGCTTAGTCATGCTGGCCACATGACCCGGAAGCTGTCTGCGGACAAACGCTGGCTCCCTCGGCCAATAAAGTGAGATGAGCGCCACAACCCCAGAGTCGGTCACGACTGGACCTAATGGTCAGGGGTCCCTTTACCTTTTAGGGAATCTTTGGCCCTCCAGATGTTGCTGAGCTGCAACTCCCATCAGCCCAAGCAAGTATGGTCAGCGGTCAGCTGTAGTTAAGAAACATCTGGATTTAAAGAGTGAAGCATTATCACTTTGAAATGTGCCCAGAAGAAGCCAATAGGAAGACTGTGCAGCACTTGTAAGATAACTGTGGTTCTCCCAAGTCAAAAACATGGGGATCCATATGCAGTACTAGCTGCAGCTTCTGAATACAGTGGTACCTCAGGTTAAGAACTTAATTCATTCTGAAGGTCCGTTCTTAACCTGAAACTGTTCTTAACCCGAGGTACTATTTCTGTGTTAGTGGAGTCTGTAACCTGAAGCGTCTGTAACCCAAGATACCACTGTACTTTCCAAGGGAAGCCTTACATCAGGCACCCCCAAACTTGGCCCTCCAGATGTTTTGGGACTACAACTCCCATCATCTTTAGATAACAGGACCAGCGGTCAGGGATGATGGGAACTGTAGTCCCAAAACATCTGGAGGACCGAGTTTGGGGGTGTCTGCCTTACACGAACATTAAAGTTATCAAGTAGAGCATGGATTATGGTTGCCAAATCTTGAGGTAGAGACACTAGTTAGAACCAGGTGAACCTGGTCAAAATGCCCACCTAAAGATAGCATCAAAGGGCAGATTGTGCTTATGGAACCAAATCCTCAGTGATCAGCAAATTTCCTTGTGTCTGGGCCATTCACCTCTGACAGGTAGGTGAGTGCCTGGATTCAGTTTGTCATTTGCATCCACTAGTGCCAGAATGAAATTAATTACAAAAGGCATGAACTGTGTTCTGATTCTTCTTTCTGTTTACAGTAGAAACAAGATGATACACAAGATTGTTGCAGATATGAGTTATGTACAGTCGGAATCAATAACAGGAGATTCTGAGGCAAACCCAACCTCCTTGTCAAGTACCACTGGCCCCTCATGTTGCCAACCCAGAGAGTTATACAGAGAGGTTACCATGGCTTGGGAATGAGTGGGAACTGGGTCCGTCACCCTCCCGATTGCTCAAATGCACCCTCCTTTAAAACTAGTCACATCGGACAAATAACCCAGGTAAGTAATTAGGCACTCGTTGACTAGTCTAAGAGAAGCAAGCATTCAAACCCAAGCCGGTAAATAAACGGCAAAAACTCGCTACTGGCCTCCAAAATGTTCCTTCTCAAAACTGGAAAGAGAACAATAGGAGCATAACTGCACATCTTAGCTCTTTAAGGCCAAAAGATGCAACTCAACAAGTCTTCTGGCAGTCTGTCAGATTTATGGAAACAACTGCGATGAAATGCAGTTGTCAGTACAGTATGTCATTGAATTTAATGCAATGTTAGATGCAACACCTCTCCTAATTTTCTCTTTGATAAAGAGTTGTGTCATCCTCTTGCCAAAGGCATATTATAAACGGTCATGGGACACTAAGAGAACAATCCTAGCCAAGTATCCTAGGCAAGTGTACTTGCAAATAAGTTTTGCTATGCTAAATGGGGCATCGTTCCTAGTAAGCAAGAATTGCAGGCCTCATGAGCCTGATCTAATGGGGTTTACAGTTTTCCAACCTGCTCTTCTGCTAGTATTCTCATATAAAGACCCAGCTACAAAGCCATCTCACCCCTGTCACCCCCAACATGTCCTCCCCACAAATCCTCACCAGCGATGGCAGTAATCAGCCCACCAAGGTACAAATGAATGCTGTGCTAACCTCATAGATAAAGATTAAATGGTAGATAATTTTACAAGAGTGGAATCAGAAGCAATTTTAAATGTGATTTGTGAATTCTTTGCTCTGTTGTCTTGCTGAATGCCTGGTGAGCAGAGAGCCAACTACTTGTTGAACATTCAGGCCACCAAGTCCTTACGTAGATCCGCACTAAGTGGTGACTAGAATACAATTTACACTGCATGGTGACAATGCAGTCAATGATCTCCGATCTATTTAAAACAAACATCAGTGTTGTAACAGTAATACATAGTATTTTCAAAGCTTCAAAAGAGCTATATTATTGCCGGCATGTTTTACATTATTAAATCTGTAATAGTGTTAAAGAAATATAGGCCAACACTTTTTTTAAAAAATGCCACCACATTGCATGCTGTGTAGGATGGAATAGCTCAAAAGAAGGGTGAAGGTGAAGAGTGGTTTAGCTAAGGCTGCTCCATTTTCGTTTTGATGTATGCCCACTCATGCTGCAACATGACTTTGCTCCATCTACAGTGCATGTAGTAATATCAAAAGATTCCCCATCTTTCTGCACCAAGACTAGTTATGATAGCATCAGAAGGGGTTGCTGCCCAAAATGGGCATGAGTGCCGCCCTGGGGCACCTGAGCAGCTAGCTATGCTGCTGCATCTGGAGGCCTCCAGTTTGGGAATCCCTCTGGTCCAGGGTGGCTAACTATGAAGCCCCAAGTCTGTCACAAGATCCAGGGCAAGCTATCTCTTTCTTATCTGGAGGGGTTAATTCAAGACACCATCCGTGACCCATTCTACTGGAGCAATTAATGTAATCCTCATCAGCAAAGTTCACACCGCAAAAACAAACTCCAGGACAGTGGTCCCTCAGGTTAAGTACTTAATTCGTTCTGGAGGTCCGTTCTTAACCTGAGACTGTTCTTAACCTGAAGCACCACTTTAGCTAATGGGGCCGCCGGAGCACGATTTCTGTTTTCATTCTGAAGCAAAGTTCTTAACCTGAAGCACTATTTCTGGGTTAACAGAGTCTGTAACCTGAAGCGTATGTAACCCAAGGTACCACTGTACTAAATTTGTAGAAAACACACTTCTACACCAGAAGCACAGCTCCGTACTATCAAGGATCTCCCTGGGGCACTCCTGATGTTGCTGGACTCCAATGGTCAGGAATGAGATGATGGGAGCTTGAGTCCAACAACCTATTGAGAGTCATAGCTTCCTTATCCCTTTCTTAGCTTCTCTTGCAAAATTACTCAAAATATGTCACCCTATCAGTTTACTAGAACGAGGGGAGGCCGGGCAACCACTTGCACATACCTGCTGAAGCATGCTATACATAAACCATGCATACCATCCACCTTCACACACTGGGATCACAAAGCATCAACTCAAGTCACATGATGCACAAGCAGTGTGCAATATCCAGATTCATTACAAACAGCTGTACGCAAACAATTTGGTCACTTCTAAACTTTGAATTGAGCAGTATTTTGTGTTCCCACCTGCCCCCACTATCCCCAGATGTATAGTTCTAACACATTTATCAGCACTGATTGGAAGCACTGATTTCAACAGAACTTAACTCCCCCCTCCCAAAAAAGTATTAAGGGTCTAAAGTATTTGACTATGCAACTACTATTATTTCCTTGATCTCTTTTGATTAGTACAGATTATAAACCCAAGTCTTACTCTTTAAAAATGTCTTTGTAACACTACTCTACTAGCCAACGTAGTATAGCATCTTTAATTTAAGGCTGCAGCTCTAAGGACACTTTGCTGATACTATTGAACTCAATGGGGCTTACTTCTGAGTGGAAATGTATAGACTTGCACTATAAGTTATTAATGGATCACTTTACGTTTACACCAGAGGGATATATCCCTTTAGATGTTGCTGGACTACAACTGCTATAAACCCCAACCATTGAGACCTTAGAGTGGGTAATGGATAAATAAATAAATAAATAATATTGGTCATGCTGGCTGGGGCTGATCAGAGTTGCATTTCAACAACATCTGGAACCCAATGATGAATTCCAGTAGCATGCTTTAATATGTGATGTAAATGACATAGTCTTGGCTAATATTGTCTTTTTGGACCATAAAAGCAAGTGTGCACGCACACATTGCAACATGTATTATAACAAGAAGCCCACCCTCAAAAGAATGGAATAGGGTCCACAAGAGAACGGGATGGAATGCATTCATGTAGTATTTCTTGCCACGCCATTGCCTGTGTCCCAAGTTTCTTTGCATAAGTATTTCGGGTCATCACTTAAAAAGAAACTTTGATTAAGATAGTTTGGAAATGCAAAAATGATGGCTGCAAGCCACATCTCAGACAACATACTATTCCAAAATAGACCCACAGGATTTTTTATTTTTATTTTTTTGTTATCTGCACTTTTTGATTCAGAGTCCCATGGGCAGGTCATGCTTCCTCAAAATTATAACAGTCAAACTGGCTCCTATTAAGCCTCCCAGTGCAAATACCAAAAATGGGGGTGGGGTGGGGGAAAGGAATAAAGCCCTTCGAAGAAAGGGTGATTTATTTGTTTTCAAACCAATCCACTGCTGGCATTATACCTACCACCAGCGATGGGTGGTGCCCCCCACCTGCCTGCTTTCTTACTTACTTGCAACCAGTCCAGGAATTGGCACCACCCAACAAACTTCCTCCTCCTTAGCCACAGAATTGCCCTTGTAGAAGTCAGCAACAGGGAGGATGGGGACAAGATTAGACCCAAAGATTTTGAAGGGGCTACAAGGTCGAACCCCTTGCAATGCAGGCATCTTTTTGCCCAACTTGGGGCTCGAACCCACAACCCGGAGATTAACAGCCTCCTGCTCAACCAACTGATTCTGGCTCCACTTGCTATTGGGCTTGCCCTACCAGGCTCAACCAACCACCACCGCTGGCCACATTCACAGCAGGACAGCCCGCCTACAGCCAGTTACAATTTCAGGGTGAAGTGAGGAACTTCGGTAGTTAGGCGGGCTGTGAACAGATGCACTATCCACCTGTAGTCAGGCTGAAGAAATCGCTCCCTCCGGGCAAGGCTGCCGGAACAGGCGTGCAGGGAAGCGAGCCTCTCCTTCACCTTGCCTCGAGGACTCTCCCTGCGCTTCCTTATCCAGCGCCTCTGCTCTGAGTCAGATTGCGGGTGGCTCAAAAACTTCTTTGTAAGCAAGCCGCGTTGCAAGCTGCCTCCTCCAGGCACTTCGCTTCTTTCTGCCCCCCCCCTTTAAGGAACGAGTCACCCCTGAATCATCCAGGATCTCCTTTCAATCACCTCGCAGCGAGGAAAGGTCTTGGCTTACTCTCGGCTCCTTCCAGTGAGCTCAGCAATTCTTCCCACCCACCCACTCTCTCTCTAGAAAGCGCAGATTCCCTTGCGCTCCAGCCCAACTAGGAATCAAATCACCGCACCAGACCCGAATAGATCTCAGGCCATCCTGAGCGAAGCCCAAGATCCAAGCAACAGGGATAGCATCGATTTTAAGAAATAGGTGCCTGTTGGAAGCTCTTCCCCCCTAAATCCCATACGCGTAGGGGGCTAAACCATGAATCCCTTGCGAGGAGGCAAATGCAAGTCCCACGGGTGCATACCGGGTCATTCTGGGGAGGAAAACCCCTACCTGCATATCACGTGGCCTTCTGACCATCTCAAATGCACCCGAGCTGGCTGCCAGAGGAGTCACCACCTTTGCCCCCCTACCCATAAGATATTTGTGGGGGGCGGGCCCCCCAAAGCTGATAGGCATTGGTATTTAAATAGTGTGTGTGCTCTGCACCATGTGATCGATAATGTGGGGCGGGGCTTCCCCTCCCCCCTCGATTTTTTTAAAATTCAAGTTGGCACTCCTGCTGGCTGCGCTTCCTCGGCGAAGAGGCAAAGCACCTTGCACATGCTTCAAAGCCTTCTCATCTCTTTCACTGCACATGCTCTCGGAACGAGCTCTGGCACCGCGCGCAGGTCTGGGGGGCTGAGCCCTGCCAAGTCCAGGCTGATCTCCAAGAGCAGCGGCAGCCAAAGAAACATTCCAGCTACTCATTTCCTCGACGATTATTATCAAGCAGCCACTCGCCAGCCGCTTACTCCGGATCAGCGATCGCTACGAGGAAGTGCAATCGCCTTAAATCGCGCCGCCGTCACAATTCGAATCCGCTGGAATGCCTCCCAGGCTGATCCTATATATACCCTCTTTTACTCACCTGAGAATCAGCCTCGTGATAAAGTTAAACGGGATTTCCTCCCGAGTAAGAGATCCGTGGGGCTGAGCTGCAAAACGAGGCGCCAAGCAAGCCTCCCCCCTGAAATGTCACATCCTTTGCGGCGGAGAGGAGCGAGGCTGGAAGACTCTTCAGTCCGGATCAGGGGTGCCAACTTGAATAAAATATTGAGGGGGGGAGGTGAGCCCCGCCCCACATAATCGATCACATGATACAGTGCACGCACATCATTGGAATGGCAATGCCTATCAACTTTGGGGGGAGGCGCCCCCTCAAATATTTTAGGTGGGGAAAGAGACCTCGACCCCTAGGAGTTGGCTCCTAGGATCCAGATTCATGGCGGGGGTGGGGGCAAGGAAAGGCCGTCCGCATCTGCGCCAACCTCTCAGGACTTTCCCAGGCGCCCAGACCGAACCATATCAATAACTCCCTGGTCCGAAATCAATCCCCGATTGGAGCGAGACAGGATCGGACCTGCTGCCCGAAGCGCGCTCAAAACACAACGCTCACGACGGAGCGGGACCTGGTCCTGAAGAAAAGGCGTCCGGGGTCGGGCTGTGCCACGCTCCGAAGCAAGGGTCCCCGCTCCGACGCAGCCGCCGTTCTCCCCCCCTTCCCCGCTGCAACCTGCGGGGCTCTCCTGTAGTTTTGGCCGTACCTTGCTCGCGGAAGGCGGGGAGGGCGCAGCTGTTGCCTCACATCTGGATGCCGCCACCGACGGTCCCACCGAGCGCACCAGGAGCCGCCCCGCCAAGCGTCCCTTTTCCTTTCTCTTCCCTGAGCCACCTGGAGGGAAATGAGAGGGCGGCGACGCCGCCGGCGCTGCCTCAAAGTCAACCTCTGGCGCTCGCCGACGGGGCTCGCCCGAGCCTCCCTCTCGCTCGCTCGCTCGCTCTGGTGGCGGCTCCCAGCGGCAAATCCGCGCCGCCACTGCCTCTCGCGCCCCTCCCTTCCCGCGCGATACTCCTGACCTGCCGCTGACTCACCAGTGGAGCCGGAGCGGGGCGGGCGCTCGCTGCCACAGAAAGGCAAAGCGCGCCTCGCTGGCTCAGTAGCGACTACGCTACAACGTGTGGCGAGTTCTTTCTCTTGGCGCGCGGAGAGGCAGAGCAGCTCGACGCGCCTCAGGGCCCGTTCCCGCCAATTCCGCCCCGCTCCTTCACCTCAGCCCCCCCAAGCACACCAGCCAGGCCTCAGGTGGTTTCCTCCCCGAGCCTTTCCTTCTCAAGCCAGGAGAGGAAGGAGGGCTTCGGGAGGAAACGCGGGGCTTCCAGGGCCCGCCGAGGGGAAGGACGAAAGCAGTTTCCCAGGAGCTCCCGTCAGCGCGCGGAGAAGCGCTTCAATTGTTAACAAGCCTTTCATTGTCTGGGGCTCGCTGTGTGCATTTCACGTATTAAAGCAATAAGTGACAAAACCCTCGCTGCTCAACAGGGGTGCCAACCTGAATAACATATTTTGGAGGGGGGCAAATAAGCCCCACCCTGCATCACTGATCACATGACAGGGAGGCACCCGCACCATATGAGTGGCAATGCCATTAACTTTGGGGGCTGCCCCCTCAAATGTTTAATGGGGGAGGAACCACGGCCCCTCGGAGTTGGCTCCTATGCTCAGTTCAGAATGGCATGTGGCCTTGGGGTTTAGAGTAGCCACATGAAAGGAAGAAGCCAGAGTTCCTTCTCTTGGAATAGTTGTGCAGAAGGCAAACTGCAGTTACTGAAACACTCTTTTCTACTCAAAGTGAAGGGGCCTTGTCTTTTTTCTCTTCAACCCGGCACACAACTTTGGCTGCGTGTGCACATCTGGAAAAGCAGTGGCTACCTCGGGATCACTGGTTGCCATTAGTTCCTATGACTTAAAAATGCTACAGGCAGCCGTGGATGGAGTGTGGAAGGGCCTGCAGACCCAGAATTGGCCTCCACAGTCACTTACAGACTCACTGTTAAAACCGTATTTATGGAAGACAATCTTACTCAGCTACAAGTGATCGCCAAAGACGAAGTGGGGGAAGTTGCACAGTACCAAAGCCAATCTCCTTCCTGTTAAGTTGTGGGTGAACATATCAGACAACACAGCGATTCTTCAAACAGCTCTTGTGTATTCACAGGCCAGAACTGAACTGAAGGGTTCAGCCAGCCTGCTTATATAGAGCTCCACTACAACGCAACAGTAACCACTTTCTGTAACTATCCAATCACTGAACGTCACTTTAAATCCCTTATTTGCATATGTGGACCTGAGTGAAAACTATCTACAGTATCCCCCTGCTGGCCCAGGGTGAGAACTTCCGTACATAACACTTCCCTCTACTCTCTTCGCATGTAAAACTACGGCTCCTCCCTTCTCCACCCAGTGGCAGACTTTGGGCTTTAAAATTTCAGTGGTGCTCTGTGCAATGGCAATTTCCAGCACCCCCAACCCTCCGTTGATCGTCACTGTTGCAGTGCCCGCTGAAGCACCCTTATGGCTCGGCGCCCAGGTCAGGCCGCCCTCTCCTAAATCTACTTCTGCTCCACTTGGTCTAACCTCCCCACCAGAAACAAAACCATTGTCACAGCTAATTTTCTTCCAGCATTTATTGAGCTCAAGAGCAACAGGTTGGGAAGCAGCCAGTTATGGAACAATGTGTACCTTGGTAGCACAGTGTGTATATACCAATCATTTCTGAGGTTGACTCTTCCATTTTAGAACTGCTTGCCCCTTTGGATGTCCTGATGCATTAAACTATTTTCTGTCATGGATTCGCTGCCTGTCCCTGCTAAAGTTCTATTCTGTCGCCACAAATTCCCTATCTGTAAATGGAATTAACAGCACACAGCACTGCAGATTCATGAAGGGTCTTGTGCCATAGACTCATAGTCCCAACTTTAAGCAACTCCCATTCTTTCAGCCTCAGTTCTCAGGAGGGGAACAGTAGAGTGAATAACTACACCGGCAGAAAATTGTGAAGGAAACCATGCAATAGCTCAGTGGGTAGAGCATGAGACTTTTAATCTCAGGGCTGTGTGTTTGAGCCCCACATTGGGCAAAAAGATTCTTGCCTTGTGGGGGGTTGGACTAGATGACTCAATTCTATGATTCTATGATCTAGGCTAGAATGAAGGGGTGCTATTTTCCTCTTCTGGTGAGAGATGAGAAACCGAGGAATAAGGTTGGAATAATAGGACTGCTATGTGCAGCTAGTCTTGATTACCAGTTGTGTGTGAATTTGCAATTACCACATTGAGCACTTTCTTCTGAAGAAATGTGCAGAGGATTGTAATGTCAAACTCAGTCCCAAAGCTCCATAAAATATTTGTCCTGCAAAAGAAAAATCATGATATGATCTCAAAAGTTATTAATGTTCTAGATTAATTTTTAATATAGACCCACTGCTTCTGTACGCATTGTCCCTGAAATCCACATTCCACACATAAAACCTGTTTAAGCAAGCACTGGCAGATGTACTGCAAACAAGGAAGTCCCACTGAGTTTCAGTTACCACATTGTAACCATCACAGGTCTTTATATTGACATTAATAGGTTTATATTAATTTGGTATGCTTTACTGTTTCCAAAAGTAAACTGCCTGGCTCAAGGTCTTGTGGGAACAGGGGGACCCCCTCCCTGTACTTTCTGCCTTCCCAAATACATTTGCTTCCAAAATGCAGTTGTTAATAAATAGCCTGGGAACTAGCTTTCGTACATAAAATTTAACCCCCAAATGTGATGATCAGGGAATCCTCTTGGCAGCTTTCATAGCCGTTTACAAGTATCTTTAATACAGTGCTCGTGACATGGCAGCCGAAACACACACAGAAACACAGACAAACACACACAGAGAGCAAGAGAGCTATGAGCAAAAGTGATCTAAAGACTGCAAACACATTTGTATGCAGTGCCAGTGTAGGATCTGTTGTGAAACAATGGATTTGCTGCCTAGTAGGTGTTGCACACTGCTTTCCTCCAGTTCTGCCTATGCTGTGCTTTGCATAATATTTGTTTGAAAATATTGCAAAATGTTATCCCCAAACAAGCCAAACCCAAGTAGTGCTGTTCTTGAAACTTCTCACCACTCAGGGAAATGGGGAAGCAAGACAGTAGATAAGGTTAATCTTTTCTGCTATAGAGGTATCAAATATGAGGCAAGCTGCTGTTACTCATTCTTACACTGACACATAATGCGTTAGTCATTTGCTATTCCTACAGATTTCTATGGATAAGGATGGTGGGGGATCGGGGGGGGGCAGGACAGGTTAGAATAGGTGTGGATGGGTGAGGGGAACTTCGGCTGGATTGATATCAGCACCGCTTGAGAAGCGATGCTGCCATCCCCTCATTTTGGCCATCTTCACATTTCTCTCTGTGGAAGTGAAGCCTTCCACATCAGCTTAAATTTAAAAGCCATCCCACGCAATATTGTACCAACCCCTCTCATTTCTTGGCAAGGATGCAATTATCAAATGGCTGTCATTGCAAATCTCAAGGGTTTCATTTTTTTACCACTGGTACACTTGAGCCAGTATCCCGAGGCGAAACGTAGCTCAACAGAGTGTCGCAAGCCGAGCAGCCCACGTGTTTTAATATCTAAGTACTCCGTTTCTCTTGGGAGCCGTATACCCACAAATAGATGGCTATTTGATGATGTTTATGAGGTGATTTAAGTCTGGGCCTCTTGGGAGAGATGTTCACCTTTGACAGTCTCGGCAGAAAGTACACAGATTGAATTTTCTCAGATATCTATTGTATTATCTCAGTCGGATGGTATGGAGGAGGAAGCCAGAGGTTACCCATGCATGTTTAAGTGAAGGATTAGGGCTTTATGTTGTATGAGATCTTTTATCTTGAGCACTGTGATTTTTAGTAACAATGTTCTCTGTGTCTATTTTAAAAACTGTCCTGGGGTCTTCTGGCAAAGTACAGGTAAAATAGGAAGCTGCAGCAGCAAAGAAACAGAAGGACATTGGCAACAAAGAAACCTCCAAGGTCTCATTAATGCTACAATTCACTTTTTTTTTGCAACAAAGGATTATTCTTATTTTATATGGCTGCAAGGGGCAGAGTCCAGGTAACCTGCACAGTGTTTATTAGGAACATTGGATACAAATATTACCATAACATGTTTTTTCCTCCTATGTTTGTTTTGTGTATTAACAACAGCAGGAGCCATCTAAGGAAAATGTGATTATGGCAAATATTTCCCTCTCTGAAGACAGAAGAACTACTCTTAATTAAGTAATTAAAGGTCAACAGTGGAAAAAGTGTAATTGAGCTTCTTGGATTTAAATTACTCCCACAATCAACTAATCTACATGATCCTGCTTTCAGCTAGGAATTGGTCTGAAAAAATGGTTTGTGTTAATTGTCACTCCAGGAAAGAAGCATCAATACACATACATAAACTATGTTTATTATGAACTAGTAATCCCACTTGTTCTTTTTCCTATTGCCTCTGCTTACTGAGACACCCTTGGGCTTCTTCCAACCTAAAAGGTTGGGTGTGCCTTTAAAGGGGCAGACATTCAGCTAAGCTCTATTATCCAGATATACTGGGTTTACAATACAGTGGTACCTCAGGTTAAGAACTTAATTTGTTCCGGAGGTCTGTTCTTAACCTGAAACTGTTCTTAACCTGAAGCACCACTTTAGCTAATGGGGCCTCCTGCTGCCGCTGCACCGCTGCTGCACGATTTCTGTTCTCATCCTGAAGCAAAGTTCTTAACCCGAGGTAATATTTCTGGGTTCGCGGAGCCTGTAACCTGAAGCGTATGTAACCTGAAGTGTATGTAACCCGAGATACCACTGTAATGGTGGAAGAATAAGACTTCATGGTGTCAGTGCATGTCTTAGCCTCAAGAAAATTCCCCATATGGGCTTCTCTGATTGGTAGCACCAGGCAAGGTTCAGATTTCCTCCAGATAATTTTTTTTAAACTACCTGAAATTATTGTACAGCCCCCCAAGTAAACTAAAATTTATGTGATATCTCAAATTAACTCTCCCTTTGGTCTGAAAACACCCCAACAGATTTATTGTGATGCAGGGCTTTCTTTTCAGCTGGAATTCACCAAAACTCTGTTTTGGCAGCTCTAAGGTGAGCACCATTTCCATTATAAGAGAACAAGGGAGGCGTTCGTGGCGAGTTCTGGCACCTCTTTTTCAAGAAAAATAGCACTGAGTGAAAAACAGTGTGGCACAGACACTCCTTTTATGGGTGTACCACGCGTGAGAAAACACTCATCCCACAGTGTAAACCTCAAATCCACCTGTTTCCACTTCCCAGCATTCCAAGTCAACACAACTTTGTTCCTTAATTCTATGGAATCCCTGGGTTTCACAATAACCTTTGAAAGTACCTGCACTGGGGTTTATTACAAGTAAGGGAGAAGTGGAAAGGCTTGTGCAGGCAGGCACAGAACAGATATTCCATGCCATTTGTGGATCAGTGAATGAATGTTATTGAAGTGTTTATGAGTGTAGCTGTAGTACTTCAGATTTTATTAAGCCCCCATCCCCTCCCCCCCAAAACCATCTCAAATTTCTAGTTCTAGGAAGAACATGTCAACATATATGGGAACTATGCAAGGATTAGTACCAGGAAAGTGAGAGATAAAATTGCAATTAAATGTGACAAAATTGCTGGCATCGGAGCATTATTAATGTCGCCAACTTTTCATCCTGCCCAAGGAGTATTTGTAAACAACTCTAGATGGAAATGAAATGACAGAGTGAAGTAAACATACTTTGGACAGTCATCAGGGTTTGTTGGTCAGGTTTTATTCTGTTTTATTTTTGATCATGTACCTTGCAAGGGTTAGTTCATGATTTAAGAAAGGGGATGGTTGATGCTATTTGTCTGCATTGATGACATTGCAATTTTCAGCTCCTCTTTCAAATTCTCAGCTCCTCCTGCAATTATGACATTGCAGTTTTCAGCTGCTCCTTGGAAATCCCATCTCAAGCTACATTCTAACAAATCCCGAAAGCCAGGCTAACAAACAAAACACAAACACTGCAAAATTGGCATATGAAATATTGTTTATCTGGACCACAGAATGAGGCAAGTGAAATTAAGCTAGAAAAAAATCAGAGATGGATTTGACTGTAAATTGCTTGATTTCCAAAACAAACAAACAAACAAACAAACAAACAAACAAACAAACAAACACAAGTTTTTAAGGGTTGTGGTAGCTATAACATCTATTTTGTAAAAAAACCCAAAAAACCACTCAGTGCTGTAACAGCTTCACTCGCTGACTGACGTATGTCAAAAGGCATCTGACAGTCTCAAATGGGCTTCCAGTTCTTAGTCCATCTCTCTTAAATACGTTTCTCTTCTGACCGTCATTGCAAGATTGGGTTGGCAATGTCTTCAGCGCAAGTCTGGGTGGGAAGGAAACAGATGGAGAAGATGTATCCTATTATGTTCCTTAATAATAATAAAAATCTATTATTTGAGAAAAGAAAAATCCTCAGCAACAGTATGTGAGAGTGTTTGCTTCCCTTCCAAATATTTTTATCGAAAGTTTTCAACTTAAGATACAATAAAAACCAATCTAATCTAAAAAAGAAAGAGATAAAGAGGAGCGAAAATAAGAGAGAATAAAAGGCAAGAAATAAAAAGCTGAGTGAGAGAAAAAGAAATAGAAAAATAGATATAAAAACTCTCTATCAGAGTTGTATCATGTCCTTTATCCATATACATGAAAGTAGACCTTTCCAGCTCTCACCTGGGAACTTCTGTTTCTTCCCCCAGCCTCCCACAAGGAGAGATCCTTTCTACCCTGTCTCCACAAAGAGCCCTTCATCACCCTCCTGTCACCTTTCTGTGTATGTCCCCATCAATCCAGAGTGTTTGCTTAGGTTCTTGCCATAATGGAACAAGTAAGAAAGTTTGGCCTTACACCCTTTATATAGCAGGAGGAGCATTCAGATATGTGACCCTCACCACCTGCAGTCTGAAATGGCGCAGTCCAGCACCTGTTGCGCCATGAGTCATTGCGGTTCCTATAGGCGACAATCCAATACACATTTGCTAAACAGTAAGTCTTACTGAACTCAACAGGACTTGCTTCTCAAAAAGGATTCGTAGGATTGCAGTGCACACAAGTAAGAGGATATCGTTGCACACCACCACAATCTCCAAAAATGGTGCAGGATTCAGGGGTTCAGCCACTTTGCCCAGGATTTGTGTTTCCTTTAGAATGAGGTGCAGCAGAGACAGTGGTGTCTCTATGATATATGGCTTATTTACACGTATATGCAATCTGAGCCTATGGTGGAGAGGTTCACAACACTAACACCCACTTTGCTTCCCCCTTAGCTGCAGCCTTGGATTCACACAGAAATCTGTATCACTCTGCATCTCTCACGTTGCCCAGTCTGCAGTTTTTGTTCTAGCTTCTAGCTCACATCACTCAACTTTCAACCCTGTTCTTTTGCCTTTCTAACCACCAGCCAGTTGAAGGAAGGGGTTCCACCTGTTTGCTGTCTCACACTGATCCACTTCCTTTGTTCCCATAGTGGTCCATTACCTAGGCTAGCACCTCACCAGGAAACTAGCCTGGCTTATATTGTAACATATGCTGGATCCAGGAGTTAGATGGGTTTCGGCACTGCCTACTGCCCCCCCCCCCCCAGTTCATAACAATATATATCATTGCATGCATGCCAGGCTCTGAGTAGCAAGAGACTTCAGGGGTACCAGCACTTACTTAGGGTTCTCTTTCCTTAGAATGAAGGTCACTGGAGACTGTGGTGTTCTTAAGATATGTTTTTATTTACTTATGCATACAACCTGAGTACAGTGGTACCTCTAGTTGCGGACTTAATCCGTTTCAGGGTGCTGCTTGCACCCCGAAAAGTCTGTAACTAGAGTGCCTCTTCTGTGCATGTGCAGGGCGTGATTGCTTCTGCGCATGTGCAAAGTGTGCAGATTGCTTCTGCGCATGTGCAGCCGGCGAACCCAGAAGTAAACACTTCCGGGGTTTGGATTTGGATTTGATATCCCGCTTTATCACTACCTGAAGGAGTCTCAAAGTGGCTAACATTCTCCTTTCCCTTCCTCCCCCACAACAAACACTCTGTGAGGTGAGTGGGGCTGAGAGATTTCAGAGAAGTGTGACTGGCCCAAGGTCACCCAGCAGCTGCATGTGGAGGAGCGGAGACGCGAACCTGGTTCACCAGATTACGAGTCCGCCACTCTTAACGCTGAAAGTCCGTAACAAGAGCGGAACGTAACACAATGTATGACTGTATAAGATGGAATGATTCACAGCATTAACACTTCAGCAGATGTTGCATCCTCATTAGGTCTCCAGGAAGGCTGCTCAAGGCCATAGCTTTGGATTCAGCATGGAGCAAGACAAGCGTCTGTGACTCTTTTCCAGCTCCCAGCTTCAGCCCAGACTAAAATAAAAGCTAGCTCCCTGGCATATTGACCCCTAGGATGACATACCATCCAGCCAAGTGGCTTACCCCTTCCCATCAGGTGTCTCTACTGACAACACACATGCTTTTACCAGCTCTTTAGACATATAAATAGGGTGCTTACAGGCCATTAACTTAACAAAGAAACTAGTCTCATCTCTTCAACAGTCTCTTCTACTACCAACTACAATCTTACAGTTATAAAATAACAGGTTTGGTTGGGACCCACGATCCAACTCAACCACTAAACCTGTAACAGTATTATTGGAATGATTTGTGTTGGTAAAGGGGAAGTGAGGTTACAAGTTACCTCAGATTCTTCAAATTCCATATTGCTATGGAAAATGACGTTTATTCTGATCTTGTTAGGTTTTAACTAAAAACTTTACACATGCAGATATTTGAACTAGGAGGCTTTTAAAAAGGGAATATAAAGCAAAGCCAACTCTGCTGGATATCATTAGTGCTTTTGCAATATGTTTATCTTTTTGAGTTTCCTACCATCCCAGAGACATCTAACCTACTTGGAAGATAAGTAACTAATATGACCATATGAATTACTTAGGTCAGCATTTATATTCTGCATATTTGCTTAGTTTGGAATGTCTGTTAATAAATATTCACATTCTGTTAGTGCTTCCAAGAAGAAGCACTATTTAGGAGAGTTGTTTTTTTTAAGGATAAATACAAAAGAGACAGTGTTAAAGCAAATTGCAGTCTCTTTAACTGTACTTGTCCTGATATACTTGGATTTGCAATATTAAAAGTCTCTGTCCTCACCAGCATATAGTTAATTAATTATATTTTAATTTGCTTTATTTTTAAAACAAAAATACTTTACTGTCATTTCTGAACGTACAGGACAGAAGTACATATATCAACCATTAACAATTGTGACCTGCATTTTTCACTTATGCATTCAAATAAATTTAGGCTGCTTTGCAAACATAGCCAATATTTCAAGGATGTAGGAAAAAAACATTTAAAACCAAGGGGGGAAAACCCGACAACAGTGAGATGCAGTTCAGAACCAGTGAAGGCGGTGAAGGTCCTGTGTGAGTGTCTGGAGGCGGTTGGAGGATGGATGGCGGCTAACAGATTGAGGTTGACTCCTGACAAGACAGAAGTACTGTTTTTGGGGGACAGGAGGCGGGCAGGTGTGGAGGATTCCCTGGTCCTGAATGGGGTAACTGTTCCCCTGAAGGACCAGGTGCGCAGCCTGGGAGTCATTTTGGACTCATAGCTGTCCATGGAGGCACAGGTCAAATCTGTGTCCAGGGCAGCTGTTTACCAGCTCCATCTGGTACGTAGGCTGAGACCCTATCTGCCTGCGGACTGTCTCGCCAGAGTGGTGCATGCTCTGGTTATCTCCCGCTTGGACTACTGCAATGCACTCTACGTGGGGCTACCTTTGAAGGTGATTCGGAAACTACAACTAATCCAGAATGCGGCAGCTAGACTGGTGACTGGGAGCGGCCGCCGAGACCATATAACACCGGTCTTGAAAGACCTGCATTGGCTCCCAGTACGTTTCCGAGCACAATTCAAAGTGTTGGTGCTGACCTTTAAATCCCTAAACGGCCTCGGTCCAGTATACCTGAAGGAGCGTCTCCACCCCCATCATTCTGCCCGGACGCTGAGGTCCAGCGCCGAGGGCCTTCTGGCGGTTCCCTCATTGCGAGAAGCAAAGCTACAGGGAACCAGGCAGAGGGCCTTCTCGGTAGTGGCGCCCGCCCTGTGGAACGCCCTTCCAGCAGATGTCAAAGCGATAAACAACTACCTGACATTCAGGAGACATCTTAAGGCAGCCCTGTTCAGGGAAGTTTTTAACGTGTGATATTTTATTGTATTTTTGGTTTTTATGGAAGCCGCCCAGAGTGGCTGGGGAGGCCCAGCCAGATGGGCGGGGTACAAATAAATTATTATTATTATTATTATTATTATTATTATTATTATTATTATTATTACTACTACCACAAAAATAGACATAAAATGCTGCTTCTATAGGGGCCTATGTATTTTAATTCATTTCTAATAATCTGCTCACCCTCGCCATTAAACTGAATGGGGAAGTGAAAACAGAGATGGAGAGGGGATTTTTTTTTTTTTGTTCAGCACTGTGCTGCTATATAAATATTTTAAAAGTCCATAATAAAATTCCATGTTCACACTGAAGCCCCAAGAAGGAATCTGTAGCTAAGGGCAACTAGCCGTAAGGAATGCCTACGGCCAGATGAATCTGACCACTTTCTGCCAGTGGTTACAAACACCCGCATCCCAATCTAGTAACAGACTATCAGAAACTTCTCTGGGTGTATCCTTAGCTGGTGGAAACAGCACATTTTCCCTCTTGACTCAGTAGCTGAGGCTGGACATAAATTGCTCTTTTAAAACTCCCCACTTATCATCCATTTGGGAGGAGACGGCAGCACTGGATTCCTTCCCTGCTCCTGCTTACCTTTTCTCTGCCAAACAGTCAATCAGCAGGATTTTGGCTTTTTAAAAGCCCTAGGAGGGAGCAGCCACAGTTACTCTGTGCAGAGTGCTTTGGGTGGGAGCTACGGAGACCTGCAATGTTTTATAATTTAGAAGGGAAAATAATACATCACTTCCAAGTATTGTGTAGTAAACAAAATCTGCCCTTATTCCCTTATGGGGGGACACAAGAGCCCTTATAGAGTCCTTTGTAGGTTCTCCATCGGTAGAAGAAAATAACAGAGGCCAACCAGAGAATATTGAGAAGCAAGGCAGCTAGTAAGCCTGATCTTTACTGAACTTTTGCAACAGGGTGTTTCCCTCACACGCAGAAGAAAGGAGGAGGACCCACAACAAAGGTGCCTGCCCTTATATAGACATTTTGAATTGCCTTTCCTGGAGCTCAAGACCACCCCTCCATACATCATGCATACATAACAGAAAGGGTGTAACCCAAGACCACCCTCCACAAACATCATACCTACATCACAGAAAAGGCGGTCTACAACAGAGATTTGAATGTTGTTGTTTTTCCTCTCTGCCAGGTTATCTGGTAATGCCTTATCTGATTGCCTTTCCTGGTAGTCTGACCATTCCTTTGAGATGGTGATTACCCAATTCTTGAGACAATGGGAAGGTTCCCTCACCACCTCCTTCCTTGCAGAGAAAACATTTGGTCAGTTTGGGAGTCAAAATGGCTCCAGGACGGTCTTCCTGTGCTGCTCCAGACATGTGGTCCACATATCTATGTACGTGCTTGGTTGGTATATTTATGAACATTTATTATATACAGTATAGAAGACCTTATTTTTTTTATTTCAATTGGAATGTGACACTAGTGGTTCAGAGGGGAGTAAGGATAGGCTGTGCAGCTTAACTCAGTCCATTTAAGTCTCACTGGTATAGAATCCAGTTCTGGCCCAACCATGAGGCAAGGCCAGGTGACCTCCTCTGGCAGCAGGATTCATAGGGGCAGGAGGCCCAGCCTCCAAGGAATGCATCACCAATTGTCACCACAAGCTCCTTAGAGGCTGGATCTGCTACCTCCTCAGCAGCCCACCACAATGCCACCTCTGTAGCAGCCTCTCAACAAATAGGTCTCCTCTCACCTCTAGGAAGGAAACAGTGGGGTCTGTCTTGTGGGGTCTGCTGGGCATGGTTCAGCATAGGCCCCTTTCTTCTGCGATGCCTTTTATTCCCAATTCAGCCATTGGGAAAAGTTGATTTGATTCCACTTACCTTGTTCCTGATGTAGATATTCTCTCCCCTTTCTGACCTAGTCGTGGTGGGGACACCATTTTGTGGTTTGCCTCGGTTGCCAAAATGTCTTGGACGGCCCTCACTGAAACATAGGCCTGAGTCATTCCGTTTCATGCAAAGTTCTTGAAAGCGTGCACAAATTTTGGTGCCACGTTTTATTATGAAATATGCGCTTCTTAAATGTCACATGGCACCTTTCAATGATTTTCAATGCAGCCATGTTTAAAGTAAGCATTTTGTATACGTATTTATATGTAAAAATTACGTATTTTTGTGTGTACTTCTTGCAAAATTTTGAGACCCGCGTAATCTGACCAGGAGTTGTCTTCCAATCTTCAAGGAAGTTTGGCAGCATCCGATCAGGTCAGTCCACTGTGAAATGCAGGCTGAATAAATTCACCTACAAAGAGGCAATTCTTTGCCTCGAAAGAGCATGAGTCTGCTCCCCAAACAAGCAGCAAGCCTTTGCGGTTCCCCAAGGCAGATTTTTTGCTTATCAGAAATGCACATTTATTTCTCTTTGTTCACAGGTTGCTGCTTTATTTGCAGTTTTGCCACCCCAGGAGAAGAAGAGGGGATGTGCCTCAGAGACAGCACGGTTGATTATGTATGTGCCTTTCTCCAGTTCCATTTCGCATTATAGGCCTAGTCCCTCAAGTTTTTCTCACTTCTGTGGCTGCTGTGGAGACCAGGAACAGGATTTATTTGATTTGAGCTTCAGGCCCCATGGAAAGCACACCTGTGACTGCCACTCTGTTTGCTCTTCCTGAGCTAAAAAAAAAAAAAGGGGGGGGGAGAACATAAGGTTATCTAATCAGACCTTTAGACTTCCCAAATTCCACAAGTTTTTGTTTTGTTTTAATCATTGCCCTGAGGGGCATGTGCTAGCTAAGTCCTATAAAAACCATCAAAGGCCAAATTCCTAAGCCTATCTACTCAGCGATCAATTTCATGTTAATAGTGGGGCTTGCCATTATTTTTCTTGAGGACTGGATGTGTGAAAGGCATCAAAATTATTTTGAGATGGGAGTTAAGGTAAACCAACGAACATGAGAGAAGAGACCAATTTTATGCAACAAAACTTTAGAACCCAGCCATTGAAGTACAAGAAAGGAGATTCCAACGAAACATCAGGAAGAACTTTCTGACAGTAAGAGCTGTTCGTCAGTGGAACAGTCTCCCTCAGGATGTTGTGGACACTCATTCCTTGCAGGTTTTTAAGCAGTCAGTCATGGATGCTTTAGGTTAGATTCCTGCACTGTAGTGGCTGGGGAAACCCAGCCAGATGGGTGGGGTATAAATAAAAAAAATCTTATTCTTATTCTTGGATTAGATGACCCTTGGGTCCCTTCCAACTATGATTCTAAGTAACCTAAGTTCAGCATCATATCACTGGGAGCAATAGCACAAGAATAGGGAACCTTTCCTCATGAGCAACCTTGGCTCCCTCTAAATGTTCTTTTAAATATGGGTACATGATTATTCGTACTCACCATGGCATCAGGGTGGTTATATGTGATAGGGACACGGGTGGTGCTGTGGTCTAAACCACTGAGCCTCTTGGGCTTGCCGATTGGAAGGTTGGTGGTTCGAATCCCCACGACAGGGTGAGCTCCCGTTGCTCTGCCCCAGCTCCTGCCAACCTAGCAGTTTGAAAGCACGCCAGTGCAAGTAGATAAATAGGTACTGCTGCGGCAGGAAGGTAAATGGTGTTTCCATGCTCTCTGGTTTTCGTTGTGGAAGAAGCAGTTTAGTCATGCTGGCCACATGACCCGGAAAGCTGTCTGTGAACAAACCACCAGCTCCCTCGGCCTGAAAGTGAGATGAGACCACACCCCATAGTCACCTTTGACTGGTGTTAACCTTCCAGGGGTCATTTACCTTTTACCTTGCCTTTTACCATATATGTGATATACTCTGATAGGCTGTGTAGGTCAGTGGGAGTTTGGAGGGAGTTTTCTCTAGGATGTTGCTTGTATACTGTATTTTTTGCTCTATAAGACTCACTTTTCCCCTCCTAAAAAGTAAGGGGAAATGTGTGTGCGTCTTATGGAGTGAATACAGGCTGTGCAGCTATCCCAGAAGCCAGAACAGCAAGAGGAATTGCTGCTTTCACTGCGCAGCGATCCCTCTTGCAGTTCTGGCTTCTGAGATTCAGAATATTTTTTTTCTTGTTTTCCTCCTTCAAAGACTAGGTGCGTCTTGTGGTCTGGTGCATCTTATAGAGTGAAAAATATGGTATCTAACCCTGCTTATGTACAAGCTTTGCCCCTAAAAGACAAAAATCCTTCCGTTTCTTTCTTCTCCAGTTATATTCTGCTGTGTTCAGTTTGTTCAGAAACGTGTTATCAGGATTTCCTTTCTCTCTAGATTCCATTGGCATTATTGAAGAGCTAACACAGGGCACCCAAGAAACATTTTAATGTTCATAGGGGGAAAGGTGATCCTTAACCTTTCCCAAGTCCAGACCGTGTGACCTTGGAAGGTCAAAACCACCACTTTCCATTGGATCTGGAGACTGAATGGAAGTCTGTGATGATGTTATAAAGCCTGCATTATACACTCCTTACGTCCTGCCTTGGTTGGCATCCTGGTAGCTGCATTTTAAACCAATTAGGTTTCCAAGCACTTTTCAAAGGCAGCCCCACCATACAATAACCAGAAGCCAAGGCCTTCCACCATTTCCTCCATCAAAATAAACAGTGGCAGCCAATCCTATGCACAGTTACACAGACGTGAGTGCCACTTTAATTTTCTCCCTAGCCCCTCTTGAATGCAAAACAGTCTGTCCGGAGCCTTATGCCAAAACCTATCCAATTAGTGGCCCTCTTGAGGATCATTAGGGCAAGAGGAAGAGCAGTGTTTACAAGGCATTCCCACTTTGATGTATTGTTGAGGCTGCAGTATTGTGTTTGTTTTGCTGTTTACACAGCTTGGCAGCACAAACATATTGATCAGGCTAAGAATAGTCATTTGTTCCATTCCAAGATTTTGGTGGAACATCCCTTGTAGTTCAGTTGTGTTGGTGGGGTTTTGTGGATTGCTTACTCTTCAACATTTCTCTAATGGAAATAGGGATGCCATATTCCATAATAATAACAAAAACTATTATTATTTGATTATTTATACCCCACCCATCTGACTGGGTTGCACCAGCCACTCCGGGCGGCTTCCAACACATAGAAAAACATAATAAAACAGTAAACATTAAAAAAACTTCCCTATATAGGGCTATGTTCAAATGTCCTAAAGCAGGCATGTCCGAAGTCCGTTTCAGGGGCCTAATCTGACCCACTGATCAGTTTAATCCGGCTCCTGTGGCAGTCTATCTCCTGGGGTAAAATCCTTTTAAAAAGTGCTCAACAACTTGAGTCCTAAAAAAATGATTGTTCACTTCATCAAATCTGGCCCTCTTTGAAAAGAGTTTGGGCACCCCTGTAGTATCTTGTCTCGGGGGTCTCATGACTCCATACCCTCCAATGTTTTCCTGATGAAAATAGGGCTGTCCATGGAAAATCAAGACATCCTGAGATCAAATCAGAAATCAGGACGGCTTTTGTAAATCCAGGACTGTCACTGGAAAATAGGGACACCTGGAAGGTCTGGGATTGGTGGGGTACATACTACCCTAAAGAATCATACGGCCAGGAGGAATCTGTAGTTGGGCCCACAACACAATTCAGTTATTGTGAAGAGGTCGGATTCAGTTTAGAGTGTTTTCGGGGTCCGAACAAAAGGATTTAACTTCAATGGTGGCATCTGAGACTAACCGGTGTTCTGCATTGTGTGTGTGTAGGTGAGAGAGGGGGGAAAAGGAGGAGGGGGCTGTTGTTAGTCTGAATTTGGACTCAGACTGAAACATAAAGCTATGAGGCTTTTCCTCTCTTTTTGCTTAAGTTGACTAAACCATCCTTGTATTGCACGCTAATTTCTCGTTTTACAAAAGTACAGTGGTACCTTGGGTTACAGATCCTTCACGTTACAGACACTTCAGGTTACAGACTCTGCTAACCCAGAAATAATACCTCGGGTTAAGAACTTTGCTTCAGGGTGAGAACAGAAATCGCGTGGTGGCGGCAGCGGGAGGCCCCATTAGCTAAAGTGGTACCTCAGGTTAAGAACAGTTTCAGGTTAAGAACGAACCTCCAGAATGAATTAAGTTCTTAACCCGAGATACCACTGTATGTGCAATGTCTCTTTTTTCAAGTTACGGTACATTTTCCACAGATCAATTTCATTTGTTGAGACATTAGTGTTACGTTAGGAAGAAAAGGGGGAAAGAAGTGGAGGGGGGAACGGTGAGTGGGGTGGGGTTGGGTGGCAATGCTACTATTCTGCTTAGTGTATGTGTGGGGTTTTGTGTCAGTGTCACTTGTGTGGGTTCTCTTTACTATTGTTGTAAACAAAAATTGCCCTTTTCCCTTATGGGGTATCCAAGAGCCCATATAGAGTCCTTACATAGGTTCCCTATTGGTAGGAGAGAATAACAGAGGCCAACCTGAGAATATTGAGAAGCAAAGCAGCTAGTAAGCCTGATCTTTATTGATCTGTTGCAACAGGGTGCTCCCCTCACCCACAGGAGAGAGGAGGAACCCAGAAAAATGGTGCGCAAGGCCTTATAAAGACTTTTGAAATTGCCACCCTATAGATCAAGACCACCCCCAGAAACATCATGCATACATCACAGAAGGGGTGTAACCTAAGACCACCCCTCAGATACATCACACCTACATCACAGAAAAGGTGGTCTAAAACAGAAATTTGAATATTGTTTTTCTCCTGTTTATCTCATGTCTGGCAGGTTACTTGATTGGATTGCCTGGGGAGCCTGACCATTCTTTTGTAGTGATAAATACTTAGTTCCTGGGCCAGGTCACAGGCTGACACCCTATTCATATCTTAAATGTGCCCTTAAGACAGGATTTGTGAGGAAAGAGACAATGGGGAGGTTTCCCACTTTGACCTTGCAGAGAAAACATTTAGTCAGTTTAGGAATCAAAATGGTTCCATGTTGGCCTTCCTGTGCTGATCTATGTACGTGCTTGGTTGGTACACGTATGAACATCACCATATATCTAAGACCATAAAATTCCTATCACACTATTTGCTTGCATTCCTTTGGTTGTGAGAGAGGTTAGGGTGTGGCCGTTTGTTTGTGATTGGCTTTGGTGAACTTTGTTTTCCTGTGTGAGTGGGTGTTTTTGGATCAGGTCAGCCAGATTGATTTGAATGCTGTGGGCAGGTTCTTGCTGTTGTCTTTTTGGGCTGAGTATGTGATAAAGGGTAACCATATGCAGGGGAAGGTGGTTTCTTCTATTTGTCCCTGTGTCAGTTTCAGTTTGTTGGTTAGTTTTTCTAATAAGGCTGTTCCCCATACTATTTGATACCATTGGCCTATGCTTACTTTGTGTTGCTTTTGGGGGGAATATGATGCAGTATTTGCAGTGATGCTGCCTGCTGCAGAAACCTGCTTGCTTTTGCTATACTCTGTTTGTATATCTACCAATAATTAGATATTAGATCACCATAAACCTTCAGCATTCCATCTAATCTAAAGTGGCAATCTTATACACTTACGTGTTAGTTATCCCCTTTGAATACAGTTGAATGTACTTATAACTAAGCATATATTGGGCTGCAATGTTAAATCCAACAGAATCCAACACATTGTCAAGGTGGCAATACTAAACAAACAAACAAACAAAATAGGAGGGGAGACAGGCACAGAAACCATAAAGAAAAGCATGATTATTATTTTTTGCTTTTTTTTTAAGTCCAAGACAACTGATAAGATTTATTACAGCTCAACATGTTTGGGCAAATGGGTTCCTTTTTCAAGAGCAGTCTTACACTTTCAAATTCTATACAGTACACTAAAGCACTTTGGGCAAATACAAACTGCTGTTCTTGTCTTCCTCATGATAGTCAGCTAATATTTGTGCATGCTGCTTTAGCCACTTCATAGAATTTTAAAGTTTAAGATTGCTCCTGCAGAGGGAACCTGTGTTCCGAAAGACACTGCGCTGCAATAAATCTTCTTAGTTGACACTTTGGAGACCACACATCTCCTCTTTGCATTCTTTCAGCAATCCTAAACATGCCTACTATGGATTAAGCCTCACCGAACACAATGAGACTTGCTTCTGAGTTAGCATGCATAAGGTTGCATTGAAAAGCTAGTTATACCTATGAGGTCAATCATGCGTACTTCTGCGTTGAATCGAGGCCCCTGAACTTTAAAGGCCACTTTGGTGCGTGAAGTTCAGCTCACACCTTTAGCCATCAGGTGAACTGGCTTCTCTCTTATAGAGGTTTCATTTCAAAGTGAGCAGTGGAAGCTACTTTCAGAACTGGCCATGAAAATAGCTCAACATTTCCACCCACCATATAAGCAGCGACAAAGCAGAAAATGCATTGCCAAGAGTAGCATGCTCACTTGAAACTTGGCAAAAGTTCATGTGGTCAGGTTAGATGTGGCAGAGGCTAGTTAGCTAGGCAAAGCCTTTATAAAAACGAGACTTGGCAGAATGGTATATTGCACTCAGTGCTTCGATACAGAGCTTGTGACACATCCACAAAGCAAGCCTCTGAGGATCTCATTGTATTGTATATATCTATATTGATTTGCTTAGTCACATCAATGCACCTAGCATTTAAATAACAATGTGCAAAGTCTTCCGTAATATTTCTAGATGGCTTGAAATCTGTTAACGGTTCCTTCATGTAAACAACTGCAGTTGCCCTGCCCTCGCATGAAGTCTTGGGTTTGCAATTTTGGGAGAGGGGAGACTGCCCGCGGGAAGGTTGGCGAGGCCCCCTAGATTTCGAGGTCCTAGGCTTCGGCCTACTTAGCCTGTACATAAATCCGGCACTGGGTTGAGTGATCCAAGGGGGTCAGGAGAAGGAGGGTCTTTCAGGACAGGGTTAGAGGCTGAGAGTCAATGTGAGCGCAGGCTGTTCCAGCCCTGCTGATTCTCCTCCCTCTCTGACTCCCTGCTTGAGCAATGGGTCAGGCAGGCCCAGAGGAGGAGCCCACTGCTTCAAGGCATCCTTCATCTCTTTGGGAGATAAAAAATAGAGGGGGAAGGGTGGGGCCAGTGGTAAGTTTCAGCAATGTTTCAGCTAGATTAATACAAACCAGGGGACTCTGCTGTGTTGGTATTTTCTGTTAATAAAGAGCTAACTGCATTCTGTGCCTCCTGTGTCTGTGTGTGCCTGCCCTGTGGTTGACCTGGCTCATTGACAGCTCCTTGACAGGTAAGGAGGTGCTGAGCTTTGACAGGATCCTAGAGTCATCTATCCTCCTTCCCAAAGCCTAGTCAGCACTTTCTCAATTTTAGGAAGGAGGTAGGAGGGCTCTAGGACCCTGCCAGAGCCTCACACCTCCTTCCCAAAGGCCTTGCTTATCCAGCTTTGGGAAGGCAGCATGAGGGCGGACAGGTGTCAAATTTTGGCCTGCTCCCCACCCCACCCCCATGCGACAAGGCCATGCGTGGCTTGCAGGTTCTGTGTCAAAGTACTCTTATGAAAAGTTGGACCCCCCTGGTGTTTCCCAAACTTGGGTCTCCAGCTGTTTTTGGACTACAACTCCCACCACCCCTCGCTAGCAAATCCAGTGGTCAAGGATGATGGGCATTGTAGTCTGAAAACAACTAGACACCCAAGTTTGGGAAACACCGGTGTAGACAATACTGAGCATGATAGACCAATGGTCTGACTCAGTATAAGGCAGCATCCTATGTTTCTAGTAAGGCCAATGGAATTCAGTGGGACTTACTTCTGCGTAGAAATGTATAGGACCACTTTGAGAAGCCTTAGGGTAGTGATAAAGTGGGATTTCAAATCCAAACAACTCCTCCCCCTCCCACTGGTGGAGGAAGAGGAGTGCTCCAGCCCATCCCCCCCTGCTCTCCGCCTCCCCCACCGGAGCATTAAGCTCCGCAGCTGCCTCCTCCTCCTCTTCTTCTTCTGTCACAGCTCTGTTGGCATGTGTGTGAGGGAGGAAACTGAGTTGCCTGATAAACACGCACCTTCCCACCTTGTGTGCTATACTAGCACCTGCACAATTAATTTTCTTTTCAGTTTAATGCACTGACTGCCAGCTCTTATATGAGTTTGTTTATCTTTGCAAGTGAAAGCTCTTTCAAGTCAAACAGCATTGTGAAAAATGTGTATGCTTGTAAAGGGGGAAAAAACACAATAGAAAAATTAACCTATTTAGCAGTTAATCTTGCTGTGTAATCTTCTTCCTTTGCTTTTTCTAAAGGCCTTCCTTATTAATGGATACAATTTAAATAAACACATCGCTTGTCCTCAAGCCAAATACCTTTGTTAAATAATTGTGGCATTTTCTGCTAAAAGCACAAGTATAATTGTGTCGGTAAAAGCAAACAAAAACTTAACTGTATAATGGCCACACCAGAGAAGAATGGCTGACACAGATGAAATCAATAATCAGATTAAAAGCCAACAATGAAATGTTTACAAATCTGTTTAATGGGAATGTGTGCTTGTTAATTTCCTCCCCCTACTAGGTTTAAAGCTATAAATGCTTCATAAAGCAAGAAGAACGTGTCCAGTTACATAAATATTCCAATTTAGGTATGGGTTGAAGTCCTGCCATCCTTGTCATGAACTGGTTGGACACAGAGGAATGATGGGAGGAACCAGCTGGGGAACCCCCAAGGGATGAAGGCTCAAAGCCCGGGGAGTGTGGTAGGACAACAATGAGTGGTTAGAGGGAGAAGACTGGAAAGAGGAGGTGTCGGAAGCTGATTTCATGGAGTAAGACCCACAGGGAACAAATGCTATGCTCATTAGGCCTGACACTCAGTCAAGTCTATGGAGATCGCATTTTTGCTAGAGTCAACTCCAACTTTGGACTGTGTGACTAATGACAGTTAGGCTCAGAGACAATCCTTGACCGCTCACTTGTGTGGACAAATCAAACATGCGAACCATATTACAGGGGTGGCCTGTGCACTTATGCGCAGAATGCATAATCCCATTGGTTTCCCTAACATTGAAACAGCCCAATTTTATGGCACTATGCTTGTGCCCAGCAGCAACTTTTCACAACGACACTCTTTTTTAAGTTGCCTTGTCAATGAGGCAGACTGAGGCGGCCACCTCAGGTGGCAGAATCCAAGAGTTGCCTCTGCGGGTTTGCCCCCCCCCCCAGTGAAGAGAAGCTGTGGCTTTTGGGTTGCAGCGAGATCTTGTGAGGGCAGTACCTGCCTGTTTTGCCTCAGGAGGTCAAACAGGGCGGACTGCCCCTGGCCACAATAATGAGAGGCCTGATAAAGACAGTCTTGTAAGGCAAAGCAATGCTGTAACAGATACAAAGGTATATGGATGTGTTTAGTTTAGTTTTTTACAAAGTCTTCAATTGCCTCGTTGGTCATCTTCAGTGTTATGTACTGAGTTGAATAGTATCCAAACTGCAGCAGTCTGATTGGTCCTAGATCAATAGGATCCAAATTGCAGCAGTCTGATTGGTCCTAGAACAATAGGATTCAGAATGCAGCAGTCTGATTGGTCCTAGAACAATGCAGCAGAATGATTGGTTGGCAGGAACCACCCAATCATGCTCCAGATATAAGTGAATCCACAACCTGATTGGCTTACAGTAGAATTCCAGAATTAGCCAATCATGTGCAGCCCATTGTGTAAATAATGTATATAAAGCAGATACTTTGAGGGGACTTTCATTCATTCCTCCTCACCACTATGAGCTGAATAAAGAGCATGAAATCACTTTGCGACTCTGAGTATATTTCAGTCTCCCATATTTCTGTCCTTTCTGCAGCCAGCCCCACACTCTCTATTGATTGCTCAGCCATGATGGCAACATCCATGACGGTCACCTGCTCTCCGTTGACAACAATCAAATCTGGTTTACAGACGGACATAGCCAAAGATATTCCAGGCTCTTCTGTCTCAATTCCTCCTTTCAAACGAAGCAGCTTAGCTGTTTGTTTCACGACCCGGTTGTGAGGGGCGCATCTTGCATTGTGAGTCAGTTGGCAAGAGTGGGCTATGTTTCGGATCCTCTAATTGGCACATTACATTTTCGCCATACCGGGATGTGTTTAAGGATAGACAGAATCATTCACAGGAATCACAAATGTGTCATATGAACAGACACTTGGACCCATCATTTTCTAGCGTTCAGTCATGGAACGTGCATTTCTTCCAACAATCACGCTAAGATGAGCTCGGGTGCCTACAAACTTTGGCACAAGCCACTGTCCAGATGGGAATTTAAACACCCCAGGGAACTATAAGCAAATACTGACAATGTGCTTTGTAAGGCAATAACTTCTTAGATGCTCTACTACACCTAGACGCCGTTGACAAATAAATCCAAACCTTTATTTGTTTGTTTGGGGCAAAGTGTAGGGAGGTGGAAGAGTGAATGAAAGAATGATAAGAGGAATTTTGAGCCGAACAAATATTTGTATACTGTGCTCTTCCACAAACATGCTTGCAGTCAAGAGCAAACGACAACAGTAGCAGCTACAACAAATCATGTTTCCTTCAAAATAAGAAAAGCAATTACACAAAGTACATAAGAGTCAAACGGAAAGGATCATGAAACAATTCAAATAATAATTGCAGAAGGAGAAATGCTTTGCTATAATGGTAACTAAAAGCAGAACTGTAACACATCAAAACACATTTATATAGGACCACACAGCTCAGAAAATACACTGCTTAATTCAATTACATAGATTCCTGACAAGTTCAAAACATGTTCCACATCCACACCACATACCCAAACCTTTGACTTGCTGAGTAAAGATCATATACTATCCCTTGTGAAAAAACCAACCTGAAATATTTGTGTTATTATCCGATCTTTCTCTACTCATAGAATCATAGGAAGTCACTTTAGAGTAACCCAGACCATTATATTGGTCTATCTCTAGATCAATATTCTCTTCACTGACTGGCAACATCTCTCCAGCCTTTCAGATCAAGAGTCTTTCTCAGTCCCACCTGGAGCACCAAAAGTAATTCAGTAATGGCAAAGAGTGCTTAGAAATATCTCTCTGCCACATACCTCTGTACCTCACAGACTAAAACAATTATACCATTTTGTGTTCCTGTCTCTTTTACTGTTCTTATATAGAAGTGGCTGCCATTTTGCATTGTTCCATGTCCCCATGGCAGCCATTTTGTGACTGGTGCCTGCACTACTTTCTCAACATTCATAAGGTGGCCACTGGCCCCAAATGGCTGGTGGCCGCTGATTTACCATGAAGTACATTGGTTGTGGTATTTGGGACACTCATTTCTTTTCCTCCTTCAAGGTTACAGCAAATGACACTTTGCTAATCGACAACCATTTGGCTGAGGTGGCTCCAAGGCCTCTCCTCATGTGTTGCCACACAGAAATCACCTCAGATTGCTTGGCAATTGACCCCAGCTCTTTGGATCGCCGTAACACACAAATAATTTCAAACTGTTCGAAGTCTACAAGTGTGCAGTTTGCCTTGCTTACCACCAGGTGGCAAAGCCAATATATATGCAGATGAGCAAAAGGGGAAATGGGTTCGCTGAACAAAAAAGCATTTCTTTTGTTGCTTGCCAAAAGATGGCAAAGACTACAGAGGCTTTTAGAACCCCCAGAGGTTGAAGAACATTTGGATGGAACATTAATGTGCCTTCCTTGTTACTTACTGCTGCTGTATGTTGGCAAGCATTACGTGTTGACCAGTCATCTGTGGATTTTGTCTTCCTGTCCTCAAGTTACATCAAGGTGTTGCTCCATTATGTGTCAAGGCTTGCACATTGTTAAGAGTAACAAATGCAAATGTTGTCTGTTTGCCAGCACTGAGTCTTCAGGAGCACGGAGTCTCCGAAGACTTGGCAAACTTTCCACCGTGCACAGGATGAGCGAGGAAATAATTTCTCATGAGAAAGTCCTCATGTTTCATCTTTGTAGCACTGATTGGTACAAAGGAAGGTTATGAAAACATAAGAAAACAGGGTCAGAAAACACAGCCTGCTTTCAGGGAGAGGCTTTTATATTCATCAAACAAGATACATCTCAGAGCTCTGTGCAGAATTATTATAACTTCTATTGTATAAGCATACATGGCTCTTAACAGAACATCCTAAGTGAAACAGACAGGCTTACAATCTGCAGTTAAGGGTCACTTATGGGATCCTGCATACCATCTGGCCACTCAACTCTGTTTTAGGGTGGCCCCATGCCCTACTTCAGAGCAGTTAGTTCTCTCTTTGAAGGCACCCTGTGTTTGAATGGCTCTCTGGTCCAAGTCCAGTTTAATGATTAAAAACTACCAGAAGTTGCCCACCAACTGTTAGCACCAGGAAAGCAAACTAAGGCTATATACACATTAGTTGCTTAAAATGCAGTGAGGTCGTCCACCTCAACCCAGCATGTGAAGTAACTTCTGCATGTTTCTGTACACACCAGAGAGATGGCAGAGATGTCTTCACCCCCCCATCCACCAAACCTGTTTGATTTCCCTGCACCTGCAACCCCCCTGAAACTGAATATGCACTTTCCTCTGCACATGTGCAACGGCTGTCTCAAATATACACACCACACCTCAGCTTAACTGCAAAGTGAACATGTCTTACATTTTCAAATACGATGGAAACTAGTTGGAGGGAAAATGCAACAAACAGCAGTATTTCTCAAGGAACTGCAGGACAAATGTGGATTGTGGTTAATGTCACGTGTATATGTATATATGTACTAAATTTGTTCCTATACATATTAATTCACAGGTGCACATTTTATGCAGATCAGCATCCTCTATTTTTGGGTGCTACATATCTCCTCCTCCTCCCTCCCCACCAGTGCAAGATCGTAGTAAATGTGTGCAAGTAGAGGCGGAAGATATATAGGGGACATTTTCATGCTCTGTCAAGGACAAATTGACAAGTTCTGTGAAAGGCAGGGATCATCATAATGATGGATTGCTTACAATAATCTTGTAACCTATGTAAAATGTCTGCAACGTAAGCAGTGTCCCCGTGGCTTGATAATAGAATTTCAGTTTATATACAGAGCCTACAAGCAGCAGGCTAGGTCAAAACAAGCCACAAAACATTGCTTTCCATGTGCCACAGAAAGCAATGTTTGAACAATCCACTGTTCTTGGACTGAGCAAAATGTGTTCACAACCATGCTTCACTTATTGAAAAAGCATACAGACCCCATTAAATGGTGAAAACAATGTCAGGCTGTGTACACACGGAAGTTTGAAGTGGGTTTGATGCATCCCAGTCATGCATTTTGTCATCCACACGATGTTATTCTCATCCAAGTAGCAGCCTCACCATTTCATTAGAAGTTTCCTGAGCCATAGACAAAGAAACCATAGTAAAGAAACATAGTAAAGAAACCGCCGTAGCATAAAATCACATGTCACTTAACTGTGGGTATACTAGACGATGTGTGATGGTGCACATGTGTGGTGATGACATTTTACTGAGTGCCACAAGAAAACCCCATGTGCATTTTCTTGGGAGTAAAAATACAGCAAAATATATTGTGTTTTGGACTAGGACCTGGGAGACCCAGGTTCAAATCCCCAATGCAAAGCGCATTGGGTGACCTTGAACCATTCACTGCCTCTCAACCTGACCTACATCACAGGGTTCTTGTGATCATTAAATGAGGAATTGGAGAACCATGTGTGCCACCTTGAGCTCCTTAGAGAGAGAAAAAGTTGAATATAAATGCAATAAATAAAGTAAATAAAACCAAATAACTAACTAACCATTTGCTGCCCTTGTGTGGCTGCTTCACTCTGTCTAATGGTAGGGCTGGACCTGGGAGTGGTTGTGATCTCTCAGGTCCTTCCTCCTCTTTCCTCCTACTTTCTTAGAGATGCTTCCTTCTACAGAAGTGACAGTTTATTTCCTCCCTCATTCTTACTATACTTTATGCAACTATGTGCACTCAGTAGACCGGACCCAGCAAAGAAAATGACACAAAAGCTACCGATTTGCAAAAAGATGCCCTCATGGTAACACAACTTTTCCAGAACATTAAATGGGGGGTGCGTGTTGCAAGGCACCCAGTTCATATGGTGGGACATTGCTTTCATATGATTCACTAATCTAGTGACATAGCTCCATGTGTAGCAGTTTAGAGCCACCTCTATGTGGAAGCCACAATACGTGCATTGGTCCTTCATCGACACAAGAGTGAAGTCTCGCCTTCTGTTTTCCACACATGCCACACCATTTATACTCCACTGGAGGACCCATGGCATCCATTGGTTTGTCTGCTGCCAAATACCAGGACCAAAGAAAGAAAATGTGTAGAATTCCTGCTATCACCTTTATAGTTCTTTCACCCTCTTTTCATTTAGAAAGGAGCCACAAACAAATTCACAAGATACGGAAATGCCGCCTTTTTATCAATGCCCCCCTGGGGACTGTATCCTTCTATGAATGTAAAAGGGAAGGTGCACAGCCCCTCAAAGGCTTTTGGAACTGGTCCCATGACAATGAGGAAAATCTGCAATAATCTAAACAAGGAACCACATGGAACTATTTAGGAAAGAAAATACACAGTGTAGCTCTGGTGAGCTACATAAAGGTACGGGAACCTCGAAAACTTCCGCAGGCACTCAGAAAAAAAACTAATCTTTGCGGAAAGGATAATGCAATAACATTTTGCTTGGCGAGGTAACACGTTTATTGTGTTTCAGATGAGTTAAGGAACGGCACTGTGGGGACTGCCACCTGGCGGCCGATGTGCTGTAACAGCAAGATCTTTGCTATGACAAACCATACAAGCATATAAATAGGAATGGTGCTTTATCGGTGCGAAATCCATCTCTAGTAAATTTGGAAGTGGTTTGCTGTCTCCACATCTCCCCATTTTACATAAAAAAGGAAATAACCTTATCTTTTTAATGGTCAAGGCCCTCTTTTTTTTTTTTTTTGCTTTAAACAAATACAGATAAACCAAAATTACAAAAGAAAAATCCTTGATAATAATAATAATGGAAAAGGCTAAAAAACTACAAAAAACACAAAGTACATGGCATAGAACATAAGCCATTATGAGAAAGAAAAAAGAAAGAGGAAAGAAGAAGGAGAAGGAAGAAAAGAAAGGGGGGGAGATGAGTCAAAACACAAGAAGGCTCATCTATTGTACGCTTCCGTCAAGGTCACAACAGATCATTATTCTTATCAATCCTCTCTATCTGCATTCCATAGAATCCTTCATCTTGGTATCAGGGAACATTTCACTATGCGGTATCATTCTAAACATAACCAGGTCTTTATTGATGAACCCTTATCCCCTAGATAATTATTTAAACATTCCCATTCTTCTTTCACCATCTTTTTAGGTTTATCTCTTATTGCATCTGTCAGCTTTGCGAGCTCCAAGTACTCACACAATTTGACTACCCATTCATCTTTAGTGGTGTATTTTTATCTTTCCAGTGTTTTGCCACTATAAACCTTGCTGCTGACGTCGCATACATAAATAACCTGGTTTTGTTTTTGGGAATACTATCTGAAACAATTCCTAGTAAAAATTCTTCCGGTTTCTTGCTAAATGTAGTTTTTTTATCAATCTCTTTATCTCTTCATAAATCATATTCCAAAATCTTTGTATCTCTAGACAGGACCACCACATATTGTAGTATGTTCCTATCTGTTCCTTACATCTCCAGCACTTGTTATTATATAATTTATTTATTTTTGCTAGTTTTACAGGGGTCAAGTACCATCTATAGTACATTTTCATAAGATTTTCCCTTATAAGGACGCAAGCCATGAATTTTATATTTTTAGTCCATAATTCATTCTAAATATTGGGTTTGATCGTATGTCCCAGGTCCCTCTATTAAAGTTCAGTATGCTTGTAGAATTAGAATAATAGAATAACAGTACAACAGAATTGTGGGTTTGGAAGTGGCCCCAAAAACCATCTAGTCCAATCCCTTGGTATGCAGGAATTACTGCTAAATAATCCCAGACAGCTAAACATATCTAACTCCCTTAACCATTCTTCATAAGGCTTGGTTTCCAGTCTACCCTCCTTGGTCACCCTCCTGGGCACACATTGTGTCACCTGAAAATAGTCCCTATTCCTCAAGACCGAATCCTGACAAGCCTTAGTAAAGTGGATGGGACTGGTCTTGAAAGATTCAATTCCAAATTGCAGCCTTACGCACTGATTCTACTTTAATTACGTAAGTGGGACTTTCTCTTCCTCCTCTTCCTTCTTCTGGGGAAACACCTCCCCCCCCCTCCGACTTTTTGGTTATAGCAGGCAACTTCATTATCCAGTGCTGCTTGGCAGTTGCAGCTAAAGTTACTTTGCTGTAAACTCTCTCAATCCCCAGTTGATCTGGCAAGATAATGTCATGGAGTTACACCTCTGCTGAGGATTTGGGCTAAAAGATGGAGTGAGAGGGAACATTGTAAGGAGTTTTTGGCAGATCCATTCCAAGTAAAGTTCCGCACTGATTGCTTGATTTACAGAATATATGAGTGGTGTTCAGATATAAAACAGTATTATTATATCTTTTTTTTTAAAAAAAAAACAACCTTCAAAACCAGAAAGAATTTAAAAAGGCAAAGATAAGATAGACTAACTTGAGGAGGCTTGGGAGCAAAGGAAGGCTAACAAACCAACATTGAAATCCCTAACAATGTTGGCACTTGTTTCACTTCTAAGGAAAGGGAATTCTAGAGAATTGGTGTCACAATGCTGAAAGCACATGACTGAGTTATAGTTTGCAACCTTGTGCAACCCATGGGGGGAAGAGAGAAAGAACTGTTAACAGCAGTGCTGCTGATTTCCTGCACTAGAACTTGGCTCAGGTAAAAAAAAACCCCAAAACCTGTTCAAGCCATTCAGGAGTCTTTTGCATAGGGACCGAATACTGTTCTGATCATTTTACGAATTGCTGCGTGAGCGCAGTCAGCAAGTTACATGGTCAAGCTGTAATGAATCTTAAAGACAAGCTTACTATCCTGGGAGCAGACTTCTCAGACTCTATTAACAAGGAAGCATTTGGATCTCTTCCACTGCTGGCTGATTTGTTTCAAAACTTAAGTCTTCAGGGACAAGAAAACGAACCTTGTCAATTTAAAGGTTGCCCATGGAAGCAGGGGAGAATGGCAGAGACTCTGAGGCTCATAAGAATTGCTTTGCAGTGAGAATAACTCTCCCTGTGCAGTAACAAGGGAAGCATTAATGAAGAATGACGATTGCATCTCTTTGACTACGGAGTATTTCAAGCCATGGGGCTCTGCAAAACTATCTGCTCAGATTATATCTTCAAAAAATATCATTGGCTTGGGTGTGATTTTTTAAAAAGTTTTTTGAGCTACCCAATGACCCAAGGTCTAGCTTGCTATAGAACCCAATATGCAGTTTTAATCTAAATAACTTGTGGCCTGCCATGTCAAAATGTTCAAAGTATATGCGCATCTAAGAATCCATTTCTTCTATTGCAGAAATACTAGGCTGTGTACACACACTATATAGAATTCATTTCTTCTATTGCAGAAATACTAGGCTGTGTACACACACTATATAAAGCATAGGCTAAGCACATTTACCCCCTCAAAGAATTTCTGTATAGTGAAGTCTGTTAAGGATTGCTGCGAACTGCAACTCTGTGGGGTGTGAACCACAGTGTCCAGAATTCTTTGAGGGAAAGAATGTGCTTCAAATGTGCTTTAAAGATATAGTGTGTGTGCAGCCTAACTCTACCAATGTTTTTTAAAATTTGGGTCAGTGTTGAGCCACAGACGGCAGCCTGAAGTGAGCCAGAAATTAGCAGTTGAGCCATGGAGTCAGAACAGAAAAACTCACTGGAGCCAGGAAGACCTCTTTGCTCAGGCAAATCCCAGCCCAAACAGGAAACCCTTTACAAAACTTCCTGTCCAGGAGGGCTCAATGACCAGCTTGGATGGGTGGGTGCCAGTCCCGAACTTGAAAGGACTTCCCTGATGAAAGTTGTTCCAAGTCACTGTTCTGCTATATTGGTGGGGCTGGGAGGGGCAACCATGAACACAGCCAAAGGTTCCTAGATCTAGACCTGGCTGCTCCTGGCAATATATAAAGCAAGAGCGAATACTCAAGATCGCTTCATGGTTAAGGCATACCTGAATGGTGTTAAGTGAGTGTGAGCATGTACCCTATCTTAAGAATATAGCATAGCACTTTGTTACATTTGACCAATAAATAGGTCTACTTAATCTAGCTGCTTCAGCCTGAATCTCAGCAACTAGCAGGCACTAGGGAACCACCAGAGACTGGAAAAAATAAAGGAAGAGGCAGGTGTAAGCCTCAAGCTTAAAAGTAACACTGTATTATATATATTAAAAAATCCCACTTTTTATCGTAAGGTACTAATACCAGATTCAGACTAGCCTCGCCTTTGTTTTTCTTTTGGTATGGTTCTGCCTCTGTCTTTCTCCTTCCTTGAGAAACTGTCCTATGATCCACTGGTGGGTCTTCCTGCTGTCTATCACTATCCTTGAGAACTGACGAAGCTTCCTGAACCCTGCTAATCTATGGTCCAGTTATGTATGATTACAACCAACTGCCCATGAAAAGAAAGCAACTTGTAGGAATGTGTGTGGTTGTAGCAGCTAACTGTGGACCAAGAGAGATACGATTGCTCAAAAAAACAACAACCAGGGCAAGGAGACTTCATTCCCCCTACTTGGTCCTTCCAGATTAGAAGATGTGGCTTAACTGGACTCACCTGTTTCAGAAGACTCTCTCCCTATGGCCCTTGCATTATAACCAGAAACTTTAATACTCTAAACAGTTGAAGCAGAGTCAACCGTACTACAAGGCTGGTCTCAGGAGATCTTTGCACCCTTGCTAAAGCAACAGCTCCCATTGTTATAGGTGAGAAACCTTCAACTGGTGATCTGTCCAAGGTCCTGATCACTGCTGCCTAATTCTCCCTTATTCTGCTCTGCAAAACAGCCTTGGCCTTGTGATCAAGACTTCACTTTGCCCAAGCTTACCTTCACATTGCCTACGGAAACCTGACCTTGATGAAAGTGACTCTTCTACATTGGCTGCTATGCCTCTTGGCTCAGAGGACTGCAACTATAGCCTGCTTTCCTGGGAGCTCCGAGTCTATTTGGGGCAGGACATGGCAATGCCCTTCTATGTCTAAATCATTAGACAAGAGGCTCAAATAAGGCAATCCAATCTCACACCTCTTGTTTTCTGTTTTATTTTTTGACAGACACTCAACATTCTGTGGCTACTAAGCATGCTTAGTCCTCATTCAGATTTTTTTGGGGGGAGTGCCCCCTTATCTCGCCCCTACTTTCACAATTCTTGGGGTTCCCCCAAAGCATGCTGATACTTCCCTTTTATTCCTCAGTGTTCTCGATCCATGTCTATCAGCACTCACAGCTTGAGTTTGCTACCAGAAGGAGTAATTGTTCAGTGAGCAACTGTAGTTAAGAAAATTATGTTCCTGTATGGATCTGTGCTTTGGGCGCAGCACATCACACATGATTCAGCACCCAGCATAAATTTATCAGGTGACAATTGTCCCAGCATGGAAATAGCCTGCTATATTTCTGTACATCAGGCTGGCTGCTGCTAAACACATGGGAGCAAGACCAATAAAAAGAGAGAGAGAGAGATGGCAACCCTACTTAATAATCTTAGTCAAGAGAAAGACTTAAGGCGCAAAGCAAACTGAACACTAGGAGACAGTTCTCAGATTATGGGGTAAAAATCCATAAACCCCACTTGCCAGCCCCCTACCCATTTCTGCAAGGTCATGAACCCCTATAGCTTCCTAAGAATGTTAGTTAAGGTGGGCACCACAAAAAATAAGTGGTTGGCCTCCCACTGGCCTTGCCATAATTTGAGCGCTACCAGGAGATACAGTGCAGAGCCAGGTATTCAACCTTTGGAAGTGGGGGTAAGTATAAGAGATAGGGGAAGGTTGAACAGATGGATTGATGGTAAAATGAAAAGCAGATAAAAACATTTAGGAATGGGCAAGGACCATGCTCAGATCTGGTTAGGAGAGTCAGAAATTTATATTGACACCATCTTGCACTTGTGAGTCACCTGATGCATGATTCAATGGTTCTGTCCTGGTCATTGGATGAACATGTTTATTGGAATGGAAATCTGACTGTAATGATGCTTTCAGGCTGTGTGGCTCAGCGATGAGATTCTTTTTTTTTTCCATCTTGAGGCATCATGAAAGCCAGACATGAACTGGAAAAATATATTGTGCATTCGATATTTGAGAGCTAATTCACTTACCACAAGTGCCATGTTTGTGTAAACGGATCTTTACAATTACATTCTTCAGCTGCTTGAGTTTATTACATGGCAGGTAATTTCAATACAAAAGCCAACGTTGAGACAATGCTCTTCTCAAAGACAAGATCTGCTGCATACATTTGCTCATGTACTTTGAGCAATGAAGACTAAGCATGATACAAAAGTTAATAACAAGAGCTCATACATCCTTAAAAAAGGATACAATGTGACCAAAGAAAGCCAATTCAAGCTTCTTAAAAAAAGCCTTGGTAGGTCAGAAACACCCAAATAAATAATGCCAGGAGATATGCCATTATAAAATTGTCTATGTCATCCCACCATTGGCATGAGCCACATTATAATTTATATTAAGGCTAGACAGTGATTCATGCTGTTCCGCTTGGCCCAGCATGCTACAAAATGGTCCCTGAGATAATTAACAATTAGAATTAAAGTGCTTTAAATTTCACATCGCCATCAAACATTGCATTGTCTGTAATCCCATCTGCAGCTGTGATGTTGGCTCCTCCACTCATCCATTGTAACAGTAAGTGATATTTATATGCCAGTTACTTCTGAAGTTTCTCATGCTTCATACTTCCTTCTTCAGTGAGCTTAAACAGTAACTTATTGTTTTTGTTTTTGGCTGACACATTGCTCATATTCCATTATTTTTAAATAATAAAAAGCATTATAACTACTCTTAGGCTGCCCCGAGTCATTCTTTCTGAACCATTTACTTCTCCAGGAATGCGTCATCTTCTGAACTTTTATTTATATCTGATTTAGTTTGAGTGACAGTCTGATCTTCACCTTCCACAATACAAGGGAGGCTCATTCAAATGAATAGTATCCTGTTAATGGTGTACCTTCCCAAATGGAATCTGGTGGATGTTAATAAATGAATGAATGAATGAACAATAGGAATGAGTTGGTGATTCTGAGATGGAAGAAACACATGAAAAGAACACAAGAAAGTCCCTGCTTGAATCAGGCCAAAGAGTTAAATAAAAAGCAAGGAGCAATTTCTTTGCCTGCAATGATGAAACCAGAGAATAAAGCCCCCATCCTCAAATGGAAGAGGACCATCTGACTAATCAAGGAACAAATTAGGAAGGCTGCAGCTATGGAAGTAACAGGAAACAACTAATTACAGTGGCAGAAACTGCTGGCTGGAACGGACATGGTGGAACCTAGTAATTAAAGGGACAGCAGCTGGGAGAAACATAGCCTTTGCTATAATTTAAGCACAAAGGTGGGTACAAGAATTGTTGGATTTTTTTAGGGGGGGTATGGGTTGTGTAGTGTAGAACTCCCATTTAATTTTGCTTCCAGTTGATTGCAGAAAAACAGTGCCGCAGCAATGCTAATGAACCTGGTGTGGAAGTTATCTTAAAAAGAAGAAACTTTCAATATGACTCAGATTATTCTCTTTATGTAACTTGACTACTTTTAAGACAGACCATTTAATATACGGTGGTTGTGACGTTTGTTATCAGCCGTGACTCCCGCTAATTGATTTACGAACCTCGATTAGCGTTTTATGGCTGCCCGGCACGCTTCCGCCCCTGCTCCTCTCCGTCACGGCTCAGCAGAGCTTCGCACAGTGGTGTAAAACTGTCACCAGCTTGATTCAGCTTCCAGACAAACACACAGAGTCCCGTTTGTCTATATACAGCATTTATTCCAACATTTCTCAGGAATTTCCAGGACTATTAGCAGCCATACCAAGACTGCGTCTTTTCCCCACAGAGTACACAGTGGGACTGACAAACTCCTCCCAAACTCCTCCCAGCTTCTAAAGCTGACGTCAGAATGGTGAGGCATCATGGGAACAACTTAACCTGTTAAGTTCCAACTCCAACACCCCCTCTTGCATCACATTCTGACAAGACCCTTTTGAGTTCAACACCTTCCCCTTTGCCTTGTGCTCCTTCCCAGCATCTTTGCCAGGCACCTGTTGAACTCCTTCAACACTCCCAGAATCACACTGTGCGACACTTTTCCACGCACCTGTGACCTGAAACCCCTCTGACCCACTTGGGCCAGCAGTTGTGTCTTCTCCGTCAGACCTTTCCCCCTCTGACTTGACAACCCATCCGTGAGCTTTCTCCACCACGTTTACCGGAGATGAAGCCTCACACCTGGACATTCCTTTCACAACCCTTGGAGATGCCCAAACCTGCCCTGACCCCTGACCCTGGACCTGGTCCCCATCACCGGGATCTGAACCCTGATTCTGGACCTTGTCCCCGTCACCGGGATCAGTCTCTGCCTCCCTCTCCTCCCCTTGAGGAGACTTTGCACCCGTCACCTGGTGACGTATTCCCTTTTCCTTGAAAAACTTCTCCAGAGCAGACCCAGTAAACTGTGACCCTCGGTCGCTCTTGAACCTTTGCACCCTGGTGGAGAACCTTCGTTCCACCCCCGCAACCCATTCCTGGATCAGTTGCGTCACCTCCCCCTCTGATTTGAGAGAGAAACACCAGCCAACCTGGCTGTGGTCACCTGTCAGCGACAGCACATACCTGGCCTCACCCAGACTCTCAGACCTCTTGGGTCCTGACGGATCTGTGAGAACAAACTCAAAGGGCTCTTTGGTTACCCTCCCAAACCCGGGAAAACCAAGCACCTTTGCACCTTTGCATGCCCTGTACCCTTGGGACCTCCCACATTGTGTGATTTTACACCTTTTTGTGCACCTGTGCAACTTTTGCACATGACTGGGAACCTTAGCACACTGCACCCGTGCTTTTCCAGCATTCCCACAACCCTCCAGAGGTGTCTCCAGAACAAAGACGTTGTTCTCCCTCTGCACGTTGACCCGTTGTCTCCCTCCTCTGAAAATGGAACAGCTGTCATTTTCAAAACGAGCATTGTATCCCTGCTTCTTTAGAGCTGATACAGATAAAAGACAACGCTTCAGTCCCGGCACAACGTTGAACTTTTGCTCCTCCTGGAAAGAAAAGAACACGTTAGCCACCACACCACAGACTGATTTTTGTGTTCCGTCTGTGAACCTAACAGTCATCCCTGTCAAAACAGCCCTGCATTTCCGCAGCTTCCCAGCAGATGTCTCTGGGATCAAATTGCAATTAGCAGCAGAGCCAATAACAACACTCTGCTCTGGCCTTGTCCCACGAGTCTCTTGCTGGCACCTGGCACGTCCACCAGCCTCAGTCTCACGCCTGGTTGTTTTTCCAGACCAGTTGCCATGGAAACCCGACTGGTTCCCATGAGAATTGTCCTTGAAAACATCCTGCCTTGCCTCTCTGCTCCGGTGGGGGCAATCTGCCACGCAGACGTTGAACTCCAGTGGAAAAACACTGCTCGGGGCTCCCAGCTGGCTTGGCCTTCCTCCTTCTGGAACGGCGCCTCCCTCCTTCTGGAACGGCGCCTCCCACCAGCCTCGCCCCCCCTGAAGCTGCTCTTCGCTCCAGCAGGTTCAGTGGAAAACTTTTCAAACTTGCCTTTGGAACTTTCCGCCCCCCCGACATGCTCACTAGCACTCCTTGAGGCTAAATCATCAGGAACAGGGGCTCCAGCCATCTTTAGGCTCCCAGCTTCATTCTGCCCTCGGCCTCCTGCTGAGCCTTCACACAGACGTTTCAGCACTCTCCAGGCCTCACACGCAGATTCAACGCTTTCCAGGTGCTGTTGCAACTTAGCATGCACACCTGCTCTCAACATGCAGATCTCAGCTCTCATAGCTTTCTCCCTCTGCATTTTCTCCTCCAGAGAAGCAGATTGCGACTTTCCTGCAACTCTGTCATCTCTGTCCACCAGTTGCACTGGTTCTCTTTGGGAAATGTCCCAAACTTCCGTGGCCATGAACCACGCCCTCACCCTTTTTGTCCAGGTATTCCACGCTTGGACGGTGAGTTCCTCAAGCTGTTCAAACGGAGCTTGAAACACCTCCTGGCCATCTGCCATCTTCTCCCGTTCTCCCAAGGGGGCCCCAAGCTGTACTTACGACAACGTCAGCTCCTCTGGCTTTTCTCCCTGGAGAAACGATACCTCAGCTCTTCGCAGTTCTCAGCAACACAGGCACTTCTCTGCGTCTCGCAGCTTGCTTGTTTGCTTCTGCCTGCACTTCCTGCCGCCTCTGCTCGACACCGCAGAGTTTACAGCTCCCGTGACTGTTTTACAAGCGATGATTTATGAACCCATAACCTGTGACGTTTGTTATCAGCCGTGACTCCCGCTAATTGATTTACGAACCTCGATTAGCGTTTTATGGCTGCCCGGCACGCTTCCGCCCCTGCTCCTCTCCGTCACGGCTCAGCAGAGCTTCGCACAGCGGTGTAAAACTGTCACCAGCTTGATTCAGCTTCCAGACAAACACACAGAGTCCCGTTTGTCTATATACAGCATTTATTCCAACATTTCTCAGGAATTTCCAGGACTATTAGCAGCCATACCAAGACTGCGTCTTTTCCCCACAGAGTACACAGTGGGACTGACAAACTCCTCCCAAACTCCTCCCAGCTTCTAAAGCTGACGTCAGAATGGTGAGGCATCATGGGAACAACTTAACCTGTTAAGTTCCAACTCCAACAGTGGTGACATCCACACCATGCATTTAAAGCTCAAAGAACCGTGGTAACTGTAGTTTGTCAAGGGTGCTGGGAGCTGTAGTTCTGGGAGGGATAAGCTACAGTTTCCAGGATTCTTTAGGGGAAGCCATGGTGTGGATGTGACCACTGACTTCCAATGGAGTCCTTGAAATTTGGGATGGCACTGTCACTAAAGATTTACTGTAGTTTTCAGAGAAACTCTCCAACTCAGTGTTTTTCCACATTCCATGCAATCCTTCAATAAACACAGAACAATGCATCACGGCTCTTAGGCCCAAAGTTCAGCAACACACCTGGTTGCTAAATTATAGGTTCCATTTTTGCTCCCCGTCCTCTCTCGGAAGGCTTTTATTCAAACATTACAGCTGCCTACCCCTAGGAAATTAGCATCCATAATAAAGGCACATAAAAAAACCTGTCCTCTCTTGCTGATGAATAGAGGATGAAGTTACTGTTGCCCTTTTTTTCTCCCTGCCTGGCAGGACAATAGAATGAGGCATATTCGCTGGCAGAGTAGTGACAGACACTTGCAGTCCAAAAGGCTGAAGCACCAGGAACTTGGCGGACAGTCAGTGGCGAGCTTTGTGTGTTGCAGCTTATATTTTAAAACCCGAGATTAACAGTTTCCTGCCATGTTATTTTCCAGGTTTCGAGTTTCAGCGGCTGGGGGAAGGAGGGTTTCTTGTCAGCAAGATGATCTGTAGATTACAAAGCAAGACAAATGGACACATTGCAGATGAGAGGCGGAAAGTGGCAGGTTGAGGTTTGGAGGTAAACAGTGGGCCTCTCTCGGTTAAATGATTTCCAGGAGATGCCAACATTATACCTGCCCTCTCCCATCTCCTGAAAGGTGCTAGCCGTGATGAATTTTCACCTGGCCTCTGCAAACAGGTGTGGCCCAGGCAAGAGAAGCACAAGTTCCTCTAAAATGCCTTGCCTGACCTCTTCATCCATGAGATGAAGGGGGTATTGTGAAGGATGTGGCGTCTGTTCAGTTCCCATGCCCACTCGGCCCATCGTCACTTTGCAGATACCATCTACAAAAGCTCCATTGTGGTGCTGTGTTTTGGTTCCATAGTTACCACAAAAAAGGACAAGTGACATTCCCTGAGACCCCCAACTTTCTTGGCAGTGATATTTTGAGGGGCTTTAAAGAGACTGATTTCTCTCTCTTTGTTGAAGCCATGTGTTATAATTTGGCAGCGAGCATAAAATTATTCCCCATGACCAAACGTATTCCATTACACAACAAAGGAATTCTAGGGTGGTTCAGCCACACTTCCTTGCTGACCATTAATAGGTCACTGTGTTTTCTGTATAGAAATGTGAGCACCGTCCTGGGGTGATAACATTATTCACACGATCATTTATCCGAGGATAAAAAGAAGCAAGAGCCTTTGATCTTGTCAAATCACAGCCAAGGCCACCTCTGATTTCACTCCTGCGGTGTAAACAGAACAAAACAGAGGCTAAAATGGATCCAATGGGCTGTTATGCCAGAGTAACTGTTTGTGTGCATAGGTTTAAGCCAACAAGGGGTCCTTTCCTTATACCGAGTTAGACCATTGTATTATCTACAGTGGCAGCAGCGCTTCAGGATTTCAGACAGGGGTCTCTCCCCCATCAACCTGGAGATATTGGGGACATAATCTGGAACCTTTTGCATGCAAAGCAGACTGAGTTAAGACCTTTACCCAAGGACCTCTGAATAAAGAGTACAATGGCACCTGCAGGAGTTATTGCAGGAATGGAGAATCTTTGGTGGCCCTCCAGATGTTGACAGACTACAATTTGCATCATTCCATGGTGGCTGGGAAGGATGAGAGTTGGAGCTCAATGAAGACTGGGAAGAGGATGGGTCAGGAGGCAAAGAGGTAACAGGGCTAAGTGAGAGGGGAGAGTCTGTGGCAGAGAGAAGTCCAGAATCAGAGGCAGAAGCTGAAGCAGGCGAGTGGAAGGAGGCACAAAGATGAGTTCAGCTGGTGCAGTGTCATGGGTATCTCTGCTGCCTACCTGTCTCCCAGAACCAGGAGAGGGCTGAAATGGGTGGAGCAGTGACAGGCTGCAGGCAGGCGTAGTCTCCGATTGCTTGGAAAAAACCCTGGAGAGAAGGACATTTAGATGGTTGTGGGGAAGTAGGGTCTTTCAGTCTTGGCAACTGATTTCATAAGACCTACCAGGGATGAGTTGCTGTGCTCATTAGGCTTGATGCTCAGCCAAGTCTGTGAACTCCACAGCTAATTGTGAACTCCAACTTTGAACGATGTAATTTGCTGTGGCTGGTTCGCTCTGTGACAGGATTGGGCACCTGATTGCAAGTTTAACTCCATGTCTGTCTTTCCCTCAGGACTCTCCACAGGCCACACCCCCTCTTGCCAGACCACACCTCTCACTTGTCCTGCTTCACTCCCTCCTTGAGTGTTCTTGCCTGGCTGGATAATGCCTCTTCGTTGCCTGGATGAAAGACAGAGTGGAGTGCATGAATGTAAGCCCTTGCCTCTGACCCTTGTGCCACATGGGACCACTACCATGTGTTACTTGAGCTGAAAAATGGCAAAATAATGATTACTTTTAAACATCTGCAAGATAAATAGAACCAAATCTCGTTTTCTCATATCTTCCCTTCTGCAGACTGTGTTGTACCTTCCCCACATGGCTTCCTGTTCTGGATTTCCCCACGTGTGGAGATTGTGACTCTTTCAAGGGTGTCCAGAAAATGAAGATTCTGCTTCACATACAACAACATCTATTAGCGCCCAGTAGAGGTGGAAACAAGGGTAAATAGCCCTTCCACTTTATTTCCCTGGACCCAAACCAGGAAGGAATAAAGCCTGCATGAAGAATCTTGCCCACTGATAGTTTTGAATGAAAGGAAAAATAATACTTTTCAAACCGAGGCCCATAATTATTATTTATTTCATCAGCAATTTGCTTTATCACAGTGCCCAGCATTTGTCACCATGGAAACAGGCTCCTTACTTTCAAATGAAAGTAAAAGTCAGGCAAGACCCGAGGTCAATATCAATAACAGGAATTAAAACTAAAAGGCTGGTGAGCCAGCAATCTGGCCCAACTTTATCTTTCTTTAATCACAGGCAGATGCTAAGAGGATGCAACCAGGCAAAGTTGGCTGAGTGAAGGGAAACTCCAGGATGGGAGGCAGTAAGACTAAACAGAGGCCTCTCTTATCTGTCCGCTGGCTTGCCATTTTGAACAAGGCAGCTGAGGGATGGGGATGCTAGAATTCCTGCTCCATGACTGCAGTCATGGGATTTTTGTCTATCACATGACGGTGTATGTTTTGACTCCACAGAGTGGGAAGTGACGGAGACAGGATGTTTGGGTTACTGTGTCCTTTGTTCTTTCACTTTGCTGTCTGATGCTAGAGAGAGAGGGAGCCATGTTGCAGTGCTCCGTGTGTGTTTATATGTAAATAAAGTAGATTAGCCAAAATGCTGAGTTGCTGAGGTCTGTTACACAAACTGCGAAGGCTCTGCGGATCCCTAAGTGTGCCGGTGTCTGTTGACATCAGTCGCTGTGATGTTCAGGCTGAAGAAAGCTTTTGAAGCTCTCAAACGAAAGACCAGGAGGGAGAGTGTGTTCAGGCTGAAGAAAGCTTTTGAAGCTCTCAAACGAAATACCAGTCGGGTGTGTGTCTCTGCCAGGGTCCTACTCAAGTGTAGGACAAGCTCCTGACAGGGGAAAGGGGTCTAGAGAGGGGGGTTTCCCAAAATCGAATGCCAAGCTACTTAAGCTAGTAATATTAAATTGAATCACTTCTGTTACTGCTGTCCACACAGAGAAGGAACTTTCAAATCTAGGCCTCATTGGTGCAAATTGGATGAGTGAGTAGGGTTAAACTTGCCATGATGGAGCACCCAGTGTATGTTAAATATTTGTAATTTTGGTTATATCTAAATTTCAGTTTTATGTAGCCATGCTCTGTATGTTACAGCTTTGCATTTAATATTTTCCAAAGGAAAAGAAAAAAGAAGAAAAGATTTGGCAGTTCGAATCCCTGGGACGGGGTGAGCTCGCGTTGTTCAGTCCCAGCTCCTGCCAACCTAGCAGTTCAAAAGCATGCAGTGCAAGTAGATAAATAGGTACCGCTCCAGTGGGAAGGTAAACGGTGTTTCTGTACACTGCTCTGGTTTTGCAAGAAGCGGCTTAGTCATGCTGGCCACATGACCCGGAAAAACTGTCTGTGGAAGCAGACAAACGCTGGCTCCCTCGGCCTGTAAAGTGAGATGAGCACTGCAACCCTAGAGGCGTTTGCGACTGGACTTAATTGTCAGGGGTCCCTTTACCTTTAAAAGAAAAGAGCAATCTCTCTTCCAGTCAGCCTAACCATAAATACCGTATTTACCTGAGTCCAATGCGCACCTCAGTTTTCAGAACCTTGAAACAAAAAAAAGAGTATTTGCTGGTGAATGTAAATGTGCCATCAAATCTAATGCACACCTTAATTTTTGCAACATAATTTGGCCAAAAAGAGGTGAACATTAAATTGGAGTAAATACAGTATTTGTATGTGGCTGTATATGTCTTACCTATGTGGCTGTGCCCCAGAGCACAGGCTGGGATCCAAATAACTGCAAAGTTGCTTCAGTGTGTCCAAGCGGACCTTGGGCTTATGTTTCCCAAGCAGCAGCACCTCACCCCCATGCTAAATGGCAAATTGCACCAATCACCTATAAAGTGTGGGTGTGTGAGCAGGTGTGGAGGGTGTCTTGAAAAGGAGCATGTGGAAATGGGGCATGAGAATACTAAATACTGTCAGTATTTAGCAGGAGTGATTCAAGCATATACTGGAAATTTAGGATGAAGGTGGATTAAAGAGCCCTAGTGCAAAAACTTCACTTTAAAAACAACAACACAGCCTTTCTGCAGTTAGGAAAGTGAAAGTGACATGCTATGCAGCTGGAGTTAGTCATTCCATAGATTCTTCTTCTGGTAACTTAACTCCAGCCATTCAAACTTCATGACCCAAGCAAGAAAAATGGTCAGTTTGAAAGTTCATTGAGCCATATCCAGTGTTAGCCATACTCAGAGTAGACCCATTGGACTTAAGTAAGATAAACCAATTTATTTCAGTAAGTCTTCTCTGAATAGCGCTTAGTTGGCTATCACCCATTATTTTAAAATTTAAAATGGGTGTACTCTGTTTCAGCCTATTTTCCAAAGGGCCTCCTTAGAAAGTAGACACCCAAACTGTCAGGCAGCAAGGATGCAAACCATTTACTAAGATGCTGTTATTTGCGCCTTCAGTAATGTCCACCTTCTTGCAGGCTTGCTTTTAAAGGCCACTGCTGACAATAAATCTCACAATTATTCTTTACCAGTTTGTGACCTCTGAAAAACTAATTTGTCTTTGAGCTTTAGATGGAATATTATGATCTGAGATGCTCCTGTACAAATGAATAATTTACTCTGAAAGGAAACTTAAGTGTGACCTGCTGTGCTTTCTGATTCTCACTGTTTTAGCTTTGGGAACTTTCTTTAGCTATCTCAGAAGCACGTCTGTTGAAGGATGAGATCAATAAACTATTCTAAATCAGCACTTCTTAACTCTGAAGCAAGAGCTGTTCGGGGGCTGAGCAGACTCCCACGAGAGGTGGGGAATTCTCCTTCCTTGAAGGTTTTAAAGTGGGGGCTGGATGGCCATCTGTCATGTATGACTGATCTAGTTGAGATTCCTGCATTGTAGGGTCTAGGACTAGATAAGCCCTATGGTTCTGTGATTCATCACCTCCAAGTGGCTCGCTTTAAAATTACAGTGGTACCCTTGGTACTCAAACGCCTTGGTTCTCAAACACTGAAAACCTGGAAGTAAGTGTTCTGGCTTTTAATGTTTGATGTAGTACAGTATTTTAATGTTTTTTTGGAAGCCGCCCAGTGTGGCTGGGCAGGCCCAGCCAGATGGGCGGGGTATACATAATAAATTGTTATTATTATTATTATTATTCGAACATTTTTCGGAAGCCAAACGTCTGATGCGGCTGTCAGCTATTGTTTTGGGGGTGCCTGCACCAATCAGAAGCTGCGCCTTGGTTTTTGAACATTTCGGAAGTCAAACAGACTTCCAGAATAGATTAAGTTTAGCACTTTTGTTTTTGCTATTTTATTTGCCTTTTTGTTTTGAGGCTTTTTCGGTTAATTTGTTTTTGTGACTGTGCAGAACCCAGTTCAGCTACTGATTGATTGTGTGACTGCAGAAATGGATAAAAGCCCCCATCCAAACAATGACTATCATCAGTACAGGTAAGTTTTTTTTAATTTTAATTTTTATCATCTACAATACTATCTTATTCATTTTATGGTATAGTACATTGATTATTTCTTTCATTTTATGGATCAATGGTCTCATTAGATAGAAAAATTCACATTAAATTGCTGTTTTAGGGGTTGTTTTTAAAAGTCTGGTACAGATTAATCTGTTTTGCATTACTTTCTATAGGAAAGTACACCTTGGTTTTGGAACGGACTTCCGGAATGGATTAAGCTTGAGAACCAAGGTACCACTGTACTGGGAGTATTGGTGGACCAGTTAATAAACTTTTTAAGTGCCTCATCATCAATGCAACAGCACCACCACCACCACTATTATAATTAGTAGTAGTATAGTATTGTGTGGGTGCCAGATTCCTGGATCCAGTAAGTGTTAGAATTTAATCAAGACTTGCGCCGTTAAACTGAATGTCAGTCACTTAATCCCTGGACCCTGCAAGAATAAGGCCTTCAAATTTCCAGAAACAGCCAGACTACCGTCCTAGTGAAATATAAGGAGGGAAAAGGAAGGTGCTCTGTGGGTGACAGCAAATAGGTCCTTCAGCTTGCAGATATTGAGGAGGAATAAAGCCAGAGCTGATAGTTGTAAGTTATGTGAGCCAGAAGCTGGAAGAAAAGCTGCAGGCTGAAAAGGCAGAGCAATTGTTGATTTCTGTTTGAATCCAAGGCTGGGCTGCGAGAGAAATAATACCCCTTTGTGGGTGTTAATGCTGTGAACCCCCTCCATCACATGCTCAGGTTGCAAATAATAATAATAATAATAATAATAATAATAATAATAATAATAATAATATACGCCGCCCATCTGGCTGGGTCCCCCCAGCCACTCTGGGCGGCTTCCAACAAAACTAAAATACAAGAACCTATTATTATTTTTTTCCTTTTTTATTAAATATTTTATTAAGGATTTTCTTGTTTTACAGAAGTAAGTGTAATGCCTCGTTGTCCCCCCCCCCCATGTAACATTTTTACAAATCCGTTTCATTTGTTGAGGCGTTAGGGGGAGAAGAAAAAAGAAAGAAAAAAGAAAGGGGGGGTGGAGAGAGGGAAGATGGATGGGGGTGGGGTCGGGTGGCGGTGTTTCTATTATGTTTAATGTATGTAGAGTTTGGTGTCAGCGTTGCTTGTGTTGTTCGCTTGTGTTCCTTTGGTGGTGAGAGAGGTTGGGGTTGGCCTAGGGTGTGATTGTTTGCTTGTGATTGGCTGTGGTGATCTTTGTTTTCGTGTGTGAGTGAGGTGGGTGGGTGTTTTGGATCAGGTTAGCCATATTGATTTGTATGCTGCTGGTGGATTATTGTCATTGTCCTGTTGGGCTGTGTATGTGATAAAGGGGAGCCATACCGGGGTGAAGGCGTCTTCTTCTGTTTGTCCCCGTGTCAGTTTCAGTTTATTAGTTAATTTTTCTAGTAGGGCTGTTTCCCATACTATTTGGTACCATTGGTCCATGCTTACTCCTGACAGGTCTCTCCAGTGTCTGGTTATGGTGTTTCTGGCTATACAATAACCTATTAAACAAATTATGTGTAAATAAACCATATATCATAAAGACACCACAATCTCTGCTGTGCCTCATTCCCAAATGGAAGCACCTGGAACCCCCTGGAATCTCACACAACTTTGAGATTGGGGTGGTGTGTTACAATATTAGAATCACAAGCCCCAGGTCAGGCCACTGGAAAGCACTCCTTTCAATTGTATAGTTTAGGGACATATTAGTAACAGCACCATGCTATGAAAATCGCAGACACCAGGCCAGGTTATCTTTAGCCAGTTTACTAAATCCATTCCTGGTCAAAATGGTGTCCTGTTCTGATCTTGACAAGGAACTCATGCATCACAACAAGGCAAGACAAGCCTCAGGTAAACTTGTTGGAAAGTGAACTTTTATCCAAAGGCTTTTCAGAGAATGATTTGAAAATAGCAACAGTCTGGAAGCCTCCTTAGTACGCAAAATTATTGAAGGCATGGGCAGATCTCAGGGAAAAAAACAGCGTATGCATTTGTTACAACTACCACCAGTGCCCATTTTGTACAAATCCGCAGTTGTGATTTATGCACGTTTACATATATCTGAGTTTCTCTGTGTCGCCAGTTCACGCTTTGCTTACAGAAAGGCAAAACACATTTGCCTCTAAAAGAGAAAATAGCGTGAGGAACAGCCTGCCTGTTCCATCTTTCTGGCTCAGACTGTATAAACACCTGACCATTTGGACTATTGAAAGAAAGCACAGCACAGCAAACCTGTCAGGACCAAATAAACATTTCATGCAATGTGGGGATCCTTGTCAGCAAATCGGCATTTGAATTCTCACCCTCTTCCTCCCTCCAGAAGGAAAGTTTCTATACTGCTCTGTTCCAGACTAGAAGACCCTTGGTGTCCCTGAGGCAGAACTTATCCAATACTGTCTTGAAATCCTGTTTCAGACAATCAGGGTAGTGTCTGAGGTGGCTCCCGAAGGAGCCACAGAAATGTCTGCATTCATACATGCTGCTAATCAACACATATTGTTCATCATTTGGAGCACATTGTGTGGCAATGTTTGTGTCTGCTTCAATGTGTTTGGCTTTTTTTAATGCCTTGAGAATTATGATTCTCGGTAGAATCATAGAGTTGGAAGGGACCCAGAGTATCATCTAGTCTAATGCAGGAATATGTAGCTGGATTGAACCTGCAACCCTGGCGTTATCAGCACAACACTCTAACCAATTGAGCTATCCAGCTGCAACAATGGTGCAATTTTTTATTCCATGTCAGTTTCATCTGACAACAGGGAATCTCTGAAAAAGTGGAACACAGTAATCTAGAGCCTCACCTAAGATTGTCCAGGAAGACTGGGCCTCAATGGGATCATTGGGTTAAAAAGGAAGAAGACCCCTTTTATACTGTTATAGATTTGGGGGAGACCCCCCTCAAACCCTAGAAGTTAATAAATTGTAGGATTTTGTTTATTTGGGATATGAATTAAGAAGTACAAGCTGCAGAGGAATTCCTGAACCTGCCAATGCAAAAAAACCTGGCCAAGCTGCAGCCATTAAGGAACAATACAGAGCCATTGAGAGCCATTGGCAATGCAAGAGAACTGTCCTTCCCCTGGCCCCAAGGTATGAACAGAAATAATAATAATAATAATAATAATAATAATAATAATAATAATAATAATAATAATAATAATAATAGATTATTTATACCCTGTTCATCTGTCCGAGTTTCCCCAGCCACTCTGGGCGGCTCCCAATCAAGTGTTAAAAACAATACAGCATTAAATATTAAAAACTTCCCTAAACAGGGCTGCCTTCAGATGTCTTTTAAAGATAGGATAGCTGCATATTTCCTTCACATCCACAGGGTGGGCGCCACTACTGAGAAGGCCCTCTGTCTGGTTCCCCACAACCTCACTTCTTCCAATGAGGGAACCGCCAGAAGGCCCTTGGCACTGGATCTCAGTGTCTGGGCTGAACGATGGGGGTGGAGACACTCCTTCAGGTATACTGGACCAAGGCTGTTTAGGGCTTTAAAGGTCAGCACCAACACTTTGAATTGTGCTCGGAAACGTACCGGGAGCCAATGCAGATCTCTCAGGACCGGTGTTATGTGGTCCCGGCAGCCACTCCCGGTCACCAGTCTATTCTGGATTAATTGCAGTTTCCAGGTCACCTTCAAAGGTAGCCCCATGTAGAGAGCATTGCAGTAGTCCAAGCGGGAGATAACTAGAGCATGCACCACTCTGGCAAGACAGTCTGCGGGCAGGTAGGGTCTTAGCCTGCGTATCAGGTGGAGCTGGTAGACAGCCGCCCTGGACACAGAATTAACCTGTGCCTCCATGGACAGCTGTGAGTCCAAAATGACTCCCAGGCTGTGCACCTGGTCCTTCAGGGGCACAGTTACCCCATTCAGGACCAGGGAATCCCCCACACCCGCCCGCCCCCTGTCCCCTCAAAACAGTACTTCTGTCTTGTCAGGATTCAACCTCAATCTGTTAGCTCCAACCACCTGCAGGCACTCACAGAAACTGGGGATTTGGAAGGTTGCTAGGGTAACTGGGTGTGAGGTGACAGGAAAGGAGCGTTTTTAGCAGGGTGTTCTGGGAAGAAGAAGGGAGAAGAAAGATTGGGATCCATCTTGGGCAGGATGGCTGAAAGCTGGCTGGGAGAGATGCCTTGGACTCCAGGCTGCACTGTTGAGGGGGACAAAACCTTCTTGAAATGTCCATGCTGTAAGATCTGGACTCCCTCCATGCAGACCGAAGGTGTAAGTAGGTGAATAAATCATATATCTTAAAGCTACAGCAGCCTCCACCATGTCTCAATTCTCCAGAGGAACAAAGACCCTTTCCTGTACAACCTCAGCCTGGAGGTTCCCCTGTACACATTAACATAACCTTTCTTTTAAATATACACCTCAGCCTCATCCTTCCTACCTCTTTCTTCTCCTTCTGAATGGATCCGAATTAGAAACATCTTCATTTCAGTTAAACTAATGATCCCTTGCAGGCAGCTGCGCCTCCAGTTTAAAGATGTGTGCCAAGGAAATGTGGAAAAAATTCATACTTTTATTGAAGACTCTGGAGTTTCTTATGTGGCGATTCTTGAAAATCAGAGAGAAATAAGCACGCTTCACAGGACAACAAAGCTCTGCCTTAGAAGGATTTGCCTCAAAGAAATTTCTCTTTGAGCAAAAGAAAATTCTGATTAAATACTTATGAGTTCACATGCCAGCGAGGTAAGCAAGAAGCCAAACACTCAGGTGGCCTATTTTCTGAAGAAAAGCGAGAGAAATCTTTCCTGGAAGAGACTTTCTAGTCATCTGTTGGAGCTGAAGTACAAAGAGCTCTTTGGGATTTAATGCCTACATTTTTTTTGGAAAAGCCTTTGTAAATTTTGCGGGTTTTATTTCCCCCCTCTTTGATAACGTCTCTCTTATTTTATTTTCCTGACTTTTGATTTGATTCCTGGCACATTGTGACACTGAAGAGAGACAACAACAGGCTCTGCTAAACAGAACTTTACTAAGTCGTTTCATCAAACCATTTTTGCGGACCGGCCCATTGTTTTGTCTTCTTTCTTTGTCGTTTTGCCATATTTAGGATTCCCAAACACAGAACATATAATTTGCAAAATGGCAATTAATCTAGCCTTTGTTCAAAATGTGACTGGAGGCAGAAGCTAATAGGGGGGGGGGTCTCTTTGCAATCGCCCCTTCTAGTGCCACACTTTGTGGCTTTGTGCCAATCAGCTGGCAGCAAAATGAGGCCACCCACAGTCAAGATAGTGATTTTTTTCCTGTAAAGGGGAGCTCCCCAGATATGCAGAAATGTATTCTGATGAGTGGAAGTATAAGGTAGGATGCAAGGAGCGAGTAGGATTCTGGTAACAAGGTGGACTCCTCCTGCCTCACTGCCCATCAAATGCCTTTACAGCTAGTAAACTAACTCCCTGTTTGCAGGCATTCTGCACACACACAAACCACTGATGTGTGCAGTGTTTTCAGCCCCGGAAGGGGGCAGAACAGGGCAGAATGGGGCAGGCTTACATGCACCCCGCCGACATGTGCAGTGCATCCAAATGCAAACCCTGTACAAATGGGAGTTGCTTGTACAGTTATGTGGAGTTACATATATGCTATAAACTACAGAAATTCATTTTCCTTCACAGATGGAAGTTAGGCTGTACCAGCAGGACGTCAAACATACATTGGATCTGTCAAAATACGTAGATTGTACATTTGCATTTTTGTATGAAATGCTCCTTTTAAAAAAAGCATGCCATACATTTTAAGCACTCTCATACCACTTTGATAGTCATGGTTTCCCCCCCACCAAAGAAACCATCTCGGGAACTGTAGTTTGTTAAAGGTGCTGTGAATTAGAGCTCTGCGAGGGGGTTTCCTCACAGCTTACTCAGTACCTTTAACAAACTAAAGTTTCTGTGGTTTTTAAAGTGGTTGAAGAGTGCTTTAAATGTAGAGTGTGGGTGTAACCAAAGTATCTTTGAAATCCAGGAAATGGGATTTTGAGGAGAGAGGGGGAAAGAGAATCTAATTTTACATATCAGGATTTATTTACCATATTTTTCGCCCTATAAGACACACTTTTCCCCCTCCAAAAATGAAGGGGAAATGTGTGTGCGTCTTATGGGGTGAATGCAGACTCCTTGGCTTCAGTGATAGCAACGCGAAGCCACCGAAGCCTGCGTTCCGGAGGCTTCGCGTTGCTTCTGCTGAAGCCAGGAGAGTCTGCTCTTTGAGGCTGGTGGTGGGGGAAAGCAGCGCTTCCCCCATCGCCAGTCCCAGAGGATGGGGGGCAGCGGGAAGGCGCACGACGCCTTGCCGCTACTCTCCAACCCGGCTTCGAGGCTGGCGGTGGGGAAAGCAGCGCTTCCTCCATCGCCAGCCCCAGAGGATGGGGGGCAGCGGGAAGGCGCACGATGCCTTGCCGCTACTCTCCAACCCGGCTTCGAGGCTGGCAGTAGGGAAAACAGCGCTTCCCCCATCGCCAGCCCCAGAGGATGGGGGGCAGCAGGAAGGTGCGCGATGCCTTCCCGCTACTCTCCAACCCTCCTTTGGGCTTTTGCGGGAGATGGGGGAATTCCCCCACCTCCCGCAAAAGCAGGCAAAAGCCGCGCACTCTTTAAAGGGGCTCCGCGGTTTCTGCTGGCTTTTCTACGAGGGGGGGGGATTCCCCCACCTCCTAGAAAAGCCCGCAGGAGCCGCACACCCTTTAAAGAGCAAGCGGAGGATAAGAGCTAATTTTGGGAGCTGAAGTGCCACCCCCCCGGACCCGGGAGTGATCCGCGAGAGAGCCTGTTGAAGAGATATTGAAGAGTTTGACAGCTGTCAAAGTAGCTGTCAAGACGGGAAAAGAGAACTTGGTTTTATTGTCTCTGCTGGTTATATTCGTTACAATTTGGCTATATTTTGTCGAAAACAAGGAAAAACTGATACAAACTAACCTGATTTTTGGATTTGAACTGGAAGGAATACTAAGTAACCAAAATCCCTCTAGAGGGGGTTTTGGGACATTACAAGAATGACTGAAGGAGGGAAAATTCAAGCTAAATTGGACAGAGTTTTTTTTCTCTTGGGAAAGTTACAAGGCCAAATTGATGTTTTGGCTACCAACGTTGCAACTCTGGACTTAACAGTAAACAAATTCATTGAATTTGATAAGGACTTGATCCAGGAAGTTCATGCAGCTGGACAAGAGGAGAAATTTGTGAACTTTGAGAGTGTGGATAAAGAGATATATGTTGTTTCTGAGGAAAAGGAAGGAGGAGATGCAATGTTGCAGATGACAAAGGAGAGCCAGAGGCCTGACATGATGGTTATAAAGGAAAATAAGAACTTGATTATGAAAATCTGGTCTGAGCTGGAGATTAAAGAATGGAGAGATCTCCTTATGTGGAGATCTGAAGACCCAAGGATTACAAATTTGATTAAGGTGAAAGTTGGAGCTTTGGGGACATTCAGACTTGAAAGGAGTAAGAAACAAGATTTGGGCTCCACTTTTAAGTATGGAGGTCTGGCTGGAAGAAACATTGTCCCTATCGGGCCAGAGCGTCTCCGAGATTTGGTGTTTAATACTAAGGACTATCAAAAAAACCGGCAGAGAGGAACTGAGAGAGAATTAAGAGCCTCGGACGTGAGATCTCCAGGGTGATAGCAGATTAAGACTGATGGACATTTGTTGGGGATTGAAACCGGGAAAGGGTATGGGGTGGGGTTTGGGGATCCAAAGGGTGTATAATTATAATCCGTCTTTTTTCTTTTTATTCTGTTTTGTTATTAGTATGAAAAGTGGGGAATTCGTGGAAGGGAATTTGGGTCGACTTTAGAAAAAGGATTTAAGATTTAAGAATGAGCACTGATGTATAAATTTTGATGTTGTAAAATTGGTTTTTTAAATTGAACTAAATACAAAAAGGTTAAAAATTGGGGATAAGAACTTGTTGAATTAACAATTTGAATTGGAATATAAGAAGGGGAGGTGTGGGGAAGTCAGGGAAATATGTTATAGAAAAATAAGGATTGTAAAATGTATATGTTTCCTTTTTTGTTTTTTGTTTTGGTTTTTTAATGTATTAAAATGGAAAATTCTTAATAAATATCTATTAAAAAAACAAAAAACCAAACTATCAATGAAAAAATAAAAAATAAAAAATAAAGAGCAAGTGGCTCTTGGGGGCTTTTCCCCAAGGAGGGAGAAGGGACTGACTGGCCGAGTCAGTCCCTTTTCCCTCCTGCGGGCTTTTGGGGGAAATGGGGGAATTCCCCCACCTCCTGCAAAAGCCCACAAAAGCCGTGCGCTCTTTAAAGGGGCTCCGCGGCTTTTCTAGGAGGTGGGGGATTCCCCCACCTCCTAGAAAAGCCCGCAGGAGCCGCACACCCTTTAAAGAGCGCACCGCTCTTGGGGGCTTTTCCCCGAGGAGGGAGAAGGGACTGACTGGCCGTTTCAGTCCCTTCTCCCTCCTGGTCGAAAAGCCCACAGGAGTCATGTGGGGCTCCTGTGGGCTTTTGCGGGAGGTGGGGGAATTCCGCCACCTCCCGCAAAAGCAGGGAGAAGGTCTTGGAGTAGCGCACAGGCTGCGTGCAGCCTGTCTGCTGCTCCCAGAGCTGCGGGGGGGGGATCATATTTTTTTCCTTGATTCCCCCCCCTGAAAACTAGGTGCGTCCTATGGGCCGGTGCGTCCTATAGGGCGAAAAATACGGTATTTTTTTAACCAATAAGTCAATGTTCTATGCAGGCAACATTCAGTTGGGCCAGAACCACAAAATTATGAGTATAGATCTGTTTAAAAATGAATATTTTCTAAGGCAATTAGCCTTAGGAAAAATGTTCCCATTGGAGACAATGGAACCCTTATTTTCAAGATTAATTGGTGGGATTTTTGAGGGATTCATGGCTGGGGATGGAAGGGTTAAACATCCAAGTGTGTTGCAGTCTGAATAAAAATTCCCCTATGGATTCTGCTTGCTCTCTTTCCCTTTCTCCTCCTTCTCTTTTACAGTGGACTGGCCAACTAGTTGGAGAACGAAATTCAAGTCAAGGGCTGTCCATGCTTCCAGCTATTCTAAATCCATACAGGGAGACCAAGAGCTGAGAGGCCAAGCACCTTGAACAAGCAATTAATTCCTCAGAAAGGAGGAACAAACCGTCACTCAAAGCAGTGCTTTCCGACCTGGGAGTTCTGCCTCTTCACCTCAGATATATGGAGGGAGGTAATATAACCACATTTTATAGAAATTTGTGGCCTTATAAATTAGAACGCTTTGCATTTCCATTAACACTACAGGACAATAGAGCCTTCTCCAGCGCTGTGGCTACATAACTTTTCCCCATAGGCCAAACTGTCTACGTACTATATTAACCAATATGTCTCAAGCTCAATAAGAGTGATTTCTCTGTGCAGTAAATGACCATACTAGTACATTAACAGTGGATTTATGCCGAAAGCTAAGATATTCCTCTCCCTCTGACATAGGTTTTAGCTTAATTATCTCATTACTTTTTGTGGTCCAGCACAGCAGCTATTGACCTCAACGATAAATCCAGTCAAATCAGCAAGGTTTTAAATCTACGAGGCAGAATGATGGCATTAACTTGCCCAAGTTTGGATCTCTTCACCGTTCAAGGTGGAACCACAAGTGTGTTCGGGAATATGCTGGCATGCACAAGCATTCAGAAGTTTGGATGGGGACAGGGGTATGTATTCAAGCCCCACACCCAACATTCTCCTGCATCTTGCACCCTCCCCCCATCCTCAGTGTTGAGTTAGGGGGCTTCTACATGTGTCTTCTTGAACTTGAGTAGGACACCTCATGCGATTGGGGATCCAGCTCTGATTGCACAGAAGGTTCTGCAAATGTTGCACAGTCAAGCAAACATGAGCAGAAGCCCACTGAAGACCTACCTCACTCAGTATGGGGATGGCCAGGGACTGAGCATGTGGGACAATGCATATAGGGTGTGTGTGTTATGTATTCAGTGGACTGTGTTTGCCTGAGCTTGAGTCTGGACTAAGGATTCTGAGCCCCTGTGTTCTGATTCGATACATGATATCCAATCACAGAACATTTCAGGATTTGGGCCTCTGCCATTGGCCCTTAAACTCTGATTTGCAGCTTGGAAGTTTAGACAGCCAATCACGTTGGGAGTGGGAGTGGCCCAGGCCTTCAGAAATGTATATAAACAGTTGCTTTGCCCCTGTTGTCCAGTTCTGTCAGCTCAATAAAGGTTCTTGCTGTTATCACTGTGTCTTGCCTCAGGGGGGCATTAGGGGTGTGGGTTGGGCTTGTGGGCACACTCCTGTTCTCCATCCATGGACACACATTCAGGCAAACACCTGAATATGTTCCTCCCATACAGTAACCCAATAACATGGCAAAGTCTACACCAGATTCTGAGATCTATCACCCACATGTAATTTCTTGTGTGAGCTTCTACTTGCCAGACCTGGTTGCCATATTTCAAGAAGTGAAAATACGAACACAAAAGTTGTTGAGCGCTTCTTCTTTTTTTGCAAAATCTCCAGTGAAATGAAGTTTTTAACCTAAGTTTTCAGTTTTCCCGGGCATTTTATCTGGTATCCAAAAATTCCACAACATGACAGCAATGCTACTTTGATCATGGCAGGGGTTCCCCTATCTGATGCCTTCCAAATGTTTTGGACTAAAATGACAGGAGAGATATGGGTTGCTAACCTTGTGTGTGCACTGCTTTCCAAACCAGCAGTGGGAGTTCACTGAATGCAGAGTAAACAGGAGTCTGTACACTGCCATAGATGCCCTGCTAATATTTGTTGATCATTTATCTTAGTAGAAACCAAACCCAGTTCTTTGACTCAGTTTCAAGCCACATCCCCATTTTGGGGAGCTCTCCCTGTTTGCTTCTACAAGCACACAATGTCAGTGCTATATTTTTCAGGGGGTTGGTGGGGAGGCATTAAAAAAACCACACACATTGAAATCCTAGATGAATGGGGATCGTGTGTAGAGGTACTATTCCAGAGACGAGATATTCAGAAGTACATAGAAATGAAATTCAGGGAAAAGGTGTTGGCCTGGACACAGCTTAATGACATGGGACTTGTAAAACTCCCATGACAAAGTCTAAGTGCCGTTTTCAGAAAAATTAAAAGCATCTTTGTGAGAAGGGAATTTAGAGAGGAATATCAGTGGCTAACTGGGACGTGGGTGGTGCTGTGGGTTAAACAACAGAGCCTAGGACTTGCCGATCAGAAGGTTGGCGGTTCGAATCTCCACAACGGGGTGAGCTCCTGTTCCTCGGTCCCTGCTCCTGTCAACCTAGCAGTTCAAAAGCACGTCAAAGTGCAAGTAGATAAATAGGTACCGCTCTGGCGGGAAGGTAAACGGTATTTCTGTGAGCTGCTCTGGTTCGCCAGAAGCGGCTTAGTCATGCTAGCCACATGACCCGGAAGCTGTACGCCGGCTCCCTTGGCAATAAAGCAAGATGAGTGCTGCAACCCCAGAGTTGGCCACGACTGGACCTAATAATCAGGGGTCCCTTTACCTTTACCTATCAATGGCTAAGGTGGGGAGTTAAGGACACTTAATCCTTTTCCTACCTTCCTACCCTCCCTCCCTGCCTGCCTGCTGACCCCCATATGCTTATCAGCTCCCCCCGCCCCCAGTGACTGTTATCTGTGTGCATTTAAGAAAAAAGCACATTAAATAGAAAGATATATTTAACATTGTGTCCTGTCTGACGTATGTGCCAAACTCTGTAATAATCCCAATCAGCCTCCATTTATATGGATCAAGCAAACTGGCCCTCAGTCCTTTGCAATAATCCAAACAGATACTGAAAACACCTATAAAATGCTTCATTGCCTCTTCTTTCTGTTCAACTTGAGCCCCGGCCTGTGCGGCCTGTTGATTCCAATGAAGCTAAACGTAAGGCTGTGCAACGGTGAATAAACTCCCTCAAGTGTTAAAGCTTTATCATGCTGGCCAAGAATTCCAAAGGGTGATTTATTCTCCACGCAGAGATTTTATTTTATTTTATTTATTAAACTTGGCTGGGGGCCAAATCCTTTGGCATTTTAAATGTAAACTTAGGCTGGAATATATTGCCTTATGCCGAACATTTGTAACCTCTATTGATCGGCTCAAGTGGAAGCGAAGAATTAAAGGTCTTTATTATTGATGTGGGGAAAATTACCTCTCTGCCGTTCTCAGCCTGAAGATATCCATCACTTCCCCAAGAGCACCTATCTATAACTCTTCCTTTCCTGTGGCTAGGAAACATATACTTATTTATAGTGTTTTTCTATAATTTAATTATGCTCCAGATACAGCCAATCCTTTTTAAAATTCCAGGCAAGGGACTATCTCAGCTTCGCTTTGCGATGACACAGTGGAGCTAGCTGCTATTCATTTCTGGAATGACAGGGAACCTGCAGGGCTTGGAGGCTCTGGGCTATGTTCTGAAGACCTCTGCCAACACATGCCTTGAGTTTAGCGTAGCCCCCAGTGCTGTAGTTTGCTTAGATTGATGGGTATGAAAAGGAATCACAGTGCATTTCAGATATATTGTATGCTTTCCAGTTGTAAGGTAGAGATAGATCTCCAGATGTTGCTAGAATCCAACTCCCACTAGTCCTAGCCAGCAGTGCCAGTGGTCAGAGATGACAGGAGTTGTTATCCAACAACATGTGGAAGATACCATGTTGGCTATCTCTGATGTGGGGTCCAGGATGGAGAAAACATACCACAGAGTCAGGTTGTTATGCATGTAAAATAAATTTTGATGAAATGCAAAGTAGCAGAGTAGGTTACAGCTAGGAAGCTAAATAACTCTTCTGGGTGATTGATAGCTTCTTTGTGAAGACTATATAATGTCCAGACTCTTTGTTTACTTTCACCAGTGCTTTTCTTTTTTTTTTCTGGGGGGACGCAGAGGTACGCATACCCCTAAACATTCTGTGAATCTAAGTTTGGCCTTATTGAGGGGCAGTATTTTAATATTAGGAAAATGAGAGTGCCCCTAAACATTTTTTTAAGAAAAAAAAGGACTGACTTTCATAAACATATAATTGAGAATACTGTATTTACAATCACATGCTTGTTCAAACAAGGGTACATTCTCACTTGAATTGTAGACTGAAGTCTTCTTACTTAGACTTATAAACAAAACAGTGTTGAGAATTGCACCGGAGTCTTACCTTATTCAGGCCTTACAGTTTCTTATGAACGGCTTTTTTCTTTTACCTCAGCAGTATTCTCTCTGTTCCTTACAGAGAGCTCCTGCGCAGGTTTCTCCCTATTAACATTTAGGAATCTTTCTTTGTTTGACTTCAGACAGATCACAATGACACACAGTAGTATCCTGAGAAACCTCTCTCAGCAGCCATTCTTCCTCACACATAGAGAGAAGCAGAAAGTCAGTTACAAAACGACAATTACTAGAATAACAGTCACAACAGAATGGAATGCCTCTCACACGTGACTCACAGTCAGCCAATCACATGACAGCTACTGCCTGAGGGAAAAACAGCAACCCATGTTAAAAAGAACACAGTAATTTAACATAAACAAACATTTCCATTTCAGGAAAGCAAATCATTATCCTTAACATGGGTCTAGAACAACTTGACAGAAGACAGAGGGGACTTCCCTGCTTCCTTCCCAAAGCCTAGTAAGCTCTGGACTATGGGGAGGAGGTGTGAGGCTCTGATAAGGTCCTAGAGTTCTCCTTCCCCCTTCCCAAAGCATAGTTAGCACTTGCCTAATTTTGGGAAGGAGGAAGGAGGGACGCAGGACCCTGCCAGAGTCCCTCATGACTCTTTCCCAAAGCAGGTGCCTCTCTTACCCAACTTTGGGAAGGCAGCACGAGAGTGGGTGGAAAACATCTAATTTTGGCCTTGCACAGGGTGCCATATTACCAAGGTCTGCCCCGCACATTGGGATGGTTTCAGCGTCACTTTCATTCCCTCGACTGTTTTGTCTCGCTTTGCAATGCAAAGTCAGGACTAAGCATGACTTGGGGAGAAATGTAGCAATTGGCAGCCTTTTAAAATTAGGAGGGATCACCTGGACATAATGTCGTTTCCTCATGATATGCCTAAAATTATCCATATGTAAGAAATGGGTATATGTTCTACAGCAGGAGAAGGGAAAGTAAGACCTTCTAGGTCTTGTTTGCCTCCAACTCACATCAGGACCAGCCAGTATTGCAAATGTTGAGAACTTGGGACGTGTCATCCAGGTATATCTGGACGACCTTGTGCCCCTCCCTTTCAATCACAGAATCATAGAGTTGGAAGGGACCCTGAAGATCATCTAGTCCAACCCCCTGCAATGAAGGAATATGCAGCTGTCCCTCATGGGGATCGAACCTGCAGCCTTGGTGTTATCAGCACCATGCTCTAACCAACTGAGCTTGAGCTCTAGCTTTCATCTAATAAAATAATTAATCAGTAATACATTAATCACATTCTACATAACCTCTTTACTTGTTCTCAAACTCTAGAGGGGTCACCAATATTTTAGGGGACCCATAAGCATATTTGCAAAATTGGAGAGACTGTTGTGGTTGTGACACAAAGGTGTTAACCACAACCTGTTCTATTGGTTACCACAGAATGCTTCTTTCAAGCCTAATTTCAGAGTGGGCAGGGGAGGGACCCAGTGGGTTCCAAGGAAGGTCTTTATGGGCACATGGGCACCCGTGGGTGCCACACTGATGTCCCTCTGTGCCTAGACCAACTTGACAAAATCCAAGATCTCTGGTTTGCCAAGTTATCTCTCGGCTAAGTCTGAAGTCTGAGTGTCCCACAATGCAAAAGCTACAAAGAGCACTGCAATTGTCGAAGGAGGTTGGCGTATTTGAAGAAGAACAGCATTCCTCATAATACAGAAATAATTTCACCCAGGAAATCCATCCGGCTTCCTGGCTTCTCCTCCCGCTCGGAGCAGAGGTCAAGGCACAGGTGCCGTTAGGCTGGCATTGATGTGAAATCTGCAGCATAAAAAAAATGTGCTTCCAAAGTTATATGGCTATTCTAAAGAACAGCTGGAGGAGAAGAGCTGGATTTAGACACACATGTTTCAAGATCTCTGGGTTTCGCATTAATTGTTTCCCTGTGATATCCAAAACCTGATCTCCTTGTCTATTTCCTAGGGAAGTAATCAGCAGATTTCAAACACTGGATAGGGTTTGTTCTTTCTCTTTCTTCCCCTACCCCTTATGCTGTAATCCTACCGACCTTTGTGGCTAAACAATTTATGAGGCAGAACGACATTTCCATCCCTGAATCCCACCTCCCTCAGTTACTGCATCTCTGTCATGTTTTATCTCAGCAAATAGCCCTTGAATCAGTATCTTGTTGCAGCTTTACTTACAATTATCATTATTTTGCTTACTTCTGTTAAGGCCCTATTCCTCCCCCGCTCCCAGAGCTGCAATTCTCAGAATGGTTTAACAGTTAATGCCACCTCACAGGGAACTCTGGGAAGTGTAATTGTGTGAGGGGAATGGGAGTCTCTTAACAATGCTCAGCACCCTTAACAAACTACAACTCCCAGAATTCTTTTGGGTAGGCCATGGTTTAAAATGGTATCACAGGTATCCTCCTGTGAAGAGGCTGCATCTTAATGTTTTAATGTTGTATTTTAATCTTGTTTTTTAAATTGTATTTTGATCAACTTGTTTTTAATATTGGTTGTTAGCTGCCCTGAGCCCGGTCTTGGCTGGGGAGGGTGGGGTATAAATAAAAATTATTATTATTATTATTATTATTATTATTATTATTATTATTATTATTATTATCATCATCATCATCATCATCATCATCATCAGGAACTATGTGAAACTATCTACAGTGGTACCTCAGGTTACATACGCTTCAGGTTACATACGCTTCAGGTTATAGACTCTGCTAACCCAGAAATAGTGCTTCAGGTTAAGAACTTTGCTTCAGGATGAGAACAGAAATTGGGCTCTGGAGGCGCAGCAGCAGCTGGAGGCCCCATTAGCTAAAATGGTGCTTCAGGTTAAGAACAGTTTCAGGTTAAGTACGGACCTCCGGAACAAATTAAGTACTTAACCTGAGGTACCACTGTAATAGCTTAATCCTAACCATGTCTACATAGAAATAAGTTGATGATGATGATTTCATCTCAACTGATTTCGATTGGACTTATTCCCAGGTTAAGTGGGATTGAGACTGCAGGTTTCAGGTTTCAGGCACATTAACAACATATACTGAACAACAACAACAACAACATTCTGCCCATCTGACTGGGCAACTTTCAGCAAATTAGAACATCAAACACAGTGAAACATTAAAAACTTCCCTATACAGGACTGTCTTCAGTTGTCTTCTAAAAGTGAGATAGCTCAGTTCATAGAGCATGAGTCTCTTAATTTTGGGGTCATGGGTTCAAGTTCCTCACTGGGCAAAGGATTCCTGCATTGCAAGGGGTTGGACTACATGACGCTTGTAGTCCATTTCCACTCTGCAATTCTATGATTCTACTCATGACTTAAGTCCCACTGATTTCAATGGGAACCAAATGCAACTAATTTAGTCTGGATCCATGTGGTAGTTTTTGGATTTTGAAAACAGGAGTGGGAAAGAAGAAGAGGAACAAATTCCTGAACAGGCCTCCCAGTCAAAAAAGCATTATCTTTGCCTTATTCTGTGCATTTCCCCCCTTCTGGGATAATTTTGCAGATGGCCAGTAGATGGCAACATCTGCATTCATATTCTGAAGAGTTTAGTGGTGTATCACCAGTGTTGAAGCAATGATTCTTCAACATCAACTTCGTTGGACTGGTCATGTTGTGTGGATTCCTAATGATCGTCTTCCAAAGCAACTACTCTATTCCGAACTTAAAAATGGAAAGCGTAATGCTGGTGGTCAAAAGAGGTTTAAAGACTGTCTCAAGGCAAATCTTAAAAAATGTGGTATAAACACTGACAACTGGGAAACACTGGTCTGTGAGCGCTCCAGTTGGAGAACAGCCTTTACCAAAGGTGTCATGGGCTTTGAAGACACTCGAACTCAGGATGCAAGGGAGAAATGTGCTAAGAGGAAGGCACGCGTGGCAAATCCACACCGTGATCAACTCCCACCTGGAAACCAATGTCCCCACTGTGGAAGGACGTGTGGATCCAGGATTGGCCTCCACAGTCACTTACGGACTCATTGTTAAAACCGTGTTTATGGAAGACAATCTTGCTCAGCTACAAGTGATCGCCAAAGAAGAAGCGTTGTATCTGTTTTTCAAAGCCAAACTTGCTATGGCAAATTTAAGTTAGCTGTTGGGAAAGTGTTCAGAGTTGGAAAAATGAAGAGAACTGAAAAATAATAATGCGATTTTCCCAATATTTTCTCATATCCATCACTTAATTTGGTGTCTTTTTCCTAAATGTCCACAGTTTATGGAAGACAGAGAACAGATGGGCACAATCCACAGGTGCTTGCCACAATAGCTTTCTACTGAAAACTGTGGAAAGCATTCAAAATAATGGAGAAAGCCTATGCACTTATGGCAGGTTCTTCCCCTCAAACCTTACCCAATGCATATACAGTGGGCGGTGGTGGGGATGAGAGCAATTGGCCCATCTCTGCTCTTTTGAGCCACATGACTTCAATCACATGATTTAGAATGCACAGATAAGTCAGGTGTGGCTAAAACATTTCCCAACTTGTGGATTGCAAAGGCTGTGCAAGCGGATGACAGGCTTTATAAGTGAACCCCAAATAATTATTGCTTGTAGTGCAATGCTGTGTTGATACTTGTAACCCAAACATCAGAGAGGCAACGGTCATACATTCCCATAAAGAAAATGGTGAATAATTCCGCCAATTCCAATCCGTTAAGGAAATTTGGATCCTTCAAGTAATGGTTGTGAAAGAGGCAAACTCGCAGTTACAATACACAAAACTCACAGCTACTGAAGAGCTGAGGTCCCAAATCCATCTGACATTAAATTGATGGGTCACCAAACAGTAAAGTTGGATTTGTGGGTCACCATACCCAAAAGGGTGCGAACCACTGTTCTAAATCATTACAATTGTGTGATTACACAACTGTAATCACAATTGTCTGGAGAAGGGGAGTGGAGCTCTGCTCTCACTAGCTCATCCTCTGCCCCATAGCAGGCAACTCCTAGGGGCCAAGGTCCTTACAGCTCCCCCCTAAAATATTTAAGCATCCCCCCATTGATGGGCATTACCATTCAAATGGTGCATGTGCTGTGTCATGTGATTGATTATGTGGGGTGTGGCATACCTGGCCCCTCAATATTTTATTCAATCTGCCCCCTTGTCCCCACCCTGTCAGCCATGTATTGAAAGAAGGTCTGAAAAAGGGAAGTCAAGAGCCATTAATTCCAGTTGATTTGTTTTCAATAAACTTTTGTTGAATTGTGCTCATAACCTATGTGTGTTACTATTTCTATAAAATGTCTAGATTCAGTGATATCTCATTATTACCCCACTCATGCACAAATAGTGTGTGTTCATGTGTGTTCATGTGTCTATCTAAGTATTTATCTATCAATCTATTTTTAAATGATGGCACTTCTTTTTCTCTAGGATATCTGTCATAATTGGCTTCTAAAAATACTGAATGTGCTATATTCTGCACCTTTATCTACCTTTCTGTCACCACTAGCGAAGAGTGTGGTAATTATAAAAAATTATATCCTCTTTCATAAAGGAATCTATTTACCTCAACTTGCAAAGTCAATTAATAAAACCCCTTAGATAAGATTCCGCTTCACTTGAACAGATACAATTGAAGAATATATCACTGAAAGGTAAAAGAGGGAATACTGTGTTATAATTACAATTAAATAAGAAGATGTATCCTCCATAATATGATGGAAAAAGATAACTCTCTTTAATGAAACAACCTACGTGCCAGAAATAAGTTTGGTCCTGATCCAACTAAAGTCAGCAGAAAAAAATATGTGAGACTTCTATTAGTTGCCGCTAATATGTGTACTCACATATAATTCCATTGACTTCAATGGGATTTCCTCCCGAGTAAAGTGTCTATAGGAATCTAACTATGATCAGAGCATTTAGGTATAAGATGGTCTGCTGCCTTTGCTGAAGGGGTGAAGTTAGGGTTAGTAATTCCCCTCTTGATATGGCTTCTGTGCAAAAATCCAGTCACTGACATTTTCTTCAGTATGAAGATTCACTAATAAGAAAAACAAATAACAGCTGTCACAAAGCCTTTCAGCATGGAGTTCCCCTGTTCAGAGTCCGGTCAGCCATGCCCTGTTTCAGGATACACTATTCAGCCTCTCTAATTTCTATCTCCCCTCCCAACAGACACTCAAAATTTTTTCAGTAACTGGGCATGCCCAGTCCTCATTGAAGAAGAAGAAGAGTTTGGATTTGATATCCCGCTTTATCACTACCCAAAGGAGTCTCAAAGCGGCTAACATTCTCCTTCCCCTTCCTCCCCCACAACAAACACTCTGTGAGGTGAGTGGGGCTGAGAGACGTCAGAGAAGTGGGACTAGCCCAAGGTCACCCAGCAGCTGCATGTGGAGGAGTGGATACGCGAACTCGGTTCACCAGATTACAAGACTACCGCTCTTAACCACTACACCACACTGGCTCTCTTGTGTTGTTTGGGGCTGGTTGTTGTTGTTTTGGGCCACTTGGGGCTTTCCCCCAAATATTTTTATACGTCTGCAAATGTTGGGGTTCCCTGAGCAAACTGATACCACCACCGTCTTGTATGTTGGTAGCATTGTTTCAGGTGCATTAAAGATTGGCACTCAACCCTGATCATTGCTAAGAGAGGGAATAATTCCAGTGATGAGTTTCAGGCTGTCATCACACAACAATTAAGGAATAATATTTTTTAAAAGGCAGGTGGTGTGGACATCAATGGTTTCCCCATTCCTGCGCAAAATTTGCATTCGTGACTTTAATGGAGCCAAGGTAAATGCTACATCAACATTTATTACATTGCACCAGAGCAGGATTGCTAACTTGGCTCCATGGCTGTTATTAATTAATTAATTAATTAATATAAATTTATTATTTATACCCCATCCAATTGGCTGGGTTTCCCCAGCCACTCTGGGCAGCTCCCAACATAATTTATATTAAAAACACGATAAAACATCAAATGTTAAAAACTTATCTAAACAGGGCTGCCTTAAGATGTCTTCTAAAAGTCAGATATCGTTTATTTCCTTGATATCTGATGGGAGGGCATTCCACAGGGTGGGCGCCACTACCAGGAAGGCCCTCTACCTGGTTCCCTGTAACCTCACTTCTCGCAGGGAGGGAACTGCCAGAAGGCCCTCGGAGCTGGACCTCAGTGTCCGGGCTGAACGATGGGGGTGGAGATGCTCCTTCAGGAATACTGGACCGAGGCCGTTTAGGGCTTTAAAGGTCAGCACCAACACTTTGAATTGTGCTTGGAAACGTACTGGGAGCCAGTGTAGGTCTTTCAAGATCGGTGTTATATGGTCTCGGCGGCCGCTCCCAGTCACCAATCTAGCTGCCACATTCTGGATTAGTTGTAGTTTCTGGGTCACCTTCAAAGGTAGCGCCATGTAGAGTGCATTGCAGTAGTGGGGAAACATTGTGGAAGGAAAAATACAAGTATAGGAAGGATTCTGCACTCTCTTCTGCCCATGCTGATCTTAAATTCCACCCCCCCACACACACATGCTTTAGGGCAGTGTTTCCCTACCTTTTTTGGGCAACGGCACACCTGTTTAATGAAAAAAATCTCGCGGCACACCACCATTACAGCCCCGTGACGTCAGCGCGCAGCGTCACGCCGGGAGGGACGCACGAAAGTGAAAGTTTTTTCCCTCCCCCTTGCCGGGGAACCTCCAAGCTTTGGGGGTGGGGGGGGAGGAGGCAGCAGAGCGAGGGACTGAGGGACGGCGGCAACTGAGGCGGCGGCGGCTGTTGTGGTGGTGGCGGCGATAGCGGGCGGAGGAGGCAGCGGCGGCGGGGCTTGAGGAGCCGTCGCCGGGAGTTGCTGCTGCTGCTGTTGCTGCTGCTGCCCGGACATGCCGGCCTCCTCCTCCTCCGCTGTCTCGCGCTCCTCCCTTTTGCACGCGCTGCCCCGCCGCTCGGCACCACCACCGCGGAGCTGCCCCCGGCTCGACGCGGATCCTCGCCGCCGCCGCCTCTCACCGCCCGACTCGCCCGCCTCCCTCCCACGGCACACCAGCCAACGTCTCACGGCACACTAGTGTGCCGGGGAACACTGGTTGGGAAACACTGCTTTAGGGGAAATGACTCACCTTGTATCCCATGGGATGTGCTATTTTAACATCTGGTCTCTGCTTTCAGTGAACAGGTTTATCTTCTGTCCTCCCCTACACAAAGTTAATTGATCTTCATCTGGCTGATTGCACACTGACCCAAGGGCAGTCATTGTAGAGGTAGCATAAACATTTTTGAGAAGGAGAAGGCAAAAGACAATGGGCCAAGGAAACTGTACACATAGATCATGGATTTGTAGAGTTGGAAGAGACCTCAAGGTCTAGTCCAACTACCTGCAATGCAGGAATCTCAACTAAAGCATCCATGACAGATGGCCATCTAAGCTCTGCTTAAAAACTTCCAGTGAAGGAGAATGGTAGATAGAAAACAGATAGGATGAGTAACAATCAAAATTATACCTAAGATTTCCCCCCATGGAAAATCTGAATTGATGTTTACTCCAATTCAGCTTTAAATTGTGGGTTTTTGTGGGCAAAATCCCCCCAAACGCTCATACATAGAGAGTTAAAATGCAGACCTCTGCTTGGAAAGTGAGGGGTGAAAGGTGAGTGTGGATAAGCCCTAAATTCTGCTCATTTTCAATGAAATTTACTCCCTATAGTTGGTGCGTTCAAGAATAAAGTTCTAGACACAGCAGTGTTAAGCTAGCTTAGTCAAAGAATCTGCTGGATGTTTGTCACATCATTCAGGTGTCTGCTCAAAGTGATGTCTTTTAACTTTGCATTCACCACCATGAAAGATAAAGGACAAATATTTGAGCAGCAAACAAAATGTTTGAGCGATTGACGGATTGCCAAGAGAGATTTAGGGTGGGGAACAGGGCGAACTCACGCAGCTGCTCTTATGTACCCAATAAAACAGTCTGGCAGTAACAGAGTAGACTCCCAAAAATGTTGGTGTTTTGCAAATGGTGAAGAGGTGCTTCTAAAGCTTCTGAAATAGTCAGTGGTACAGAGCTCCTTGCTGCCATTTGCCTTGAATGAATGTAGAATAAGCTCCCCTAAGAGAAATGGGATAGGATGATATTGTGTCACTCGCAGGAGGAATTGTATGGGGAGGGCAAAACATGGCTGCGGAGGTTTTAAACCACTAGCTGTCAATGCTAGGGCAAAGCTTGATAGCGCCACTGTATGGAGTTTTCGATGGATTGGCTTTCCCTTCCCACAGTAGGCTTTATGTTAAACTTTTGTTTGCAAGCAGATATTTTGAGGAAATAAGTATTCAGGCAAAAGTTTCTATTAAAACGGCTTTTATTGTGCAGATTGTAGCCTTGGCTGTAGAACATGCAGAATTAAAAAAAAAAATGTGTCAGTTATTATACTTTGTAAGCATACAATAGCTATGTAAATATCTTGGATCAGCAATGTATTTGCATTTGGGAACTTTTTCTGGGTACAGAGTTTATGCAATCAATTTCAAAGTGATTTTCCTTAGGTAAAGACAAAATAAGATCTTGTTTTCATTATCACCAAAGGTGTGTCTCAATACTGCAAAAATATATATCTAATAGTACACTCTCGCTTATGTACATAGTAAAAATGTAAAACTATAGCCAGACCAGTGTTTGTTTTAAATGCAAGAAGAGAGAAATAACTACTAGGCTTGCAATTTATGTGCCAAAAATAAGGGATCCCTCAAAACTTCTTCCTAATTTTTATAGACCTGTTAAAACAACTCTGCAGAAGTTATTTAGTATTACAGGAAATTCATTGGCATTTTCTCATCGGCTTCGGCAGTGACTTGCATCCTGAGTAAAAGTTGACTATATTTTCTCTGCCACTGCTAACTTAACAAGGTTTTGTGGCAAACAAGCACAGCCCGGGCCTTCATGAACAAAATGCATATAAATATGTAGAAGCTTTAGCATCCTTGCAACCAGATGCAAGTTGGCTTGGGCATCACAGGACAGTCCTCGACATGTAGTAGTTGCACTGAGTTCACCCCACTGAGTTCAGTGGGGTTACTCCTGAGTAAGCAGGTACAGGATTGGAGCCCTAGTATCCAACCACCAACAGTACAATCCTGACCATGTCTACTCAGAAGTTAAGTCCTATCGAATTCAATGGGGCTTCCTTCCAGGAAAACAAGAGTTGAGATTACAGCCTGTCTTTTCCAAGTGATGAACAAAATATGGTTACCCCATGAAATGGCACTGCACCTGTTGGAGAACAGCACCTTTCCTAGTGCACTACTCACTGATTTTAAGTTAAAAAGACAAAGCGAATTCCACTATTTAAATAACAGTGGGAACGTGCTCGAGGTTGTGTAAAAATGAAAACGAAATGTAAGGCTTTTAAAAAAGCTATTAAAATAGTGTTTCCTGTCAGAAAACTTGAACATCCCCTTACTGCAATAAACTCGCTTGTCTGAGATAGAGCTGCATTTCCCCAGCAACAGAATATTCCTGGTTGAGTGCTGGGGAAATGTGATTTCCTTCAAGCAGGAATCCTTGCCTTTTGGAAAGATGCAGAGATCCGTCCATTGTGTGATAAAATGGACACCACAAAGGCCACATTGGCTGAGTAACGATCGTTGACATGGTGCCTTCATGACATAGGAGCCAACTCCTAGGAGCTGTGGGATCTTCGCCCCTCCCCAAGTTGATGGGAAGTGCCATTCAAATAATGTGTGTGCACCATCTCATGTGATTGATTATGCAGGTTGGGGCTTACCTGTGCCCCCCAATATTTTATTCAAGTTGGCCCCCCTGCTTCATGGTGTTGCTGGGCTTCAACTTCCAGCACCCCTGGCCATTGGCCATACTGGCCAAGGCTGATGGGAGATGGAATCCGACAACATCTGGAGGGCACTGGGTTGACTATCTGTGCACTAGAGTCCAGTCTTCATGGCACCTGGAAGATCAGTGAAATCAGCTGCATAGCCTGGGCTGCCCTGACTTCGGCTGCCATGGCAATGTGCATGTAGACACCCTGTGAAAATGATGGGGAAACCACTTTCAGAAAAGAAAACTGAGAGTGGTCTCCAGTAAGCCCTAGCGATGAAAGCTGCCTGTATATTGCAAGCTGGGCAGTGCTGGTTGACTACAGGTGCAGTTTTGCACAGGAGCAGAGCAACCTGATTCAAATGACACACTGGGCTGGGGGATAAACGAAGGCAGGGACTGGTGTCTGCAGCCAAAGTTGGCCTTAGCAGGGCTGGCCAGGAGGCGAGATTCAGACTCCACTTTCAGCAGTGGAATGTCTTGGTCCCAACGAACTTAATGGGGCCCACTTCTAAGTAACATGTTTAGGATTGTACTGTTTTTTAAAAATGTTGAAGCATTCATATTGCATCAAGAACTATGCAAGGTATTATCACTAATAATGCTTGGCTGCCATCTGGAAGCTGCTACAGACTTTATGCAAGGTTGCAAACAAGCCGTTCACTGGGAATGACCCCCAGCAAAAAGAAGCTCAGGCTTTAGAATTCCTCAGTTTGGATACTTAAGGAAGTTTATCCCAGTTAACTCCACCTCACAGCTATTTTTTTAAAAAGCAGCAGCAACAAACAGATTTCTTGCAAGGCTGAATAAGATACCTTCTCACCACAGTTAACATTCACGGCGAGGGCAAAATCTCCAAGCTGGTCATAGCACAACATCATGTTGCAGAGGCTTTATTTCTGTCCCTGCCCCCCCCCCCCCCCGGTCACTGACAATTTCACACAAATTACCTCAATGAAGACTTCCTGATTGATGTGTACAACTCAGCTTAGTGGGGGTGGGAAGGGGGGGCGGAATCACAATGTAGTACATAATGCTAAAGCCACTCTTGCGGTGGATTAGTGTGAAGTAAGCAAAGCGTGAATGGACCAGCAACATGCTGACCTTGGCTGAAGAGGGGATTTTAAAGAGAGCCCCTTGTACAAACAAACCAAACCAAAACACCCTTCCAAACCCAGTTCGTAGTTGTCATGACTGCAGGAGCTGGACACACCTCGTCCCTCCGCTGTACTGTCGCCGTATCCTCTTGGAACCTTTTCTTGCACGTGTTGCTGAAAAGAGTACTTTGGCATGCAGTTAATAGTAGCTTGGGCGATAAATTATCCTTCGGTACAGGCAGCGCCGTAGAACATTTGCTGGTTTTACATGGGGACCCCTGTTCCAGAAAACAAATCCACAATGCATTTCTGGCTTGGATTCTGACCTTGGCTATTGACATCGGCCGGAACCACACCTTGATGCTGAAGCATGTGTGGTGCATTCTTGCGAAGCTGCACATTCGATCCCGGGCAGATCTAGTGTGTCACATGCAAGATCCACCAATATGGAATTCATGCCATTGGGTTAGACGAATGGTTCCATATTCAAAGGCACTAAGGTGGCCCCTTTTAGTGACATGCGATAAAAATCTGCAATGAATCTGTCAGGAGGAACCACAAAAACAAATCAAAGGCGAAGCAACAGCTGTAGCATCTTGTGGGCAGGGACAGCTGCCTGGGTTGAAGGCGCTATCCTGAAGGCATTTGTTTTCTCTCTGTGTCTCTCTCTCTTCACCATATATATATATATATATTAGTTATTTACTTAGATCTATCTGTGTGTAGCAGTTAGATGTGGCCCACTACAGTAAAGCGCTACAGTCGACAGACAATACATCTGAAAAAAGAACATTCTTTTAAAATCTGCCAGTTTGTCACGTCCATTATGCTGCAATAGCTTTTAGATCCTTTTTATTTTTTTGTCGCTCACAGTAAAATCAAGGGCAGCGTTATAGCGCTGGAAAGCAATGTTTCGGTTCTTTATTTTATAGCGCTGTGAACTGAACTTGCAACAAATGAACGCAAAGGGTAAGCAGAACATGAGTCAGTTCGTCAAAGGGTCAGCAAAACAATAGGTAGCTAGGAATGGGAGAGCAGCAATTTTTATATTTGGCCTTTAAAAAAATATGCAGATCCCTCCTGAAAAAAGAAGGGAAGATATAATTCCAGGAGAGATTAAGTAGGGGGGAGATTTGGGCAAGTGATTCTTTGCTGCACTCAGGTTGGTTGCTTCATTAGATGGCGTGTGCCAGTTGCTTTGTTCATCGTTGATGTAGCCTTGGGACTGGCACCAAAAAAAAAAAAATGGAGGGGAGGGGAGAAGACCCTCCCTTCAGGCTCCTCGAAACGTCAGTTATGCTTCTTTCCGTACTGTTGCTCTGATAGAGCTGAACACTTTGCCAATAGCCTCGTAGAGCGGGTCGCAGAAGGTGTGGATGCAGATAGAATAGACTCGGCCGATGCACTGGATCTCAATCAAGTAGCTCCTGATGCAGGGCACCACTGCCCAGATGTGGAGGAAGGACAGAATGGCAAAGTAGATGCCCCAGATGAGAGCCATGGGGATGCCAAAGAGGGCAGACAGTAAGCGATAAAACCAGTATTTTGTCACAGTGAAGGTGGTGAAGCTTGCCTTCCAGACCCCATCGAAACTATGGGTCCCCTCAGGTTCGGCAATCACGTCTTCGAAGTCAATCTGCAGATGAAAGGTGACATAAGTTGAGAAGGGAAATCGAAAATCGACAACCAAGCCTGCACCTATTCAAGCCATCAAATCTGACAAATAAAGGTAACAGCTATGCAACTTGATATCCAGAGTAACCTATATCAACACAGCACTCGTGTTTTAAAAGAGGCACAGGAGATGGAGTTGAGGTGCTGGCACTAGGGAAAAGATTCGGAGGACCATGGCAGCCTTTACGATGGCTTACCATCTTGTCTTGCCTATATGCAAGCAGAGGTGGGTGGCTGGGTGGGATGCAGAAAGTTAGTTTGCTTTTTCAGCTGCTGCGCTTTGAGTCACAAATCAGCCATAATCTGAGCAATTTCTGACGTTTGTACCAAACACTAGCACTGCCCCCCATCAAGCTCAGACTTTCTTCCTCCAAGTCCATCTGCTTTCTTACTTGCATCCAGTCCAGAGCGTGGCTCTGATTGTCTGCTTCCTCTGCCTTAATTTGTTTTGCCCCAAGCAAGCATGGGGATGGGGACAAAGTTATAATTAGTTTGGTCCACCTGTTATTGGCTCTGCCTCCATCTACAGTTGGCCATCCTGCTTTCCATAATACAATACAATAATCTTTATTGTCGTTGTCCCATACAGAACAACGAAATTGAAAAAAAATCTACATCAGACATTCAAAACCAACAAGCCTGCTATTCCAGCTATCCCAGCCTGGTTAACCCCCCAAAAACTCTGATACCCCATAATTAAATACAATATACTCCCACAGAGACTACCACCAATCCACCAATGGATATCAACCACCACTGCATCTTGGCTAGGCTTTCTATTTTGGCTTAAAGTGAGCATTTGTTGCTGTTTTATGACCAGCATTTTTATGGCATCGCAGGGGTAAGGAATCTTTTCTTTCAGGGGGCACATGCCAGTGAAGGGTGGAGCCAGAAGCAAAAGGTAGTCATAGCAATGGATGTGACCACTTCGTGTCAAAACCAGAGGGGCCTATGCAATAATAATAATAATAATAATAATAATAATAATAATAATAATAATAATTTATACCCCGCCCATCTGGCTGGGCTTCTCCAGCCACTCTGGGCAGCTTCCAACAAAATATTAAAATACAGTAATGCATCAAACATTAAAAGTTTCCCTAAACAGGGCTGCCTTAAGATGTCTTCTAAAAGTCTGGTAGTTGTTGTTCTCTTTGACATCTGGTGGGAGGGCATTCCACAGGGTGGGTGCCACTACCAAGAAGGCCCTCTGCCTGGTTCCCTGTAACTTGGCTTCTTGCAGGGAGGGAACTGCCAGAAGGCCCTTGGAGCTGGACCTCAGTGTCCAGGTAGAACGGTGGGGGTGGAGACGCACCTTCATCTCTCCCATCCGCCTTCCAGGAAAGTAGAAGGCATCATCACCACCCAAGGACACAGGCCAGCCAGGGCAGGCATAGGCAAACTCGGCCCTCCAGATGTTTTGGGACTACAACTCCCATCATCCCTGACCACTGGTCCTGTTAGCTAGGGATGATGGGAGTTGTAGTCCCAAAACATCTGGAGGGCCGAGTTTGCCTATGCCTCAGCCAGGCCAAAGCACTCAAGGAGGGCACAGAAGAGAGGCAGTGAGGGGCATGGCCCAAAGAAAGGAGATGCAGCCTAAGGAGAATCCCAAGACTCAGAGTAAGTAGCCTAGAAGACCACATCTGGCCCCTGGACCTGAGATTCCTCACCCCTGCTGTATTGGATTCAATGCAAACAGCTTGTGGCATGCCATAAGTGTTCAAAGTATATGTGCATTTGATAGTTTCAGTGCTTTTTCCCCCTAAAAAAATGTTTAGGAGTACTCTCATTTTCCTACTCATATTGAAATACTGCCTCTCGATGAGGCCAAACTTATATTTACAAAATGTTTGGGGGTATGCGTACCCCTGCGTCGCCCCAGAAGAAAGCACTGGATAGTTCATTTCATTTATTGTAGTACTAGGCTGTGTGTACACTATGCTGTTGAAGTGCATTAGAGGCACATTCTTTCCCTCAAAGAATTGGGGCACTGTAGTATGTTAAGACTTGCTGGGAACTGTAACTCTGTGAGGGGTAAACTACAGTTCCCAGAATTCTTTGAGGGAAACTGTGTGCTTTGCATGTACTTTAAAGGTGTGGTGTGTACATAGCCCCAGTGTATTCTGTCATGAAATGGCTTTTGTTCTGGTCCTTTCAAACTTCAGGGTCCAGCTTACTTGCAAGTTACATGTAGTTTGGCCACTAGGAAGATCTACCCTTTGAGGGGTTCTTGAGTCCTTTTTTCTAACCAAGAAAAGAAAAAAGGTTTCCAAAGGAGTACATATTTCAGAAATGCCAAAATATCTACAGAGTCTGTCATAACATTTCTTTCTGCGAGAAAATTCACAGAAACATCTTGAAACAAAATAGCTCATCCACATATCGCACGAACGCATCTTTTGATATAATCCACAGCACAGGATATTTATTGCCGCCAAAATAACCAAATAGGGGAAGTACGTCAAGAAAAAGGAAACACAGAGGCTCAGATCCACTGAACTATGCATGGATTCAGAGAAAACACGCAGGCTTTTCTGCCTCCTTTCCATTGAGGCTCCAACACACACACGCCAAAAAAAAAAAAAAAAAATTAATGACCCCCTGCTATGCAGGAATCTTTCACCCAACATGGGGGTTGAACCCACAACCCTGAAATTAAGAGTCTCATGCTCTACCATCTGAGCTAAAGGCATTTTCACAGCAGCTGAGGTCAGAAAGCAGGGCTTTCAGACCTCAGAGTTCCAGAAAGCTTCTGCTGGGGATCTTCCTATTTCCCCAAAACAGCCCTGGAAGGAGCTGAATAGCAATTCTGTGGCAAATACAGCTTACATGTCCTAGACAATTATTTACCTCCCTTATCGCTTACCTTTCAACAAACATGGCAATCTAGAATAAACCTTGATATCCCACCTATTATTCTGAAACAGGATTCTATCGCTAACAGAATGGTAATTATTTCTTCTGAGCATTACAGACTTCAAGACATTTGATGAATAGGCTTTGTGGGAATGCAACCTGATTTCTCCCCAATAAGCAGATTCAACAATAAAGACTCAAAAGTCTGTATAAACTTGGTTGATGTCCACAGTGGTTAGTCTTGAAGGTGTGAACCGTACACGCTATTACATGTAGCAGCGACAAATCTAGTAGACAAATCCATCACTATGTTAGGCCACTTCTGAAATATTGTGTGTGTTGCATTTGTATAAGAGTGTGTGAATGTGTGTGAAGGCAGAGTTAGTGCCAGTGGCAAGCTTTAAAAAAACAAAAATTCAGTTTGTACACTGCACAATAAATGTGTGCAATAAATTTAGTCACTGTGATGATATATCTGAGGGGTTGAGGACCTATGGAAGGGTATTGTAGGCTAAGACTCATTCTAGGTTCATGTGTTGACCTCAGTAAAAATGCTGATTATTATTACTAGGCGCTGGGATGAAGTCCTGCAAAAAGCCTCCAACTGAAGGCTCTTGGGGATGCTTTCAAAGCATTTTATGCTATCATAATGACATCTTAACTCATCTAGAGGGACAAAGCCAATACAGTTAGTCAGGTCCCCCCTGTCACCCCAATACTGTACATCATGATATCATTCCATGATGGCCCTGCTGAAGAAAGCTTGATGGACCTGTCATCAAATCCTTAATGCATATGGTAGGTCACTGTTTTTGGCGTCAGTTTAGATAAGTGGTGTCAAACTGCAGGCAATGATCTAGTTCAGTTCTCTACCATCCAAAGCAGAACAGAGCATTTCAGTCAGAACAGCTGGATGGGGCAAAGACATGAGAGTAGTAAAAAGAAGCTTCTGTTCTCATCCTGAAGCAAAGTTCTTAACCCGAGGTACTATTTCTGGGTTAGCGGAGTCTGTAACCTGAAGCGTATGTAACCTAAAGCATCTGTAACCCAAGGTACCACTGTATTGTGTTCCCAGGCACAGAAGTATTAAATACTTAGTTCCTTTATATACCATGTAGTTCATGGTGTGTGTGTGTGTGTGTGTGTGTGTGTGTGTATTTCAACCGTTTTTAAGATTATGTCTGTTAATTGCCTTGGGGCATATATGTGGAAGGCAATTCTAAATTCTAATTCTAACAATGACAACAACAACAACAACAACAACAACAACATGCCCGAGTCCTATTCCTTATCTAGTTCTTTAACCACCACTCCAGAGAAATGGCATATACTTCTGCTTGGTCGTTTTTGAGTTCCATTTCCAATCAATTTTCCAAGTAGCTATTAAAAACTTAATAGCTGCTTAATTGCATGCTGCTCATGCTCAGAGGTAGGCAGACACCTGTTCCTTAATAGTACATGTACACAGGGGAATTTGTTGATTCTGCAGCTTCCAGGAAATGTCGCGGAATGAGCACAACTCATTTGAAATGCTGTTTTGCATGTGTCTCTTCCATCCCATTTCTGCATTAGTCTGTGATCTTTTTTTTGAAAAGTCCATATAAAAATCTACATTCATATCAATGTATGCATTACTAAACATGTTTTATTCTTAAAATAAACTTATGAATGCATTTTGGTGATTCTTCAAGCTGAGAACTGTACCGCAAAACTTCAAGAAGTGTGAAATTCGAATGTGTTCCAGTTTGTGCATTCATCCAGAGGGTGAAAATCAAGTTGGTCAGCTTGAAAATGTGGAGAAAATGAAGCTTTCTCTCTCTCCTCACTCTAAATTGAGCAAGGTAAACAACAACAACAACAACACACTCCATAAAAACCTTTTGCTGGGGTCAAGGTTTTTAAACGGTATGATCATCTCTTCTTCATCCACAACCCATTTCCTGATCTCAATACTGGTTGGCTTCCTACCATTCAATTTGGTAATGCCACTTGTACAACAGCTTTTGTTCACGTTTGTTATAAGAAATATTAAAGCTTAGTTTTGCATATGGGCCCATTGCTCAAATGACTGAGTGTGTGTGTGGGTTTTTTTTTTAAAAAAAATAATAAATATGCAGCACAATCCTAAATTTGTTCTATTGGAAGCAAAACCCTCTGATCTTAATAGAACTTTCTCCTGTAGAAGTGTGTTTAGGACTGCAGCCAAAATAAAGGCCTCTGAGTCTTGGGGGGGAAAGATCCACCAGAAAGCTGCAGAAGTTTAAGGAAAGTTTGAATTTTTGTTGAAGACCAGCATGCCTATGCATTATAAAGTGAACAGGGAAGGTATGTCAAAGAGAGGAATATTTCGATGCTGGGAATTCTTGCGCAGTTGCAATTAGTCATGCTCTCTTGAATTCAGCTGTAGTCTTCAAGGTGTTGGGATTTAGAAATCTTTGTAAAATATACAGAGTGGTGCCTTTGCAATGTAATTAAGTAGCAAACCTTACTGGGATTTCTGAAGTAAAATCCCAAAGGGAAAAGGGTGCGTCCTGCCTCTCTACCACACTGCTATTGCTCCTAGCGGTTAGGTCCTAGATATTACTACCAAGCTTGCTATGCAAGTTTACTCCTGCTGCAATTTCCCCTTTCTAAGTAAGTAGAGGAGCCTTAGCCTTTTTGGAAGTTGGATGGAGAAAAGATAAATAGCCTCCCTGGGTTCTGGGTGGGTGGAGGAAATTAATCCTTCTTAAAGCTCCAATCCTATATACCTGGGATTAAGCCCCTCTGCCCTGAATGGGCCTTACTCCTGAGTAGATGTGTACAGGAGTGCACTGTTAAATGTTTGCAAAATGTTATCTTCCACCATGCCATCATGATTAATCTTAGTTTCAGAGGAAATAAGGTAAAGGTAAAGAGACCCCTGACCATTAGGTCCAGTCGTGGCCGATTCTGGGGTTGTGGCGCTCATCCCGCTTTATTGGCTGAGGGAGCCGGCGTACAGCTTCCGGGTCATGTGGCCAGCATGACTAAGCCTCTTTTGGCGAATCAGAGCAGTGCACAGAAATGCCGTTTACCTTCCCGCCAGAGCGGTACCTATTTATCTACTTGCACTTTGACGTGCTTTCGAACTGCTAGGTGGGCAGGAGCAGGGACCGAGCAACGGGAGCTCACCCCATTGCAGGGATTCGAACCGCCGACCTTCTGATCGGCAAGCCCTAGGCCCACAGCGCCACCCGTGTCCCTTCAGAGAAAGTAGTGCTGATTAAAATTATATTAGGAATCCCTGTTTCCCTGAGGTCTCTGATTATCGGTGAATTAATTCATACCGTTTGTTGATGTCTGCCTTTATCTCTAAATTTACATCACAGATGGGGAACATGTGACTCTCCAGAGGTAGATGGACTCTAACTCCCATCAGCCCCAGAAAGCATGGCGAATGGTCAAGGATGACGGGAGTTGTAGTCCAGGAAAAATTCAGTGCTAAAGGTTCCCCCAACCATGGCTTCCATTAAAATCACCACCATTCTCTGAATGACTCTGTGTGTGTTTTAAATTCTTCATTGTTAAATAGGACCATCAGAGGAGGATGCTGTTTCTGGAAATAATAAAAATCTGTCATGTTCAAGGGCAAATAATGCATCCTCACATGCTTAATGACCCAAACTGTACGGCTGAAAACAGATAAGATTATTACAATAGGGAAAGATTTTATCACACTCGTGTTCCCATAGAGCTCAGTTTCCTTTTTGAAACAATTCACTTGGAGCAAATATGCATTGCTCATAAAATGACCACAGCTATGAGTCATGGAAGTCTTGTTGCAGGGAACAGGCAGCCAGGGGAGACAGATCAAAATTGGAATGCCACCAGCGAATGGATTCACTTTCCTTAAAAGGGGAGAAGTGGGTTGGGGTGCTTTTTCTTAGGCTCTTATAATTACAAAGCCATTAAGGATCATTTGGAGAACCTTGTAAATTAAGCCTGAACTGAGAGGAAACAAAGAGCCTTACCACGAGGTGCCAAAAGCTACAGAGATTGTGGAGCAAGTACTGGAATGAGCCTGGTTTTTTTCTGAACAGAGATTTCCCCTTTCCTTTGGAACATACACATAACCAGCAGACATCCGGATGTTCAACTTATCAAAGGAACGCTGCAGATGGAGAACCACAACAGGTCAACACCCACATATCTACGAAAGGTATCAAGTGCAGGAGAAGAATGTGGGATTGATTTTGGACCGAAGCATCTGCAGAGGGAAAAGCAGCCAGAGATCCAGTGGATCTGTGTTGTCTCGCAACCACACAATTGAGGTACAGTGGTACCTTGGGTTATGTACTTAATTCGTTCCAGAGGTCTGTACTTAACCTGAAACTGTTCTTAACCTGAAGCACCACTTTAGCTAATGGGGCCTCCTGCTGCCGCCGCGCCACCAGAGCAGGATTTCTGTTCTTATCCTGAAGCAAAGTTCTTAACCTGAAGCACTATTTCTGGGTTAGCGGAGTCTGTAACCTGAAGCGTATATAACCTGAAGTGTATGTAACCCGAGGTACCACTGTATTTTAGCAAGGTGAATGCTAGCTGTAGCTGATGGGAGTTGTAACCCCGACTTATCAATCTATCGTTTCATTTGTATGCCGCCTTTCCAAAGTTAAAGCCATGCTTGAGGCGGCTTAAAACATAAAAAATGTTACATCCCGGCCAACGTCAAAGTAGTCAGAATAACAAATAAACAAAATATCAAGAAGCACAAAACCGTATCAAACAAAACCTGCCAAGGGACACCCCAAATCCAGGATTCTTGTCCAACAGCCTCAGCTTTTCTAGCTGGAGTCGTTCAGGGCCCCAACCCCTCAGGCCAGGTGGAAAAAGGCCTGCAAAGCAGGGAGCAGGTCTTCCAGGACTCACAGCCAAGATGGAGGGCATTTGTTTGGCAAGGCTGACTTGCCTACACTTTAGGATAAATGCAGAGTATGCAGCTTCATCAGGTTTATTTTTTTATTAAAAGAATAGTTAAGTGCAGCCTTTGCTTTTTATTCGGGCTGCAGTGCAGTTTAACTCTTTCCTCCCCAGCTTCAATACGGATGAAAATGGTGCTAATGGATGCACTAGGGTCAATTTTCGTTGGGATCACACTTGGGGAGGGGAGGGTTAAATCTACATTTCCCTGCATCCTGGAGTCTCATGCTTAGTATTAAATGTGGGGTCAGGGACCTGATGAAGCTGCACACTGCACATTTAAAGTAGCGTGTAGTTAGCTAAATATTTAATCCCGCATGCTGGTTTCCCCCAACATAGGTGCAGCCATGTGGCTGGGGTTGATGGGAGATGTAGTCGAAAAACTCTGGAGTGAACTAGGCTGGGGAAGACTGACCTACTCAATTCAGAGTGCTAGACATCAAAGAGCACTTTCCCTTATGGTCATTTGCAAAAAAAGGTCTTCTTTCATTTGAAGAAGGGGGTGTGATATCTGACTTAAAAGACGGTGCAGCCAAATTGCATTTTGTCATAGGCTGCCTTCGCACCACACATTTAAAGCTCTCCAAATAACCCGGGACTGTAGTTTGTTAAGGGTGAGGGAAATTGTAGATCTACAATTCCCAGGATTCTTTGGCATGTGCATGTGCTTGAAATGCACGCTGCATAAAGGGACATTTATAACTTCAGCTCTGTTGCTGTCCTTTATAAATCCTAGCGTATGCATTTGACAGGCACAGACCAACCAAAGAATGCAGCACTTTCACCTTTAGCTGTGATGGAATCTTTCCTCCTTCCTATTTTGAGAAGCTGAACTTATCAGCCAGCACTTTGCTGAAAACTAAGAAAGCGCGCTAGATATAAACAAAGCTTTGGGCCATATTTATCTTTCGTGTAATTCATCCGAAACCCATGAACCCTACATCCTAGAAGATATTAGTCTCTCAAGTGAGGTCTAGAGTTTAAAGCCATTAACAGAAATGTCCTGGAAGGTAGAAGGTCCTGAGAACTTTGAGGTTAGCAAGTTTATCTCTGTTTCAGTGGCATCGGTCAAAAAATGCAGTCATGTGTTCTTGTTTTAGCCATGCACAAATAAAGTCCAAATGTAGAATTCTCTTGTGTATTGTTTCTGTACCCATTTTCATTCACAGAACATCCATAAACTAGGAAGGCACATGCTCTTTCAATGTAACATGGTATGTACAGCGAAATATTTGGAGGGGTGCTTGCATTTGGGATCACACCTGCTATCCTGACTTAAAGGTAAAGGGACCCCTGATCATTAGGTCCAGTCGTGGCTGACTCGGGGTTGCAGTGCTCATCTCGCTTTATTGGCTGAGGGAGCCGGCGTACAGCTTCTGGGTCATGTAGCCAGCATGACTAAGCCGCTTCTGGTGAACCAGAGCAGCGCACAGAAACGCCGTTTACCTTCCCGCCGGAGTGGTACCTATTTATCTACTTGAACTTCGTGCTTTCGAACTGCTAGGTTGGCAGGAACAGGGACCGAGCAACAGGAGCTCACCCTGTCGCGGGGATTCGAACCGCTGAGCTTCTGATCGGCAAGTCCTAGGCTCTGTGGTTTAACCCACAGCGCCACCCGCATCCCTATCCTGACTTACAGCTGTGCAAACAGACTCTACTTACTATGTGAATGGTGACCTTGCTTTTTGATTGGTCCCAGATCACACATGCAGACCTCATAAAACTTTCCTTTAGGCATGTTCCCTTCCATGCATGGATAGAATGTGTGAAAAGGGAGCAGATTGCATCCACTGCCTCCATGGAGACACATAGACCCTCACTGTCTCTTTCCATTATGCAGGGAAATTCCTCCTCTCCCACTCAATCAGTGCATGGAAAAGAATATGAGAAGAGGGCCAAGGTCCTTTGAAAACATTTATTTATTTATCTACAGCAAGTTCGCAACTTACACACATTCGTGCGCATTCAGCTTTACGGACTTGGCAAATATTTTTTTTAAATTAAAAAGGGGGCGGAAGTCAGGGGGAGGGGGGGAAGATTGGTAATCCCACCTGCCGCTGCACCCAATATGTTTTGGCTATAAAGTGGTACCTTGGGTTACATACGCTTCAGGTTACAGACACCACTAACCCAGTATGTTTTGGCTATACTGTACTCTATTTTGGCTTTAGGCGTGATCCCCAGAACGTAACCCCTGTGTAGGTTGAAGGCTTGCTGCATTTATTTAGTTATTTATTGCACACCTTTCTTCTCCAAGGAGTTCAAGGTGGTGTACATGGTTCTCCTGCTCCTCATTTAATCCACACAAGAACCCTGCGAGCTACGCTAGGCTGAGAGGCAATGCCTGGCCCAAGGTCACCCAGTGAGCTTCATGGCTGAGTGGGGATTTGAACACGGGTCTCCCAGGTCCTAGTCCAACACTCTAACCACTACGCCACACTGGCTCTACATGCAAGTGAGGAGCAGGGGGAAGGAAACTAGTGCATGACTATAGATGCCATGTTGAGCAAACAGGACATTATAGGATGCCCTCAGTCTAGTTTGCCTATGTGTGCTGAAAATTCTATGGTGAGCAAACTGGAATCTGCGGGAATAGCTGCAACCTCCCCAAGCCAATCAGGGATGCCTATTCTTCTGACCTTCCCAGCAGCCTCTACTCTGAGCACAACTCTCTGACAATCTTTGTCTTGTATACTCAGAGCAGAAGCATGCATACAGGAAGTGGAACGGTGGTCTTGCTTTTTACCAATACTGGTGGCAGGTGCTTTCATGCTGGAATTCAAGACACAGCCCAGGCATTAAATGTTGCTTTCCAGACTCCAATACTGAAGCTGGATCTGGATGTTATGCTGTAGTGGGAAAACCAGATGTGTGAGCACACCAACCTACTTTCTGGGCTTCTGGCATAGTATCTAAAGGGGTGTGTGGCATATACTCCCCTTGGACAGAAATATGGGTACCATATGCTTCGACAGATGGATGTCAACAAGCCATTTTTGGAGACTGTCCTGGGTGGGCCATTGGCCTTGCCCAATAAATTGCTGTTTTGACTTTTATGCACATGGTTTACACGTAGCTATAGCAAGCAAACATTTTCCTACGGTGTTATGACTCATGGGCATGGGCAGTGAAGTGAAAACCAGTACATAAGGGTTCAATTATGCTGAAAAAAACCGAGGCATAAACAAAATTAGTCCTTGATGCTAATCAACATCGCTGCTGGTTCATTCCTTGAGGAACAATTCTTAACGTCCAAGATAGATAAAATTCTCACTTTTCTATCAGGGTGCCAAAGTAAAACAAGCAGCCCACAGATATTACCGATCTGGCCTCTGCATCAATCAATGAGTCAGCAGAGCTTAGGTGATTTTAGGAATCCTTGGATTTATGAAAGCTAAAAAGACAAATAGAAATATATTGTAATATGGCCTGTGAACTGAAGTTCCAAATCTATGTCTGGACATTAGTAAATCACCTGATTTTTAAAATATATGTGAGAACCTTGAAAACCGACATGCACACATGCAATGCCCTAAAGCACTTTTTGGGTGGAAATTGTGTGTTCAGAGAATGCACACAATGATGGGAAGGGAGCTCATAATGGTAAGCTGCACCCCAACTTATGCATATTAACTACACCAGATGTGGGGGACATCAGGCTTGAGGGGGGGGAGGGTGCCATTGCAATCCTCCAAGTTTTCCTGTCCGGCTGTTGAAAGTCTTTCCCGACCACATCCCCTCCCTAAGCCACACCCCCTATTCTCACACCACTCCCCTCTCTGCCTCTGCTCCACGCCCTCTTTAAGTGCATTTGCTGGCTGGAATCGGTCTGGTCAATTTGCCGAGCTACACCTTCCTGCATCTGCTTCTGGTCCAACCCTCTACTGCTATCTTGGAATTCGGCCTTCTGTTTGGCTCCACTCTGCACTTGTGCCTGGTGCTCTGGTCTTTGTCTGGCTGGCCTGTCTCTAGCCTTTCCGGTCCTTGCCTGTTTGTGCCAGAAACTGGCCACAGCCGCAGCCTGTGTCAGAGTTAGGCCAAGGCCTGATACAGGGAAACTGAGATGTTGGTGGATTTTGGAAACAATCTTCAAAACCTGTCATGATGCGATGGCTCTGTGTGTGATGGAGAAGTGCCAGTAGAGGATGTGCAAATGATTTCTGTATGTGTCCAGGCTCCAGGGCCTTGTGGTAACCTGACTCTGGATAGCTCAGCTGGTTAGAGCGTGGTGCTGAGAACGACAAGGTTGCAGGTTCGATCCCCGTATGAGATGGCTGCATATTCCCCCATTGCAGGAAGGTCTCTTTGAATTCTACAATTCTATGTTGCAGGGGGTTGGACTAGATGACCCTCAAGGTCCCTCCAATTCTACAATTCCATGATCCAGGGCCTATAAAGCCAAGTGCAGCGCCTTTTCCCTTTTAGGTGATGCATGCAATTCTTACAGGATAACAGAGAACTTTGCCTGCTAGGGGTGTGCCCACCGATTGCATTTCAAGCACGGGCTAGCCTACCTCACAGGGTCATTGTGATGGTAAAACGGGGGTAGAGAGAATGAGAAACAGTGGGGGCCAGCTGGGCTGCACATGTGGGGTTGTGTTGCTTTCTGGGCTTCCCAGCACTGTGTGTCACTGCTATTTAATGAGAGGCAGAAGGGGAAGGCAGCAGGGAGCCAATGAAGGTGCAGTGGGAAAGTCATTCCTTGCTGAACGCCCTGCTCTGCCTTTCAGTAAAATAGCACACGGTGTTAGGAAGCTAGAAGGGCAACACAACCCCACCTGCTGCTACTGTGTACACTGCCTCAAGCTACTTAAATCTCTGCTAACTCCTGCAGAGATAAGGTTTGCATTCCAATCCCTGTGACAGGGTGAGCTCCTGTTGCTCAGTCCCAGCTCCTGCCAACCTAGCAGTTCAAAAGCACGTCAAAGTGCAAGTAGATAAATAGGTACCGCTCTGGCGGGAAGGTAAACGGCTTTTCTGTGCGCTGCTCTGGTTCGCCAGAAGTGGCTTAGTCATGCTGGCCACATGACCCGGACGCTGTATGCCGGCTCCCTTGGCCAGTAAAGCGAGATGAGCGCCACAACCCCAGAGTCATCCGCGACTGGACCTAACGGTCAGGGGTCCCTTTACCTTTACTGAGAAGAGAAGCTGCAATTATCTCACATACCCTATACTGAGCAAGGGAGTGTGAAAGGGGATTCAATTAAACGATTTCTGCTTATGTTCTATTTCTCAGCCATCCTTACAGGCTTCTTAAAGCATTCCCCCTAAAAACAGGAGAAAACCAGTAGCGTAGCATGGGTTGCCAGTGCCCGGGGCTGAGCGGAGGGGGTGGGTAGGAGGGAGGTAAACAGATGGAGTACACGTGCGCATTCAGTTGCCTTACAGCATCTGCATCACCCAGGAGATCGCAGCTGCAGAGATAAGAAAAGAAGAGTTGCCACATTGCCTGGAGATGTTGCTTCTTGGTTTGCATGGAGAAGCCGTTTTCAACAGAACCCAGCAATGGAAGCATGCAGCTATATTAAGGCAGCACGGGGTGTTGAAATTTTGTGCCCCCTAACGCTTTTGCACCCGGGGCAACTGCTCCTGTGGCCCCTTCCCACACTACGCAGCTGATTATCAACACTGGAAGGTCACACCCAACAACCATAATTCCAACATGGCAATAGCAATGCTAAACTGCAAGGGCTAAAGTCCTGTTGGAAATGGTTAATTGTAATAATTGCTGTTATACAGACAGAAACTCTTGTTTCAGCTTAGGTATCCACTTTGCTTTTGGACATTTTAAGTCATCGCAAATAAACACAAATTCCAAATCTGGCTGGATGTGCAAATAATGCAACGCTCTCAGATGCCAACATACCTATTGGGTATGTGGATCTCCAGACGAAGAATCTGGAATATGTTTAATCCTGATGCGAGTTGAATTCCACACTGCTGAAATAGCTGCTTAAGTGGATGGCTCAAATAATTAGCCGCACTTGAGAAACATGTTTTTGATCGTCGGTATCCATGTGTGAAGTCTGGTGTGGGCCTTGGAGTCTGATGCCTGGAGCCAGACCCTCCAAGTGTCCCTATTTCCAGGGACGTCCCTGATTTAGAGAAGCCATCCCAGTTTCTGATTTGATCCAGGAATGTCCCACTTTTCCTTAGGATGTCCCTCCTTTCATTGGAGAAATGTTGGAGGTATGGAGTTATCCAACCCCCGAGCCATCTGAAGGCAATCCTGTACAGGGAAGTTTTTTAATGTTTAATGTTTTATTATGTTTTTATATATGTTGGTATCTGCCCAGAGTGGCTGGGGCAACCCAGTAAGATGCGTGGGGTATAAATAGTAAACTTATTGTTACAGAATGGGACGTCCCTATTTTTTTTGGAGAAATGTTGGAGGGTGTGCTCACCTAACTTCCTTGTAAGTACAACACAGGGTTGCAGCCTAAGTTTATGAAAACAAACACAACCCAAAACACGCAGAAACAAAGTTAAGCACCAAGTTGCAGGCAACCGTGAGTAGGAGTTGCCGGAGGGAACGCACACAAGGGCCTCTTTCACTTTGCCCCATCGTTTTAGGAGGCTGGCATAATCTAGAGCTGGCTGTGATTAGGGATACGAAGAAGCAACAAGCGTCCGGGGCTACATTTAATGATTCAGAGAAAGGCCATGTGTGGGAGTAGGGAGAGGCTGTGCTTGGGGAAGGAACAAGAAAGCATTGGAAAAGCAGAGAGACTATGGCATAAATCCTAATATATATAAACGGTGCACATAAACTCTGCAGGCGTTAGCAGATTCTTTGTACATGTAAGGATGTGTAGCCACTGTTACCAGAGTCTTGGAGTAGCAAAGGATTTTGCAGTTCCTCCCTATCCCCCAGATACACACCCTTTATGCGCCGTGCTGTGCTTTTATTGTACAATACTTTATTCTTTTTTTTATGTTCTCCATCCTCAGGTGTTGGGTCAGATCATGCCTGTTTTAAATTTCTGCTTTTAAAATGCAAATTTCAAGCCTTTTCACTGACACTGGGGGTTATAATCAAAGGGGAAAACAGGAGAATAAGCGAGTATTTATTCTGCTGATATCTAAAGCAACTTGTGTCTCTTCTGGGAACTATATATTATGATTTTGTAAGGAACGTAAAAAGGCAAAGGAAACTAAGGCTTTAATCCTGTCCACGGTTACTTGGGAGTAAGTTCCTTGAACCCAATAGAGCTTACTTATGAATAGGCTAGGTATGTGTAGGATTGCAATTTACAGTAGGTTGTAAGAAAAAAATCTGCCCTTCCCCCCAAAAAATCTATGATTGGGCATCCATTCCACACATCCATTCTTACGAACAACTAAAATGCCGCAAAACAGGGAGCTCAGTTGGACAGAGCATGGTGCTGATAATGCCAAGGTTGCAGGTTCGATCCCCAAATGGGACAGCTGCATATTCCTTCATTGCAGGGGGTTGGACTAGATGATCTTCAGGGTCCCCTCCAACTCTACAATGCTACGAATCATTTTAAGTTCTGCAGAAGTTCCAGAGATATCAAAAAATTGCCCACTATTTTGTAACATTTTGGTTGGTCCTAATAATGGAATTCTCCGACAGTGGATATTGAAATTACTTTTTTTTTTTTAAAGAAATTTTTCGGGTCTGGCTTAGTCTTCACAAACAGCCTGATCAGATGGTAAAACTGTAGTCTGTACCACTTCAGACTGCATTGTATATGTCTACATGTTTCAGGAGTTCTTTCTCTGTATATGCGAAACAGCATTACAGAGAGAAGCTTATTCAAAGATCCTTCCCAGCTGCTATTTACTTTGGTATGGGCAGAATTTTCAAATACATGCATATGGGAGAGCATCAGAACCGTGAAGTGCATACTGGACACAATACCCATATGTGCACCACCTGCCCATTAAAATAACACGGTGAACTAAATGTAACTGAAATAGTGAACTAAAGATTTGTGCAACCTATAGAGAGGGTGCAAATCAAGCACATTTGGATGTTTACCTTATTTCACCTAATTTATTTTGCTTATTTACGGGACCGCCTCTCCTGGTATGCCCCTCAGAGGACTTTAAGGTCCATGAATAATCATAGTTTAGAGGCCCTGGGCCCTAAGGAAGCCAGATTATCCTCCACCAGGGCCAGGGCCTTCTCAGTGATGGCTCCGACCTGGTAGAATGCTCTGTCCCATGAGACCAGGGCCCTGCAGGATTTAACTTCCTTCCGCAGGGCCTGTAAGACAGAGCTATTCCGCCTGGCTTTCAATTTGAACTTAGTCTGATCTTTTATTCCCCTTCCTTCCCTCCCTCTCCCCTTTTTATGAAGATTACCCGCTCTGGGATCCCACAGCTAATTCTCTCCTGGTCTCCTCACTGGCCCAAATAGGACTAATTTAGTCATGTTTATTGGATGGATTCCCCCCCCCTAAAAAAAAATTGATTTTAGAATTCTGAATTTATTGTTATTCACATTTTATACTGCATTTTATGCTGTTTTTTGTTGCATCAATTAAGAGTTTTACATTTGTTGTTAGCCACCGTGATCCTGGTTTTCTGAACTGGGAAGGGTGGGGTATAAATAAAAAAATATTATTATTATTATTTTATGAGACACGAGGAGGAGCAAGGGGAAATGAAGCCAAACCTCCTTAAAACCCAGGCAATGCCCCCAAATTCAGGGCAGGAGATAGCAGCCTGGCACTTTTGGGCAGCTGCCAGGGCCCCAGAACCATGCCGGAGTCCACTGCCTGTGGGCCATTCTTACAGCCTGGCACTCTGTGGAGCACCAGGTAGCTAGATCTAGCCATCCTTCTATTTCCTTCAATGCCCCTGGGTAGGCATCACTTTAGGGAATTGTAGGTGGATAGAGCCAGCTGCCCAATTCTGCCAGTGCAGCCAGGTAAGCCTGCTAAGGCCCACTGGCACAGGAAGAGGGCTCACCTAAGGATACAGCCCCCTTCTTGCCCTGGCAGTGGTTACCAAGCTAAAGGAAGCACAATCCTTTCAGAAACTTGTTTGGCTTCCTATTACTTGCACATATCTCACCTCTGCCTTGAAGCTTATTCGTCTTGAGCTTTGGAACCTCAGGTGCAATAGACTTTTATGTAGCACCTTGCAATGCACATTGCGGGAGCACATCCCCTGCTTTTTATGAGTTACGAGGCATTTTAAAATAAATAAATGCTGAAGCCATTTGATGAACTGCTTACAGAGCAGATTCCTTGTCCCCGGCCTAATCATTTGTCTTCTGTAGTTGGCTTTGCTTTTATGGCACTGTGTAGGTGTCAGCACGGAGCGAGCGACAAGAAATGCAAAAGCCCTGAACAAATAGCTAAAATGCTCAGAAATGGGGGTGAGTGGGGTAGCAGGATTCAAAGTTAAAGCAGGGGTGTGACACATGCAAAAAACAGACTTTGAATATGTTTTTTTTTTAAAAAAAAATTATGGCAATTAAGCCTGGTTGCACTTTTGTATTTTGTGTTAACAGATATGGAAAAATGACTAATCCTAATTTCCATACTATCAGTCGCTAGAACTGCCATTTCACCTGAAGGTCACAACACTGAAAGCTGGAAACGTCCACGTTTTTAACCATTCTGTTTGTATGACCACAGGGTCAGGATCAACACCAGTCATCCTCAAACAGCTGCTGCCCTGGGATACCTGGGCTGGCCCTGGAAGCCACCTGCCATTTTAAATTTCCTATACTACACTGCAGAACCAGATACTGCATTGCTCTGGGGCATTGTGGGAAATTTAAAATGGCAGCCAAGGGCCCGGTGATTTAAAAGGGTGCCCACATTTCCAAAGCTCCCTCAAATCTGGAGCCAGCCTTGCACTTAGAGGATGATCGATCTATTTCTAGGATCTTGAATATACACCTTCAGGGTGACCTTATTATTAACACTTCAAGGGCTCCCCTCAGGCTTCCACTGAGATAAATACCCCAGAACCGCATAGCAAAAAGAGGACTGTTGGACCTTAATTACTGATACACGTTGGTGTTATGCCCAGAATTGACAATTGTGATGGGATACCATGAGCCATGCTGTGACAGGCCTGAGTAAAGAAGCTGTGGTTTGAAGCAAGAGATCAGCTGTCTACCTTCCCCTTAAACGTTATTTGACGGTCAGTCTGGCCAGGCTGCTCCCTTAAGAGATAATAATATTTGTGATGTGTATATTACTTTCTTTTTGTTGGTATGCAGAAGCATGAGTGATTCTCACATCTGCCACACCTGGGGGAAAAAATTGCACCAAGTTAGGCCTACCCAGAACTCCACATTCCAGGAGACCAGGGCAGTAGCCACAGAAAGGCCTGTATGGACCTGCTCCCCTCAGAAATATTCCAAGCTCTTGATAGTTCAGCTTATCTCTTTCCCACACACCAAGTCTCTAGCACTTTCACTTTGTGGTGATATAAGGGAAAATGTAAAGACAGTAACTAGTGGCTCACAAAGAAAGAATTGTTGCTTCCATGTCTTAGTGGTCTGCCTAGTTAATCCGACAGGATAAATGACATGTGCTAGGTCCTCGTTTCCAAATGTTATAATAAAATTGCATTATTTTATTAGTGTTTAATACAAGTAACTCGTTTTATACATTTAAGGCTATCTGTAGGGATATTCTTCTGGTTGCAATTATATCATCCCTTGGTTCCCCACCCTGTGGTTCTCAGTACCGTATTTCTAGCTAGAGGCGTGAAGGGAACCTATGTCAAATAAACAGGGCTACAAACTCAGGATTAGCTTTGTGCACTGGAAAACAGAATTTGATTTATTCCTTTCTAGGCCAAGTACCATAAAGGTTTGGAAATATGGCCACCCTGTAACTTTCAGGAAACACTGGTCAACACAAACAGATTATGTGGTAAAACTGTTCCTAGGCTTCATATCTGTTGAAATGGACTCTAGTCCAAACACGTTTATGGCATAATAGCTTTGCTAATCTTAAAGGTGCCACAAGTCTCTTGGTTGTTACTTCAAGAGTGTTTCATTTCAGAGTAGAGGTAGATGCTGATACATCTGGATGAGTGAGTCTTCCCACAAATATACATGAATCAGTAAATTAAATTTGAGGAAGAATGGTTTGAAGTCTAGCCACTTCCCTGACATGCTCATTTTCTGCATTCAGGATTGAGTTTTTGTTTTGTTTTGTAGAGCAAGGACAATTCACACACACAGCTTCTCTGTTTGGCCTGTTGTTCATACAGACCAGCCCTCAGCTGGATTCAAGGCTTCAGCACTGCATTACTGCTGCTGTTCCCCAATTGCAGCCGCCTAAAGGACATTTCCCTACAGCAGCAGTTTGAATATGTAACTGCAAAACTAATTGCTGCACGTAAATTATGAAAATAAGAATCTTGAGTTGGGGAAATTATCTTTTGTTTCTGAGAGGGTCCACTATCTGAAGTTGTTCCCCATGTTCTCATTTTCCTTTGGGACGCAGGATATAACTGACATCTTTGATCTCTCCCTTGAGAGATGCTTGCAAACATTTCCTTAAAGATATGTGCTTCTTCCTCATCAGTGATTGGCCTCCTATTCCCAATAGGATCCATCTTTTTTTTTCATTCCGTAATGTTGTTGAGAGCTATCTAGATTCCTTTCAGCCTTGCACATATCACTAATCCTCAGAAGGTTTTGTTGCTTTGGGAACCTCAGCTGATGCTGAGGAATGAGTTAGAAAATATGTTTTTCTCCTCACTCCCCAAACACTCCCCTTCTCAGACTTATTTTCCCTTCCTAAAAGAGAAAGATTATATTATTTATTCAACCTGTTTTCTTGTGCTTTGTTTTGCACGATTCTTTAACTTTTGCAGGCCAAAGTAGCCTAATAGTGAGAAACCTAAGATATCAAGAGTGTAGTTCTATGCAAGTTTGCTCAGAAGTAAGTCAATGGACTTCTGCCACTGAGCTGTGGCCCTTTCAACACTAGATTGAATGATGGGGCTTAGAAAACCTGGAAGGTCTGGTTCTGCAAGCAAACATTCTGTTGTTAATCAGCCTATAGAAAGGAGCTACTTCCTACCTCTACGCCAACAGAATAAACTATTTTTCTCCACAATACCTCCACTGGGCAGGTGGAACCTGACAGATATCTATCTGAGACAGAAAGTGGAGAATCACCCAGCACCTGGGATAGGAACAAGTCCCCCCATCCTAGAGCAAAGGTTTCTTCTCCCACTCAACAGGCTTCATGATGTAGCACTGCAACATCAGATTGCTTACAATGAGTGAGTTGCAGAAATATGTTTTCCAGAAGTTCAGCAAAACTTGGACTACAAACCATCCTTGGCCATCACATCTGCAGCATGATGTGCCTCTGCCAGGAATGGATTAGATCCATGATTTTCCCTGACCTAGATGGGCCCCGATAGTATTTTCCATTGACCCAGATACATTGGACTAGTATAAATGTGACATTTACAAAATTAACAAGAGATCCAGAAGGGCCTTTGCTCCAGTTCACTTAATGATTTCTCCTTTTGGCATTTTTAGTTTGGAAAAAGGATCCCCTGCCCTGCCCCCCTTTTATCTCCATTTGGGTAAGGCAGATTGTCTTTGTGCTCCCTTCTCTGTGAATAAAGCAATGCTTTTGCAAAAACGATTCTGTGGAAAGTCAGGTCCATATGAAAGAATAAGCACACAAGTGAGGCTTGCAACAAAATGTTGAAAAGTGCAATTCTCCTGTTTCAGGGTTCCAGCCATGCAGCTATACCCTTTCCAGGAGACTCCATTCCATTTGCCCACCCTCCCAGTTTTCTGTTCCACACCTAAACATCCAACCAGCATTTCATGACCCCTGAACATACTCAGTCATCATTGATTTTGTTTTGGAGTGGGTTTTTTGTCCCCCTGTTTTTGCAACGAGTTTTTAAATTATTTCTTTAAATCTTGGAGTGGGTGTGGTGCCATTTTAGCTACATAAGTGCTAATACTCACCCCTAAAGTTGAGAAATGGAATACAGTGGTACCTCGGATTAAGTACTTAATTCGTTCTGGAGGTCCGTACTTAACCTGAAACTGTTCTCAACCTGAAGCACCACTTTAGCTAATGGGGCCTCCTGCTGCCGCCGGAGCCCAGTTTCTGTTCTTATTCTGAAGCAAAGTTCTTAACCTGAAGCACTATTTCTGGGTTAGCGGAGTGTGTAACCTGAAGCGTATGTGACCTGAAGCGTATGTAACCTGAGGTACCACTGTAAATGATTTCCAACCCCCCCCCCTTGTTCATTAACATTGGGCCCTTCAGGGTAAGCCATCATCTGAAACAAACTACAGGTTACCATGAATGAGCAGTGGGTTGGCCCATTGTTGCTCAAATTATGCTCATCCCTATTCCTCCCTTTTGTGCAGCTGGAAAGCAACAGACCACAGTGCTGGCTTAGCATTATGTACAAATCAGTGTTCATGGCAGATGCTCATGGCTTCTTTGGGAGACATAGCATTAACCCAGAGCTGTGATTTGTTTATTCCTGGCTTAGCAAAGGGAGGAGCAAAGTAGCGTGATTTGAGCACCATGAAAATGAAACCAGAGAGTCTGCACCCCAGTTAAGCCCTCCAATCTTCCCTGAGGCTGCGACATGTTAGAAATCAATCTCAGACAATATACTCCGTAAGTTTTAATCAATTGATTCACTGATTAACAGCACAATCCTGCGCTTACTCAGAAGAAAGTTCCACTGGGTTCACTCCCAGGTAAATGTGCATAGGACTGCAGCCAAAATCTGCCTACATTTGTATACGGTAAGCAATTGTTCACAGGGTTTTTGTTTTGTTTTTCCGACTATGCCTTTGTGTGCTGTAATACAATCTTAGAACTGACATTCCCTTCCATGTGAGCGAGAAAAGGGAATTGTGTCTCTAAGGGGATGTTTGCCACCTGTAGGTTTTTTTTGCAAGCAATAGTATTTCCCCCCCCAAAGCATTTCTTTTAAAAAAATGTTGTCAGATTAAATAAATAACCAAAACATGACAAAATATTGCAGGTTTATTATTCTCTTCTTTCTTCAGTATCCAGTGGCAAATTATGGCCTTCCTTAAAAAATACCCAAAAAGCTCCTAGCCCCGCCTTCTGAAGCCAAGCCCTTGTGGGCAGCCTGATACTTAATGAGAAAAATATACAAACATGTTTTTTTCCTATTTAGTCAGGCAACCTGAAGAAGTTATGTTTTGGGACCAAGTAGTACTCTAGCTATGCATGAGAACAAAGGAGCCAACTCCTAGGGGCCAAGCCCCTTTGACTCCCCCAATACAATATTTTAGGGGGTCAGCCCCCCCCAAAAAAATCGATGAGCATTGCCATTCAAATGGTGTTTGTGCACCGTCAATATTTTACTCCAGTTGGCACCCCTGCATGGGAGCAAAATGCACTGCTTATGTTAATAGGCTGACACAGCGGCAGTCATTTTAATATACATTATCCGTCATGCCTAGAAATCAACGCAAACATTGATCAGAAGTGCAGTCCCAAGCAGGTTTACCCAGAAGCAAGTCCCAGCAAGTCCAATGGGACTGAGTCTCTAGTACAGGGCCAGATTTAGGTTTGATGAGGCCCTAAGCTACTGAAGGTAATGGGGCCTTTTATATGTCTAGCTGTCCTTCGTCAACAATAAATTGTCACTGTTTTTTGTGTCGAATAGATGCTATATGGGAATTTATGGACCTAATAGGCATCTAAAGCCATATAGAAATGAGCAAACCAGTGATATTTTAGGGAGCAGGCTGGCAGGCAGGGCTCATTACTTACATCATAGGAGCCTACACAACACAAACACTGTTGCTGTATGTAGGTTTTATTTTATTTGTTTTTTATCTTATATTTTGGAAATGTACACCCAGGTTTTTTTCTCCTTTACATTTTTTGGGGGGCCCCCAAGAGAGTGTGGCCCTAAGCTATAGTTTGCTTAGCTTATACGTAAATCTGACACTGCTCTAGTATGTGTGTTTAGGATCGCAGTCCAAGAGTGCAATCCAATGTGTGTGTATTGAGAAGTAAGGGCCATTGTATCAAATGGGGTTTATTCCCAGGCAAGTGTAAACAGGATTGCAGCCTTTTTCCTACAGAGACCTAAACAAATGGCTTTCATGCAAGAGCTGCTGCTGCTGCTCTTTTTCACTTACAAAGGTACTTTACAATCTATGTCATGTTCACATTCACATTACTGCGAGGCTATGGAAGGGCAGCTGAGTTTAAAAAGCAGGGACTTTTTTTAAAAAAAGAAAAAAGCAGGGACTTGTCAGAAGGTACATAATCCCTCCATGAAAATAGGGTGGAGCTTGTACCCAGCTCTTCCATAACTATGTTTATCAAGCCTACCACACTGGAAAAATTCAGTAAATAGCCTCAAATGAAGGCTCCGTTAGAAAGTAAATAGGAAGAAGCTTCCATTTCTGAAACAGGATATGCTTCCTTCATGAGATTTTCTGAACATGCTGTTAATTTATTAAAAGTTTGCAAAGGTACTGTGTGGAGTTCTCAAACATTCTAGCGGACAGAGAATTAAAGTGTTTAGCTAAAAAGCAATCACAAATGTGATCTGTTTCCTTAGAAAGCCCCCAGCACCATCTGTTTTTTGGGCTGATTTTCCAAACCAAAACCAGTCCTCCTTCAAGCATCCCATACCAACCAGTCTCATTCTCTCTCCCACCCCCACCCACAGCCCAGCATGTCTTCTGATCAGATTCGGATGGGTTTCCCCCTTTTTTGTGGGCTTGAGAAAAGTTCTGGACTTCCTACCTTGACCACATCGTCGTTGAGATGCTTGGGGTCTCGGTCGACCAGGTCAATCTCTTTGGTGTGAACGTCATGGAACTCCTTCTCGTTCATTTCATCTGCCATGACCTTGTTGTTGGGCTTGTAGATGTTGCCTTGCTCCCTGATGGTGATGGGCGCTGTGTAAAGAAAGTCCTGGAAAGGGAGGGGTGTGGGAAAGCGGTCAGTGAATCCGATGCGACTACTAAGTGAACGGCGCGGTCCTGGGAAGGGGATGCACGTCCAAAAAATCCCACTCGCTCATCGGACGTTCAGAGAGCGGCTGTCTATGCTGCACTGGTCAGGGAGAGCGCGCGGAGCCTGGGGAAACTTCATCCAGCGAATGCCCCAGAGGCTGGCTTTTTAAATGGACAGAAAGTATCTGACACCACACCCCTCGGTACCAGGCAGAGCCGCGACTCCCGCTCGCGCCGCCAGGGGTCCTCTCCTGGCGCGCGCAAGAATTGGGCAGGTTTGCAGCCGGGGAAGGCGCAGCCGCCGCGCCCCTGTTCACGCGCTTGGAGAATTCGCAGCTTGGAATCTCCAAGTTTCCTCTTGCAGGGAGCTCTCCCTTAATAAAGCAAAGGGGGGGGGACTCCCTGCCCCCAACCAATCAGCTGGGACACTTGGCACCTTGCCTGCCTCGCGTTTCACGCGCAAAGGAGTATTTTGCGCCCTTGCGCTGCCTGCCAACCGGCGCGCCACCGCGTAGCCTAATCCCACGCGCGTTTCCATTCGACAGCAAGTTCCAGGAGACCCGCTCATAAGAAAGAGCGCATAAGATCGCAGCAGCGGCCAGCATTTTCAGTGGCAAATGTGGGCACCCTAGTAAGCACCCCAGGGCACCCCCTGAATGCCCCCAGCAAAAGGAGAAGGGAAGGCAAAGGCGAGACGAGACGGGGATGTAAATGCGACAGAGGACAACTCCCCGCACCGTTGACTAAATAGCCCCAACATGTTGGCATGGAAGAGCGCTCCTTGCCTTGGGAGGAAGGCTGGATGGGGAAAAAGCGTCTCCTGCAATGAGGCCACGACGATTTAACACCCCTCGTACTCCGGATCCGTTAATCCACAACAAATACCTCATCCTTGGGTCCATTCAGGAGTAAACCCTCACATGCGTTAGGATTCATCACTGAATGGACGGGGGAGGAGGACGCAAGACGGTTAAAGGCCGAACTCATCCGCGATAAGTGTTAGTACGGGGCTCTAAAAGTCCCTCTAATCGTGCCTCCCTGGAATGCCACCCATTCAAAGAGTCGCTTGCTTGACAGCCGTCCCTCACTCCGCTTCCTCCTTTTTTTAAAAAAAATAAAAATAAAAGGACCTTTCTAAAGTTAAGGTGAAAGAGTGCTGTCCCAACCTGACCCACAGCAACCCACAGATTTCTCGAAACCCATTCAAATCTGAATGCTCTTGGCGCAAGTCGGTTGGGTTGCGCCGTCGCCCGAAGACGAGCCGCTTTCGTTTTCAGAAAATCCAAACTCCACGCCACTCTCTAGACTAGCAAACTGCAGCTCCCCTTAAGAAGAAATGCCTTTTGCACACTCGTTACAAGTTTAGCTTTGGAGACGCTCTCCAGTACATTCCCTCTCCAGCCTTGTGAGAATTAACCGAGACCGGGGTGGAGTGGCGGGGAGTGAGAGAGAAACCCCAGTCCTTTCTTTGCACTGGGCAGTGACAGAGAACATATTTGCAAAACACCCCCCCCCCGGAAAAAAACCCAACAACTTACTCTAGAGTTTTCCCTAAGCCTGGGTGGGCGCCACTACAGCCTTGGAAATGCTGCGGGGGAAGCGGTTTAAGCAGGAAGGCTCTCTCTGGGAGCGAAGGGCGCACGGAGGGAGGCGGGGGGGGGGAGAGAAAAAACAAGTGCCCGTCCAGGAGATCAGATTACCAACACAACACAGACAAATAACCCCCGATTGCCCTGAAAACAGGCTTTGCAGTTCCAGCTCTGGAAAGGGCTCCACCGTGGAGAGCAGGGAGATAAGGGACGAGCCAAGAGCACTCAAGAGATGGCTGGCGCAAGCAGGTACTCTGTGCCAGGAACGCAAAGCAGCTTCGCGAAAAGAATGAAACATTGCAAAAGCATGCCCTACCTCGGAGTCTACGTATTTGCTCCCAGACATGCTGTCCTGGGCTTGCTCGAGGCTTTGCGGAGGGCGTTACTGACCGGTAATTTAAAAGATCCGACGAAGGAAGATCCGGAATTGTTAGAGGGGAAGAAAAAAAAACCTACAGCGCACGCACACACACCACAACCGCCCCCCCCCCCAACAACGCACACAAACAGAAGACTGCCGAGTGGGCGGTATCTCTAAGTTAGAGTCCTGGCTGGGCGCCAGGGGTTTGTTCTCCCCGCTACAGCTCTAGACTTGGAGGACAGGGCTGGTAGATCTCGGCACATCCCCAAGGCTCGAGGAGCAGCGCGGAGGTGGAAAGGGTAAAATCCACACAAACAGGACGCGCGCTCTGCGCTCTGCTGCTAATTTCCCTCTTTTTGGAAAAGCCTCAGGCGATGCTTGTTTCCTTGCCAGTTGCAGCGACCGTAAAAGAACACACATGTGCACGCTTATTCCCTGAGTTATCCGAGGGCAAGCGGTTAGTGTCTGGTTAAAGAAAACGGACGCCGTGTTGACTTTGCGCGTCCGGGTTTTTTTAAAACAATTTGGTTTGGAGAAAGAAGAAGGGCCTTTCCCGCTTCCTTCCAATCGCCGCCTCCCGGTGTCTTGCGTGGTTTCCCCATGAACACCAGAAGGCTGATTCAGTCAGGGTTTATGAGCGATCACGAGGATCCTTGGTGCTTCTGCCATGGAAATAAAGAATAATATAATACATGTGGATTCATGGGGCTTTCTTTTACATTCACCCGAAGGAACAGTTTCAAAAGCTTTTTTCTTCCATGCAGCAGCTTTTGCCTCCGAAGTTTGGAGTCATCTGTAGGTGGGTGACAAAAGGAAAAAAGCATGCCAATAAACAGCCTCCAGATTATGTGTGCCCTATTATTATTATTATTATTATTATTATTATTATTATTATTATTATTATTATTATTATTATTATTACTGATGCTGATGCAAACATATCGGCAGTGCCAGGATAAAAAAGAAGAAGTTTTACTAGGATGGATTGTATTTGTCGGTAATTATAATAAAACCAGGAACAAGGCTTGGGCTTTTACAATGTACATGAAGGGCCAAGTTCTGTCCCTTGTTTTGCCAAAATTACATTGTACATTCTAGGAACTTTGATGGAGGTGAACCACACACACACACCCACACACACCCACACACACACCCCTGCGAGCTATTTTCCTTGTGTTGGAATCATGGAATACAGGGTGTGGCTGCTGGTTGTGTCTGGGAGAAAGAGAGTGGAAAAGGTAGCCTGAAGAAGAATGATGCTGCAAAACTCCTGTTATTTTATATTTCCATCTTGTTGGTTCAGTGTTCCATACTTTAAAGGCCGCTCCCTTTTCTGTGTCCCACTGAGATCTTTCAGACTCACTGCAGATAGTTTAGTGTTGAGAATGAACAGAGTGGGTGGATACAGATGTAGACACAGAGGCCCATTATCATCTGGTAACTTACCATGGTGTACATCTCATTTGGTATACTGGTTATTTAAGCCCCAGCAGCAGATGTCAAAACAGCCCTTTGGTGACCTTCCTACCCTAAGGTTACCAGATATCCCCGTTTCCCGGGGACAGTCCCTGGATTTACACATCAGTCCCCATACAAAATCCATTCAAGTTGAAAAGTGTCCCCGGATTCATTGAAAAAATCTTGTAACCTTATTCTACCCTATGGTAGCTTGGTCACCTCTGTCATCCTTCCAAGTGCAAAGGAATTAATTTTGCCACTCATAAAATGCCAATGTACGGTAATAGAAATAGCCATTTCTAGTAAAGGGTAAAGGGACCCCTGACTATTAGGTCCAGTTGTGGCCGACTCTGGGGTTGCAGCGCTCATCTCGCTTTATTGGCCAAGGGAGCCAGCATGACTAAGCCGCTTCTGGTGAACCAGAGCAGCGCACAGAAACGCCGTTTACCTTCCCGCTGGAGTGGTACCTATTTATCTACTTGCACTTTGACATGCTTTCGAACTGCTAGGTTGGCAGGAACAGGGACCGAGCAACGGGAACTCAACCCGTCGCGAGGATTCGAGTCCTAGGCTCTGTGGTTTAACCCAAAGCACCACCTGCGTCCCTTAGCCATTTCTACCCCACCCTTAAAACTTTCCTAAATGCAACTTACCACACAAAATATTGTTGGCTGAGTTCAGATTTTATATTTTGCAACAGGATTGTGGGCCAGAGATCAAATGGCTGTACTGTACTGTTGTTGGCAGTTTCATTTATCTTTCAGGACAGTCCATATCTCTTGTTTCATCACTGCCTGGTGCGGAGTGATGAAACAGCCAAAACACGGTCACATCTTCCACTCTTGTTTGTGCCAGCCAGGGCAGAAGACAACAGGGAGAGGCAAACTGCTGCATCAATCTGGAGAGGGAACACGAATCAGGCCCCAATCAGGCCTGATGCCATCAAGCGACAGCAGTGGGGCTGGTTTAGCATTCAGTGGATCCCAGGCATGTTCAGACCATCTCCATGGAATGCCCTATTTGGGGGCTTCCTGTGAGCTAACGCTAGCAGGGATCCTCCTGCCTGCCTGTTGGTCAGGTGGAACGAGATGGTCCACATTAGTGGAGGACACTAGCATCCCTTTTTGGGTGGAGCTGAGCAGAGGGACACTCCCCTCAATTCAATACCCACCAAGCCCTGTTGTAAAGGGTGTTGCAACCTAGATTGTGAATTTTTGATGTCTTTATATTTGTACCATGTTTGGGGGGGGGGATACATTTTCAATAGGCAGTTAAGGAGTGCCTTAAATAAATAAAAATGCAACAAAGCATAAGCATACAAAGCAAAATTGAACATAGCAAAGTATAGGAGGCTGTGTGCCCTACTTTACAGAGGACCGTTTTCGATCTGACAGCGTCTTCTGTTAGAAGGGCTGTCTGGTCTGCACCCAGTTCAAATATAAAGAACCACATGCAGGAAGAGCAAGTTGTTCATCAACCGTTAGCTGCTGAAGAGCAGACAGGGCAGAAACACAAGACCACAGTATTCCCCACCCTGGTGAGATGTGCTGAATTTCTATGTAAATGACGGCAACTATTTCTAAAATGGCATCTATGCATATCAATTAGCACATGCAAATCTTAGGCAAATCTGTGCCCCCTTTGTCTCATTGTTTGGTGATGTGGCTCTTCTGTTTTGGGGATGCTTATGTGGTCAGTCTAGGCAGTCTATTTAAAAGGCAGCATAAAATCTCAGCAGAGATTAAAAAACCCCCACATAAATGGGCCTGGAAGGACAAAACTGGCTTCACATGGCAGCAAAATGTAGGTGCCAAGCAAGCCCCATCCATGGGGTGAGCAGTCCATGTATGCTTTAGTTGAGCTTCCGGCACTGCAGAATGACCCTCCAGGTCCCTTCCAACTCTACAATTCTATTATTCTAAGAACCTTTTCTCTGGTAGGCTCCTGTTACAACTCAGAAGGTGGGGACACTCAAAGGAGGGCATCTGTTCAAGATCTCACTGTACAAGCAGGCACATGTGGAGACAGGCAGCCTAGTCCCAAGCCTAGTCCCAAACTGTGATGGGCTTTATAGGTTGAAAGTTTCCATAAGCACCTGGTTGGTCACTGAGAACAGGATACAGGACCAGCTGGGCTTCTGGGCTGACTGAGCAAGGCTCTTTGTACATTTTCATGTTTTAAGGTTGAATTTTGCCTGGAAATTCGAGAACAAGGGTGTGAAAAATAGGCAGTAGCTCTGCTCTGAAAATATTTATGGTTGCTAAAATACACTTGATAATTTGGAATGTGTGTGCAAACCCCGTTAAATTGTTTTTATATGAACTGTTTAGACATTTCTATTTTTTAAAGCAATTTAATAAATAAATTATATGGAACTGGACACAGGCATAGAACTGCAATTGGGAAGCCCAATCCCAGGCATGCTTACTTCAGGCCAAATCCCACTGTGTTAAATGAGACTTACTGGCAGGTAGATGCACATGGTGGTGCAGCCCTAGTTTAGACCAAGGAGAAGAACTCAAAGTGTTTACTTTTAATGGGGGGGGGGGGAATCCATGTCTTCCGGTAGTAGCACCTTTGTCTTTTAGAACACCAAATAAATTTTAGTCTACTATTTTGTGCTTATATATATATTATTCATACAACATCAGTTTAGTTCAAAGTAAGTACAATTTGCTTGGGTCAGGGCATGCATATAAAACTATTTATTGAAGCTGCATTAAATGCATGGACAATAACCTTTGTTATTAGGGTTTCAAGTAACATGGCTGAGAGTCAATAAGCTTGGGGACAGCAAAGATTTGAGAACAGAATTTTTAAATGCACCTCTTTTCTTCCGCAAGAGAACATGTTTATCATGTGAATTATTAAACAGTGTTGCTGCTAAACAACAAAGGCAGAAAAGCTCAAATGTTCGACATACCATTTTAATAAAAATACTTTGAAAATACAGAGTCTTTGTTCAGAATCTTTGGCATAGCTTAGAACACAGCATTTAGGTCTCGAAGTGGAATCATACAGAGTATTTGGTGTATTTATGAATTGCATATCAGAATTTTCAGTGATTTTCATTTCAGTTCAAAACCTAGACAACAAACCCCACTCATTTAAAAGGTCATTGGCCTCCCTCTAGAGATTATCAGGCACCCAAAATTATTTCATGCTAGTATCTCCATGCACAGAAACTGCACAAGTGGGGAACATAGGCCATATATCTACAACCACACACAGCCCTCTTTGGAAAGAAATCTGGGGAGATCAGAAGCAGAGAATACCCACTTCCATGTGGAATGCTCTACTACTGTCTCAGGCACAACAGGATTCTGCTTCAGGTTCTTGTGGAGAAGGCAGTTCAGTAGCTCCTCCCTTCAAGAAACCTTTGTGGACTTGTATGCATGGCACTTACAGAGTGATGAGCAGGTGATTGGCTGAAGCATCCTGCTTCTTTAAAATAAAAGCTTGGCAAGAATATGGAGACTGTAAAAATAAGACTTCAAGGCAATTCGTTACATACCATTTACATAAAAACACAATATGTACAGCAAAAGAGTTTCATTAAATAAAAGCATCAAGATTTTCTACCCAAGTTAACACCTTGTTTCAAACAGTTACCGTAATTTTGAAGTAACCTTTCTCCCTTCCTTTTGATTCTTACGGGTTTGCATAGTAGGCAAGTACTTAATTCCCTTATGCAACAGTATTGTATAAATCTGTGCACACAATTCTGTGGATCCTGAACTGTGTCCACATCTGCAGAAGAACCTCATAAAATCCCAAGAGTTACACTATGATCAAGAAAATGCCACATAAATGTAACCCACCACCCCGAGGCAATAAGAGGGCAATCTTCAGCAAAGCCCTTTAGGGGTGGTGTGATTTGTTACCCCAGTTGAGAACCCCATATCCCACGTATGCAAAATATAGAGCTGCTGTATGAGCTTCTCAATTCACTGGGTCGAAAGGGAGCAGTTGCCTGCATTCCTCCATGGGCATCTTGGAACATGGTTGAGCACCATGTTGTCAGGGGTTCCAGTGTCTGAACTGGGATTCTCATTATTTGAGTCTGAGATTAGTCTGAGACTAATGAACTCCCAAGGAATAGGTCTTCAGACATCCAATGGTTTTCTTTAAGCATGGAAGGGAGGAGGGAAGTGCAGCATTGATCCCTGCATTTGGCAATGCTTATGAGTTGCTATAAACATTGGCCGAGGCCCTTGACTGACCAATATGGATTCCCTACCTGCTGCTTTTGAGACTTCAACTATGGCCCAAGTCCCTAGATCCCATTAATGACCAAGGGCACCCAGACGGACTCAATCTGGCCTTGAGCTGTGCACTTAGTGCACTGGAAGCCACTGGATCTGAGAGACTACAAGTATTGCTGATAGGTTTCTGCCAAGTAGACTTGATTGATTCTAGAACATGTTTGCAGAACCCATGGTCCTCCAGACAGTGCTGGACTTCATCAGTCCCAACTAGAATGACCAACGGTCAGAGATGATGGGAGCTGTAGATTAGTGCAGCAACAGCTGGAGGGCCAGATGTTCCTTACCTTTGTTTTATAGGGTGCTAGCTGTTGCTGAAAGAGAAGACTTAAATTAGGATTCAGATGAAGATTCCCCCCCCCCCCCCAGGAGTAACAAACAATATTCTGGATACATTTAGAATTCTGAGAGTGAGCTGTATAGTAAAACATGCATAAAATAGGCCAGGTATTAGCTGTCAAAGAAATTGGGTAATACAATAGATACCGTTTTAGTTGATACAGTGCACAGTGACTTCTTGTAGTTAGGATTCATTGTAGTAATACATGTCTGGGCAGGCATATGTGATGTGGTCATGTAAGTCCCCATGACACATCTGTGGGGACCAGACAATGACAGTACCATTAAAATAAAGTGATGCCAAATGCAGCCTGTTATTTTTCATTTAGAAAATGGAATCATTTTTTCTTAACAATTTTTCCCCATTCCCAAAGCAAGCTTTGTTTCCAGAAAAGTGCAACCCTGATGGAAGAAGTAAAAAAAAAAAAAAAGTCAGCCATTTAAACAGTAGTAATTTGGAATGAATTATTCAGCAAGGAGGTTTAACATTGTTTAAGACTAGAGTAGCGTTAGTTCCCAGATGTTCACTCTTGGACAAGGCGTATGTCGACTGATGCAAAGCACCTTCCTACGCTGTGATATAGCGGTGCAATGAAAACATCTGTCACGCTCTTCCATACAGCTTGCACAGAGGGCAAAGCCATAAGGCAGGACTTTGTGAAAGGAACCACAATCCTAGAAAAGAGAAAAGAGAAAGTTTAAATGAACGACACTTTCTGAAACACCAGCCATTAAGTTCTACTATTCTCATGGTTTGTTAAATTAAAAAAAAAAAAATAGAATTATTGTTATTATGCACAAAATTGATCCAACACGTTTGCTCAGGGTATGGTTTGAGAAATCCTGGGCATGGCTCAATTCTAGCACTCCAACACAAAGCCGGATTTACAGAGAAATCCACAAAAAGACAAATGCCTACAATATCTTCATAGCCCCCAAATTTCCGCTTTGCAGTTGCTTGCTACCGTTGTTTACTCAGAAGTAACGCATAGGCAACACATAGGCAAATACTCATGCAGGACATGTAATGTGCTTCTTGACATTTCTTCCTTGATTTAAGTCTACGGCCAAAAGGAAAGGAGAAAGATCCATTCAAAGCAACAGAGGAATGTGGAGAGGCAACCTTCCTTTTAACAAGCCTGCAAACAGCTCACTCAACTGGTGGTTGGTACTGGCACAGATTCAGATTGTTCTTTCATACCTAACAGATAGTGTAACTATGGCCACCAATGTAACTAAACCTGCCAGAGGGGAAAGGTTCAAGGAATGCTAAAACAGTAACAGTAGCACTTAATTATTATTTTTTTTAAAGCATGCTATTGTATCCTTCCCCAAAAACAAAACAAAACCGTAATTCTGTTCCCAATGTAACAAGGCTTGTCTGTGGATGGGGAGAGGTGCAAAATTTAGACCACAGAGAGGTAAAACATCCTGCCCTCCAACGTGGGTCTGCAACTCAACTGCTTCTCTAGTCACAGAGAGTTCTGGGTGCTGAAGGAATGCGAGGTCAAGCTCTTGTGCAAATTTTTGGCATGCTAACACTGCAACAACTCCTCTCTCTTGGCACTTCAGCAATGCTTCCTAAAGGAGGGTTTCCAAAACGCTTCTCCACACAGGAGAATGTTGTTCCTCCCAACGTACATCGTTCTGAGGCAGGTTAATAACAGGGTCTCGCTTTTCCAGGCCGAAGAAACAAAATATTGTGGTTGGAATTAACTGCCTCTTGTGGAACTGGCCAAGCCCAGGGTATCTAGCAATCTCCCCCACAGTGGAGTTGCTTTGGCTCTTTCCCAAAGGGCACTGGGAGTGTTTGAGAGGAATTCACTACCCTGCCCTCAAAACAAGCAAGAATTACATGCTCCCAAACCAAAGGGATTCCACAGGAAAAAAGAACAATGGCCCAACATTTCCACCCACCTGACTCCACCTTTAGGATTTTTTTCTTTCTTTTTTACAAGCACAGCTGAAATGAGAGTACATTCTTCAGGGGCGTTGTAGGGTGAAAACCAGGAAGACATTAAGTGACATTGTTATGAAAAAAATAATAAATTGATCTAAGTCTTTTCTCTTCTAGCTTTTCAGATGTTTGAATTGTATATCAAATGCACCAAAGAACCCCAATCAAATGTATTCCAATTTGCCTGTGTATCCAAGTCATCTTCAGAAGCTTTTGTCCTAGTGTTCCCACATCTGGTGGCAACCACAGACAGAGCCTTCTCAGTAGTGGCCCCTCCACCTGTGGAATTTCCTCCTTAGGGAGGCCTTGCTGGCACCAACCTCATTTTGGCACCAGGCAAGGATTCTCCCAGGGCGCTTCAAGCCTGTTGCTATTTGGGAGCAGGAGTCAATCGCATACCAGCAAATTTGGGTTGCACAACGATAGTTGATTGGCAGGCCTTGTGCAACACACCTGCTTCCCCAGAAGATCAGACTTTTTGCAATAAGGAAAGTGATGGGAACACACCCTGGAAAGTGTGGGGTAACTTCCCCTCAAGCAAATCAGCACATCAGTAAATAGCCACCATTCTCAAATCAGGATGATTGATCCATACACAAGCCACCTGAAAGGTTTTTCAATGTATTTTAAGGTGTTTAACAATAAAATGAAATAATGCTTGTTTAATTTTTGTACTTTGTAATAAAAGCCAAATTTGATCCTGGCAAGCAATTTGGGCCTATTACTAATCACTACATTGAAGCAAACATTTTTAAATAAATTGCTCTCAGCCGATATTAGCCTTCTGTAGGGGTGGGGTGGTGGTGGGAATTGGCCTCACCCTGCACCAATCCACACACACTTGTAGCTCCACATATTAGGCAAAGGTTGAGCCTTGTGTCTTCAGGGCTCCTGATTCTGCAGAGAAGTACAAGTATGGCCCATACTCCTCCTTCAGAGCATCATCCAACGTGGAGTGGTTGGTGGAAAGAGCAAGCAGACTCTCACCCACATGTCAGCCCTTGCACAGTTTTTGGGGATCAAATGAGAAGCAGAAAGCCACTCACCCTAAAACACTGAAACAAATTGTCTGTGACCCTGAGTGCAGCCCAATTTCCTCCCATTTATTGGATGATCCCCCTATTGGATAAACCCAAATTCACAGGAGGGAAGTGTAATCATTGGTGGTGTTTTGAGGGTAATGCCATGGGGATGATGCAAATTAAATGGGAAGATGAATAGCGGCAATCACACAGTAAACTCTGGTGTGGACAAGCCAAGGGTTTCAAGTCCCCTCTTCTCAGCCACCAAGTTCCCTGTGCAACCTTGAGCCAGACCACCTCTCAGCCTAATCTACCTCACTGGGTTGTTGTTAGAATAAAATGGGCAGGGGGAGTTTCAAGCATGCAAGTTGGGTTAAACACTGCCATTTGACCAAGGTTGTGTTGACACATTCATCCAAAGTGATTCTCCAACATAGTCAATATAGTTGGGTACACAGTTATGCCTGGGTGGGAGGGATGTGACCTTTTGAAATGAAACTGAATAAGATTTCGAATATGCGCTTTTAAAATATTTTGTTTCAATTGTCTCTTTGGTAGCACCAAAGTGATGGGGCATCAGCAATGGCATGGTGTTTCTCTCAAGGGTATAGGTTTTCATTTAGCAAATACTTGGCACAAGCAACAGATGCCCTTTCATACGATTTTGCTCAATGCTTTCATTTCTGATAGTTGTTAACCCTGACCCAAAGCCTCTCTCTTACAAAATACAGACGATACGTGTCTCCGAATTCTTTCTGTCAAATGTTGATTACTGTGAACAAGAGCATCAGTATGAATTTATGAATCTCCCCAGTTGTAATATCACACTCTTGAGTCCTTTCTCAGTGTGGGGAGACACATAAAACAGTGATCGATTTCAAAGAGGGTTACAGCTAGAAAATGCAGTCCCAATTATGTGGAGCGGGGGCTGTACTTCAGTGGTAGAGCACACACATTACTTGCAAAAGTCCCCAATGTTCATTTCCAACTTCTCCAGTGAAAGCAGGCCGGGGAATCCTTTCCTACAAAGGGCTGTTGAGCCATGGGAAAAGTCAACTCATGGTGGGTGGAGCCATAGCCAAAAGTGGGTGGAGTCAGCAGCATTGCAGCATTGTCTACCTCCCTCTTCCTCTTTTCCCTCTACCCCCCAATCTATCTCTGTGCCAGCCCATCTCTTTGAGCTGTGCAAAATTATGGCAAATGCTGCCAGTGGGCCACAGGTACCCCATTGCAGTGCGAAAGGATCAGGTGGAACATGATGGGATAGAGGGCTGCCTGAGACCCTGGACAGCGGTTGCCAGCCAGAGTAGACAACAGAGGGCTCAATGGGCCAAGCACTTTGATTCAGTGTAATCCCATTTAATGTGTCCACAAGGTCCATAAAATCAAATCAAAGTAAGAAACGATACATTTCAACGAGCAAATAATCAAGCAAGGAACTAGGTCAGCATGGGACAGGCCACAGCTCAGCCAGAAACACACAGGATGCTCTCAGTTTTCTTTAGCTATTGTGGTGCTTTTGCAGGTACCAGACATGCTGAGTCAGCTAAGGTATCACCCTGCAATGGATGCTGCAAGCTAAAATGGACTCATGGGATCAAGACGGGAAGCACAGCACGAATCTTGAGACAGCAGCTCAAAAATCTGGAATGACAAATACCTAGCACAGAGGTGGTGGGGAACCTCAGATGCAGGAATCTGACACAGCCATGGGTCTCTTCACATGGCACTCAGAACTGAGCATTTTTGCCTGGCTGGAATGTGTCCTGGAACTCTCATAATGCCTGTTCATATGAAGTACTTCCTGTTTCACCTCCTTGTTTTTTCTGGCACTTCAGTTATTGGTGAGACTGGCACAGACACACACCTAAGCTCCCTTGTGCCCACGGCAAGGAGATGTATCAGCGTTCCACCCTCCCTGCCACCCAGAGCAGTGGAGGAGCAGCCCAGGAAGCGTGGGGACAGGTGGGCAGGCTCCTAGCCACTCCAAGCCAGAATGGAGAGGCTGGTGCTCTTAATGTGCATATTACTGCCTCACATATACATATCTATTTGCAGGATTGGGGGTCACATGCATAACAAGCACTGTAGCATCCCAACCTGTTGGGCCTGCGTCAGAATCAACTTTACCTGATGGCTCCAGGCAAGTTATCTCTTTGCCTCAGAAGCCCATCTGTAAAATGGGAAGAACAGTGACCTTCTTAAGAGAGGTACTGTGATGCAAGGATTAGGCATGTGCGGTAGGATGCAGAATTCCGCTGACATCCCATTATGTGCAAGGACACAGGGGTGGCTCACATGTGCCTGCTCACCACCTGATGGCTGCAGCTGAAACAATCTGTATGTGTGAATGGCCATCAAAGATAGAACATGTCACCCGCTGTCACATCAAAAGCAATGCTTTTTAGTGGGTCAAGTCTGCACATTTCTGCCGTCAGGTGCAGAAATAAAACAATGGGAATGGTTGGGCCTGGTCTTATTTCTGAGCAAGGTCAACTCCAATTGTGGTGCAAAGGAAAGGAGGACTTTAAAAATGCAATCTTTTGCACACATTTAAGTAAGTTCCCATTGGATCCAGAAGCTGTCAGAATGCTACCCAAAACTAACATAAAATAATTAATAGGGGTAGGACTCCTAGGAGAAGCATGAAAGATGGCTCCTCATAATTCCCAAAGTCCACCGTGTTATTTCTATATGGCATACAGGGGATACTGTTAAAAATGTCAGCAGACAGAAGAAGCTGGGTTCTTACCAGATGTGCAGACAGCTGAGCACAGCAAAGAGGATCCCTGCCACAAAGGCCAAGGGGACCGCAAGGAAGAGCGTCAGGATCTTATAGATCAGGTATTTGCTGAGCTCGAAGAGTGCGTGGCTGCAGATCCAGACTTTGTCGAAGGAGTGCGTGGACGCCGGCTCCGCAATCACATCCGCAAATCCCAGCTGGAACGAGAGACACAACAAGCAAGCACGACATAAGCCTCTGTTTTGAAACGCAACAAGGACAGTTATGCAAAGGGAGGGGGAGAGGAGTGGGCAACCAACACAAAGCTAAACTGCTGCTTTTGTTACAGTTCTGAAAGAATCCTGCTGAATCAAACAGGCACACGCTTTCCACTCAAATGTTCTGAACTGGATCTAGTTGGTTTTTTTTAATGCACCGCAGAGAACGTGGAAATGCAATTCCGATCCATTTTAAGTCGATCGGTACAAGTACCAATGAATAATAATAGTAGTAGTAGGAGGAGGAGGACCACCACAAGACATGCTACCCCTCCAACCTCCGGAAAGAGAAAATAAAAAATACGGTGACTTGTAACTCTTTGGCTGGGTTGAAATCGCCTTAAATGGAATCAACAGTCCATGGCCCAGGGAGGGAGCCCCGATCGCTGCAATGCAAAGCAGCGGCAGAAACAGGTGGAGGAGGGACACGGTAACGTGTGGATGCGGAACGCAAACCCGAGTCAGGCGGCCTCGCTCACCTTCAGATGCGTGTTGATCCCGCGCGGGTCCCTGTCCGGGGTTTTCTCCAGGCTCTTCTCCGCGTCCGACAGAGCGGGGCTGCTGCTTCGGTTGAAGCCGTATTCATCCATGAAGATCTTGGTATCCGCTTTCTCTTTCTCCAGCCCCATCGTCGCTGGGGCAGCCGGGGTCCCGAAGGTCTTCCTGGGCTGCGGCTGGGGAGCTCCCCCCTCCTCCCCACCTCTCCACGTCCCCCTCTTTCCCCCACCCTTGGGTGCTCGTGGATCGCGTCGCTGGGTGGCGTGGGCAAAGCCCGAGACCACGCCCCGGAGAAGCCCACGGCAAGCTGCACCGCCGCTCCCGTAAGCCACCAGCGAGGCTGGAGTGAAAAGAAAAAAAAAAGCAGCGCTTAGCGGCAGACGCTGGAAAGCGGCCGATGGTGCCCGCCTGGCTCCCGCGCATGCTCAGACCCGACGCTCTCCTCTGAGGCAACATTTGGGAGAAGCCAGGAGGCCACCTCGAGCGACCTTTCTCGGGGCCTCGTTTGCAAAGGGAGACTTGGGCAGCGCTAAAGGGGCGACTGCGCGCGCTCTTTCGCTTCCCGCCAAAAGTAGAGCCCCTCTTTTCATCGCTGGACCCCTGTGGTTACCCCTGAGGGAAAGCACATTTCTTTTTCGCAGACAAATTAGACACACACGGGGAATTTTAAACCAGGCTGAAATATTAAGCAATGCTTCTTTTGACGTTAACTCCATCAGAATCAATGGGGCTTACCTCAGAGAAAATGTGGGGGGTTTTTTGGGTGTGTGTGTGTCACACACCCCATGTCACCACTGGAGGTAGTGGGGGCAGTGACGGCAACAATGTCCAGCATTTTTCAAAGATACTGGTCAGTCGGGTGCAGTGCAGACTGGCATTTCACCTGGGCCAGCCCAGTGACATTTTTTCTAGAAAAAGAGGTGCTGGAACTCAGGGGCGCCGACTTATAAAAAATATTGGGGGGGCCCATACCGGGGTCCTGCCGCTGGTTCGCTCGGGTAGCCGGGAGAACGCAGTTCGAGGTGGCGGTGTTGGGGAGAGACCCTCGCTCAGGGCGCCACTAGACTTGGCGGCCGGCGGCCTATCTGGGGGGTTTTGGAGCGTATTTCGGCGGAGCGATTGGGGAGGAGGGGGCTTGTTGCCGGATTCTTCAGCTGGGCTGGAGATCCGCTGCTGGGGGGTCCCTGGGCCGAGTTGTGAGCACGGCCTGCTGAAGGGAGATCCAGCCGATTGCGCGACGGGGACGGCCGGGGCTCTCCGGCTAGGGCGCGCGGCTGGCTGGCTGGCGAGGGAGCAGGTGGGGAGGAGGCGGGGGTCCTCACTCTCTTAGGAAACGCACCCGCGCGCCCGATTGCCACGAAGTCCGAAGGGTGCGTGTGTGGAATTAAAAAGCAAAAACGAGATACGGGCAGGGCAGGCAAAGAGTTTTCTGCAAGAGGATGGAGGGCAGGTTGAAGAGAAAATCACTCAGGATGAGACAGTCAAATCAGCCATGATAAAATGGGCTCAGGATATTGGGTATAACATCATGTTTGAGGACTGGGAAAGGTTATGGACCACCGGAATGAAATTCACGGCATGTAATGCCTTGAAGGAAAATATTATGAAAATGTTTTATAGGTGGTACATGACCCCAGTCAAGCTTGCAAAAATATATCACCTGTCTGATAATAAATGTTGGAAATGTAAGGAGGCTGAAGGGACATTCTTTCACCTCTGGTGGACTTGTCCAAAAGTGAAGGCCTTCTGGGAAATGATCTATAATGAGTTAAAAAAGGTATTTAAGTATACCTTTCCCAAGAAACCAGAGGCCTTCCTCTTGGGCATTGTTGGCCAGAAAGTGTTAAAGAAGGATAGAACTTTCTTTATGTATGCAACTACAGCAGCAAGAATACTTATCGCAAAATATTGGAAGACACAAGATTTGCCCACACTGGAAGAGTGGCAAACGCAATTGATGGACTACATGGAATTGGCCGAGATGACTGGCAGAATCCGAGATTTGGGAGAAGAAACAACGGAAGAGGACTGGAAAAAATTTAAGGACTATTTACAAAAACAATATAAGTTGTATGAATGTTAAAAATTTACACGATTCGGAAACTATAGCTTCAGCAATTAGATTTGGGAAACAGGAAATTATATTTTAAGTAAGAAAAGGTCAAAATCTAAGGTAATACTATGTTTAATTTAAGATATAAGTAACTGATGAAAAGTATGTTAAATTTAGAGGTATAGTATTTGAAAAGTACAAAATAAGGTACGAAACAAGGTAATAATTTGCTGATATCTTTATTATAAAGAATGCAGGGTAAGGGAGATGCGAGGAAGTCCAGTTAGTTATATAAAAAATGTGTTGAATGGTTGGTTTTCTTTTCTTCTTTTTCTTTTTTTCTTTTTCTTGTTCTTTTACTTTTTTCTTCAGTGTATGTTTCTAACTTTGTATTTGAAAACTTAATAAAATATTTATAAAAAAAAAAGAAGAGAAAATCCTTTCGCTTTTCTGGGGCGCAGGGAAGTCTCAGAGCCGGAGGTTGGGGAAGGGACCCCCTTTGCTCTGCCCTCTTCTCCCGTCTTAGATTCGCATGGGGGTCCCGCCCGAGCTTGCCTGGCCACCGGGCCACACAAGGGCTGCGCTCTACGCGGCGCACCTTGCTAGCCGCGCAGCTGTCCTCCGCGGCTGCGGAGCGGCCCTGCGCCGGTGCCCAGCCCCTCTGGGCGCCCGCTGCGCTGCCAATGACAAGCGGGCGACGTCGCGGGCGGGGAAGGCGTCGCTTTCTTTCCCGATCCTGCATCCTCCCAGTCTTCCAGCCCTTTTTTGGGTTGGAAGCTCGTCTCGTTCGCCCTTCTCCTTTCTTCACCCTGCGCGCAATTTTCCTCCCTCGTCTCCCTCCCCATTTCTCCTTCCTTCCTGACTGACTGGCGGGCTCTGGCTCTGACTCGGGCTCTGGCTTTGGCTTTGGCTCGGGCTCGAGCTCGGGCAGCCACAGCGTCGGCGGTGTTGGCGATCGGCGGCGCGGGGGGATGGCCCTCCCGGGGGAGCCGGCGCTGCTCAATGGGGTTGCCAAGGAGACAGGCCGGCCGCCCCCTCCCCCGGCCCGGCGCCCCCCGCCGCGCCGGTGCCCGTTATTGAGCTGGTGCGCGCCGGGCGCCCTATAAAAGCCGCGGACGCGCCCACCGCCGCCCGAGATTATTGGGGGGGCTGAGCCCCCCCAAACGAATTTTTGAGGGGGCTCGGGCCCCCTCAAGCCCCATGGAGTCGGCGCCTATGCTGGAACTTCACCATGAACACCTCCTTTGTTCTCTTATAATGGCAATGGCTCCATTATAAGCTGTCAGTGTGTAAGTCTAGCTTGGGAGGAGAGCTATGGCAGGTTGAGATGATGGTACCAAGTCAGGTAAAAGGTAAAGGTAAAGGACCCCTGAACAGTTAAGTCCAGTCAAATGGGTTGTGGTGCTCATCTCACTTTCAAGCCGAAGGAGCCAGCGTTTGTCCACTGACAGCTTTCCAGGCCATGTGGCCAGCAGGACTAAACTGCTTCTGGCACAACGGAACACCGTGACGGAAGCAAGAGCGCACGGAAACTCTGTTTACCTTCCCACTGCAGCGGTACCTATTTATCTACTTGCACAGGTGTGCTTTCAAACTGCTAGGTTGGCCGGAGCTGGGTCAGAGCAATGGGAGCTCACCTCGTCGCACAGATTCGAACTGCCAACCTTCTGATCTGCAAACCCAAGAGGCTCAGTGGCTTAGACCACAGCGCCACCCACTCCCAAGTCAAAGTATCAAGTCAAAGTACTGCCCATGGCAGTAATCATTAGCTGCAAGCAAAGTTTCATAACAATAGCCAGGTTTGCCATAACTCAGGCCAATGCGTAGTTCCTTTTCTAGTCTATAGCCCCGCAAGATTAGAATTCTGGAATACTAGGCTAATAATAATAATAATAATAATAATAATAATAATAATAATAATCTGCAAAAAGGGTATTCCCTTGTGCATGGTCATAACTCAAACATTTACTGGCTGAAGGAACAGGTGGCTACATGTCTACAGCCATGGTACTTTTCTCAATTTGGACACAACCCACCATGACTATGGAAAAGAAAAGCTTACATCCACTCTCTAATTGTTGGCAATGTGTGACCAAAGATGCAGATAATCAGCTACAGATTCACTCTTAAAAATATTGGATTAAACAGCAGCTGTACCACTACAACTGGTAAGTACAACAACAACAACACCCAAAACTCGTGTGTTGGGAACAAGGGGTCGGCTGTAGTGGTTTTACAGAATTTTTAAATCTATGCTTCTCTGTGGCAAGATCTTATGATCCTGAAAGGCAGCACCAAAATCATTTAAACAAAATAAATAACTTCCATGGACTAAAGCCCACAGCATCAGATGCACGACATGTTATTCTTCATTGGCTCACGGGAAAAGAAACTGAAAAAGAGTGTCAGGGGAGTGTAAATGCTTCTTATCACATATATACAGTGAGCATGATCCGTGCAGGAGGCACATTCGCAACCTGCAGCGCAGTGCCTGCACACGCATGGGTCACGATTCGGCACTTCTGCACATGCTCAAAGCGCGATTTAGCACTTTTGCGCATGCACGAGCGCCAAAACCTGGAAGTAACCCATTCCAGTACTTCCGGGTTCGGCGCGGTGTGCATCCTGAAAACATGCAACCTGAAGCGTCTGTAACCCGAGGTATGACTGTATTAGTAAATGCTGTAAGGAAAACACTCTAAATGTGCTCAGAGGCACTCTTATTATTTCTTAGGTTCGAGGCTGAGCTGCGGCACTGGAAACAGGCCCAGCAGCTTACCTTTGGCAGACTCCAGCTCATATGAAGCCCTGCACTTACCAGTGGCATAGCTAGCTGCTCGGGTGCCTGGTGCGATGTGCGTGTCCTGCAGCCGGGGGCGCAGCGAGCCACCCATGGGGGCGGGGTGAGCCAAGGCAGGGCACACTGCGTGGAGCCCCTCTGCAGCCTCCCCTTCAGCTGTAGGGTGGCTGCGCGGAGCTTGCAGGCTGTCTGCCCACTGCCTCCCCCTCAGGAGGAACACATAGTTCAGGCACACTGCAGGCACCCAGTGCCCCCCGCCTCACCTAGCTACCAGTGGCATAGGAATGGGGGTGCGCTGAGTGTAGGAGTTATTTTTTAAAAAACAAGTGCTGTGAGCCCATTATTTATTTATTTATTTAAAAAACACACATTTTTGCCATTTTGTCACACACACCCCTCAGCGATGACACCTGGGCCGACCCGCACCCACCGCACCCCCCTTCCTACGCCACTGGCACCTACTTGAAAGTGAGTGGCAACAAATCTTTGTATGAATTTACTTTTAAGAAGTAAATGTCTTTAGAAGTGCATTACTCTTCTGTCTTCATGGCCTCAGTTTGCGCAGCTGCTTCATTTTTTTCTTGACGTGCCTGAAGCAGATGGAAGTTAAGAAGGTGATGCAGATGGAAATAAAAGCAGCCTCATGAAGATACATGGGGATTAGGCCCCGATCCCATTTCTATTGCTAGGGCTTCCCTTTCAAGTCTTTCCTTAAAACTTCCATCTTCAGCAGCAATGTTTTCCCTTAACCTCACCTCAGCTTACCCTCCGCTGCTTCATCAACATGAATTTTGTATCGATTCTGGCTTCGCACCTATCTCTTCCTTATCTTCCTTCCGAGAACTGTTAGCCTTCTGAGATAGGACCCTGTTTTTCACTTATCTGGCTCTGTGTTCATAAAAAATAACTAAAATCTGCTAGTGCTTCTCTAAGAATTGCTTAAGAGGGTCTGACTTACTTTTTGCGCTGTCTGCGCACATTTATGAATAGGATTTCATAATCTTGTCCCTCCGCATACCCAGAGAACTATGTTCAGTACTGTCACCCCCACCCTTTATTATTATTTATTAATTTATATACCGCCCAATGCCAAAATAGGTTTCGAAGCAGCCTACAAGTATAAAAACAAAGGACAGAAACATTTTCTAGGCTCTCTTTTACTGTACATTCTCTGAGGCAGACAGAAGCATTGTAGAAGACATTGTAGAGGACAGAAGCATTGTAGGGGACATTCTCTTAGGAAGACAGAAGAATGTAGAGGACTGAACTTCTATTATATTTAAATGAATGAGCACTGCAGGGGTATGGTTGTGTACCCTTTTAAAAAAGAATTTGCATCCTGTTACTGATGGCGGGGGGGGGCAAGGGTTGTGGGGCTGTGTGGTCTAGCCTTGCCACTGGAAGTCTCTGTGGCTACACACACTAAAGTATGGGGATCCTGGCCCCTAGGATGTCAACCAGAGTTTGCCAACTAACATTTTGGTTCTAGGTATCACCCAGTTATGCATTTGGGAGTTTTGTCTTACTTGATTCCATTCAGGTTGTAATATTGTACTCACTTTTCTGGGAGTACACCTTGTTGAGCTCAATGGGACTTCTGAGTAGACATGTATAGGATTGCTTGACAGTTACCTGAGTTGTCTGTAGACCTAAACTTTACTAAACTTACTACAGACATGCATGCTATTTTAGCCCTGTCTCCTGGTTCAGAGGAAATCTACCAGACTCCATGTTCAGTCAAATTCAAACAGCCCCTAAACAAGCAAGTCTGATTATTTTCCTATTAAATCTTCTGCAACAGTTACAAAGTTTATGTCCTCAACTAAAGTCCTCTCTCAGTGTGAACTACTGTAAAGAGTGCTAAGGACTTAAAAGTGCATTTATTAAGCAGAAATAAATGTTTCTGACCTGTAAAGTGTCTAGCCCTCGATTTAGCGGTAATAGTAGTTGTAGTCCTCAACCCTATAAAATATGACATACTGATTCTGAGCATGTGTGGAGTGCAAATCTCTCAATGTAAAATACCTGTTCAGTCACTAAAAAGGAGTTTGTTTTTCTGTATGAGCTCATGCAGAAACATAATGCAAGCATCAGTAGCAGATTTGTTGTCATTTTCATAATTATAACAACTTCTGATCTCACCTATGATCTTTTCTGGAGCATGAGGAATAACCACACCTAAAGGCAAAATTCTGAATTTACATCCTAATGCAATTTGCTTTGGAAATTTGAGGGGGTGGGGCTGCTTCATGCTGCTTGCTTGCTTTCTGTGGTGAAGACCAATTAAAACCAGTAGTGGTATGTTGGCACTTGATCTCGAAGTTAAGGGACAAAAACACAGGAATTCACAACCTCCAATTCCCCTCATTTGACCTGTATGTCGTATTTCTGAATTCCTAACTGGTGAAAAATGGGCAAGTCAGAGCCGGTCAGGTGCCAAACAATGCACAACCACATTGAAAAATGGTCAAGTTCATTTATCCTTTGATCCGTAAGTAGAGGATGTTCCTGTTTAATCTGCAAGCCACAGGCTGTTGTTGTATTTTATATACAAAAAGCAGCTATCTTCCCTGAACATAAAAAGGATTCTACATACTGCTCAGCTGGTTGAAAGGTTTAGGATTACATTTGTTTTTATTAGGAAGGCTCCTCTCCAAGAGAAGGCTGGTTATAAGCCAGTTCCACAGCCATCTGCTAGGTTTGCATTTCTCCAAACTTTAAAAATACTTGCTAACTTTTTTTCTGAAGGAAGGTGCAATATATGTACTTCAGGTCAGGTGTAGCCAACATGGTGCCATTCAGATGTTGCTGGACTACAAGCTTGTGTTCTCCTGCTCCAGAGGGTAGGACTAAAACCAATGGATTCAAGTTACAAGAAAGCAAATTATAACTAAACATCGGGGTGAACTTTCTGGCAGTAAGAATGGGCTCCCTAGGGAGGTTGTGGGCTTTCCTTTTAAAGCAGAGCTTGGATAGCCATCTGTCATGGATGCTTTAGTTGAGATTCCTGAATTACAGGGAGCTAGACTTCTTGATTCTTGGAGTTCCTTCCAACTGTACAGTTCTATGACTGGTCATGTTGGTTGGGACTGATGGGACCCAACAACATCTTAGCATATTGGTCACCCCTGGTTTATGTGGAATGTACATTTTTACATCAACTGACACCTTATGTAAAATTCACCAGAACCCTAAACCCAAGGAACTGGTTAGTTAATGTTAATCAATATGTAAAACTTGGCCGCACCACATCCTATTGTCACACAACTTCTTTCCAACTGATGAAGAAGGTGAGTGAAACAAGGCTGCAGAAAGCTGCAGCTTTTACAATCAGCAGATAAAGGCAAGGAGATGTTTTGCAATTCTGGACCTAGATTACGGGATTTACTCCAGTCCATCTCAGTGGAGATTCAGCACAGAAAACCTCAATCTCTTAGTTAGATAATTCTCACAACAAAATTGATTGTGTACACATATCCATAGACTATGGGAAAGCCATACTTTGAGCGTGCTCAACCACAAGGTCAACAAAAAATTGTTTGTATAAGTAAGCATATTCTGCTATAAGCATATTCAAGTTTGTGGCCTAACTCCTAGCCTAGAAACATCATCCAGTAGCTGTGATCCTTACAGAAATGTGGACAGAAATAGGGCGAGTAAACACACTATACCTTCAAAGCACATTTGAAGCACATTCATTCCCTCAAAGAATTCTGGGCACTGTAGTTTGTTAGGGGTTGCTGGGAGTTTTAACTCTGTGAGGGGCAAACTACAGTGCCCAGAATTCTTGGAGGGAATGAATGTGTTTCGATCAAGGAGCTTTAAAGATATGGCATGTACACATCCAAGATCTCATGATGTCAAAGGAAGAAGGGGGTTCCTTGGGGGAGGTTGTGAGGACGCTTGAGTTAGCCCTGGCCCCCTGCTGCCTGTGCATTTAGTGTGTGTCAGAAGGGGATCTGAATGTATACTGCTATACCTGTGTAGTGCTCATACTTGACTAGCCAAGGTCCCGCTCTCTTGTGCAGGAGCTATATATGCATATTTCAGAATGCATGTAGAGCCACTTCTGGCATGTGCTGAACATGCACATAGTGGGGTGTGTGTTTGTGTGCACTAATTGTGTGGTGGTGTTTCCGCTGGTTACTTGATAAATTAATGAAATTACTGTGTACTTTAATCCCCTCAAGCTCCCTGCTGGAGTCTGAAAGAGAACCAGCAGAGCAATGTGAAAACCAAAACCTTTGGCTAACGCTGTGACTATTAATCCAATACTTGTTAATTGCATTTCTTTTTCTTATTCTGCATTGCCTGGGATGGTGGTAGAGTGGGAATGACAAGGTGCCGTGTAATATAAATCTTTTAAAAACTGCATAGAATTGACCAACACAATGGTGAAAGAGGGTGGAAAGCATTTATTTACCTCCACAGGCAATTAATTGGGTGTGGTAAGACGAGATGAGACAGGTATCACAAAACAAAACAGCGCTCCTGAGATAAGTGATTTCAAAATCTATAGTTGCCTCTAAACATTCCCAACATTCAGGGTGGTCATGCTTGGCGTGTGGATTTTGCGTATAAGAGAGAGGGTTGTAAGCTACACAGATTCCAGACATTTTCCAGTCTCTTGCCTCTGACTCAGCTTGCCATTAACAATGGATGTATCATTTTGACTTTCTGCTTCAGGTGCAAAAACTACCTAAGGGTTGATCCACACTTCATAGTAGCAAGAACATTTGCTGCTGTTTTACACAACTGTTCCCTGCAGGGCAAAGAGGAAGGAGATGCAGATCTCAAAACATGCAGCAAACTCATCCCAGAGGCTGGCAGTCAGTTGCAGGGAATATGGATGGAGAATGCAGCCAACACACCTACTTCTGTACATCTCTTGGAGAATTTCTTGAGCAAGCAATTTATAATTTTTAATAACAACAATAGTAATGTAAATTAGCCCTAAACCTGGCAAAGTTGACTGATGTCAGTGCTTCAAAATGGACATATTCTATACTGGCAAAACTCCATTTATGCTTCTTCTTTTTTTTACTTGTTCAGATGACAACTTACAACAGTACCATGTCCCTAGTTAAATTTTTGCCTCAGCTGTGAACATATTGATTTTGGAATGCCACTGGCTCAGCCTCCAGGCAGCAATATGCAAATAATAATGCTGACCTATCTCACAGGGCATGGGATGTGGGTGGTGCTGTGGGTTAAACCACAGAGCCTAGGACTTACTGATCAGAAGGTCGGCGGTTTGAATCCCCATGACGGGGTGAGCTCCCATTGCTCAGTCCCTGCCCCTGCCAACCTAGCAGTTCGAAAGCACGTCAAAGTGCAAGTAGATAAATAGGTACTGCTCCAGCGGGAAGGTAAATGGTGTTTCCATGCGCTGCTCTGGTTCGCCAGAAGCGACTTAGTCATGCTGGCCACATGACCTGGAAGCTGTTCGCTGGCTTCCTCAGCCAGTAAAGCGAGATGAGCGCCGCAACCTCAGAGTCGTTCGTGACTGGACCTAACGGTCAGGGGTCCCTTTACCTCTACCTCACAGGGCATTATTGAGATAATGTGTCTGATGCACTGTAGAGATTCCAGAACACTACACATGCACAGTCTCCACCCGCCACTCTCTCTCACACACATCATTACTAGTATTTCCCGAGTATGAAATGCAGAAAAATCTGGAAAACCAAATGTGCCTTTTGAAAATATGCAACGCAGGGAAGGCATGCATGGCTTACATATATATTAAATTAAGAAAACAATATTATTTAGAAGACAGTGCTTGTATGTGCGATAGCTTCTCAAGCCAAAACAAACCCAAAATTGAAAATTTGCCACTTGACTTCCTGAAGTACAGTGCTAGTCAGTGCTCCCCCCCAAAAAAAAAAATATGTTTAGGGGTATTCTCATTTTCTTACACATATTGAAATACTGTTCCTCCATGAGGCCAAACTTAGATTCACAAAAGGTTTAGGGGTATGTGTACCCCTGCTGGTGCAAGTAACCCTCTAGGAGTGTAGTGTAGTGTTGTGACTCTGCTGACAGCGTTCAGGCACTGTGCTTTTAGCTTCAATTATATATTCCTAGCAGCAGCCTGCCGCATGGCTTTCCCTCCATGAACCACTTTTACCAAAGTTCTTGCTCATGCATCCTTTGTGTGGCCTTCTCTTCACGATACCTGTCAGTTAGCAATGGACTTAACTCATTAAATTGGGATTAGGAAGGTTTGATGTTAAATGTCAGCAAAGGGTCTTCAGGTCTGCCTGAGCAGATGGAGAACCAGGGTAATAAGCCAATGGGTAGGGCTCAGGAATTTTCAAGTTGTTTGTTTTCAAAGTACATTCCTGGAACAAAATCAGATTTCCAGAATGCTCTCATTCTGCAAACAAGGGTTGTAATTTTTCTTTCTTTTATTTTCTGTTGAAAACAGAGTTTTGTCTTCCAAGCTGTAGAAATAATTAAATATAATGTAAAAGTAATAATATATTATTTATGATATAAACAGAAATACAATACATCTCACCGTAGTTGAGAAACCGATGACCAGGTGAGCTTCATGCTTGGTTATTCTGCTGTCCTGGTGCTTATTATTATCTAATTTTATTAGAGTTTATAAAGAGAGATATAAAACATAATACTATATATATATATATATATATATATATATATATATATATATATATATCCATCCAATATTAATCTATATAAAATAAAAACATAGAGGAAAAAAGGAAAAGCAAAAGGTAGGGAGGAGAAAGGAAAAGAAGAGAAAATGATAAGAAAGAGATAGAAAACAAAAGAGAGAATAGAAAAGATAAAACATATAAGTTAAAGACATTCTGATTTTTTATCTGTCCGCTTTATATAAACAATAGTCACTTAATCCACCCCAACAAAACCACTTTATATAAACATTGTCTTCATTCCCCAAATCCATGTCTCATTGTTTCATTTTCTTTTTCACGCAAAAGTGCTTATTGCTGATGGGCAACTTTGAGGCCTCTTCTGCTCTCCCCTCTTCACCTTTAAACCATACTTGGACCAATGCAGCCTTTCAAATAAAGGTAGTCCTTCAAAGAGACCATAAATAATACTGTAAAGTGGGACACATAATCACAGAGCTAATAAAGACATTTACCAGAGATTCTATCTATTAGCTTGATGGAGCATTGGTTCAATTATTTATTCATCTCTTATTGAATTTATAAATTCACATTAAAATTAAGGGTGGGGCAGATCCATACATGCAAATTCAGCGCTTGTAAACCCAAAGCAGAAGCTTTATCTAGTAAGAGCAGTAAGATACTCCACTTCCTGATCTCTCCTAATATCAGTTTGCAACCTAGCAAGAGGGATCCATGTGGAAACAGGATTCATAGATGTCCCGTCCCATATGTACCAAAGTCTCCTGCAAGGTGTGTGTGTGTGCTGTGTGTATGTGTGTGAAATTGCCTGCATCCATACATGGCTCCAGTATTTCACATGCAGCCCTGAATAAGTTGATAAGCATCTGTTGGAAGGCAAGAAGATGATAGACCAAACTAGTCATGGCATGCAGGCTACAACTCTAGATGCTCTTACCTAGGAATAAACTTTATTGAACTCAGTGATACTTATTTCTGAGAAGTCTTGTTTAGGATTGCCCTGGCAGTCACTTAGCAAAAGCAACACCAGGACACTGCAGTATTGAATAGAGGACTAGTAGGAAAGTTCTTTCTCCTCCAGCTGTCTTTTTGCACACTCAAAGGTTGTCCCCTACCCCAGTAAGAGGTGTCTGTATTGTGTTCCCCAAGGGCATTTTGCCCTTTCTGGAGACTGGAACTTGTGAGTATGTGTGGGGTGACTGTATGTATCTGGGCTAGTTTTGTACATCCACAGATTTCAGAAACAAGACATAGCTTGTCTTTCCAGTAACATTTATGTAATCTTTGACAACAAAATACTTGCTTGAGGCAACCCTCTTTTGAAGAAAGGTGCCATAGAAACTCCACCCAACCTGCAGATGCTAGCAGTGGTTTCTGTACATAAAGTGGCATGTTTCTTGGATGCAGTGCTTTTTCTGTCTATCAGGGGGAACTCAATGGTACGCAGTACCAGCACCTCTTTATGTTGTTGTTAAAAAGTGTGCCACTTACTGTAACGACTTCATGGTGAGTACTGGCACCTATTTTTCTAGGGGGGAAAAGCACTGCTTGGACGCATTGAGTTTTCTTAACACAATAGAGGGGAAGATGCACAAGATACAGGAGAAAAGACAGCAGCAGCTAAAACTATTAGTCTCGGTGGCCATATGATAATGTAAGAAGAGCCTGCTAGATCATGCCAAAGACTTATCTAGTCCAGCACCCTGTCTTCATAGTGGCCAAACAGATGCCTATGGGAAGCCTGTAAGCTGCACATGAACGCAACAGCACTCTTCCCACAAGCAATTCCCATCAACTTGTAGTTTAGCACCCCTGGGTTCAGAGGCAGTACAGCCACTGGATACCAGTTGTTGGGAAACAGCAGAAAAATGTGTTGAATTAATGGCCTGCTTGTAGGCTTCCTAGAGGAATCCAGTTAGTCTCTTACAGCTTATGCATCACTTCTTAAAAGTAAGCTCCTGGGATTTATTTCCCAGTAAGCAAAGATGGCAGCCTTGCACAATAATACATTTTAAACTAGATAGGTCCTCAGATTTATTATTGTTCAGTTGGGTGTAGCCTATCAGGCATGTATTTGAATCCGGCTTCCAGGTGCTTGACTGACCCTGTTTGTTTGTTTGTTTGGTAGTCCTAGGCAGGCAGCCCCCCAAAATTAAGAGGTTTATCAGGGTCTTGAATGACATAGCCAGCATATCTAGCACACTTGTAAAACATTTAAATTGGACGTCATCTGGGAGTCAGATAATGCCCATGTCAGGAAAAATTCTTGCATTCAGAAAGCATTTGGGGTGATAGCATAGCACAAGTAGGTTTTTCACTAACACAGAGCACACAGCTATCCCAGTTCATGTGCTTGTTGTGGAAAGCACCTATTAACCCTACTTACCGTATTTTTCGCCCTATAGGATGCACTCGACCATAGACGCACCTTGTTTTAGAGGGGGAGAACAAGAAAAAAAATATTTCTCCTTCTCTGCATAGCGCCTCTCCAGCGAAGCAAAGCCAGGAGAGCAATAGGGGTCGGTGCGCACTGACCCCTCTCGCTCACCAGGCTTCAGCAAAAGCAACGCGAAGCCTCCGGAGCGAGGCAGGAGCGCTCCCACTGTTCTTCGGAGGCTTCGCGTTGCTATCGCTGAAGCCATGGAGCCTACATTCGCTCCATAAAACGCACACACATTTCCCCTTAATTTTTGGAGGGGGAAAAGTGCGTCTTATAGAGCGAAAAATACTGCAGTTGTTTGCCCACTCATGGTAAAGGCGCAAGATCTCTCTGCCAGTAAATATACTGGCAAAGCTAGTTCATCCCTGCTCCCCCACTTTTATTAGCACAATCCATTTGCAGGGATTAACAGAACTAGTTTCTCTGCTTCACTTCCACTTGTCTCAGTGGCTGGGCTGGCGATTCTTTTCATCACCACCTTGTTGTAGGCAATTCTTCATATAAGCACCCACCCGAAGATGACTGTTCTAGCTTTCTTCCAAATCCTAACCATTCTGTGTTCCTAGCACATAGGTTCAAATCTAGCTGTGAGCCTTGAACTGCCCTCCAGTCTTTGAAGTTTCTTGGCCGGACTGTGCTGCAAGCCTGATTACAGCCCCTCCCATGTTTCCGAGTCTTTACAAAAATGCTCCTCATTGCCTCTCTCTCCTCTGAGAGCTCTGAATGTTCACTTGTCTCCATCAATAATATAATTTGCTTCCTGTGCAGAAAAAAATACCCCAAACAATGGAGAGAAGACAGAATTAAGCCATGGCTTCCTGCAGGCTCATTGTCTTTTGGATCCTGTAATTCAGGTGCAAGCTGTGTGTGTTCATTTATTTGTTGAGCACCTATGGGGAACGGAATGAAAATCTATCTCTGTCAACTTCTTATCAAAGAATGCTTGTCATAACAATCATTTGCTTGGCCTTTGGAATCCCTGCACATCTTGGCCAAATATTTTCAGGCTGGGTGAAGACCAGAAAAGGCAAAGCATATCCAGCACACTACAGCCTTGTTTGTTCCCGTTCTAAACTTTATGGACCTAGCCTGTGCTGGAGTAAATCTGAGCAGGCTTGTTAACTTTGGTTGAGCTACAGTGATTTATATTAGTTGAGAATTTACAGGCTTTAAAAATAGATGGAGGGAGACAGTGCAACGTGATTAATTCAGCATTAATTTGTAAATGTTTGCACATCATTCAAATTGTGCCTCACTGGTATATACAAAAAAATGCCAGCAAAATGCCTACATCACAGGTTTTTCAACACGATTATAGCAAGTCTCTGAAAGGCCTGACTAAGACCTTACCTAAAAAGTATAACTCTTTGTCAGTGGCTTGACAATCATAAAGCACAAGCTGATGTCAATAGGTCACCTTGCCAAGGAGCGATACCCTAGGTCTCTGCTCAGGTTGCTTGGCAACTGGCTTCAGTCCCCTGTGCATCACAAAGCTTGAGCTGGTATTATGCAAATGGATATCACATCAAGGTTAGTTTACCTGGGATGCTGAACAGGTCTTGTAAATGTGGAGGAAGAAGTCGCTGACAAGTGAAGGCATGTTGCGTTGCTCTGTTGCAGAATTTGGTTGACATACAATCATTAATTTTATTTATTGATTGTACTAATACCCCACTGTGTCTCCTGTTAGCCTTAGGTGCCTAAAAACAACCCAACATAAATATTATAAACCAATAATTAAAATTACAACCAACCAACATCAACTTTTAAAAACACAGCCATGAAAACAATAAACTCTTTTGAGATCTACAGTTAACCACCAAATGCCTGGCACAATCTTTAAGCGATGCTGAAACGTCAGCAGTGTTCGAGTGAACTAAGGTCAGGTGGGAGGGAGTTCCATAGGGAGGCTCTTCCTTGTGCCATTGCCTCACAGGCCTTGCTCATTGGTGGCACTATGAGCACCCACAAACCTTAAAAGGAAAGATGGGGAGATATTGGGTAGAGTACTTGGGTCCCAGATTGTGTAGGGTCTTATACCTTGAATTAGGCATGGTGGCTAACAGGAAGTCAGTGCACAGTACTAAATACATCAGTATAATATAACATTTTCTTGCTGCCTTGTGTAACTGCAAAGTGCAATGCAAATATCTATGTTTCCCCTAAAACAACAGGTGGTTTTGGGACTGATTCATCTCTCCTTCCCCACCCCTGTCCTTTCTAAAAATCATGAGTCAATAATATTTAGATACCCAAACCAATTTCAGGACAACTAGTTATTGACCTAAAGAATAGCTAGTGATTTAGGAACATATTGGGATGTATGAAAGTCACCAATACAAAGGTAAAAGGTAAAGGAACCCTGACAGTTAAGTCCAGTCGCAGACGACTCTGGGGTTGTGGCGTTCATCTCGCTTTACTGGCCGAGGGAGCTGACATTTGTCCACAGACAGTTTTTCCGGGTCATGTGGCCAGCATGACTAAGCCGCTTCTGGTGAACCAGAGCAGCGCATGGAAACGCCGTTTACCTTCCTGCTGAAGCGGTACCTATTTATCTACTTGCACTTGGACATGCTTTTGAACTGCTAGGTTGCCAGGAGCAGGGACCGAGCAACGGGCGGGGATTCGAACCATGACGTTCCAGTCAGCAAGCCCTAGGCTCAGTTGTTTAGACCACAGTGCCACCCACATCCCCTAATACAAAGGTACAGTGTTTTAAAATTGGAGCTTTAGTATTGCACCTTGTTGGACTTTTTAGGCCAGTGCTGTTCTTCTAGAAAATAAGGTGCCAGAACTCACATGAAAAAAAAAAAGTCCTGGGTGTAGCATAGGTAATATACTTTCTTGCAAGGCTTTCAGAAAACACAACTGGTTTGGACGTTCTAAATATAAGAATCCTCTGAAGCAAGCCAGAACACCCTGTAAACATACATTCCTGTTTATTCAACCAGTTTTGTTAGTTTTACATTCTGCTAACAATAGAAAATCTTGACAAATCCACTCATCAGAGGATGGTTTCAGCAGCCGTCAGGTCATAATTGGTCTTTGTGTTTCAGCTAATCAGAAACTCAGTTTAAGAAGCCCATCTAAACTAGTAGACCAGCCCTAAGGGTGCAACTACAAAGGCAATCTTCCTGATCAGATATGTTATTTCAATGAAGCTGTTCACCACAAACACAATGGCACTTGTGCTTCAGTCATTTTTGGTTCCCCATTGACTTGTCTGTGCAGAAAGCTGGAAAGCTCCTTTGCTAACTCTACTCAGATACATTCATACGGGGCGAGTTCGTGGGTACATGGATGGAGACCAGGGTGGGGAGAGTTCAAAATCAACAGGGATCAAAACAGAAAGCATTTTACATCATTTGAAATTAAAACTTCTGGTTCTTAGAATATCTATTATGCTGACTCTTCTTTGTAATCGTAAGAACTGGTGCCAGAATTTGCCTTCCCTCCATAATCCCTCTGGACCCCTTTCCCCCCTTTGAGCCATGTCTTTTAGATGGTAGGCTTGAGAGTAGCGACTGTCATGTTTTTTATTATTATTGTGCAAGTCCTTCTGGGACCCACTTTCATTTGAAGAGCAGGGTAAAAATGTTTTTAAAACATCACCATCATCTTATTTCAATCCCTGTTGTTTTGATGGTGAATTCTTTGCTAGTGAGTTGGCTTTTGAAATTCTTTATACCCTTTGAAACATCAAGCTCTTCTCTGTCCCCTGGCAGATATCTGGTGCTAGTCTCTGCTTAAGTGAAAGAAGCAGACTTGTTTCATGCTGGGGAATCCATAATACCTTTGGTACAGATATGTGTGTCTTGGAAAGTACACTGCACAGCACGCTGATAGGAAAGAAATGCGAAGTCCTTCCATACTCTGGACTGCACAAACAAGTCTTGAGAAAATTGCTGTTGTGTCTCTCTTTTTTTAATCAGCCCCTATAGGAATAAAATGCAAATCTTTCCTTAACCACATGTTGTGCTGCTAAAGGCATATTCGCTAAGAACAAGTTTGTTCAGTGTGCAGTAGTGCTGCTTGATAACAGTTCTCAGTGCTCTGCGTAGCAAAGTTAACCACTATGCTATAGCTTCGGATCCCAGTGAAATTGGCAGCATTCTCAAAGAGCTCTTTGGACTGAAAAGTGTGCTAATGCTGTTAGCGCTTTTTAAAGGTTTCCCACAGCTCAAAATATATTTATAGAGGCTGTAGATGGTAGAAGATCAACTGTCACGGACATTTGCCCCTATCCCTGCTGCTAAATAAAATTATTAATAGGCAGCGCAGCATGGCAGTTAGAATTCCCTTGCTTGGGATCTGTCACAATAGAGAAAGAGCCCTCTGTGTGTTTACATTTGCGTAAAAGGCATTTGTGTGTGTGTGTGTGATGGGAGGAGATATGTCCTTATAACCTGCTTGATTAGAACATAGGAAGCCATCCAGCGAGACATGGGACTGAGCAAGATTTGTAGACCTGCTCCAGCCTATCTGCTTATTCTAAAGAGTGGGCCCATTATACTTTGTTATTATTGTCATGAGATCTCAGTGTTTAACATTTTACATCTGTAAGGTTAACAGAAAACAACAAACATATTAAAAAACCCACATCTATCTATCTGTCTGTCTGTCTGTCTGTCTATCTATCTATCTATCTATCTATCTATCTATCTATCTATCTATCTAATCTATCTACACACAGAGAGAGAACAATCTACAGAATTCCTTAGAATTTTTTATCCATTTGCTTGGCCCACCTCTTGAACGGAGTGCTTAACTCTGAATGTTGGCCTGCAAAAAGCCACAATGTGATAAAATGGGTTGGTTGCCCTAAATCATCTGTGTGGGCCTCCCTTCTCCTTGATTTAGATCAGACCGACTGATTTTGTTCTATAATTTACAGGCCACCCTTCATCAAGCCAGAGTGATGCCACTGCAGTTTCATAACAATGCATAAAATACATAACAATAACTAAAACAATTAATTAACTGAGCATCTTTAGCTGTTAGGCTGCTTTATGCTGTGTACAAGTTATATATTTATTTGAGTATGAAAAAAACATTTCAATTGATTTTCAATGAAACCCATTGGTACAATTATACATTTATATTTTACACAATTAAAAACTACCATTGCCTGAATTTTATTCAACTCACGTGAAATAAAAGTATGTTAAATAAAATAACAGACATGACAATTACATTAACATTCTCCAGCGGGTGCAGAATGCCGCGGCGAGACTCCTTATGGCGTCTTCGCTGCGAGAGCACATTCATCCGGTATTATACCAGCTGCACTGGCTCCCGGTGGAGTACAGGATCAGGTTTAAGGTGCTGGTTTTAACCTTTAAAGCCCTATACGGCCTAGGACCCTCGTACCTACGGGACCGCCTCTCCTGGTATGCCCCACAGAGAAACCTACGGTCTGCAAATAATAACATCCTCAAGGTCCCAGGCCTCAGAGAGGTTAGGCTGGCCTCAACTAGAGCCAGGGCCTTCTCGGCTGCAGCTCCAAACTGGTGGAATGCTCTGTCAAAAGAGACTAGGGCCCTGCGGGACCTGACATCTTTCCGCAGGGCCTGCAAGACAGAGTTGTTCCGCCAGGCCTTTGGTCAGGGCGCAGCCTGACTCCCTCCTCTGGCAACCTGCACATAATTCTGCTTAATTGGTTGCCATCAATTTGATTTAATTAATTTTTATAATGAAATATTTTTAGATTATGTGATTATTTGGCTGATTATTTGATTGTTGTTAGCCGCCATGAGCCCGGCTTTGGCTGGGGAGGGCGGGATATAAATAAAATTTATTATTATTATTATTATTATTAACATATGATTCCAAAGGCACAAACTTCCTCACACAAACTTCCATATAACCAGCTGCATTTTTCACAACTCTATTTCCTGGGGATAGGACACTGATTTATTAATCGCAGTGGGAGACTTATGCCCATCGCCAGCTTTTTTGTTTTGTTTTTTGGTAGTGGTAAGTTCTGCTATGGGAGATCAACTACCTCTCCAAATTTCCCCAATAATGAAATGCTCCATTTTCACATTCTTGAACATGGCTATAAAGCAGGGGTCGGGGAGCATTTTTTCAGACCAAAGACCTCATTCCCTTCTGTACAACCCCTAGGAGCCAGATGCCTATGATTAATGGGTTCAGAAGCAAAAGTGGGCTAAGGTATTATTAAGTGAATATTACCTTTGTACAGTATATTGTACTAGTTTCTACACAAACTCATCCACCCTCCCATCTTCCATCCAGGAAAGCAAAAAAAGTATTATCGGAGTTTAAAGACACATCCCAGCCAGGCAAAAATACTTGAGTAAAGTGCAAAGCAGGGCTCATGGGGAGATTGCCCTGGGGAAAGTAGGCGTGGTTTGGGGAGTGTCCCAAGCAGCAGACAGAGAAGGCCTGGAGACCCCAGGCCTGAGGTTCTCTACACATAGAGAACCGAGTTAAACTTGAGGAACATTGCAAAGCAATATCTTGCCAAGGCATAGCTGGCAAATCACAAGCTGCTGGTTAATACACTGGTGTTTTATGATGTCATTGCCACCATGGAAACGGCATTGTCCACACATGAGTATTCACCAGGGGCCTGCAGAAAAGCACAGAAAGCTGAGAGAGGAGACAACATCTTGAGTCTGTCAAGGTCATCGGAACAGCTCCAGCAATCAGAACAGCAAAATGTATAGCCATGGAAAGGAAAAGGGAAGCCGACAGACAGAGCCTCATCCCTCTGGAAGCAAATGTCTAGAAAAGCTCATTTCAATGGATGAGTGTGCAAAACACATTATCGATAGTGCATTAACGAAGATACAGAAGCAGCTATTGGACAAAAGCAAGCATGGTGGAGCTCCTAAGCCAAGTAGTTCTTCATTTGGCTTCAATCGCCCCGATACTAATTTTGAGAGGGGAATGGGAATGGGAAGCATGGGCTCCAAGTTCCCGAACCTTAGCCCTTCGAGACGAGGGGGGCGGCAGGAACCTCAACACCAACCTCAACACCAAGAACCTAGAAAGGAAGATCTTACAAGTATCCTTTCGTCAACCATCCAGAAGGTGATGCGTGAAGCTGTTTCCAATGCAGAAGACAATTCCAGCAACACAAACAGGGGCCACCGACAGGCCCCTCCTCCTGAAAGCAGGCCCCAGAGGATAAAGGCCGTTGCAAAACAAAATGCGAATCCATGGGAGATGTATGGCAACATGGACCCTATGGAGATGCTGGATATTGACCAACTGGTGAAGTCTATGACCAAGTTGTGTCTCTTAGAGACTGGGGGCAATGGCTCCAACTTAGCCAGTGGCGACACATCACATAAGCAATACAGTGGTTCATCCCAACATTTAGGAGTGCCAAGGAGAGCTTCCCTAGTAAGAGCTAATATGAGGCAAATGGGTCCGAATGGGGTGATCGTGACTAACCAGAATGGCGAAAGCGATTCACTGAACAAAGAGCTCCAGGCTGTCCTCCAGTGGATGGTGGCTTCTCACTTCAATGTGCCCAACCTGACATTCTTAAATGACAGAGAAGGAGAGCTGGCTGATCTTCCACGGCTGGCTCAGAAGGCAACCAAGAAGGGCTACAGCGTGGGAGATATCCTTCAGAGAGTAATGAGGTACCTTGAAAGAGTGCAGATGGAGGAAGCGATGGGGAAAAGGCCTCAGTGTGGACTGATCCGCTGGCTTCTTGCCAACTTATAAGAGCCACCTCTTCCCTCTCATATTAATTCGTCCCAGCAACAGGCACCCACAACCACACTTTGCGAATGCACCCAATATGTACGTACCACCATAGCATGACTGCAAGCAATGGCGCACCAAATTCATCTGATCATTCTACATGATAGCTGGGCAAGATCGTCAATAAAAGACATTTTATTAAAGTGAGAATTTGGGAGAGAGAGTCCATTTTATTCATCGTCAGTTGACCTGAGGCTTACAAAAATGTAGAGACCCTGGTAGTCAATGTCTGTGCAGTTCTTGTTTTTGTTAGGAGGGTTCATGGTCTCTACTGCAGGGCTGCAGAGGGGTAACCTGGGGTGTGAGGAAAAAAACATCATCCTGGGGTCCTCCTCATGCCCCCCCCCCCGGCTGCCAGTGGGTAACATGGAACATTGGCACAATAACTATACAGTTTAGTATGCAGTATTTGATTGTTATAAATTTATTAATAACCATGAATGCTGATTTGCTATGTAGGCCAATGGTTTGTCTATCTAGTGAACTGGCACTCGTGGTTGTTAATTAATTTTATCTGCTTTATCTAACCTACTTTACTGAAATGCAAAAAGGAATATTGTACAACCTTAGGAAATTACAAATAACCATATTATTTATAAACGGTATGCTCACTAAAATGAAGAGCAGAAACGATTGAACATTCTCACAATTCAAACAAAATGATGCTTTAATACAGCATTTAAAGAATCACCTGATACTTAAACAGTTGGCCAACTTGAATGGCTCCTTCCTTGCTTTCATTTCTCATGAGCCTATTGAAATTGTCAAAGAAATTTGCCTAGCAAGCTCACTTTTGGCTGAGAGCATAATAAGGTGGTTAAGGCTTTCTTGCCCTGTAGTAGAACTTAGGTTATGCCCTATCACTTCAATGGGAAAACACTGGGTTGTTGGTTGGATATTCAGCTGGTGGCTGAATATCACTCATGCCCTGGCTCCCCCAATCGTGCCCTTGCTAATGACTGGCTGGGTGGGGTGAGATCATAGGTGGGCACTGCTTGAAGGAGCCTAAGAGCATGTGCTGCCCATCTCCCAGCCTTTCTCTTATTTATTATTATTTATTAGGTTTATATAGCACCATTTTCTTCCAAGAAGCTCAATGTGGTGTACATGGTTCTCCCCCTCCCCATTTCATCCTCACAGCAACCCTGTGAGGTAGGTTAAGCTAGGAGATGGTCACCCAGTGAGCTTCATGGCTGGGTGAAGAGGATTCAAACCCTGGCCTCCTAGGTCATAGTCCAACACACACTAACCATTATGCCACACTTTGCCTTGGAGCTCCAACCAACTTGGCTCCTAGATGGAGGACAATGGGGGAAGTGCTCCTCTTTGTATTGACACCGTCTCAAAAATGCAGCGTGAGATCAGGAATAAGACCCCATGTCTTGGGGCTTGCCCATCTAAGAGAGAAAAAAGGGGAAGTTCTGATCACAGACTCTGGCTCCACCCATCATTAGTTCCATCCTGGCTTGGAATTTTCCTGGGATTTAGCGGCCAGTTTCAGTTTAATAAAGGTACGCTCACTCTTCTAACGCAACCAACATGAGGATGCAACTGAGCATTCTTTGGGTAATGTCATTTGCCAAAATAGATTTTCCAAAACTTTCATGTAAATTGGTTCAAGGTGCTTTTTATGTGCCACAGTTTTGAGTCTTTTTTCATTTTAAGAAGAAAGCCAAAGCTGCTTGACACAGTACTCCATTAGCCAAACCCCCATCTAAGTATGATACACTAACTGAGCATAGGTCACAATGCTTCCTTCATCTGCATCTGATGCCTGTAAAGGGCCCCTAGCCTTCTGGGACCCTGAGGCACTTCAGTTGTCTCTCTCTCTCTCTCTGCACCCATGACTTACTGCCATGTCATGTACGGCTGTGTGATGAGCAAAGAAGCGAGATGGACTTGTTTCCATAGGACTAGTGCAGTGCCTATTCGGAGGCCTCTAGCAATCCACAAGGGCCAGTGAGGTGACTGGTTTATGCTGGTAGCCCTCTGCTAGCCATACCTGTATACTATATGGACTGGACCTGCCCCATCACTGATGTTGAGGACCACTACTTATAAGCCGCATGCAGAGTTTTGCTAGATGTGCGTGTCAATGGAAGGTTCTGAGTGCTCTTAGTTTAGCATTCTAGAATGTTGGAACCAATAACACCCAGAACCTTACATTGGTATGCAGATGAAGCAAACTCTGCATGCGGGGATTTAATCCATGTTCTTAGTAGAGGTTGTGAAGAATTTGGGGGCATCTCTTACTGGACTCTGAGGAAGAGTGGAAGAAGGAACTGGACATGTAGGGAATTAGAGGGAAGAGGCATATAGAAACATAAAAAGTTTTCTCACTGGATTTTCCAGCTTTTAATAAATTTGCATGATTTCTCGTTCTGTTTCACAACAATGAGGTCTCAGTCTAGTGTGCACTTACAACTAAATTTAATGTAGAGGTTTCATGAGATTTGCGTGGCAGGAAACCCACCAGATGTTACACTATGAAGATAACAATATTGTCACAGCTTGAGATCCTCTACTAATGTCAGAAGTATAATTCCATCATTTATTCAGAGCTCATTTGTATCCTTATATCCAGACATATCAGATAATTTAAGTTTGAATCATGGATAATTTAGTGTGTGTGTGTGTGTGTTTGTTTGTTTGTTTGTGTGTGTGTGTCCAGTTCTGGCCACTACAATTTAAGAAGGATATTGACAAACCAGAATGTATGCAGAGGAGGGTGACGAAGTTGACCAAAGGTCTGGAAACCAATATTTGTGAGGAACAGATGAGGAAATTGGGTATGTTTAGCCTGGTAAAGACCGAGATGAGATATGATAGCCATCTTCAAATATCTAAAGGGCTTTCACATGGAAGATCGAACATGCTTGTTTTCTCCTGATTCAGAGGCTAGGACCCAAACCAATGAATTCAAGTTGCAAGAAAGGAGATTCCCAGTAAACATCAAGAAGACCTTTCTGACAGTAAGAGCTGTTCAACAGTGGAACAGACTCTCACAAGAGGTAGTGGACTTTCCTTCCCTGGAGGCTTTTAAGCAGAGGCTGGATGGCCATCTGACATGGATGATCTAGTTAAGATTCCCACATTGCAGGGGACTGGTGTTGTCAGCCCCCTCTATATTCCTTAGCAGAGGGTTCAACAACCCCAACATTGAGGGGGAAGAGGAGGCCAAACCGCCTTGCCCAGTGCAGCATCAAAGGCAGGCTGCTGTTGAAAACAGCAAGTTTCCAAAACTGAATAGGTAATACCTCCGTTTCTGTGCCCTGCCACTTTGGCCACTACTGCACCTAATGAGAAGCCACACAGGACCTGCGGCTTCAATGTGGACAGTTCCTAGAATCCTCCTGGATATCATAATAGATTCTAGATCACCCCTTCAGTTCTTGTGGGGAGCAGGATGAGATGTTCCCCTGCCACTTTGGACAAAGTCAGCACCAGCAGTTAAAGGTTCCTAATGGCCCTGGTTCAGCCTAATCCAGTCTTTTGCCTCTGTTTGCTTTGCGTATCCAGATTCTGCTTCTGCCTTATCTACTCTTGCTAATCATCATCATAATCCCTGTGGCAGAAAATTCTTCAGTTACTTAGTGGCAAGAGAAATGTACTCTCCACGTCCTCAGAGGGAGCTTCCAGTTTACGAATATTTCCTGTGTTCCTGACTTCTGTAATAGTTTCCATGGCTTAACTCTGGGAAGCCACGGAAAAAGCTAACAATGGATGTCACATACTGAATAATGCCATTAGAACCATGCCCACAGACTTCCTTTGATAAGCGTATGCGGTATTTGAAACAACAGTGTGGTAAATAAATTCTTCTGACCCTTTCTCCATTAGTAGGTTAATGTTTCAGATGTGGCAGAACAGGAAGCGTTTTCCCCCCCTCAGAGTGTGGTGATTCCGGTACAAGTACTAGGAACATAACATTTTAAATACGGCCTCATGAAATCAAAAGTGTTATATCTTCTTTTATATTCCTGCTGGGCAATTAAGTATTATGTCACCAGTTGGCTACTTTTAATTTTCCCCCCATAAAACAAGAAATGGCAAATGAAGATGGATTACAGTTTTCACCATTATTCAGATTAATAATGTTTTTACTCAAATCCCATCTGTTGCCATTTTGAAAAATTCAGTATTAATTTCTAGGATTCCATGCCTGCTGAGAATGCTCAGTCATCAGTGGGGAAGAGCTAAACTCAGCTGTAGAGCATCTGCTTGGCAAGTAGAAGGTTCAGTCTCTGGCATCTCCAGGTAGGGATGAGAATGCCACTCGTAGAAGAAGAAGAGTTTGGATTTTATATCCCTCTCTATCACTACCCTAAGGAGTCTCAAAGCGGCTAACATTCTCCTTTCCCTTCCTCCCCCACAACAAACACTCTGTGAGGTGAGTGGGGCTGAGAGACCTCAGAGAAGTGTGACTAGCCCAAGGTCACCCAGCAGCTGCATGTGGAGGAGCGGAGACACGAACCCGGTTCACCAGATTATGAGACTACCGCTCTTAACCACTACACCACACTAGTCTGAAACCCTGGAGAGCCACAGCCAATTGGGGTAACAGTGCTGTACTAGATACAGGCAACAATTGATTCATGCATGACCACACACATGCACATCGTGGTGACCTGGAAGTGGCTGGAAAAGGGGGCAGAATGGGAGGTGGAATGGAGTGGAATGGGGTGCGGTGAAGCTTATGCATGCATCACTAATGCATAAGGGGATCAGGAATCTAAGCCCCATACAAATTGGTTGTTGCCTGTGTACCAGTAGTCTGATTTGGTATAAGACAGATTTCTGTGCTTATAATGGACTGGGGTTTTTTTGGGGGGTTCCCTCTTAGGGTTCTCCCTTTTTTCTTAACTGCAAACATTAGGGTTCACTCCAGTCTGCTACCTTCTTTTTATTGATTGAAATGATGGTACTCTTTGGCAGTGGCGTAGCGTGGGGGGTGCAGGGGGGGCCGGCCGCACCGGGCGCAACATCTGGGGGTTAGGGTTAGGGGGCGCAAATCCACGGGTTATGGGGCGCAAATCCACAGGTTAGGGGGCGCAAATTACTTGCCTTGCCCCGGGTGCTGACAACCCACGCTATGCCACTGCTCTTTGGGCTACGTAAGGATAGGCAACCAGAGAATGAGTTTCCTATTGATAATTTAGGACAAGAATGTTTCTGTTGTTGAATATGCCTTGTTGCTTGTATGTTACGGCCAAGTTCTGTAATTCTGTAGTTTTCTGTTTTCTGTATAATAAATTTGCTTATTAAACATCTTTAATTGAGCAAAAACTCAGTTAATATGTTAGGTTCAGGACAGAACGTCCTTGATACTCCCATTCAGGCAAGACTTGCTTAATGGTAAACAATAGGCTTCAAAACACCAATTGTTTATTGGATTATGTTGCAAATGACACATCTCCAGCAACATCTGCATATTCCTTATGGCTGTCATAGTAATCAACATTCTCCACTTTTCAGAAGCATTCAAAAACAGGAAATTTTCCCTTTGGTAGTCTTTGCTGCGTCCTTCCAATGAAATAAATAGCTCCCTCATCTATTGTTGTTAGTATTGTTCAGGTAATAGCTGTAGAAACAGCAATCCTTTCCAAGCACAGATATAGAACGTTGCCCCAGAAGACATTTTTTGAACTTTATATCTGGGGCATTCTGAACTTTAAAGTAGGTTATGAAATGTATGAAGAGTTCAGGCTCCTGCATAGTCTCAGATCAGCGTACTCATCTTTGCTGCGTGTATTCTACGTTTAAAAACAGCAAAGCCCTTAAGAAACATTCTAGAAAAAAGACAAATTCTGTGACCCGTATTGACAATGCAAACTCAACAATTTTGCACAACCCCCCACTATGCATGCAGAAGGACAGGGAATTGTGTTGAGCATTGAAGCCCTGCATTCAGCCACAGGATTTAAGTAGCACCGTTCATGCACTTTCAACAATATTGTCACAGCCACAAAAGTCTAAAATGTGCCTACTTTTTTTTTATTAATGGGCAGGCATTAAACTATGGTGAATACAGAGGCATTCAATGGGCTTCTTCTTAACTCTGAAATTCAATTTAGTGAAGGTCTGCTAAAGCACAACTTTGAACATTGGGTAGCCATTTAATGGAGCATGGGGTGGAGGAGCATGGGGTGGTCTTATTTATATATTCGTACTTTCATGTTTTGAAATGCATGTGTGGCAGAGAACATTTTGCAGTTGCACTGATCACATATACCCAATGCTGCAATCTGCCTCAACACAGATGGATAGGTTGTGATACACTTGCAAAGAAATGAATCAGTAAGCTATGCCAAGGAACAACAACAAAAAAAAAATCTTATCAAGAGCTTCCTGGCTTTAAAATGATGTTTGCTCACACTTTCACTGCCTGGGTCCAGCTTGTCCTCAATAAATCAGAGGCAAAACTCCTAATGGCTTAAGTGGTAGATGGTCAAATCCTTGGCATTCAATACATTCTCTTGGAAATGCCTTCCTGCCCAAACACATACAGGCATGTTTTATTATGTGTGGGGAAAACAGATACAAGCATGAGTCAGTGTTAGTATTGGTGCACTAGATAGCTAACAGCTTGCTTGGTATGTAACCTGCCAATCTTCAGTTTCTAGTAAAGGAGGGGAAACCAGTGGAAATTGTTTAGGTGCTTTCATATGGTTATAAACCCCCCTTTCCCCCAGAGTAACTTCATTAATACTTGAATGTATGAATTAAAATGCTCAAGCAAGGAAGATTGCAATTCCCTTTCTTTTTTAAATTTCTTGTGTAATAATGGAACAAATAAAACATCATGCATAGGTTCAGAGCACAGTGAATTGTTTTACCGTACTGCAAGTTAGTTCTAGAATTGTTGGCATACTCCAATGTGTGTTCTGTAAGGCTGTTAACAGGGCTCACCAACCTTTTTGGACCAAGGGCCACAGTTTGAATTTTGAGAGAGCGGTGAGGGCAATGATCTCACATTATCCACGCACATGTGCTTCATAACACTGAAAGCCGCACTAAGGAGATGTCAATGTTATTGTATAATCTGACCATCATACAGATCATTTCAGCCTTCAGCCTAGTTTCTGGAGAGACAATAGGGGTGCCTAAGGATATAGGCCACTCCTTAATTTAGATGAATAAGCACAGCATCCCCAGTACACTCCTTTTCAAGCAGGTCCCAATACTTTAGTGATGAAAAGCAATCGCCTAAGATTTCATACCAACTTACTTGGGACTAACTGTAGTTTTGCAATAAGCTAGCCTGAGCAGTTTAACTCACAACCTGTGAGCTGATTAGGTAATGGATGGAGAGATAATTACTTGCACGATAAACAGAACCCCTGGAGGAAGAGAGTAGTTGTGTATAACAGAACATAAGCCCTGTTGGATCAGACCAAACACTTATATAGTCCAAAAACCTATATAGACCCTGCTTTTCCTTTGCAATAAAAGTGCCCAGGGTTAAGCATACTTTCTTAAAGTGCTTATTTATTTATTTATTTATTTGTTTGTTTGTTTGTTTGTTTGTTTATTTACGGCTATTAGCCCATAAAGTATGTACAAACATAAAAGCACAGAGGCATAAAGACCGATATATTCGGCACCAGAAGGTGAACGCCATGATGCAGGGGTGGGTCATTGAGCAGAGCCAGATAAGAGCTTGGGGCCCGGAGAGCTCCAGGGGACGGATCCCAGAAAAAGGAAAACTGAAGACGAGATCCGACATGCACTCTTCTTCATAACTGTCCGATTAGTTTTTGATGTTGTTGTTGTTTTTGGTGGTTTTTGTGTGTGAGATAACCGCATTCAGGAATCTCGCCACCTGCAGAGTTACAGAAGGATCTGTATCCTGCAAAAGTAGTGCGGCATGTGACTCAACAGGTCTGCCAACCAAGCGCAATAAAACAGGACCCAGGAATTTAGTCCTGGCTATGCTATGTAGGGGACAGTTGAACATTATGTGTGGAAGAGAATCAACAGTTTTCCCGTCACACACGCATAGCGGAGACACCAAACCCTTGGAAAATCTGTGGCTCAGCAGGTTCGATGGAAGGACATTGAACCTTGCACGAATAAATGCAAGTCGGTGTGGTACAGATGAAAGAGATGACATGTATGATGGGAGGCCAAGTGGTGGGGTTATTCCGTGATACCTGGGGGAGCAGACACCCCCACCCCCGGCGAGGTTGTGTTGATTTTCAATGTCTGCTAATCTTTGCTCAATAAGGCTTTTGGCTGAGCGTAAGTTCATCTTTAAAGAGTCCGCTGGGGAAATTCCGATGCTCAGAAGTTTGGCATGGATTTTTCCTACCCACGGATTGACAAAGTCGTCCCGCCAGAGGCACTGAAAAAGGTAATGGTCGGGAAGCCTATGCCAGCTGGACAGCCAATAACCAAAGACTCGCTTCCAGATGACAGTCTCCAATGATGCACTCCTTAACTCCAGACGTATGGCTGCGTTGCTCACACACATGGGGAGTTTCAGGAGGCGACGGAGAAACTGATTCTGCAATGTCCCCAACGATGTTAAATTGGACCCAGGGGCCCAGAGTGGGGCAGCATAACAGAGGGTGGAAACCACTTTTGCATGGTACACCTTCAATGCAGAAGGGATGTGGGAGGCTCCGTCGGCCGCAAAAAATTGGAGTAGAGTATAAAGTATTGTTTTCCCTTTGTTTAGTAAATACTCTATCTGTGGCTTCCAGCTTAGGTTGTAGTGAAAAAAGACTCTTAAAGTGCTTAATGTAACATGTAGTTGGCACTAAAGCAACTGTATGACACTGGGTAGAATGTTCAGCTGATGGTAGAACAGGGCATATTTGCAGTGCTGAGCATTTCACACTGCAAGTCACTATATGTTGCCGTACATTGTCTGACATAAACCTGAAGAAACATTCATACTTCAAGTTAAAGGCAGCCTTAGTATAAAAGCTTGAGTAAATCAGTAGGGCAGGGATGAGAACTAGAAGCTAAAGGTCCTATCCTCATAAACCTTGTACATAACTTTCCTTTCCAAACCATAAACAGATTGAATGTATTCTGTACTTTTATGTTGGATGGACGGACATAAAGAAAGCTTTTGGAATGTTACATTGTGGAAAACACATAAAGGGAACAAAAGCTGGCTTACAATTTGGGCCATTCAGTATTTGCATTAACAAGTTCTAACATGATAAAGGCTTTATACCTCTACTTCTTCTATTCCCTATATTGTGCCAAACATATTCTGCTGCTTTTTCTTCTGCTCCATTCTCTCTCTTTTTCTCAGTACGAGTCAAGAGGAAGTATGGATAATAAGCCCTCACTGAAACATCAGGGAACCTAGCAGGCAAGAGAATAGCAAGGAGACCATGCATGTGGCTGAAATTATGAGTTCTTTAAAAGACTATCCCAGATCTTTACAAAAATAATGTAGAAGTGAGGCAAGCTTGAAATCAGGATGAATAGGCAGGCATTTCTGCAGAACACAAAAGAAAGATTCCTTGCTCAACCCTGCCCAACAGGTATGGTAGTTGCTAGCACAGTAACTATCTACAGTGGTACCTCGGGTTACAGATGCTTCAGGTTACAGACTCCGCTAACCCAGAAATAGTACCTCGGGCTAAGAACTTTGCTTCAGGATGAGAACATAAATTGTGCGGTGGCGGCAGTGGGAGGCCCCATTAGCTAAAGTGGTACCTCAGGTTAAGAACAGTTTCAGGTTAAGAACGGACCTCCGAAACAAATTAAGTTCTTAACCTGAGGTACCACTGTAATCACACATGTAGGTATCCCCAAATTTCTAAACGGGAGACAACTTCCCAATGGAGATTCCAATGCATGGTCTTCATACATACAGGCCTGTTCCCCACCCTCCCTACTTCTTCTCACAAAGTATATTGGGTACTAGGCTGGGGAAGTTTGAGGGTAGACAGCAGAACATTACAACTACATGTATATGCATGTAATGTGTAATGTCATTGCCTTTGAGATTGGATGAGTTTAAACATTTGGCAAAATAAAATAAATACCATGCATGACAAAACTTAATCACCAACAAGCAGTAGGTGTGATCTATACTCTGCATTTTTGGAAGTCAGAATCTTGACAAGGCAGGTGTGACTGCTGTTCTTCACTGTGCATTTATAAAAAATAGACAAGCTATTTACTATGTGTTTCTATGTCAGATTACCCTAACTTGGCATTATTGTAAGCAGTATATGACGTGTTTGGTATACATAGCACAGCCCATATTGTAAGCAGGTTGCTGACAGGGCCAGTAAAGTTGCCATGTTTTAACCTGGTAAATGATGGACACTTCAGCCATTCACAGTGGAGGGAAATAAATTCAAGGAAATTCAAGGCCTTGTTGCAACCACAGCACCATCATGGGTGTCTAGTCATTTGCATATTTTGTAAAATACAGATTTGGAAACCAGGTCTTCAAAGCTTAATGATAATTATCATCACCCTACATCAGGGATGGCCAGCTCTTAAGAGACTGCAATCTACTCACACAATAAAAAACTGGCAGTGATCTACCCCTTTTTGGTGGGAGTTCAGGGCAAAGTTGCTGAGCTTTTTTTAGGGAGGAAAGTCCCATGGGGGGGCGTTTTCAGGACTAAGTAATTTTATGGGGGGAAGAAAGGGGAAGAGTCACTCACCAAAAAATCGCTATCAAAACAATCAGCCTCACTGCGAAAACTCCGTCTTTTGTTCTGGAGATTGTGCAACAATGGAGGATGGAGCAAGGGGGCAGGGCCGGATTCTATTTTACCACCGCTATGGAAAGGGAGCCAGTGATCGACCACGATCTACCAAAACCTCCCGGGGATCTACCAGTAGATTGCGATCGAGCTGTTGGACACCCCTGCCCTACATGATATTTATTTGTGTCCTCCACTGCAACATCTTTCAAAGTGAATTGTTTTCATACTTTTTTACACCACCACAAAAGCTTCTGATGAAACCGAAACACTCCCCCCCCCCCAATATTTTGAAGATGCAAGTTGAATTGATGGAAGCTGCTGGGTATTTGAGGTTGCATGGAGAGCCCCTTATTCATAAGAAATTCTTTACCCCAGAGTCACACCAATTTTAGATCTTCAGGCATGACCCAGGCATGGACCTTCAGATGCTTGCACTCTTGAGGAATGGAGGGTGGCCCAATCTCTCCACCAGAGGCTCTTCTGGCAATTGTATTGGATCCGATCCTGAAAGCTCCTAAAGAGATTCCTCTGGAGGTTTCTTGTAACATCTCTGAGCCTTTGGGGCTAGCACCAAGAAGACCCCACCTGCTCCCTCATGCCTTTGATCAGTGGCGGGTCTGGTTTGTCACCCAAGGAATTGGAAACATGCTCTGCATCAGGACTGGGCGTAACACATGATAACAATCATGTACATCTTTCATAAGCTGCAGCCTCTTTTGTAAATATTGGATTTGTCAAATCTAGTCATTTTGGCAATTGATCTCTCTCCCCCCCCCCAAATAAAGGAACAAAAAGAAAATATAAGCTGGTAGCTGAAGCAGGCAGCTTAGAGATGCAGGTCGTAACAAAAGCCATGCAAGAAGTAGGACTATTTAATTCTGCAGATAAGGTGCTTCTATAGCAAGCCAAGGAGGCTGGAGTGGTTCAGAGTGATTGGAACATCCTCTGAGCCCCGGGCAAACATAACACACTTGCAGCTGGGGAAATGTAAAATTCTTGCTAACAACTAGCACAGTGTCTTGGTTGTAGACCCTATATATAATGGACTTACCACATGGAAGATACATATTGAAACCTAAAAGTAGAGCCACAGAATCAAAAAGGAATTGAGCATGTGACATCATATGTTGATCTCCTGAAATGCATAAATCCATCATAATTAAAGGAAACTTCCTTATGCCCCTGGAATGTGTGACTTGGAGTCCTTTCAAACACATTTGTTTGGGAAGATTCCCTCCCCCCGCTCCCTTTCTGGGTACAAAATTTGCTTGGCTCTCTCATAATCCCTCCTGGCACAGTAGTGTCTTTTATTTAATTTGCTAGCAAAACACCAGTTATGAGTGATGGGGTAGGTTGTTGGTGGAGAGAGATCCTATGTATTAACAGAGGAGTACCTAGTGAATGGGACGCGGGTGGCGCTGTGGATTAAACCACAGAGCCTAGGACTTACTGATCAGAAGGTTGGCGGTTTGAATCCCCGTGACGGGGTGAGCTCCCGTTGCTCAGTCCCTGCCCCTGCCAACCTAGCAGTTCGAAAGCACGTCAAAGTGCAAATAGATAAATAGATAAATAGGTAAACGGCGGGAAGGTAAACGGCGTTTCCGTGTGCTGCTCTGGCTCGCCAGAAGCGGCTTAGTCATGCTGGCCACATGACCTGGAAGCTGTACGCCGGCTCCCTCGGCCAGTAAAGCGAGATGAGCGCTGCAACCACAGAGTTGGCTATGACTGGACCTAATGGTCAGGGGTCCGTTTACCTTTACCTTTACCTAGTGAACATTAGTAGGATGGAAAGGATCAAATCAAAAGGAAAGAGAGAAATGACTCATGCTATCTGTGCCATTAGCTGAAAATGAAGAAATGGAACATGTTTATATCTGAAGTACAAAGGTTTATCTGGTTCGCCTTCCTTACATCAAAACCAGCATTAAATATTACAAACAAAAGTTTAATTTATGTTGGCTTCTCCCAGTCCCAAGTAAATGTCAAAGCCTTTGTTTTTACTGATTCTTCTATCTGTGCTGCCCATGGCTGAAAACCAAACTACACATTCAGAAAGATCATATGGTGCAGATCACCTGTAGTGCGTAATTTCAGAATGCAGGGTGGAAGATTGCCTGTTTGAATACTCTTTCCATATCTGATGAATGCATTGTAAGCTTTATGGAAATATGCTCTCAATCTCATAAGTAACTGAATAATCAAAAACTATTGCCTCGAATATTGCTGTGAAATGGATGGTTTGCTCTGCAAGAATATGGTGCAATTGCTTTTTCATAAAGCAGTAAGTGTGATCTTGTATGCAATATTAAGACTGCAAACCTAAGCACGCCTACTAGAAAGCAAATCTCAATGAACTGAGGGGACCTCAATTCAGAGTACATTTAGGGTTAGGCCGTGAGGTATTTTTGGATATTTGTTACACACATGTAAAACTTCACTTGGCAAGAATGCACATGTCAAAATGAAATGTCTGTCAACAAATTTCATGCAAACAAAATGACTGCTTCAAAGGAGCTTTTGGTGTCATGTCTGGAAGTGCTCTAATATCACCAGAACCTGACTCATATTGACTCTGGGTGCCTTTGAAAGCTATCTGCTAGGAAAAGGTTTAACAACTGTGGCTTTCCAACCACTGCAGCTTTGGGATGGGCAAAGAGAAGCCCCCCCCCCAACATCCCTTTCCTAAGGCTCCTCTAGCCATGCTTTTCTATTGCACTGCCATGATTATTTGTACCCATGTAACTATCAGGACGTCTAAACCACAGAGCCTAGGGCTTGCTGATCAGAAGGTCGATGGTTTGAATCCCCGCGACGGGGTGAGCTCCCATTGTTTTGTCCCAGCTCCTACCTAGCAGTTTGAAAGCACGTCAAAGTGCAAGTGGAGAAGGTAAATGGCGTTTCCGTGTGCTGCTCTGGTTTTGTCGGAAGTGGCTTAGTCATGCTGGCCACATGACCCAGAAAAAACTGTCTACGGACAATCATCGGCTTCCTCGGCCAGTAAAGCGAGATGTGATCTCGCTTTCATTACTGTTTGTGCCTGAAAAAAGTTTCAGGGTTGGTCATACTGTTTCATTTCCAGTCAGTGTTTGTATAGCCTATAGCATCTGCCTGAAACCACACAACAATTTAACATCACAAATGTTCCGAGACTGTTGTTGTTTTGTCCTGCTTTTGTTACACTGTAGCCCCTCTGGACAGTAATAACCTGGTAGCTTTGGGAAAGCAACACTAGCAAACAACGAAACAGACTAATTCCAACACCAATGCACTATTATTGTGTCAAGAGCCTGTTGTGGAATACGCCTGCAATAAAACACCAGTCTGAAGGCTGCCTAGGAAGTTCCAGAAGGAGTAAACACACCCCTCTGAAACTTGGAGCTGAAAGTTCATTCAGACAAGAGTCTTTAAACCCTGATATCTCTTACACCCATTCCAGATGCCTCCTCTCTTTATTGGCACCTCTTGTGAAATACTGTGAACTTCACTTCTGCTGTTGGCTTCCTATGTTCACAAAACTTTGCACAGTAACCTCTGCAAAAGCAGTTAGTATTCTTTTTACTCAGTACTCTGGTCCATTGCAGATTAGCAGACTGTGATCCTAGGTTAATAGTTCATAGTTTTACATATAACTTTTCTAGATGGGAAGCCGACCCCTGTTACAGGCATTTTTTGTTGACTCCATATTTGTTTCTGTGTATTGCTATGGCACAAAAAAGGAACACACCCAAAACTTTGAAAGTATTTGACCCATTTCATGTCAGCACAAGCTCAGTTTTATTTCTGGGATTTCCTTTAATAAGAATATCGTGTGCTAAATCAACAGATCAGTTTCCCTCCAGGAATAATAGCCTTATTATTCTTCTGTACAGAGCCCAGAACGTTACTTGTAAATCGGCACTAATTTGGAGTTTGGGAGGACCAGAGTGGTTTAAAGTTAATGAAATGAATTTGATAATCTCTTCCTGCAACTGATCCAAATGTAAATAGATAATGTGTGCCTTGTATGGAATCCAGAGAGGAATCCCTCCTGTAACAGCTAGTATGACTCACTCTAAATTGAAAGCTTAGTAAGAAAATATCCCCATTTAAAAAGCTTTAAAAAAATAATAATCAAAAAAATCCATGGACATGTTTGCTTTCAGCCCTGCTGCTTAGCTTTCCAACCAAGGGAAGTGGAATCAACAAATCCTGCTTTTCCTGCAACACAGAGAAATGTTCTGAAGCAAAAAGTCAGCATCATTGGGTGTTTAGCATAAAGAGTCACAGAACAGTGAACTCTTTTGTGTAATAATCACATTAGCATTGTTCATCTATGGGTTGAAAGCATTCCTTTTTCTTTCTTTACGCAAGTTTCATCATAAACAGATTTATTTGTTCAACTTGGAAAAACCATGGACTTTCTTAAGGAAGTTGATGGAAGGAAAGTTTTCAGCTGCCTCCTTTCCTTTCCAGCTATATAAAGTTTCAATAATAAGAATTAGTCGTAGTAGTTCACCTTTAAACTTTATGACTCCAAACCTCAGATAAGTGAATGGAAGGATGTACATGATAGGAAAATTTCTCCCCTTGCCACCACCCCAGCCCTCTGCATTACCCCAAGCCTCTCTGGGTGGTAATGAGGCCCTTCTGAATACGTGGGATGAGAGACACAAGGGTCTGCTGGGAATGGAATCATCCCTAATTGGGTGGAGTACCTCCTGAAGCTGGAATCCTTCCTCCCCAGCAGTGCACTGACTCCATCTCAGGATGGCCTCCTGAACCTCAAGAGAGACTTGGGGTAGCATGGGTGGCTACAAGAGTGGGTGAGAACAAAGGAATGAGGGTGGGGACCTGACTGACTCCAGCTGCAAAAGCTGAGGCTGCTGAACAGACTTGGGCTGGTGTGTTGTTTGGGAGGGGTTGTTGCTGTGGTTTTTTTTGTATCTTCTTAAAAAAACCACAGCAATAACCCCTCCCAAACAACATGCCAGCCCACAAGATCTTAATCTTGTGATTGAAGTGGAAATTGTTGTGTTTGGTCGTATACTTTTTAATGTCTTATTTCACGACTACCTTTGTTATCTTGCAGCGATGCTTTTTTTTTGTTTTCCATGTCATAAGCCGCCTTGAGCATGACTTGGACTGCGGAAAGGCAGTGTACAAATAAAATCAGATATATATGCATGAGAACAAGACTGGATGAATGCTAAATGCTTCTTCTCATACCAACCTTTGCATCTATTATATATAGTCCAAGGATTGTTGGGTTGAACAATGCTATGGAAAAGAGTTTGAGCCAAATAAGGAATAAATACTTCAGCATGCATAGTTGAAACTTGCCTGGCTTTGAACTTGAAGCAAAGCCCAGTTTTCCAAAAGGCAGATGCTATCTTGAACCTCTGTAAAGCTCATTACGGTTAAAAATAGGATACCCAATCACAACTCTCAGGCTTCGAAAGAATTCACAAAATTCAAGTCCATGAAATGATAATGATTACTAATGCTCTTCTAGATGCAACTCATCAAGAGAAATTCATAAGAGAAGTTGGGGAGGAGGTGGGAACATTTGAGTCAATGCTGTGCTTGGAATGAATCCATTAGATTTAATTGAGTTAACTGAATTAGTTCAAACATCTCTGAACTATACCAGAAAGTAGTTCCCATAATTGCCAGTGAATGGAACACGAATGAAGTTCATTTTGGGTTAGAACTTTGAACAACTTCTAGTTCATCTTCAAATTCACTCTTACATCCATTTTTTTTAACTCTTTACTCCTTGGGCTGTTAAGCTTAAATTGTTGGGAAACACAATGTAAGCAATTAACACTCAACTGTGTGTGTTTTATTTTTATGTTTTCTGGGTCTGCACATGTATATTTTATAGTTTAGTACAGTAGCTTGAAACTTTATTAATGCTGAGGGGGGAAATGCCAAGGATCATGTGGATGAACTGTGAACTGAACTGTGAGCTGATTGTGAACTGCAGCAGTTCATTTTGCAACATCAAAAAGGAATCAGTTCCTTTTTGGACATGATGAACTAGAACTATACCTATTTCTTTTTAAAAAATGAACCTTCTAAGCTCTGAGTCAATGGCATTTTCCTGAACTTCAAACCATTTCAGAACCAGATCAATATAAGGAAGCAGGAAATACAAGTGGATACGAGGGTTACATTCTGGAGATAGCAGGTGAAGCCAAAATCGTATATAGTCGTATATTCTCATAACACATTAGGTTCAATAGCAGGTGGGATTGCCAATGTCTTTCCCCCCAAACACCTGCCCCTGTTCTGCCTCCTTTTTTGCCAAGAGCATAAACCTGAATGCATGCAAGTTAAATGCGTATAAGCTGTAAATTCCCTGTAGTTCCCCAACCTCCATCCCTTATCTGAGAGGGAGTGTAACAGATCCTAGAGACATGAGTGCAGAAGAAAACCCAGGAGTTTCTGCTGGATTCACTGCTACCCATAGTTAGCTTCACCCACTTTGAATAACTAGGAGCAGCATTCGGAAACCAACATGTGCCAAGGATATCCAAATCGTGCTCCAAGAAAAGCCAAAGTCTGTTCACTGTACAAATTATGTAAATTATAATTCTGTTTCTTAGAGTAGCTCAGAGTAGCTCAGAGTAACTAGAATGGACGCTGATTACTCTCTGATAAAAATGCATCTTCTGCTATTAGCATTTCTTAGCTGAAACAAACACCATTTTAAAATTTATTCCTATTTAAACAACGTCTCAAGAAATCTTAAGACGTTAAACTAAATTATATTTTGTCCAGAACCGTTCAGGTAGCAGACAGCGCAGACAAATAACTTGGCTTGAGATGCCCATTGCAAAGTTAGCTTGACCTTGAAAAGTAAATAGGGCTGGTTTAAAAGTGTTCAATTCTTATCTAAAATCAGGCTATTTTTACAAACCCTTCCTACGAATTGAATAAACCGATCTTTGCTCTGATGCTGGAGATAAACGTATTTTAATGAGAGGACACAGAAACCACTGGACATCCAAATTTAACATATTTTCAACTGCCATCATATTTAGAGTTGAAGGACTATTATAGCACACATGAACTATTTATTTCTGTGCCTGGACAGAGCAGAAGAAAGGTGCAGTAAGTGTGGATAATCATGGCATACTGTTACTCTCTGCCTTGTTAAGCAAAAATGGAATCAATAGTGCTTTGCTTTCAAAATAGAAGTAATTAAATGGTTAGTGGGTGTTTCACTGAAAACATCAGACGGGTACACAGTCATTGCAACTATCTGTAGCTAACTTTCCGTGATATACCTATACTATTTCACTCTTGTAGGGCTGGTGGGGGAACCTGAAAGTTGTTTCCAGAAAGCTGGAACTTGACACAAACTGTTAAACATGTGGGATATTTAATTTGGGAATATGGGTGCAAGGCAATGGATTCATTATAAGATGTAACTATATTTATTGACTTATATTTATATGAGAGGTTTCATAGCTGCTCTTGAAGCAGAGGGTTTCCCCCCTGAAATAATATTGAGGTTACGTAGCCCTTTCCTCCTTGCTTGCTTCAGCTCCCAGAGACTTCCACACCCTCTTGTTTTTCCTGTCCGTTGGCAGTGCCCTCCTTTCTGTTTAACATAAACTGAAGTCTTCCAGATGGTGATCCAAGCAGTGGCGAAGTGAGAACAAGAAGCATAACAGGAAGTGGCTCAAAGAAGCAGTACTTCCTACTGAACCCTACGGTTCAGAGTGCTGATCACCCTCAAAGCAACATGTCCTTAAGCCAGCTTGCTGCTGTTGACTGGAAATACTTGGAGTGGGTGGGTGATAACTTTAATGGGATCATGCAGAAACGAAAGCTCAGAAGTTGAAAAGTGATGCATGCAGTCCGCCTCTGACAGTTTGGAATATTTATTTCGTTAAGCTTCATCTTTGGGAGGGAGCCTATATTCTAAGTTTGTTTTGGGGATGAGTGAGATGTCCTCTGGAATCCAGAGGCCGGCCTGTATTTAACTTTTATCTCAAATATATTTTTAGCAGCTGTGTCACTTGCAATAAAAATGTTCTCCGGGTTCTCAACAGCAGGAGGATGATTTGGACTTCCCAAAGGAAACCAGTGCAAAATAATCAGCTATAGCCTCAGTAGCAGCATTTAATGGATGAATGTTTATATCATAAAAATATGTTGCTTTGAAAAAGCCATCTGCGCACATTAATACCAATAAATGGGATACATGGTCTTCAGAGGAGCCTGTTCTACTGGGTTCAAAGCCGGAAATTTGGCAGAGGTTTTGGCTCCATATTGTTAGACAACAATGCAGCTTCCTGTTGACCAGCGAATAGAAAGGAGGGCTAGGCAAAAGGATGTGTCTGTATCCCATTTCACGACAAACCTGGATTTAATGCTTTTTCTTTTTTTAAAGCCTGCTTGCCATTATATCTGACTACATCCATGTGAAGCATGTGAATTTTAATTTGTTTAGTACAGTGGTACCTCGGATTACCTCGGGTTAAGAACTTTGCTTCAGGATGAGAACAGAAATCATGCGGCGGCGGCACGGCAGCAACGGGAGGCCCCATTAACTAAAGTGGCGCTTCAGGTGAAGAACAGTTTCAGGTTAAGAACGGACCTCTGGAATGAATTAAGTACGTAACCAGAGGTACCACTGTATTTGAACTTCTTGCATGTTTTAAGGTATTGTAATCCCGCCCCCCGATTTTGTGATATTATCTTTTTGTAAATCACTTTGAGGTTATTGGTTTAACAATCAAACCGTATGTAATTCTTTTGAGCTAAATTAAAACAAACAAACAAACAAATAAGGAAACATAGACAGCCACATAGTTTGCAACAATTGGCATGCATTGGTCTGACTGATATAAGTGGGATTTAGTGTGCAGATGCAACTGAACACAGGAATATCAATCCCTGTGCATAAAATTCCATGGAATTTGTTCCCTGTGAAGTCTTATTAAATCTCCATTATAATTTTTATCACAAAGTGAGAAGAGCTTGCTTTTGAGTCAGGGCGTTTGGGCTCCCAGGTTGCATCCCTGAAATTCATGCTGCAGATTCGAAACAATGGCAGTGAGCAAGATTCTGGATGTGCTGCACAGCTGCGGGGAGAAGTGAATCAGACAAAAGGAATGAATTTAAGTGAGGTGACAGTTTGAAAGGTGCAGTGTACATCTCCAGGGGACAACCTGGTAACTGTTACCTACCGTATTTTTTGCTCTATAAGACTCACTTTTTCCCTCCTAAAAAGTAAGGGGAAATGTGTGTGCGTCTTATGGAGCGAATGCAGGCTGCGCAGCTATCCCAGAAGCCAGAACAGCAAGAGGGATCGCTGCTTTCGCTGCGCAGCAATCCCTCTTGCTGTTCTGGCTTCTGAGATTCAGAATATTTTTTTTCTTGTCTTCCTCCTCCAAAAACTAGGTGCGTCTTGTGGTCTGGTGCGTCTTATAGAGAGAAAAATACTGTATGTTGTATTTTCACATGATAGAGGTTTATAAGCAGAAGGGCATAGGTGCGATATAACCTAACCATGTATAACCATAAAATTGCAGAAGCTGCCTGCCAAGGGGTCTTTACGCCTTGTTCCCAAATGGTAGGTCATTAAACAGCTTGGCTGTTTGGGTAATAGATGCAGCAAGAATATGGAGCTGTTCATCTATAATGACAAGGTTATAACCCTCTTGGCAAGAGAGGAGGGTGGAGCTGGATGTGGAAGAGAAGCTGTTCGCTAAACTCATCTTCCTGTACAGCTCTCCAGAACCAGGGAGCCCAGGGAAGACTAAAATCAAGGGGTGGATGAATCACCAGCCATGCATTATTTTGGAAGGGTATTGTTAGGGGGAAGCATGGAGGTCCTTGGGGAAGTGTTTGCAAATTCAGTGGTGCACAGGGGACAACCTCACTCATTTAAACATTATGACATTGGTCTGATCCAGGAAGGATTTTCTTACGTTTCTTTCTGAATGTGAATAAGTATGTTTCAAAGACTTGTTCTGAAATGTGGAAACATCAGGTTGTTGGTTTCTTTTCGTTTTTAAAGGTCCACTCTATTTGCTTGATTCAATAAATGGAAATAGGAATCTATTTCTGAGTTGCTTTTGGAAAATAATGTGCCCACTGGGGACTTTAAAAATATCAAGTCCAGTCTTTCCAAGGAGGCATCCTCTCAAATATTTGTCCTGTTTTTTGGTCACTTCTGCATTTTACCAGAGTATATCCAGATGAGCCCAGATTTCAGGACTGACCCATAACTTGATATATATTTTCCACATTTTATGTTGCTTCTAGGCATTACCAATGGGATCGTTCATGTCAGTAAAAATCATGAAGTAGAAAACAGCTCTTATGAAACCATTGAAACAGAAAGAGGAGTCCTAGGAGATGAAGAAATACTTTCTATTTAAAGGCAGGCATCAATAGGCATAATAATGATTAGATTTTGAAAAAACTGACTGCAGATTTTCTTACACTTCTTTAATTAATGATGAACCAAGCTGAATCTCCACCATTTTGTAGATGGGAGATATTCAGCCATAGGAACAAAAGATTAAGCACATTTCAGAGAAGTCCTCTCCATCTTTAATTTCTCTTGTGCATTACTCAAACTTTGCAATACTCTTCCACAAAGTCCTCAGAGGAGTCTAGTTTCAAAATCTGTCTGTTTGTTGGCATCCAGTTTGGCTTTTGTCCGTCTTTCCATAGCAGTCATGGCCAGGAAAACTGTTTTCAATGAAGCACATGAAGGGGGAAAAGTCTTCTGGGAACTTAGCCATAGCACCTGACTCTACTAAGCTGTTGAGGCAATCATTATGCCTATTACTAGTTCCACCAGGGCTTCTGAGGCATAGAGCTTGTCCACACTTCCACCTGTCCCATGCCTTAGAAAGCATGGGTCTGAGTGGTTTTCGGCTTGACCCACGCTTTCTAGAAAACCTAATCATCACAGCTACAGTCCAATTTGTTGCAGAGAGCTTTTTCCTTCAGTACTTTCCCCGGCTGTAGTAATAAGATACTTTTAACTTGTCTTTATGAAGTCACCTGAAAAGTCCAGGGAAGGATATGAGCTGGAGACTCCACATGGCAGTTCCTGACTAGTGTTAGATTAGGGGGCAGACGCTGGTCTTTGAAATTTCAGCAGTGCCCTGTGCGAGGCCAAAATCTGGCTCCCCCTGCCTCTCACCTTCTGTTCTGCTCCATTCAATACATTGTAGTTGCAACACCCTTCAGCGTCCCCTAGGCTCTGTGCCCAGTGCAGCAGAACCGGTCGTGCTGCCCTAAATCTGCCTCTGTAGATTTCTATCCATTTTGGATTTGTGAGGGTGATTATACTCCCGGTCCTTCTCTCCCCAACTAATAAGAATAGGAAATCTCTGCCCCTTCACAGGGCTGCAATTTTCAGAGTTTCTTGGGAAGAGGTCTCCTAACAACTCCCAGCACCCTTCACAAACTACAGCTCCCATGATTCTCTGGGGGACGCCATGATGGTTTAAAGTGGTGTGGTACTGATTTAAATGCAAAGTGGAGGTGGAGCCAAGCTCAGGAGGAAACGGTGCTTTGTTGTAATCAAAGCACCCTGAGACCTGCGGATATGGGCCAATATACATTTAATAATAATAATAATAATAATAATAATAATAATAATAATAATAATAATAATAATAAGAAGAAGAAGAAGAAGAAGAAGAAGTGATTTTCTATGTGAGTAGGTAGGATATACCGTGTTCTGTTGCTACCAGAACAGATTAGTACCCCAATCCACAGATCTTTACACCTATCAGCAGGCTGCATGGAACTACACATACAAATATCTGCAGAATATCCCTGCGGAACAGATGGTTTGCACTACCTCACGTTGGAGCGTAAAGTAGTGAAGGTTGGTAAGATCTTCCAAAGTGTTGTGGGTTTTTTTTGGGGGGGGGCTACATTAAGCTTAAAAATAAGTGCTGCCCTTGCATTTCATAACCATAAGTTGAAAGCTAGAGACTAAATGCACATACTTGCCCCGTCAGGGATATGTTGTGTGTGAGTGTGCATGCACGCTCCCAACACACATAGGAAGTATCCTGCTATGATCATGCGCATAAAGGGCAGTGGCATGTCTGGTAACACCTGAAATTGTGCAATTCCATGGCCAATGGTGTGAATGAAATTTTGTGTTATATGGCAGCATATCAACTAAAAAGCCACAGTTCCATAACACAACAGGTAATGCACTAATGCATAAACATTTGAAACTGGACAGCCCAGAAGTTCACTATTTTTTGTCAGAGTAGCTGACAGACTGTGTGGTTGCCACCGGAAAATGACCCCCTTGTTTTCCCACCTCCCTGCAACGCTTATGGCACAGGAGTCATCGACCCTTTCCAGGCTCATGGGTGCATTTGGAAATGTGAGAAAGTGGTGTTATGCATAGTGAATGCCCGGAGGTGTCAGAGACCAGGCTGAGGAGTACTGCCCTGATGAGGAATGGTGGGAGCCTCCCCTTTCCCCTGCTCCTGACCAGGATCCTGAAGCTGCCCAGGAGCAGTGGAGCAGTATAGATTTGGAACAGTGGTTTGCAGAGGGGCATAGTTCTGAAGATGAAAGTTGGGGCGAACTGGGGGATGAACAGCAAAGTGAAGAACTGGAAGAGAGAGAGAGCTAACAGTGTCCAGCCTATCTGTCCAAGGTCACGTAGAGCAGATAAGGTGGCTACACAAAAAGCACAGTAGTTGCAAAGCGTGGAAGTGACTGGGGGGGAAGTGGGTGGAAACCTTAATTGGGAACACCTTCATTCTGAGAATGGCTGCTTTGTTCTTTTGCGGTGATCATTAAAGACTCTTTCAATGGTAAGTGACTCTTTCTGCTTTGTCTTGCTTATCTACGGCCAAAGGGGGGGGCGAGTTCACGGAGCCTGACAGGAGGCTATGGCTAGTTGCAAAGGACAAGCAACTTGCCCAAGAACAGGAATGCAAGGCAGAGCTGGTGTTTGAACCCCCAAACCCACTCCTCTGATCCCAGTGTTTTCTGCTGGAAGCTGCAAACTCATTTCAAAGAACTTTAGGCAGACTTAGTTGTGTTGTTTCGCCACATTTCTCCATCCCTCCCAGGAGCAGTCAGTGATGTATAATTGGGATTAGCAGACACATGATGTGAGGTCATCATACCACGGGCCACTCTGTCTAAACTTTACTGGGAGAGAGCGGGGAGAGTGGAGCTCTGCAGATCTGCCACCCTCAGCTGCAGGCCTGTGTTGAATATCACCCAGAGTTCCATCTTCATCTTGTGACTGAGCCAGCTGGATTCAAAGAACGCTGCAAATGTTTTTCTTTTACAAGTGCAGGCTTCTTCATGCTTTATATTTCTATGGAAAGTACAGCCGTGCTTTCTTCACCTGCGATTAAAAGATAATGAAGCTTTAAGATGTAACTAGGGGAAAATATTTTCTAAAGCCTGTGCAATTGCCCAAAAATGCACCTTTTGTTACAGTGCTTTATTCCAGACAAGATGCGTACATTCATGTGGCGAGCCCCTAAACTGCTGCATGGCTGGTATGATTCAGAGTTCATGGTTGAGGAGATGAGGTAGGAACACTGTGTATTCACTTGGACACTCCCCGGGAAGCAGCAGGGAGTGTAAAAATTTCCTTCCTCCCAGGGAGATTTAGGATTAATGAGGTTTTTACTGCTCTTTGTATTTCATAAAGAGATTCTCTCAAATAATGGCATTGAACATGAAAAAGCTCAAGTGCAGTAATGTGGTGCAAATTAATTCCACATTAAAGCAAAGGAAAATGCTTGGAGCTTGAACGGAACAGCCTTATGAGCCACCCCAAGCATCCTTAGGCTAAAGAAATTGTGCAGCAGCAAGTCCCATTCTTTTCAATCTGCTTATATTGGCTTTTTAGTGAGCTTTGGGGAGTGGGAGGGACTAGGGGTATTTTTCATGGGCTCAACCTGATGATGATGATGATGATGATAATTTATTATTTGTACCCCGCCCATCTGGCTAGGTTTCCCCAGCCACTCTGGGCGGCTTCCAACAAAGACCAAACACTACACTAAAATGTCACGCATTAAAAACTTCCCTGAACAGGGCTGCCTTCAGATTTCTTCTGAATGTCAGGTAGTTGTTTATCTCTTTGACATCTGATGGGAGGGTGTTCCACAGGGTGGGCGCCACTACCAAGAAGGCCGTCTGCCTGGTTCCCTGTAGCGTTGCTTCTCGCAATGAGGGAACCGCCAGAAGGCCCTCTGCGCTGGACCTCAGTGTCCAGGCTGAACGATGGGGGTGGAGACGCTCCTTCAGGTATACTGGGCTGAGGCTGTTTAGGGCTTTAAAGGTCAACACCAACACTTTGAATTGTGCTCGGAAACGTACAAGAAGGCTGCAACGCTTTGGCCTGCTTCAGTCCCAGTTACCCATATTTACACTTAATCAGATTTGTAGCTGGTAAGGTTCGTATACTAAGGAGCCATGCAATTCACCAGCAACATGGTTACTCTCTCTATGGATGATGCCAAAGTAGCATGGGAGTGGATCACAGGGAAATGGCTAGCATGTTGCAATGGCAGGGGTGGTATGCTTTTGAACTGCTAGGTTGGCAGAAGCTGGGACAGAGCAACGGGAGCTCACCCCTTCACACAGATTTAAACCTCCAAGCTTCCGACTGGCAAGCGCAAGAGGCTCAGTAGTTTAGACCACAGTGCCACCTGCTCCCTTGGTCATATAATAGAGCCTTCCCTAACATGGTTCCCTTCAGGTGCTAGTCTCATCAGCTCCAACCAGCATGGCCTGGAATGATGGGAGTTGTGCTCCAAAACATCTGCAGAGCACAAGGTAAGAGGTTGCTGCTCTAATAGACCTATTAGAGGTTCAGTTCAGTTCTGGCAAAATTTCTGAGGTTGCAGATGCATGCACACTTAGTACCCAGGAATAAATCCTAGTGGTGCTCACTACTGAGTAAACATACATTTAGCTTGGGCAAGGATAAACAAGATGGTGGCTTCCAGATGGTGTTGTATGGCCAATAGTTAATAATGATAGAAACTATTATATGGAGGCCATTTTGTGAGCTACCCATGAGTTAAGATGTTACAAAAGAATCACAGAGAGACACGCATGACAAACATGGACTTCTTCTTTCAGCTTTTTCAGAACACATTTTAACAGCCCATGATTAAAATTTGGGAGAGGCAGAAAAAATGTTTATTGGCTAGCTGTGTTGTCCACCCTTGGCTTTGCAAGGTTCCGTTTTTATTATATGTGCTATATATTCCACATTGCACATTGCATTAATGTACAGTGTTAATTTTAAAGCAACTGTTATCAAAGATTTCACAGAAAAGGCAGATTTTTTTTTAAAAAAAGGGGGTGGGTGGAGGAATGGAATGGAAGACAGTGGCAACAGACCTGGAATACTTCCTTTCAGTTCCTGGATTCTTTAACAGTAAGCGGTTTGGGGAGGACAGCCATGGATAGCTGCATTAATTTTGTTTGCCCGAATGATTAACAGTAATGAAATAGTCCACCCTTGAGAGCGCTCATTGGCTAATATGTCAGTTATATGCACTCCTGGCAGGGTCCGGGTGTCTCTGACTCAAGGAAGCCACTGTGGCTTGGAGTGGAGCCCTTTTGTCCTGTGCTCCAATTCTGACAGGCTTCTGCATTCACAGAGCCTATACCACAGAGGATGTCCCGGAGTGGTCTATAATATTTTTTGTGTGTGTTCTCTCTCTGTGTTTCTGATAAAAATGCTCACATTGCTTTCTCACAAGCACTCTAGGTCATAAACTGGAGGAACGTTGGGCATCTGTTACCATCTGCCCTACAAAATGTTTCAAGAAAGATCCGAGGGCTGAATGCCTCAGAATGACATCACACACACACACACACACACACACACACACACACTGGCTTTCCTTCCTGAAGCATCACAGGTGGGGGAAACTGCCAACACAGATTCTGAAAAGGAGGGAAGCTGCTTTTGATACGACATGGATATTATGACGACGTGCTGGGGTTTGTGTGTGTTTTGTGTGTATGTGTCCTGAAGAGAAGGTTAAAAATATAAGCCGCCGGTTGAAATGAATTCAAATGGAAGATTGAGTTTACTGTACCAGCTCCGAGTGACTCAAGGATTCCACCATAGCTAGCTGCCAGTTTAAGGCATAATTAACTGAAAGCTCTCTTTGTGTTGAATTTTCTCTGAGCTCCACAGCAGATGCAAACAGTTTGCTCGGAATTTATAGGTGACACGGTGAGGGGTGGTGGGCAAGCAGATCAAATATCTTTTTAAAAAAGAGAAAGAAGAGACCATCTTCATCTGATTCGCATGGATTCCTTTGTGAGTTTTATTGGTGGACTGTGCTTAGCCCTCTGTGCTACTGGGATCAGAATTCAGGAGGTACACAGATGGTGTAGATCAGAATCCCCCCCCCTCGCCACTTTCCTCTCAGAAATTAGGCAGGGTAGGGAAAACAAAAACCTATTAAGGGCACAGGTTCATCATTATTTTCTATGCTGCATGAAATGAAAGTCGTCATTAACTTGGGAAGCTATGTCAATCCTAGGAACAGGATACTCTCTTGCCACTGCCACTCGGGACAAGCGTTGGCTCATCTTCCTCTCCAAGCTCGGCAGCGGCGGCACAGGTGGGGGAAACTGGAACATTCTGGGATCAAATCAGAAGCCAGGGTGGCTTTCATAGTTCCAGGACTGTCCCTGGAAAATTGTGACACTTGGAGGGTATGTGGGGGAAATGCCTTGGGATCAGATGGGATCTTTGAAGACTCAGCAGGAAGCTGACCTACATGCCTGTTGTGGTTGCCCTTATCCATCCCATAATAAAGCCCAGCCTAACCACAGTGAATGAAAAAACGAAACAAAAAACTGGGCATTCCAGTTTTCAGTATGTTTCTTATGCCAGTCTGATCATTGTCTCAAAAAATAATTTATTTTGCAGTTATTTTGAAATTTGCATGTATGTTTCTCCATCTTCAGTGTCCTTCCTTGCTTCTCTAGACTTCCAGGCAACCGGGGGCTCATTTCATTAAAATGTCTTGCTGGATCAGACCAGTAGTGGTTTATCCAGACCAGCACTGTGTCTCTAACTGTTACCAGCCCATTGTTTGTGGGAGGCTTTGAGGGAGGGCCTAATGCAAGAAAACTTAAGCACTGCTCAGTTCCTGGGTTCTTAAGTGAGACATTCTGTTCTTGCTTAGCATCTCCACAAACAAGCCAAAGAACAACTAAGCAAGAGTTCTGCCAACCAATAAAATGACCGGAGTTTGCCAAAGATACAAAGCCCAGTAAAACGAGGCACAACAATATTATAGCACAAAGTACAATTAATCATCGTGCACTAGCAGGCTTCCTCTGCATGCCCCCCTTTTTGGACTTGGAGTGCATTTTCTTGCTTTGCAAGTGCCCATTGGCTCAGAAGCCCAAGAACAGGGTGTTGGTTCCTTAGCTCCAAGGGCTTTTTGCTTGCAGCAACTCATCAGTTCAGTTGTATTAAATACAATCCCCGAAATGAGGCGATAGCTTTGGGATTATATGAAAAGGAGTGGTGTTTATAAGGAAGCTGACTCAGAGGAAACAGGATTTGAATGCATGGATGTTGCATGGGGTTTCCAACTGGGCAGAAAAATAAAACTAGACCTTGTGTGTTTAGCAGCAGTCTGGTTTGCAGGAATTAGAAAGTGAACTTTTTTACATGGCATGCAGATAAATATTACTACCTGCTAGCTACTGTAGATTGAACTATCATTTGAGAGCCAGTCTAAAAGGAGTAAACCCTGTATTCTGGCAAAGGTGCAACTTCCACCAATGAAAGTTCCTAGTTGGTTTAATGGGCCTTTATTTTATTTTTCATCTAGCTTGGAGTGAAATCTACCTAGTAATTAATTTTATTGTTGATTGTGGTTTTATGCTGTTGGTTTTACTGCATTAGCTGTTCTTTGCAATATGTCGCCTACTCTAGATTCAGCTGTTATAGGAAATAATAAAGCAAGTGAACAAACCAATCCATTGTTTTCAAAAGGGAAGAGTGCATTTAGTTCAATAATAATGTAATACATTTTTTCATGGCAATTGTTCCGTATTGCTTGCTCAGTGTAAAAAACAAAACACACACACACACAACCCACAAGGGCTAGAGAAAGAAAGAACTCAGGGACTCTAAGAGCTAGACACCTGAATAATGCAAGTTTGTTTGTCAGTACAGCATTTTCTAGTTTGTAAGCATTTTATTTAGGAACCTTTTACAGTTATGTGAACCTGGTAGATATAAAGTCCTTCATCTGGATCTAAGGTTGGAATTTGTGCCAACCAGAGTACAAATTGGCACTCTGAATTCTGTCTTTCCCTAAGTCTCCATAATATTTGCAGAACACTTCCTTCCCTAAATTTTTCCTCCATCGTGTAACAGAAGCTGTATTATGTGAGCCAGTTTAATAAACCATTTGCTTCTCCATCATCATCCTGGATCAATCACAGAGCTTGTTTTCTCAACATGCCTTCCAGATATTCCCACTTCATCTGAGGAAGATTATTAAAGCCTTCCCAAGGTGCCTCACACCACAATCTCTCACGCCCACGTAAGCCACACATGGAGAAGAAATAAACACTCCCAAGGGAAAACAAAGCACAACATATTCCAGAAGCGGCGTCAGAGATTTACCAAAGCAAGAACCACTCCCAAATGCTCCATATCAGCAACTCATAAATCCTCTTCAGACTGGACACATGAGGAAAAATCCTGATCAGGGTTTTCAAGGGCTGCCATAGGTCCAGGTTTTCCTGTACTTATCTAAGAATCGGTCTGCAAAATGGTGTCTGGGATGATTTCTGCTGAACTGGTAGAATGTCCAGGTAAACCTGGACGTAAGGCAAGTAGGGCAATTTTTTTTTTAATTATAAAAAAGCTTTAAAAATCTCCCAGAAGTCCCCAAACTTTGTTGTTTGGGCAAAGGTCCTCACAAATCACCATCAAACCTTCATATTAAGCATTTAAAGGTTGGGGACAGCATTTAAAGGTTGGGTGCACATTACAATTATTATTTATTAGACAATTTATTATTTATTATTGTTAGTTGCTCATTATCCTCCATGGTCACAATCTTCTCAGGCTTCCCCATACTTGCTATGTACATAACAAAGAACTGACACCTTTAAGGTGTTTCCACATGCCAGTTTTGGCTCTGAGTCTCTGGCATTTTATATGTGATGACTGTTTCAAAATATCTATCAGCTTATCTGGAAGAAACATGTTTGTTTGTGAAATCAATTTCTCAACACCAGTACGCCTTACCGACTCTGTGGAAATTTCAATATGCCTTGCGATTTACATACAATTCAGGGATCTTAATAAAAGAAGGATCAGATGGCAAGAAATGATAACAAATCTTGGCCTGTAATGTTGTGCACATGCTTTCTCTCTGAGGAAATAATGCTATTGTAGCAGATATTTAGTCATGGGTCATGTATGTATCATAAGAGATCTTCTTTGAAGGCCCTTGTGACCAGGGGAAGCTAATTTTGGGTGTTAGTTATTTCATTTTCATTTTTAGTGGAGCTATACTCCCAGGGAAATATGCTTGTGGGATTTTCTGCCTCAAGTGCCAAAACAACTTGGCCAACTTTTGGCACGATGGATCGTTATTGGTTGTGGGAAGACAATATTCCTTGTTCCACCTCAGGCAGCAAAAGGTCTTGAGCCATCTTAGTCCATTTGGATAGATTGTACAGAGACACACCCTCCTGCAGAATGTAAATTTGCCCAGGTTGTTTCTGTTTGGCACAGCCTCGACTCCTAAAGTCTCCATTTAGTAAGCCAAATGTTTATTAAATGCGTCTTTGGAATTATTCATGGAACTCTGGCATTTAGCAAAACAAACGACAATTTTTTTTTAAGCCAAGAAACAGGTCCACAATGGCAGTTATGTTTAAATAACTAGATGTTCTTCCAAGCAGGGTCAGTGCCTCTCTCACAAAATGGAAACTGAAAATAAATAAGAGACCAGGCAGAGCTCTGAAAAAAAATCCAAAATCTAAAAATAATGTTGAGAAATGCTTTTGCAGTAGGAGGGATAAAAAGTTTCAAATGTTTCCCCGTAGGAGTAGGTGCACTTCATATTACAGAGCTATTGGAGTGGAATTGGCCATCACTTGTTTATGGGATCAAGGTTTATGTGTAAGCAAGCTGAAGTGTGGCCTCAAAAATAATTTGGACTCTAACAGCATGAACAATGTTTTCCTTTCCACAGTGCAGACATGTCGGGGCAGTATAGTTCGAGCTGTTGCATAGGATGTGCATGTTTGACTATTAGGTTGGCCAGATGTCCTACTTTACAGGGAATATTTCTCTATCTGTAAAGCTGCCAGAGGAATGTCCTCTATTTGAAGGGCCATCCGGGTCAAGTACAGCTCATGTACAGTTTTGGACTACTGCAATGCAATCTACATTGAGCTACCTTTGAAGGTGACCTGGAAACTACAACTAATCCAGAATGCAGCAGCTAGACTGGTGACTGGGGATGGCTGCTGAGACCACATAACACAGGTCCTGAAAGACCTACATTGGCTCCCAGTATCTTTCCGAGCACAATTAAAAGTGTTGGTGCTGACCTTTAAAGCCCTAAACAGACTCGGCCCATCTTGGCTCTGAAGGAGCATCTCCAACCCCATCATCCAGCCCGGACAATGAGGTCCAGCTCCGAGAACCTTCTGGTGGTTCCCTCACTGCGAGAAGTGAGGTTACAGGGAGCCAGACAGAGGGCCTTCTCTTTAGTGGCACCAAATGGATTCAGTGTTTTATTGTGTTTTTAATATTCTGTTGGGAGCCGCCCAGAGTGGCTGGGGAAACCCAGCCAGATGAGCGGGGTATAAATGAAGAAGAAGAAGAAGAAGAAGAAGAAGAAGAAGAAGAAGAAGAAGAAGAAGAAGAAGAAGAAGAAGAAGTTAGAGAACACTAAGAAGGGAGGAGATCAAGGACTTTAAAGTTATGTTGCCCATTGACAGCAGCTGGACAGCAGCAATCAGAGTAAGCTCAAAGGTTTCTTGGTCACAGTTATTTCCTACTATTGTGAGATGTGTTTTAATGGCAGTCACTCTATTGATGTGATTGGGGCCTAAAGCTGCATTCAGACAGCACTTCTTTCACAAATTTCCACATTTTACATGATTTTTCACATTAAGCCGCTTCTGGAGAATTAGCATAATCTAGTGGAAGTTTCCACGTTAATTGGTTCCGGGGAAAAAAATCTATTTGCAGCCCCATTAACCCAGGAGATTGTGGGAGCTTTTCATTGTAATTTCATATGAAGAAATTTGGGGTCTTATTCCAGCATACAGTGGTACCTTGGGTTAAGAACTTAATTCATTCTGGAGGTCTGTTCTTAACCTGAAACTTTAACTAATGGGGCCTCCTGCTGCCGCCGCACCGCCGCTGCACGATTTCTGTTCTCATCCTGAAGCAACGTTCTTAACCCGAGGTACTATTTCTGGGTTAGTGGAGTCTGTAACCTGAAGCATATGTAACCTGAAGCGTATGTAACCTGAGGTACCACTGTACTTTTCTTTCCTGCCTTTTAAAATTTAGTGCAATATGGCAGTGTATCCACCAAAAAGCCACATTCCACAATGCAACAGCCAATGTGTTTTGAAAGGAATGTTCGAATCCGGAATAGAAGCGCTAGCATTATATAATAGTGAGAAGGAGGAAGAAACTTAAGCTTTCAAGTCAAACCAATTGTATCTTCTTCCTTAAGGTGGTAGAAGTTATTGTATATGATAACTAGGGATAAAGCATAAAGAGAGATTCACAGGACATAGAGATGCCTCCTTATATCCGAATTCAGCCTTGCCCAACCCGGTGGTCTCCAGATATTTTGGGGCTCCAACTCCCATCAGTACAAGCCAATATGGCCAATGATCAGGGATGATGGGAGCTGCAGTCTAGCAATATCTGCAGGGCACCAGATTGGGGAAAGTTGGCCCAACTTTTTTAAAATCACAAATGTAGGTTTTTTGATACTCATTTTTTTTCTCCGTGAGACATGAGGACCAGCAACACATCTTCATGAACAGAGCAGAGCGAGACTCTGTGCTTAAGCAGAACGCAACATGGTGCCAGAAAAAACAAACCGCATTATATAGCGCAAACACATAATCCTCCATGCCTTTAAAAAATCTGTGAAATCACAGTTCTTTGGACCAGCTGCTAGTGAGTCCATGCCCACATAAAACAAAATGCCATTCTAATTGGTAGTAATTGGCACCCTTGTTAGAATAGTCAGCAGCAACTACGCCAGAAAATGGGCACAGAAATTCCCCGAAGATGGCATAAGGAGGGAGGCTTAGCTGCTCCCTGTTCTTCGAGGGACAAAGAAACTTGTTTTCCAGTGATGTCAATCTGGTACTTTTTGCCAGTGATAATTTAAGAATGCATGTCGGGTTAATGAGCACAGCATGCAATCACATGGCAACATTTGTTAGGTAGGAAACTGAATTTCCACCAAAGGCTGCTGAATCATTCTAATGTACTTGCTTTAGCCTGGTGGAAAAGCAACAGAATTCAAAATTGCTCAATGAAATAATTTTTGATGTTTGTTAACGTGACTCTATTTTTTAAGAATTTGAAAAAGAAGAGTGTCCTACTCTGAAAGTTTAGGGCAGATAACATGAGCGGGAGGGAATAGCTCAGAAGAAGAGCATCTCTTTTGAATGCAGAACGTCTAAGGTTGAATTCCCAGCATCTCTAGGTAGGATTGAGAACATCTCATTTGAAACCTGGGATAGCCTTTGCTCATCAGGGTGGACATTATTGAGCTAGACAGAGCAATGGTTTGATTTGGTAAAAGGCAGCTTACTGTGTTCCTAACAGTTGAAACAATGCAATTTAACTCATGGTGCTACCCTGTGTTGCATGAATCTGATACAAACTGCCACAAAAGTGACTCCCTTTCCATTTCTCCTAGCATTTAGCATTTATGGTAATTAAGGGAGCCTAGAACAGTGCTGACATCTGGGTCCAATAAAATGAAGTGCTCGCAGCAAATAAACTTGCAAATAACAATAATAAAAAAATCTTGTACAACATGATGCAAAGTTTAATCCAAATAAGGCCAAGAGTAGCCCTTTATGAAACTTCTCCGACATGAAAAAAATGTGGCTGGATTGGTAGATGTGCAACAGCTGGCAAGCGTCTTATGCCAAGTCTTATTTTAGATTATTTGGGGGAAAGAATAGCTTGATAAAACTCTTGCTCCGATTCCCAAGGCACAACAGGGATTTTCCATTTTTCTTAGGCTGTTGAGTTAGTAAATTTCAGTGCAGGGCAGCATTCCAGAGAGTGAAGGAGACCTGCAGGTCTAGGTGGGTACAAGGAAAAGGAGCATTCGCAGGCAAGCCTGAGAAGGCAAGTAGCTCCGCTCATCATTCTTAGGCTAATTCGTGAACCTATTTGTGCTAGAATAGGTTCACCGACCTTTATGATATGAGGCCTTTTGGGATCCCTGCCACGGTTAACTTGAAGCAGATAAAATCCTGGAAGATAAGCACAACAAACACCTCAGCGTTTGAGTTGACATTGCTTTGAGTTATAGGGTCTAGATGCAGATTCCCAACCTGGTAGTTTGCATTAACAATGAAGTAATAATTAAATCTCCTGAAAGCTCACTTAGATATCTCAAATCATGCTTTAACACTTCAAAATACATTCAGAGGATGGTAAAATCCGCCCTTGTTACTACAGTGGTACCTCGGGTTAAGTACTTAATTCGTTCCGGAGGTCTGTTCTTAACCTGAAACTGTTCATAACCTGAAGCACCACTTTAGCTAATGGGGCCTCCTGCTGCCGCTGCGCTGCCGGAGCACGATTTCTATTCTTATCCTGAAGCAAAGTTCTTAACCTGAAGCACTATTTCTGGGTTAGCGGAGTCTGTAACCTGAAGCGTATGTAACCTGAAGCGTATGTAACCCGAGGTACCACTGTATTCCATTCCCGCTATGTAGGCAAGAGAAAATTTTAAATGTTTATAAGACTGTAAGCAGTCCTGAAAATGCCCTGAAGGGTTATGTTAATGTTAATTTGTTTATATTCACGATGTAAAGTTTTCATATAATCAGTCATTCTATTTCATGTATATTTTTTTAATGTTTAGAACCCTTTTTTTGCAGGGTTTTGGTTTTTTTGTATGTTGGATTGAGTCATGACCCTTTCGCCTCACAGTTCAAATTCCTAGCAAGAGGTGGCCTGTTGCACTCACCACTCAATGACAAGGACACATGTCTAGAATGTGGAAGAAGTGATTTAGAGATATGCAGCAGCCAATGATCAATTCTTTCACATAATCATCATTACAAAAACTAGAGTGGTTGATCATTGCTTTGTCGCTGGGCATTTAAACATGATGGTGCTTTTTTATTCTATCAACTATTTGAAAGCGATGAATAAATTTAATTTTAATAATAATAATATATTTGCTAATCACTATTCACATAGCATAATCTGTCACGACGCTCTTGATTTGGGGCTCACCACAAGTTTGCTTACTTGCACCCTGTGTGCAACAGAAATTGAAATTTTGTAGTATGTTTCCTTTTATTGTTGATGCCTTTTGGACAGCATAAATGAGCAAGTGGAGTTAATTTTTTAAATAATGCCTATTCAAATCTCACCCCCTTTTGTTTCTCCCCCTCTTTCTCCCATTTTGGAGAACAACAAAACTTGTTTTAAACAGTAGAAATGCGGACAGGAAATGACAAAATAGGATTCAGTGTGGAAAAATGTAGGCCGACACATCTGGAGGGGAAATAATAATTAAAAACACAGATCTTCAGTGAGTAAGGCGTACATTGACAGCCAAAGAGAACTAGGCCAAGCCCTGCCTCTTCAGTTCCCAGAATTTTGACATCACAATATACAAATGAATACAAATGCAAATTCTAGAGTGTTTTAGACAATTTCGGTTAGCCAAGGACAACAGCCAGAAACCAGAAGAGATTAAAGCAGAATTGCTCTAGCAGCCAATGCGGCTATTCTCATGGGCTGGTTAATACATGGATCTTCGTCCCTTCATAGCCTTCAATGACTTAGTGTCACCCAGTAGTAACAGCTGAATTTGGTACTAACATGTGGTATGACAGCTGTTTGTGGCACTTGTGTGTGTGTGTTTCTTTGTGGCTGATTAGCTGTTTTCCCTGTGTAAAGGTCAGAGGGGGCAGGGTTTCTGTTGAGGCAGGGGATTAGCTGTGGGAGGAGCTTATCAGAGTTTGTAGGGCAGCAGTTGAAGAAGGAGCAAAAAGGGTTTTTCTTGTGTGTGTGTGTTTCTTTGTGGCTGATTAGCTGTTTTCCCTGTGTAAAGGTCAGAGGGGGCAGGGTTTCTGTTGAGGCAGGGGATTAGCTGTGGGAGGAGCTTATCAGAGTTTGTAGGGCAGCGGCGCGCGCCTAGCGGCGCGCGCAGTTATACCCATCTTTTAGATTTAGGGGAGCTAGTCTCAAACATTTGTTGGGGGAGACCTAGGTTTTTTTTTTTGTGGGGGAAGTTATTTGTCCTGTCTTCAAATTTTTTTGATGGAGGACCTCTGTAGCCACCCCCAACGACACGATCTCAAGATGGAAGGGGAGGGAACAGCTGCAGTCGCCTGCGATTCCTGCGCAATGTTTGCCTTCTTGCCAAAGGTTGCAGGCAGCTTTACCTGCAGCAATTGTGTGTTGATTGCCCTTTTAAAAGACAAAGTCCAGCAACTGGAGGAACGTGTAGCTACGCTCCAAAGAATTAGAGAGCTGGAGCTCTTCTTGGAAGCAACAGAGCACACCGTCCCCACCAAGGAGGAGACAGGGGACTCCCCTGAGAAGGAGCATAGTTCACCAACACAGGAGCCAGATATATGGAGAAACGTGACTCAAAGAAGTAGGAGGCCCAGGGTTCACTCTGATTGTTTAGAAATACACAATCGCTTTGAGGTCCTCTCCCCTAGCATGGAAGATGAAGAGCAGACTCCACTTGAGGATCTCTCCCTCATTACAGTGGATCAGGTATATGAAGAAGAGCAGCAAAGTCAGTCCTCAGGGAATGTGCAGGCGACCTTGGAACGGACAGCTCACGGAAGAACCCCGACCAAACCCAAGAGGCGGCGTGTAGTGGTGATAGGGGATTCCCTACTGAGGGGAACAGAAGCAGTGATCTGTGGGCCTGACAAGATGTCTCGGGAAGTGTGCTGTCTCCCCGGGGCTAAGATCCAAGATGTAACTGAACGACTGCAAGGAATCATAAAACCCACTGACAAATACCCCTTCCTCTTGGTTCATGTGGGAACCAATGACACTGCAAGCAATAGCCTCCAGAAGATCAAAAGAGACTACGAGGCTCTCGGCAGGAAATTGAAGCAACTAAATGCACAAATTGTCATCTCGTCTGTCCTCCCAGTTGAACGACGTGGCCCAGGGAGAGAGGGGAAAATAGTGGAAGTGAACAGCTGGCTTCGCAAATGGTGTAAAAAGGAACGGTTTGGATTCTTAGATCACGGACTGCAGTTTCTTGAAGATGGACTTCTGGCAAGTGATGGGCTGCACCTCACAACGGTTGGGAGAAATGTTTTTGCCAAAAATCTCAGAAACCTCATCAGGAGGGCTTTAAACTGACTAATGTGGGGGAGGGTGACAGTGCTCCTGAAGGTAGGAGTCTATCAATTAATGAAGATGATCATCCAAATGTCATAGACCAAATGGAGCAAACAGCACACGGACCTAGTGGTGGGAGGAAAAAATCCTTAAATAAGAGACACGGGGGAATGATTAATGGACTTCAATGTCTGTACACTAATGCGCAAAGCATGGGAAATAAACAAGATGAGCTTGAGCTCTTGGTACAGCAAACTAAATATGACATAATAGGCATCACTGAAACCTGGTGGGATAAGTCCCATGATTGGAATGTAATAATGGGGGGATACAATCTATTTCAGAGAAACAGACCAGACAAGAAAGGAGGAGGAGTGGCGTTATATGTCAGGGATGTGTATACCTGTGAAGAGATCCAAGATTTAGAACCTCAAAGCCAAAGTGAGAGCATTTGGGTCAAAATTAAGGGAGAGAAGAATAACAGAGACCTCATTGTGGGAGTTTACTATAGATCCCCAAGCCAAACGGAGGACATAGATGATGCCTTCCTGGAACAGATGGCCAAGCATGCAAAAGGAAGGGAGATAGTAGTAATGGGGGACTTCAATTACCCGGATATTTGTTGGAAGTCAAACTCAGCCAAGAGCATAAGGTCAAAGAGATTCCTCACTGGCCTTGCAGACAACTTCATTGTCCAGAAAGTGGGAGAAGCAACAAGAGGAACAGCCATTTTAGATCTGGTCCTAACCATGTTGATGACCTGGTTAGTGGGGTAGATGTGGATGGATCATTAGGCGCGAGTGATCATGCTCTTCTGAAGTTTACTATACAGCGGAAAGGAGCAGCCAAGCATACTAGGACTCAATTTCTTGACTTTAAGAAAGCCGACTTCATAAAACTTAGGGAAGTGCTGGGTGGGATCCCATGGACAGCAATACTAAAAGGAAAGGGAGCTCATGATGGCTGGGAGTTTGTTAAGAGGGAGATAGTAAAAGCACAACGTCAGGCAATACCAATGAGACGGAAACATGGAGGGTGCCTAAAGAAGCCAGGGTGGCTATCTAAAGAACTTTTAACTGAATTAAGATTAAAAAAGGATGTGTACAAAAAATGGAAAAGGGGGGGAACCACCAAAGAGGAATTCAAACAAATAGCCAGCACGTGTAGACACAAAGTCAGAAAAGCTAAAGCACAGAATGAACTCAGGCTTGCTAGAGAGGTTAAAAGCAACAAAAAGGGCTTTTATGGGTATGTTCGTAGCAAAAGGAAGAACAAAGAAACAGTGGGGTCACTCAGAGGAGAAGATGGTGAAATGCAAACAGGGGACACAGAAAGGGCTGAACTCCTCAATGCCTTCTTTGCCTCAGTCTTCTCCGATAAAGAAAACAATGCCCGACCTGAAGAATTTGGAGCAAATGATTCAGCAAAGGAAACACAGCCCAGAATAACTAAGGAGATAGTACAAGAATATTTGGCTAGTTTAGATGTATTCAAGTCTCCAGGGCCAGATGAACTGCATCCAAGAGTCTTAAAAGAACTGGCAGATGTGATCTCAGAACCACTGGCAGTCATCTTTGAGAATTCCTGGAGAACAGGCGAAGTCCCGGCAGACTGGAGGAGGGCAAATGTTGTCCCTATTTTCAAAAAGGGGAAAAGAGAGGACCCAAATAATTACCGCCCAGTCAGTCTGACATCAAAACCAGGGAAGATTCTGGAGCAGATCATTAAGCAAACAGTCTGTGAGCACCTAGAAAGGAATGCTGTGATCACCAATAGTCAGCATGGATTTCTGAAAAATAAGTCATGTCAGACTAACCTGATCTCGTTTTTTGACAGAATTACAAGCCTGGTAGATGAAGGGAACGCAGTGGATGTAGCCTACCTTGATTTCAGCAAGGCATTTGACAAGGTGCCCCATGATATTCTTGTAAAGAAGCTGGTAAAATGCGGTCTTGACTATGCTACCACTCAGTGGATTTGTAACTGGCTGACTGACCGAACCCAAAGGGTGCTCATCAATGGTTCCTCTTCATCCTGGAGAAGAGTGACTAGTGGGGTGCCACAGGGTTCTGTCTTGGGCCCAGTCTTATTCAACATCTTTATCAACGACTTGGATGATGAACTCAAGGGCATCCTGATCAAATTTGCAGATGACACCAAACTGGGAGGGGTGGCTAACACCCCAGAGGACAGGATCACAATTCAAAACGACCTTGACAGATTAGAGAACTGGGCAAAAACAAACAAGATGAATTTTAACAGGGAGAAATGTAAAGTATTGCACTTGGGCAAAAAAAATGAGAGGCACAAATACAAGATGGGTGACACCTGGCTTGAGAGCAGTACATGTGAAAAGGATCTAGGAGTCTTGGTTGACCACAAACTTGACATGAGCCAACAGTGTGACGCGGCAGCTAAAAAAGCCAATGCAATTCTGGGCTGCATCAATAGGAGTATAGCATCTAGATCAAGGGAAGTAATAGTGCCACTGTATTCTGCTCTGGTCAGACCACACCTGGAGTACTGTGTCCAGTTCTGGGCACCACAATTCAAGAAGGACACTGACAAACTGGAACGTGTCCAGAGGAGGGCAACCAAAATGGTCAAAGGCCTGGAAACAATGCCTTATGAGGAACGGCTAAGGGAGCTGGGCATGTTTAGCCTGGAGAAGAGGAGGTTAAGGGGTGATATGATAGCCATGTTCAAATATATAAAAGGATGTCACATAGAGGAGGGAGAAAGGTTGTTTTCTGCTGCTCCAGAGAAGCGGACACGGAGCAATGGATCCAAACTACAAGAAAGAAGATTCCACCTAAACATTAGGAAGAACTTCCTGACAGTAAGAGCTGTTCGACAGTGGAATTTGCTGCCAAGGAGTGTGGTGGAGTCTCCTACTTTGGAGGTCTTTAAGCAGAGGCTTGACAACCATATGTCAGGAGTGCTCTGATGGTGTTTCCTGCTTGGCAGGGGGTTGGACTCGATGGCCCTTGTGGTCTCTTCCAACTCTATGATTCTATGATTCTATGATTCTATGATTCTGAATGGTGGTTTCACATATCTTAAGTCATCACTTGATGTTGCATTCATCAGATGATGAACATGCACTGTGAACCAACACTTAAGGTGGGAAATCCCCCCCCAGCACAACCTAAATCTGCCCTGCCCATTTTGCCCCTTGCCCCCCTTCAAGGGAAACACAACCTATGTCACTCTGAAAGAAGATATTGGAGCACTCCAAAGAAATTGCCCATGTATGTGCACAGATCTACCTAAAAGGCAAAACGTGGAGATCTGCATTGTTCCCTGCAAAGCATCCCTAATTATTATTGTTCTTCTTATTATTATATAAGATTATTGTACAATCTTAGAAGGGTGTGTGACTGTGGCTGTTATAAGGCCTCCTGCATTTCTGAATTTGCCACTACACTGCTGCCCTCAAAGTGCAAATATCACAAGTAGTTTGGTCCTAATTCACTTACACAAGGGCAGCCTACTTTTGCTCATACTCAGCTGCTTCTGTGAACATCTCTAATACACTTGTAAATTTATCAAGTCCTCGCATATTTGGTTCCTGTGATGTTTGCAAGTTTTGGGGACATTTTCATGTCTTCCCCTCCACACCCATGAAGGTTGCAACATGCAAATAATTGTGTAACTGTTCACTTTACCACAATTACACATGTTTGGAAGCTACAGGAAAGCACAGAGAAGCCTGCAGGAACTGCGCAATTTGTCCTTGCCCTGTTCTAATCCTTGTAATACAGACTCCTGATGTTTAAACTGTTGTAATTACTTTGATGCAAAACAAGTAGAAACACTGCTTTGGAGACTGGCTACTGTTACGAACTGGGGAAAGATTAAACACAGTGTAGTTTCACGTAGCCCTCTCACAATGCAAATCTCTCCCCCAGCCTGGGCATCCACCAGGGCATTAGGTCATGGAAACCGCTTGTGGTTCATCACCATTTTGCAGCTTGAAGAGGTTGGAAATAAGGGAATGGTCCCTAGAGGCCCTTGTTTGCAGGAAAATTCCTTCCTTGTTTCTCATCTATAGTTGGCTGTGGTCGCCCCCAGTTGTTCACTATTTATGGATATATTTTTTACTCATTTATATGGAGAGCTTTTAGAGAATTCCAAACTCTCAGTGAGACAAGCCCCATCTATCACAACAGGTCAAAAGTGATTTGGAACTGGACTTTTATCACATTTATTACATTAATATCATTTCCCTGTCTCTGGGAAGAGAAAGAGTCTCCATTTTATGACTAGAGGGCTCTGCCCCCTGCTTGCTCCACTTGCTAACCTCCCATAAGCTCTGCCTTGATTTGCTCTGCTCCGATGGCTGAACTGGGAATGGATTTTGGCAAAGTGGAGGTGCTGTTCAGGTTGGGACTGGAGTGCTGTCTGGGAGGTCAGCAAGTGGAAGAAGGACAAGGGATGAGTTGTTATTTGTATGTACATAGGAAGTGAAAATGAATAATTGCATACCGTATTTTTCGCTCTATAGGATACACTTTTCCCCCTCCCAAAATTAAGGGGAAATGTGTGTGCTTCCTATGGAGCGAATGCAGGCTCCTTGGCTTCAGTGATAGCAACGCGAAGCCTCCAAAGCGCAGGGGGAGCGCTCCCTCCGTGCTCTGGAGGCTTCGCGTTGCTTTCGCTGAAGCCTGGAGAGCGAGAGGGGTTGGTGTGCACCGACCCCTCTCGCTCTCCAGGCTTCAGGGATAGCTGCCTGAAGCCTCTGGAACACAGCAAGATTCTCCTGGCTTCAGCAGAGAGGGAGAGCTGCGCAGCGCCCCTTCAGCCAAGTGGGAGGAGAAATGGAAGGGGCTCCGTTTCTCCTGCCGCTTCGCTGAAGGGGTGCTGAGCAGAGAGGGGGAGATTATTTTTTTTCTTGTTCTCTTCTCCCCCTCTAAAACAAGGTGCGTCCTATGGTCAGGTGCGTCCTATATAGCGAAATACGGTAGGTTTTGTCTTGGCCCTTGTTGCAAGTATTAATTGGCATGCGATTATATAGAGTGGTGGCAGCAGTGGGAATGTAGGACCTTTGGCCTTATGGGTAAGTGCCTGCAGAAGAGGAACCCTCCCCCCAGGGCTGCTGATCATTAAATAAAATAAACAAATCACCTTCCTTTAGTTATGTGTATCCTGCTCTTGATGCCCCCACTTCTCCCATGACAATACTGTATATAAATAATGTACAATCATTACAGAACATATAGTCTGTGCTTTGTAAAAGGCGACACTTTGCAGATGCAGAAATAGAAACAAGAAGATACTGTGGTGATGGTCTAGTGCAAATACATATAGAATGTGCCTGATGGGTTGTAATCGGGGTGGCCATGTGTCCTACTTTACAGGGGATAGCTCTCTATTTGAATGAGCCCTGTATTTGAAGGGCCTTCCTGCCAAAGTCTGGTTGTTAGCTAAAGAACCATAAGAAGAGGCCTTGGAGTTGACCATCAACAGTTGACACCAGGACAGGCACTTCGTCTTTGGTGATCATTCGTAGCTGTGTAAGATTGTCCTCAATGAACATGGTCTTAAAAGTGAGTCCATAAGTGACTGTGGAGGCCAATTCTGGATCCACACGTCCTTCCACAGTGGGGGCATAGGTTTCCGGGTGGGAGTTTATCACGATGAGGGTTTGCCAAACGTGTCTTCCTCTTAGATCATTTCTCCTTTTCTCCCTGAGTTCATGCTTCTTCAAAGTCCATGACACTTTTGGTATAGGCTGTTCTCCAAGTGGAACTCTTGCAGGTCATTGTTTCCTAGATACCAGTGCTTTTGTTACATGTTTTTAGATTTGCTTTGAGAGCGTCTTTAAATCTTTTTTGTTGTCCACTGGTATTTTGCTTTCCATTCTTGAGTTGGGAATAGAGTAGTTGCTTTGGAAGAGGTCACCTAGTCACAGTCTTCCCCACTATGGCGAGACATATCACATTGAAATTACAGTATTTCTAAATTTGCATGTATGCATAGAAATTGCCATATGCCAGTTTTATGCAAATATGTCAACTGTCTTCCTTTTTTTGGTAATGCATTTCCTCTTTTTTGCCACTGCGTGAGTGGTCAATTCATTGTAGTACAACAAATACTGAAATTTCTTTCACTGACAGGCATGCAACTAGACCACATAAAAGCCAAAAACTCAGTTTGCTTGGCCATATATGGTGAACCTCATGGTCACTTTTAAAAAAAGAGTTCTTATTATGAGAATGTGCCACATGTGTCCATAAAACACATCTGTGCAGTGCAGTCCTGTACGTATTTACTCAGAAGCAAGGCGCGCCATGTTCAAGTTAGTGTGTACATCAGAGGTGGAGAACCTGGGGGACACATACAGCCCTCCAAGTCTCTGTATCTGGCCTCAGGACTCTCATCTTATGCCATCTCCACTGACCACACATCTCACTGGTCCTACTTTTCATCTCCCTTTAGCATTTTTGCCCAACTGGAATGTGTCCTGATAATGTTTCTTGCTCGCCTCATTGGACGACAGAGGTGTACATGTGTGTGCAGCCTAGCTTACTGTGCAGAAGTAAAGCTTGCATTCATTGCTCCATCCACTTTTGCCTCAGACCCTGCCCACCGATGGCATGTGTCATAAGGTTGCTGAGAAGGCAACGAGCCTCACAGTGAAAAAGTTCCTTCACTATTGGTGTGCAGGATTTCAGCCTTAAGCTTGCTGTGCTCAGTGTGCAGCATTCTTACATTGCTGACTGACAGATTGTTTGGATACCAGGGCAACTTTCCGAGTACGTGCAAACACAATATATCTAGAGAAACAGTAAAAATTCAGTGTGCCAGTCCAACTGGAAATGATTCAGTGTTTTGATATGCACTTGAAGCTTTAATCTGTGTGGTTAATTTTCTGTGTTTGCAGCTGTGGAAAACCGTTTATTTGCACCCTTTGAGGGAATCAAGACTGCAATAAAATAACTTTAGAAAATGACTTTGACAGTCTTTACGTTTCTTTCTTTCACTGGGGTATTCTTTTTCTGTTGATCTATTAAATAGAATAAAGCTGCTGTTAATACATCAAGTCAAATCAACTATTATTTTTGTCCTTTTTCTGCTTTTCTTAAGATATAACTTTTCACTCCCTTGAGTTCAGCATCTTAAACCACCTAGCTAATTTGGAGCCAAACTATCTATAACAGTAGCATACTGGCTTGTTTAAACCCAAGACTGCTCCAGAGAAGAGCAAAGTGAGGGATGAAAACAATCAAACAAATGTGTGTGTGAGGGACAGAAACCTTCTAGCAGTCTGTTAACCTAGAACTCTGATTTTACAGTGGTCTAAAATACTGGAAATTAGCTTGACTGGGAGAAAATTACATGGGGCAGGAGGGAGAGGGTATCGAGAATTTAGTGGTGGGGAGTAAGGAAAGATCAGCTTCTTCCACCCATTGCTCTTAAAGGAACCCTTAACCCTAGTGTTGTATATGATTGGGGTAGATCAGAGTTTAAACAAATAAGGTATTTAATTATTACATTTCTACGCCATCTTTTCTTCCAAGGAGTTCAACGTGGTGTTCATAGTTCAAGGAGTTCTTCTTCCCCATTTCATCCTCACAATAACCCTTTGAGGTAGTTTAGACTGAGAGAGGATGACTGGCCCAAGGTCACCCATTGAGCTTCATGGCTAAGTGAGGATTCAAACCCTGGTCTCCTTGCCTAGCACTCTAACCATTACACCACATACTGTTTCAGGTTCTTGGTTGTGTAGAGGCTTCTAACTGAGCATGCATTGAAATCTCCTTCAGACCTTCCCACTCACCACAGGAAGGCTGAGGGATGGAGTAGACCCAGCTGGCAGTCAGGGAGACAATGTGGGCTGGTGCACACAGCCCACAAAACCCTACTCAGGTTGCAGTTCTCTGTTCAGGAACAATGCCTGAACATTGCTATAATGTAATTTAGAATTATGCCCCTCCATTCCACATGTAAAATCCCCTACCCACAAGGAGTTTAGAGGTTTCCTTGGACAGGCATGCTAGACTCTCTCATTACGGCCTTATCTTTGGCAGATGTTCAGAAGGGGGTGAGTCATTTGAGCATCTGATCCAAACCCAAGAGAACATGTGAGAGCCATGCTGCAGAGTATGCCCGTAGGGCGGCAAAGGCTTCTTGGATTGAAAAAATAAGACACAGTTTCTGTTCTTTGGTACACCACACCCCTGTGAACTGTAACATTAAGTCAAGGGATTTATTCAGCCTCCATTATAGGTTCACAAATGGAAAATCAAGCTTTTGGTCAAATAAAAGCTGAACAGGATTACACTGTAGTCTCCAAGTTAACCTCATTATAGAGTTCTTTAGTACCACTGGTTTCAATGCAACTACTCTAGAGGAAATGGATTGAGGTCATGCTGCCTTGCAGAATGATGGCAGGTAGAATTTGCAACCATTTTTTAAAAGTACAAAGTCTAGAGCTGTACTGAATTGACAATGGTGTCTCCGCCATTCACTTACCTCAAAATCAGCTGTTTTGTGGGGGCTATCATAGCTTGGTTGGTAGAGCACTGAGACTCTTAAACTCAGGGTCATGGGTTTGAGCCCCACATTGGGCAAAAGATTCCTGCATTGCAGGGAGTTGGGCTAAATGACCGTCATGGTCTTTTCCAACTCTACGATTCTGATTCTATTATTCTATAAGATGCCCAGGACTACAGACTATCTTGCAGATACTCTGGGGATATTCAAAGAAGGCTTCTATATCATGTTGACAAGGGGAGTGGGTGGTGCTGTGGTCTAAACCACTGAGCCTCTTGGGCTTGCTGATCAGAAGGTCAGTGGTTCAAATCCGCACAACAGGGTGAGCTCCCATTGCTATGTCCCAGCTTCTGCCACCCTAGCAGTTTGAAAGCACACCAGTACAAGTAGATAAATAGGCACCTCTGTGGTGGGAAGGTAAATGACGTTTCCGTGTGCTCTGGTTTCTGTTTAGTCATGCTGGCCACATGACCCACAAAGCTTTCTGTGGACAAACACTGGCTCCCTTGGCCTGAAGCAAGATGAGCGTCGCACCCCATAGTTGCCTTTGACTGGACGTAACTGCCATGCGGTCCTTTAACTAGAGTTGGCAAGAAGGAGCGATTCAACTAAAAACATCATGAAATATGGGGCTCAAACCCACAACCTTAAGACTGAGAGTCTCATGCTCAGCTTGGGTTGACTGTGTATGAAATGGATATGCCAGTCCTGAAATCATATATTTCCAGCTGAACAAAGTGAAGGATGAGAGTGATTCTAGCTGCTTGGTGGATGTATTACAATACAACTTGAGAAGTCACTTGAGATGAGAATTTAGGGTTTTCCATAGCCCTCTGATAAGTGTTACAATGTTGTCTTGATTGAATTAGGAAGTGGAAGTAGATTAGACAGTAGTGGTTCCAAGTGGTCTTAGGCCAATGTGTAGTGGGTGGGACGCTCCATTTTCCATTTCAATAGCGTCAGCCTGGAGTTGCAAATACGTTTTGTTCTAGCTTACTAGACCTTGCCAGCTAATGTTTCCAGACACAATGGAGGCTTTTGAGCCAAGGTTCTGATTGCAGGGACTCCCAAATGGAAGCGAGTTGGTACATGTTAGCAACAAATGTATGTGTGTGTGGTGTCTTCTGTGGGCCTTTAGGAATTTGGAAACAGCTCTGCCATTAGGCAGAGTAGGCAATTGCTTCAGGCAACAGATGCTGCGGGGCAGCAGGGGCAATAACTCCAGCCATTCCTCTGGAGTCCTCCAGCCACACCCACTGTTGGAGGATCGGAGCTATGTATCCCTGTCACGAACCCCTTAATCAAGCCTGCCACCCTCAGGAGCACCAGAGGAAGCTATCTTGTTGCCAGTGTTAAAGCAAGATTCAGCTGCCAGATGGAACATTTTCTGTTCATGGAACTGGGGTGTGCCCTTTGCCTCAGGCAGCAAAATGTATTGAACTGTGGGAGAGTTCACAACCACAGCGCTGTAGCAATACGAAATGTGTGCAATGCATGAAGTTCAACAGCCTTTGGAATATGGCCTGCTTCCTATAGCAAGCTCCCTTCTAAACAGCTAGCCTGTTGTGGGGAAAATAATATATTTGGAAGAAGCATGCTCACTATCTGCCCTTTTAATGAAGTCAGTTTCGCTTGGAAAACTGGGACTTCATTTTATGGCACAGAAGAAAGCAGGGATGTATATTCCAGGCACCAGCAGCCACAAGTCCCATGTTTTATCAGTTATCCTCCTACGGCAAATATGGCTGCTATCTTTTCTTCTCCTCTGGACCTTCAGCTATGTCTTGCAGACATTCCCCATGCTGTGAGTTTTGCCTCTCCTCTTTACTCACTCCACAGCTTGCATTCCCTTTCCTGGTGGCATTGCATTGCCATGGCAAATGTTGTTTGTTAAAAGGTATTTTTTTATAAGGCCTGGGAGTGGTGGTGGTGGGGGAATCCCACATACCAGCACCGCTTCGTGCTTGAAGGATCGGCAAGGAAAATATGCATCGATATAACCCACGGCTGCTTGAACTTGAGTGTCCTGCCCCTTGGAAAACAAAACGGGGAAACATCGTGCACTTTCCACTGAAGTTGCAAAGGCCAACACCTATTCGATGGTGCTGACTAATACAGATGTAATGGCTGGAATGTTTAGGGTGTTTCTTTAAGGTAAGTCAAAGTGCTGCCCTAACACTGACATTTTCCCACCCTTTCTCCTCCTCCTCCTCCAAATTCCAGCTCTTCAGAGGGACTTCCTTGAAGAGAAACACCACAGGCTTGGCAAGCGATTCTGTTTGTTACTAGGATGTTTCCAAGAGCCTGAACAGCTTAGGTGAAACCTGACAGCCAGGTTCTTCTCTCCCTCACATTCCATCAAGAGGAACCACCAGGCTGCATGGGGAGTGCTAATGTTTGAAAGAAAAGAAAACCAACATGGAAATTGACTTCATCCAATTAATGAGACAAGGAAGCTGTTTTGTGTTTTTTTTTTCACTTCGGAGGGGAGCATTTAAGTTGTGACTTTATCTTAATTTGTCAGGCATTGCCCCAGGGATCCAAAAAACAACAACAACAGCCCCCAACAACCCCTATGGTGGCTGAACGCCAGCAGAATGCCTGAGCACTGGAGCATTAACACCCTGATAAAAATGAATCCATTCTAATTGGTTTTACATCTGAAAAAATAATAAGGAGCCGGCCTGCCAAGAAATGCAATGCACTCATGGAAAGGCCTGGAGCTCATACAATGGAAGCTGATTAGGATCTTGGGGCTCCATTTCTGCTCCTTTTTAGAGTGAAACAAAGGAAGGTGTTTGAATCCTCTGTCCTTTTATTTTATTTTTTAAAGGGGAGGGGGGCTGTGCTGCAGGAGTTGGGTTGGTCTTAAACCAGGCTTCCCACAGTCCAGCTGCCAAATGTACAAATTTTTTCCTGGCTGACATTCAGGAAAGTACAGCTCCGTCCGTAGGATGGAAAGTTAAAAAGACTTTGCCTGGATACATTGAAGCATATACAAACACTGCTTGGCGTATGGCATTGATTCACTCTGCACAGACTGTCCCCTCGACGTATCCTAAGGGGAGAATATTGCAAAGCTTTTTATAATCTTTGCAGCTAAGATCTTTTGAGAGGCTAGCGAGTAGGGTAATCTAAACAGTCCTCAAGGAACTCTCATTCTGGGGAGTTTGCAGGAATGTCCAGTCGGTCTCGTAAGATACAAGAACAGCCATTAATTTGAGTCATGGTTAATCCCTGCGGCTATATTTAAAGCAGCAGATTAATTATATCTGAGTGATGATATAATTAAATGACAATCCTTAGCAATTGAGAACTTGCAGGTTTGGAGCTGGTTACACAGCTTGCTTCCAAGATAAAATATTTAATAAGAGAGGCTGCATGCCTGCTACCTGTTATTTAAGAATGCCTGCTCACTGATTATTGGATATGTTGCTGTGATGAAATTTTATTGCCCTTTTTTGGTTCAGGGTGCCCATCTCAAGCCTATGTGGAATAGGCTATGCATCTCTATAACCAAACTTCATGTGACCTTCACAAGGCTAGTGATGGAAAAGGGTTAGATGTAGAGCAGATTGTCAGTGAAGTTGCTGTGATGTGAAGAGGATAGTTGGTTGGGCTGGCCAGCGACTGTTTTGAAAGGAAGGTGGGACTAGGAGCTGAGGGTTTGGGGAGATAGAATGGATCTAATGGAAACAAGGGAGGACACCAAAGATGGTGAGTAGTATGGAAGAGAAATCCTATCAGGAAAGGTTGAAGCAACTGAGTATGTTTAGTCAGGAGAAGAGAAGGCTGGGGAGGAGCAGGATAATACTCTCCAAATACCTGAAGGCCTGCCACATAGGATTGAGCAAATGCTTGTAATAATTAGTATTCAGCAGTTAGTATTAGTATTTTATATTTGAAGTTTCCTAAGAAAAAAACACCCAAGATGTCAAAAGCATTCAGATTTCAACATTCCATAGTCATAATGTTCAAATTTTGCCTTCAGAATTCAAGCTCCAAAGATTTGTAAAGCAAAGTGGGAAAGAAAGTATCAAAGTATCAAATTGCAAAGTATCAAAAGTATCAAAGTATCAAATTTGAGGACACTTGTTTCAGATTAGTTCTAATACACAGTGCCTGGCAATTGGTCCAGTACTCAGCAGCTCTAAGTGCAATCATCATCCTCACCATCCTCACCACCATCACCCATCCCTTTTAACCAATATACAATCATACCTTAGAAGTCAAATGGAATCCGTTCTGGAAGTCCATTCGACTTCCTAAACGTTAGGAAACCAAAGCGTGGCTTCGCAAACCGGAACAGTCACTTCAGGGTTTGCGGCGTTTGGGAGCCAAAACGTTCGATAACTAAGCTGTTCAAAAACCAAGCTACTGTACATAGAACAAAGCACCATTATTAGTATAGTGGTACCTCGAATTACAAATGCCTCATGTTACAAACGCTTCGGGTTACAAACTCCACTAACCTGGAAGAGTTACCTCAAGTTGATAGGATGAGAATGGAAATTGTGTGCCGGTGGTGCAGCGGCAGCAAGAGGCCCCATTAGCGAAAGCACGTCTCTAGTTAAGAACAGGTTCAGGTTAAGAATGGACCTCCGGAACGAATTAAGTTCTTAACCCGAGGTACCACTGTATTCATGATATTTTTGTATGGCTGATGGGTTTGGGGACTTAGTTCTCTATTTCCCTCAAAAAATGTTCTCTAGTCTGCATAAGGTTCAGGATGCTGAAGAAGGCACTCTTTATTTCAGAAAGTGGTGAGATGAAACCCACCACACCTTGAGGTCAAACAGAAAAACGTTTACAAAGGCAACAACACTACTGAAAAAGGAAATATCTATCAAAGGATGTTCTTCAGAAATTTCGGTGGTCGGAGAGCAAAATGCGGCCTGGCCTTATATTCCAGCATTCTTTGGCGGTTCTGCTGTTGCCATGCCAACAAATACACCCTCAAAAAGGCAAATGCCCTAGTCTGCCACCAGCTTTGCAGCCAAGTTAAAGGAAGAATAATAAATTACACCTAACATTTTCCTTCCCCACCCCCACCACAAGTATTATGCTAAATATTCAGTCCCAATTTTAAGAGGACGGATTAATTTATGTCCGGGGTGGGGGGTGGGTGGGACCTGTGGCCCTACGGATGTTGTTGGACTCTCAACTCCCATCAGCCTCAGCCAACATGGTCAACAGTCAGGGATGGGTGAAGTTGTAGTTCAGCAACATCTGGAGCAGCACAGGTTCACCACCCCTCATTTATGTGCTAAATGTGGAACAGTTAAAAGTGAAGAGGGCAGGGGAGGAGGCAGGAGTTCGAGGGAGGGCAGGAGAGAGCGAGTGTGCAAGCAGACACTCACATGGAGTGGGAAGGAGAAATAATTACAGTGGTACCTCAGGTTACATACGCTTCAGGTTACAGACTCTGCTAACCCAGAAATAGTGCTCCAGGTTAAGAACTTTGCTTCAGGATGAGAACAGAAATTGTGCTCCGGTGGCGCGGCAGCAGCGGGAGGCCCCATTAGCTAAAGTGGTGCTTCAGGATAAGAACAGTTTCAGGTTAATTACGGACCTCCCGAACGAATTAAGTACTTAACCTGAGGTACCACTGTACATTGATTACCTTACCCCTATTTCTCCCTCCTACCTAGTTGCCAGTGTTCCTCCACTCCCTCCTTCATCATTCCTTGCCATTGAGTTAATATAGGTTTTTTGGGGGGCCTCCCCCCTTTGTTTTCCCTCTTCAAATTTATTTAAATTATGTGTACCTTAGGGTTACCCACAATCTCTTGATAGTTCTCTGTAATGTGTTGGTGGTGCAAATATAGTTCTATAAGTACGAGTGGAGGAAGACTCAAATCAGTACAGGAATGTAATAGCAACAACTTTGTGGGCTTAGGAAAGATTGGGAGGGAAATATTAAATAAGCAACTAAGTTAGAATATCAAGAATTCTAACCCCCCCGGGGGGGGGGGAATCAAATCAAGTTTAGTTTCTATAGTACAGAGAACTTATCATTAGCTTCAGCACCACATTCTTCAGCTCCTAAATATTTTCCTGGCATTTCAAATTACGGAATAATTCGTTTAGATGTGACAGTGATTAAATACCACCTTTAGCCTGTTTTCCTGTGCTCTACATTGGCATGTTAAGAATACGTTGCTGTGTGAGAAGCCAAACCTCATCTGTATATAAAAGATGCTATATTTACATGCTTCTTAAATTAAGAACATGGCCTTCTCTCCTTTGCTCCCATGGCAGTAAATTCATATAATGAAATTATGGGAAATAAAATTAATGTACGAGCCAGTGTGAACTGGGCTGCAGAGCTGAACTGTTGACTTTCAGATCAATTGGAACAAGATATTCTCTAACAGTATGTTTTGCATCCGCAAAGTACCACCATCTCTTTCTTCTACTGCATGGATGGGAAACCTGGGGCTAGCCAGATGTTGCAAGACTATCATCATTCATCATCATCATTTTTAATTTGTATACCACCTTTCTATCTTACAATACTCAAGGCGGTTTACAAGCTGAAGAAACAAAAAGTGTATATTTAACAATCTAACGCAATACAAAAATGTGATAATAAAACATAACTTTAAAATAGGCAACCTCCATCAAAAAGTAACATTCAACAATCATTAGAATAGTATAAAATAATAATATCAACATATAAAAGTTAAACAGAAATCCACTCAACAGTTACAATAATATCTAAACTATAATCAATAAAACAACGGCAAGCCACAGTACATAAACAATACAATACACATTGAGAAGCAGAGGGTAGAGCAAGGCAGGTGGAAGGTGGCCTTGCCTGATGGAGTCTCTCCCCTCACAGTTCTTCCTCCAGGAACAGCTCCCTCATGAGGACTCCTAGGGCCGGAGGGTGGGGCAAGACAGGTGGAAGGAGGCCTTGCCTGATGGAGTCTCCTCCCTCACAGTTCTTCCTCCAGGAACATCTCCCTTATCAGGACTCCTAGGGCCGGAGGGTGGGGCAAGGCAGGTGGAAGGAGGCCTTGCCTGATGGAGTCTCCTCCCTCACAGTTCTTCCTCCAGGAACAGCTCCCTCATGAGGACTCCTAGGGCCGGAGGGTGGGGCAAGGCAGGTGGAAGGAGGCCTTGCCTGATGGAGTCTCTCCCCTCACAGTTCTTCCTCCAGGAACATCTCCCTTATGAGGACTCCTATGAGGACTACAGCTCCCATCATCCATGACCATTTGCTATGGTGGCTGGGGCTGATGGGAATTTGCGGTTCAACAATATTTTGGTGCCACTGAGCCACTTCAGAACAGAGATGTGAGGAAGGGCCACTTTTTCAGTCCAAGTGTCACATACATTCCATTTGTAGGGGTGCAAGCCATAATGATCAAAGAAAATCACAACTCCAATGCATTCTTATATGGTAATATGAACACAGTCTTCAAACGGGTGGGTTGTATGGGATGTTCTATTTCCTTAGGCTTTATTTTCATAGTTAAGAATCCTGTCTCCCATTGCCCACACCAGTAACTATTTTGTGAATACAGAAACTGTGTGCAATTTATTACATGACTGCAAAGGGCTTGGTCTGCAGTGCTATCTATTAGCAGCATTGGGCTGGCTTGCTGCACGAACACCTGTTAGACTAGGGAGTCAGGGCAGGATCTATTGTGCAGTCATATTTTAGTTGTACAAAGAAGGTACGTTTTCATTCTTGCCAGACTTGGTCATAATGGCGATGATTCACCTATCTGTTTAGAAAAGGAAAAACTGATTCATCCTTTATCATGGAGCCTGACAGCTGGCAAATGATTCCCGTCCCATTCCCCGCTCCCCCAAATCAGACTTTTCAAAATTTATTTAGAGTGATCAGAAAGGAACCATCTGTTTGGTGACCTTTTCTGCTGGTGAAATTACTGTTGGCATCAGAAAATTGAACAGACCGAAGCAAAAATGTAGACAAGAGTCTGTTCCACTTGGCAGTGTGAACTGGCCATGGTTTGCAAGTCTGCAGAAGTCGATCCTGTCTTATTCATATCCTATCTGTGCCGAATCTATGGAGGATTCCTTTGCTGCAAGCATCTTGAGTTCCGTCCACCCCACCCCAGAAATGGGACACTGTAGTGTTGTCAAATGTCCACCATTTAAAGCCCTTGTTGTAGAGCAAATCACGAGAAAGATTTAACACATCATATCCTATGAGGCAAAAAACAGTAACAATCATGCCACATTACAATGCTCCTTGTGAAAATTGGGTAGGGGCAAAAAAGAATTTGAGGACAAGATGGGAATGCTGAAATCATTTCAAGGACAGCCATCTACAAAGGCCAAGAAGCAAATGTGAATGACAGAGCTAAGAGGCTGTCCAAGTACATTCAGGGATTACAGACTGATTGCTTAATGAGAAAGGAGCTAAAAGAATTTAGTTGTGGCTAAGAATAAACTGCCCAGAAATCATTAACTCCTCAGTGCTTTATAAACCAGTGAGAGCACAAAATTGGTGGCTGGACTCAAAGATGTCTTTAATGAACTAGTGGAACCTAATATTGCATCCTTCCCATTTGGGGCAATTTCATTTGTGATGAAAACAATGCATAATAAAACCAGGTGAGATTTATTGTTCATGAATCTGAATGCTTTATACTTCTCCGGTGCTAGGAAGTTGTGGATCCAGATTCTCAAATTGCTCATTTGTGCCAGAGGAAGATAAGTTATCATGACAAGGAGATGCTTCAGAAGCCTACAAGATGTGAGGGTGTCCCAGGGAGCTGTTTCAGAGATTCCCATTTCACAGAAGCTGTCAATGTTGCAAATTATGTGAGCTCTCAGCAATATCAGACTGAGCTTATCTGTGAATCATTCGTCTGGAATCTGGCCTATTTGGGTGGTGTTGTCAGAGATGGGGTTGAATACTTTATTGACTGGGTTAAGTTGCACCAACTTGGAAGGGGAAAATCCTCCTCCCTTTTGATAATAAACTCTAAGAAACAAGATTTCTATAAACAAATAACGTATCCATGTTAACGGTATCCCTGTTTAGGGAGGCTAAATGTAGACAGGTAAACATCTGTTTGCAAATATAGAGATCTCAATTGTGCGCTGGATGTCAGTAAAACCCTATATATCATGCAACTCTGTGGGATTTTGTTGGCTTCAGTATGCCATTCCACTCATGCCAGTCCTACCAAGAATTAGACTTCATTTTTTTCCATGAAAAAGGATTACTTGATTCTGTTTTTGCATGTGTGCTTTATTGAACACTCTCTCACATATACAAATCAAACTTGTTTCTATATAATATTACATGCTATAGGTAAAACGACACGTTCCACTGCATTTCCCCAACAGGATATTTTGCTGGCAGAAGTCACACCATGGTTAAAACTATCAGAACTGCCTGGGCAATTTCAGAGACCAAGCAGTTTGAACTCCAGCAGGGTTCAACCAGGTTCGAACCTCCAGCAGTTGCAAGGAGCAGCTAAAGAGCAGAAGCAGCCATGTTGGTTCACAAGGAGAAGAAAGAAATCCCAAATCCACATTTATTAGCACATGATGTGAAATACTTCTGTTAGGGACCTTGAAGAGCAGATTAGAAAATACTGGGCTGGTTTGACAAATAGTAGGGTGCTACATCTTTCCCAGTCAGCCTTCAGCCAACCTCCTCAAGATGGATCTCAGACTTTGTTCTCTACTTTCTTCTTCTCAGCAAAAAGAAAGAAAGAAAGAAAGAAAGAAAGAAAGAAAGAAAGAAAGAAAGAAAAGGTAAAGGACACCTGGACTTTTAAGTCCGGTCAAAAGTGGCTATGGGGTTGTGTGCTTTCAGGCTGAGGGAGCCGGCGTTTGTGCACAGACAGCTTTCTTTTTTTTTTTAAAAAATAAATTTTTATTGGTTTTACAACATTTTTAAGAAAAACAAACAAACACAAAAAATGACAAACATACACGAATAGTTTCAAAGATATTTTCATAAACCTCTTTTCTTGGACTTCCCCATACCCCCCCTCTCTGCATCCCAATGTCCATATTTGAACTAGCAACTCCCAATTGTTACTTTCTAATCTCTGTCATCTTAGTCCTCTTTTATTGTCTAACCTTGTATCCCTGTACCCTATTGCTTCTGGCAACCACAACATTTTAACATTCATTCAGTTTGTAGTAGTCCTTAAGATAGCTTTTAAATTTTTTCCATTCTTCTTCCACCGTCTCTTTTCGTTGGTCACGGATTCTGCCTGTCATCTCAGCCGATGTCATATAGTCCATCACTTTCATCTGCCATTCTTCCAGAGTAGGTAAATCTTGTGTCTTCCAATACTTTGCGATGAGTATTCTTGCTGCTGTTGTGGCATACATAAAGAAATTTCTATCTTTCTTTGTCACCAATTGGCCGACAATGCCCAAGAGAAAGGCCTCTGGTTTTTTAGGAAATGTACATTTAAGTACCTTTTTCATTTCATTATAGATCATTTCCCAGAAGGCCTTTATCTTCGGGCATGTCCACCAAAGGTGATAGAAAGTACCTTCAATCTCTTTACACTTCCAACATTTATTATCGGGCAAATGGTAAATTTTTGCCAGTTTGACTGGGGTCATGTACCACCTGTAAACCATTTTCATAATGTTTTCCTTTAAGGCATTACATGCCGTAAATTTGATACCGGTGTTCCATAACCATTCCCAGTCATCTGACATAATGTTGTGTCCAACATCCTGCGCCCACTTAATCATAGCCGATTTAACTGTTTCATCCTGTGTGTTCCATTTCAACAGCAAGTTATACATTCTAGATAAATTCTTAGTATTGGGTTCTAACAATTCGGTCTCTAGTTTTGATTTCTCCACCTGGAAACCGATTTTCCTATCCTGTTTAAAAAATTCCATTATTTGGCGATATTGAAACCAATTTTCTACTTTGTGCTTCAATTTCTCCTGACTTTGTAGTTTAAACTTGTCTCCATCCTGTTCTAAGATTTCCCAATACTTCGGCCATCCGACCTCCATATTGAGTTTCTTCACTGCTTTAGCCTCCACTGGTGACACCCATCTAGGGGTTTTATTTTCCAATAGGTCTTTATATCTTATCCAAACATTAAATAATGCTTTTCTAACAATGTGATTTTTAAAAGTACTGTTAACTTTGTCATACCAAAGATATGCATGCCAACCAAAAGCATTATTGAAACCTTCCAGATCCAAGATATCCGTATTCTCGAGGAGCATCCATTCTTTCAGCCAGCAAAAAGCTGCTGCCTCATAGTACAATTTTAGGTCCGGCAGGGCAAAACCCCCTCTTTCTTTAGCGTCAGTCAGTATTTTGAATTTAATTCGGGGCTTTTTGCCCTGCCAGACAAATTTCGAAATGTCTTTGTGCCACCTCTTAAAACATTCCATCTTGTCAAGAATCTGCAAGGTCTGAAACAAAAATAACATTCTAGGCAATACATTCATTTTAATTACTGCAATTCGGCCTAACATTGACAGTTTCAGATTTGACCATATTTCTAAATCTTTTTTAATTTCTGACCAACATTTTTCATAATTGTCCTTATACAAATTGACATTCTTAGGTGTTAAATAAACCCCTAGGTATTTCACCTTCTTGACCACTGTCAAACCTGTTTCCTCCTGAAATTTCTCCTTTTCCATATCTGTTAGGTTTTTCCCTAAAACTTTAGTTTTTTGCTTATTCAACTTAAATCCAGCTACCTGGCCAAATTGTTGTATTATTTCTAAGACCCTTTTCGTACTAGTGTTTGGCTCTTGCAAAGTCAATACTAGGTCATCTGCATACGCTCTTAACTTATAATGTTTAGCTCCGACCTGCACACCTTTGACCTGCTGGTCATTTCTTATCATATTCAGCAACACCTCCAGAACCGAGATGAAAAGTAATGGGGAAATTGGGCACCCCTGTCGTGTTCCTTTTTCTATCTTAAGTTCCTCAGTCACAACATTATTTACAATCAGTTTAGCTTTTTGTTCAGAATATATTGCAGCCATACCATTCTCAAAACCCTGGCCTACCCCCATCCCATGAAGATTCTTCCTCATAAAACTCCAAGAGATGTTATCAAAGGCTTTCTCCGCATCCACAAAGATCAATACTGCTTTAGTGTTTATATTCACCTCCAGCTTTTCCAAGATGTCTATTACATTCCTTACATTGTCTGCTAGGTGTCTTTTAGGGAGAAAGCCTGCTTGGTCTTTATGAATCTTCTCCATCAAAACTCTTTTAAATCTTTTTGCCAAAATGTCTGCAAAAATTTTGTAATCCACATTAAGGAGTGATATTGGGCGGTAGTTCTTGAGTTGGGTCTTTTCAGTCTCTGACTTTGGTATGAGTGAAATATATGCCTCTTTCCACGATTCAGGTGCCCTTTTTCCCTCAAGAATCTCATTACAAACTTCTCTTAGTGGTTGAATCAGCCATTCCTTCAGCGATTTGTAGTATCTAGAAGTCAGTCCATCTGGTCCCGGAGATTTGCCCAGTTGCATATTCTGAATGGCATCCTCTATCTCTTGTTCTGAGATTCTCTGGTTCAAGTCCATCTTACTTTGCTGAGAGATATTTTGTAATCCATATCTTCCAAGGAATTTGTCTATATCTTCTTCATTTTGCGGGCCTTGGGTGTAGAGTTTTTTGAAATAACTTAAAAAGCAATTTCTAATTTCATTGGGTTTAGATATGTTCTTTCCATCCACCTCTAGGCTTGTAACTGTATTTAGTTTCTGCCTTTTCTTCAATTGCCATGCCAAAAGTTTGCCACATTTATTTGCTGATTCGAAAGTCTTTTGCTTCATTTGCTTTATCTTCCATTCAATCTCTTGGTTCATCAATTCCATATATTGAGTTTGATATAACTTGATCTCTCTTAAAATGTCCTGAGACTTTGGTTTTGTTCTTAATTTCCTCTCTCCTTCCTTTATCATTTCCAAGATCTTCTCTTTTTTCTCATTTTGTTTTTTCCTCTTTATTGAATTTTGTTGAATCAAAAATCCTCTCATAACCGCTTTACTTGTGTCCCAGATCACTCTTTTCTCCACGTCGGTCCTCAAATTTATTTCAAAATAGTCTTTTAGGGTCTTTTGGGCCTTCGTGAGAATCTCCTTATCTCGAAAGAGGGTGTCATTCATTCTCCATCTAAATTGACCAGTTATTGTGGGTTTCATCTCCATCTTCACGGCGTTATGGTCGGAGCAAGTTTTTGGGCAGATTTCCACTTTCTTAATCTTTGGAGCCAGTCCACTAGTAACCCAGATTTGGTCAATTCTGGTCCAGGTCATCATTGCTTGGGAGAAAAAGGTTCCCTCTCTCTCCAGAGGGTTCCTTGTTCTCCAAATGTCTATCAAGTCCATGTTTTCTGTCATTTCAAAAAAAGTCTTAGGGAGTCTCCCTTCTTTAGTGACTGTTAGTCTTTGTGCCTTGTCCATATTAGTGGAGACCACGCCATTCATGTCTCCCATGATTATCATATTGTAATCCAGATAGTCCGTCAAAGTTTCATGAAGTCTCTTAAAGAAGTCAGATTTGCCTTCATTTGGTGCATAAATTCCAACAACTAGAAATTTTTCTCCTTGTACTTGTATCTCCACAGCCAGATATCTCCCTTGTTCATCTTTAAATATCATTTTTGGAGTCCATTTCTCCTTCACATATATTACCACTCCTCTCTTCTTAACTTTGTCTGATGAAATAAATTCTTGTCCTAGCCTTTTATTTGTGAGTAATCTCCTGTGGGCTCTGGTTATGTGAGTTTCTTGTAAACATATCAAGTCCAGTTGTTCTCTGTTCAAAATATGAAATACTTGTCTTCTCTTCAAAGGCCCATTCAGTCCATTATAATTCCAACTAAGGAATTGCAAAGCCATCTTGTTATTTTCTTAAGGCTCCTCCAACAGCTCCAAGTTGTTGCTCTTCTTCTGATGGTGGTGGTTTTTGTCCAAACGAGAGATTCAAGATATCCAGTGCTCTCCTCTGTTCTGCAAGTACGTCCACAGTCCCCTTCTGTAGGTCCTCCTGGTATCTTGCCAAAAATTTGTCTTTATCTTGAATTGTCTTTATTTTCACTTTCTTTGCCTTGTAGTCGAATGACAGTCCTTGTGGGAACTCCCACCTGAAGCGGATAGAATTTTTCTTTAACAAAAGAACCAAGTCCTTGTAGAAGTTTCTTAAATCCAAAATGTATTTTGGTATGTCTTTAAAGATCTGTACAGCTGAATTTCCAATTTGCAAGGCCTTTTCAAAGTGTAATCCTAAAATTTTATCTCTTTCCTCCTTAGATCTGAGTGTGATCAGACAATCTCTCGGTGTCTTTCTATCTTGCTTTTTACCCAGTCTAAAGGCAGTTGTGATTTTGAATTCGTCTTCCTCAAGGTCCCAGCAATCCGCAAACTCCCGTGTCAAATATTCCACAAGGTTGTCTTTTTCATTCTCCGGAATCAGTCTTAATTTTAAGTTCCTCTCTTTCCTCTGTAACTCCCACAAGGCCAAAGTTGCATCATGCTCATAGACCTTCTTGGCAAGTGGCTCTAATTTCTCCTGCGTCTCTCCAGCAGTGGCTTTGGCCTCTTCGGCAATTTGACGCGTGGTGGCGTTTTCCTCGACCAGTTTGTTTATAGATTCTGTGTTCTGGTTTAATCTTGTTGATATTTCTGTTAATTTTTGTGTGTTCTCTGAAGTCTGTTTTGTCAGAGACTCCAGAGTCTGGTTTATCTTAAGCAAGGCTTCTGTCACAGCTTCCATAGAAGCGGCTGCTCCTTTGTCTTGTCCTGTTGTTCCAACTAATCCGGCTGTTGCGCCTGAGATTGAGCCTCTTTTCTTTGCTTGTTGCAGCTGCAACTGTTGTTGTTGTTGTTGTTGCTTGATCTTGGCTCTTGTAACTATCTCTTCTTGTGGTCCACTCATGTCAAGGTCAATTCCCACGGGATTTATTCTCCCTTGGAAAATTCCACTGTCTTAGGCCGTGCCGGACTTTACTTTATCCTCTAGAGGGAGCAAATCAAAATGGCCATAGAAGGAAGTTTCCAAATACAAGAACAAAGGAGACAGTCCAAGATGTAAAAAAAAAGGAGATTAACACAGTCAAAGTCAATGTTGCTAAAGTCTTATAACTTCCAATTGCCACAGTTGCCCAGTATACTGTTTATACTGTTTCTTCTTATAATATACAAAAGTCAGGCACTGTGGAAACTTTGTATCAAAGTGTCACTTCACAGGGAAAAGTCAGATCAGTGTACTAAAAAGGCAGACCGTTTCAAGCTTTCAAATAGATGAGATAGCAGAGGTTTTTTCCTCCAAATAAATCATGCAGTTGTTAGTCAAATTCACCTCCCCTCTGCCCTGCTTGCTAGAGGGGAGATCAAGGGTCTAAATGTCCGGTTTATATGATCAAAGAGCAGGTCTAAACGGATGCAAGTTTAGAGTTCCGTTGCTTTCACTTTCATGCAGTCGGGGGGAGGCAGACTTCCTTTGTTTAAATCTCCCCGTTTTTAGCCCAATTTCTGAAATTTAAAGGGTCCCGATTGTTTTCCAGCTCTTACTCACGGGAATTCAGTCCAAATTTTCTTTTCAGGAAGGAATCGGCGCTCTCCGCTTATGGCGACGCGGCTTCACTTCGCAGGCTGGGTAGCGACTCTCAGCACCGCGCTCTCCCGATGTCGATCCGTAGCCTTTAAAAAGGCTCTTTCACGGTACCGGGGGGCGCGAAGGTGCCCACCGAGTCTCCTTGTTCTCAGGCTTCAGCGCCTGGGATTTTAGGGGTCCCCCGCTCGCCGTAGCGGGTAAGACCCGAACTTGCGAAGCAGTCCTTCTCCGGAGCTCGGAGGTAGGACCGCCATTAAGCGCTGGCACCGACCGGAAGTCTTGTGCACAGACAGCTTTCTGGGTCACACGCCCAGCATGACTAAACCGCTTCTGGCACAACGGGACACTGTGACAAAAAACAGAGCGCACGGAAGTGCCGTTTACCTTCCTGCCGCAGTGGTGCCTATTTATCTACTTGCACTGGTGTGCTTTCGAACTGCTAGGTTAGCAGGAGCTGGGAAAGAACAACAGGAGCTCACCCCATTGCAGAGATTTGAAGTGCCAACCTCCTAATCAGCAAGCCCAAGAGGCTCAGTGGTTTAGACCACAGCACCACCCACGTCTTCTGAGCACATCTTGCTAAAAACACTCTTTTTCTGTCACCTCACACCCATTTACCCTGGCAGCATCTGTCTGCCCAGGCTCAAGATTCCTCTTACATGGGCCATCAACACCTTTTGTCATGGTAAGGCCAACTTTGGAACTGGCTTCCAAACCCCATTATTGCACAGGAGATGCAATCACCACCTATATGAATCTTTTTTTGGGGGGGAGCATTCATCATTCAAAAAAATAAAAAGGGGAAAAAGATGTACTTTGTTGAAGTGCTTGCTCAGATTTCTATGCGTATTGAGGAGTAGCCCAGAGACTCTGGGCTACAGATGAGTCATTCCCCTTATCGGTTGCCTAGACAAACACTGAAGGGAAGGGTGTGATTGGAATAGGTATCTATCAGGGGGAAGCAGGTTAGTTTGTTAAGACATTTTAACACAGGGGTATGAGTACAGGAAAGATAAGATACTGGCAAAGAAAAGTAACAAAAATGCGGGCCAATGTTTTGAGTGGACACGGCTCTTTGTGTATGCTTCTCTATGCAAAATAATGGCCTGAAAACAAAGTTGAGGCAAAGGTCTCTCCCTTGTTGGGTCACATTATCCTAGACATTCACCAGTTTTCAGTGGAGGTTGTCCATTGGTGCAAATGCAGCACTACCGTTCATTCCCCACCAACCTGCTTTCTTAGTACAGTGGTGCCCCGCAAGATGAATGCCTCACAAGACGAAAAACTCGCTAGACGAAAGAGTTTTCTGTTTTTTGAGTCATTCCGCAAGACGAATTTCCCTATGGGCTTGCTTCACAAGACGAAACATCTTGCGAGTTCTTGCGAGTTTGTTTCCTTTTTCTTAAAACTGCTAAACGGCTAAGCCGTTAATAGCCGCTAAGCCGCTAAGCCGCTAATAGCCGCTAAGCCGCTAATAGCCGTACTTTGCAAGACGAAAAAACCGCAAGACGAAGAGACTCGCGGAACGGATTAATTTCGTCTTGCGAGGCACCACTGTAACAGCCGGGCCAGGGGTGGCAGTGGCTATCAGCTTCCTCTTTAGCTTCAGCGTTGCCGTTTGTAGAAGTAATTGAGGAAGAGGCTGAGTGGAGGACAAAACAAGAATTAATCGGCTCTGCCTGTCATTGGCTCTGAATTCACCCACCCTTGGCCTCCCTGCTTTCTGCCTCCTCAGTCCCAATGAGCACCAGCCTTCACTGCCAGTTTTGCAGACACAAAAAAAACACATTTAAGCATGACAGAATCCAAACTTACTTCCTCTCTTCACTTGCGGTCCATGCTGTCAGTGCAATCAATAATAATAATAATAATAATAATAATAATAATAATAATAATAATAATACCCCACCAATCTGGCAGGGTTTCCCCAGCTACTTTGGGTGGTTTCCAACCAAATATTAAAAGCAATACAGCATCAGACATTAAAAACTTCCCTAAACAGGGCCGCCTTCAGTTGTCTTTTAATAGTAAAATAGTTGTTTATTGCCTTGACATCTGCTGGGAGGGTGTTCCACAGGGCAGGCGCCACTACCAAGAAGGCCCTCTGCCTGGTTCCCTGTAACCTCACCTCTCGTAGTGAGGGAACTGCCAGAAGGCCCTCGGAGCTGGACCTCAGTGTCCGGGCAGAATGATGGGGTGGAGATGCTCCTTCAGGTATACTGGACCGAGGCCATTTAGGGCTTTAAAGGTCAGCACCAACACTTTGAATTGTGCTCGGAAACGTACAACAGAATCTTCTGCCAAGTAAAAAAGGTGCACCAGTCCCATCTATAACTTCCCAAAGGGAGAAATAACCAACAGAGTGATCAATTCAAGTGAAGAAAGTTGATTACTCCTTTTTTCACTGTGATACATGCAGTAGGTTTTAGAAGAGCCAGATGCACAGTCCAGGCATAGCAAAGTATGAAGGAATTCATGAAAGTTCAAGTGTTCAGTTCTCAACATGATGACCTCTGCTAGGCTTTATTGTGATATTGTGATGGTGTCATGCTGTTTTAATATTTCATTGTAGTAAACCTTTTAGTTGACTAATAACCTGAATTATATATGAAAAAGTAAGTTCCTACCACTGAATTTATATATGAAAATATGCTAAGTAAGGGTTAATAATCATTTTGACCCATAGTTAGGTCAATGCATAGCACATTCCTCTAGTAGGCTGTTTTGTCTCACAAGGAATATCGTTTATTATTAAGGACACTGAGGACCACACAGCATTCGAAAGATATCAACTATTAAATTCAACAGGACTCACTTCTGAGTAGATGTGGATTGCACTGTAAGTTATCTAAAATATTTTCTACTTATCCTCTGCTTTATTGCAATCCATAGCAATAAACATATTTGGTCGCAAATGTATTTTAGATTTCTAGTATGTAATGAACTATGATTTCCTGAAATGTTTTTGAAGCTACATTCTCATATTGACTACCAAGCTGCTGGCAGCATTCTGAAACCACTTATGTTTGTGTTGAGCACAAAACTGGGGGTTTCTATTTTTACAAAAGCTGTGTGCCACCCCTACTCACTGCCAAGTGATAGTAGGATCCTAGAGGGTTCCGGGCACTCACTTAGGGTCTGTGTTCCTTTGGAGAACTGAGATACGGCAGAAATATGGTTTATCCACCTATTTACACCTTCAATCTGCATGGAGGGAGACCAGATCTTACAGCATGGTCATTTCAAGTGGGGCTTGTACTCCACAGCAGCACAACCAGCCTTCAGCCAACCTTCTCAAGATGGATCCCAGTCTTCCTTCTTCTTCCTAGAACACCCTGCCAAAAACTTTCTTTCCCTGACACCTCACACCCAGTTACCCTGACAATCTTCCAAACTCCCAGTCCCTGTTCACACCTCAGGGCAAGGGGGGGCAGTTCTCTTGCATTGTCAATGACTTTCATTGGCCCTATGTTGTTTCTTAATGGCCCTCGCTTAGCCAGGTCATTTTGCATAGGCAAGGCTAGCCTAGGAATCCCTCTGCAACTTGTATTTCTCCTTTTATATCCCAAATGATCAAAATCCTAGGCATTTATTAATTTCTATGGTTTAGGGGGAGTCCTCCCCAATCTGTAACACTATTTAAGTAATTAACGCCATAGGCTGCTGCATACTATCCACAACCTGCTAATTATTTTTCATATAATTTTATTGAAGTTTTAACATTATAAGAAAGGGGGGTTACAGAAGGAAAATAAGAAAGGACAAAGAGAAGATAACAGAAGAAAAGTATTATACACCTTCAATTCACATATGGACAGTGGCTGACAGTGGGCTCTCACATTTCAGTCTGATGCTAAAATTCAGTGTTCCCTGCCACTTACACTCTGTTCAGCACCATTGTAGTGGCTGAACCAGTCACACTACCCCAAAACCACCTCTTATGTGGAACATGAGTGCAACAGAATATTGTTGAGGTTTAACAAATACTTCTACATATTTGGAAAAGAAAACACTGTGATAATTACCAACCAACCTGCTAGTAATAGGCTTAGACAAGAAATGCTTTGGTTTCCATTTTGATATAATTCATACACTTTAAGACTCCACATAACAAATAAATTTAGCTTAAGGACACTTACATTATAAGCCAATGCATGCCTGCTTAGAAGTAAATCCTGTTGGATTCATTGGGTGCAACACATACTTGGAACTAAGGCTGCAATCATATACACACAGCACAATCTTTACCATGTCTACTGAAGTGTTGAATTCAATGGGCCTTACTCCCAATTAAGTTGGGACTCAGCTACATTAGTAAAAAACAACAACAATGTTTTGAATGCATTATAAACATGCAACATGAGATGGCGCCGGAGAGCAAAAAAATTGTCTATGTGGTTTTTACATAGCGGGTTCCACCCGCCTTTTGTTATAACAATTTAATTTCTGATTTATTTATAGCACCCCCCCCCCCCCGTGTATAGATCCACCCCGGGGTTAGAATTCCAGCCCTACTTGGCAGTCAGGATGGGGAGAAATCCTAATCTGGAGGAGAGGGCAGAGAAGGGGGGTGGCACCCACCCAAATGTGCCCATGAGCCTAAAAGGGTTGGGGAACCCTCAGGTAGGTAGGTTCTGCATTTTGTATAGCTTGTAGTTTTTCAACACTTGGCTCTTTGCAGAGCCCCATGAAGTACTAATCCGAGGATGTATTACAGTGGGAGATCAAGTAGGAGTGTGTTGAAAGATGTGAGGTCCATGCTACTCTCATATCCCATTGTTGTACCACATTAGTCTAGTGTTTGAAAACAATTTGAAACTACATTAATTTCTATTGGGGCTTTTATGCAAATGATTCAGCAAGCAGAAAAACCATCCCGAGTGTTCACAGTTTTCTTCATGGCTATTTAATAAACTCTTCCCACCCACCCTCCTCAAAGGAGTATTTACTTTGTGGTGCCTCCTAAGCAGCAAGAGCTTTACAACTATACAACAGCCCAACCCTTGATATAAGAGACACAGTGTATTCTTGAAATATGTACTAGTGTACATTTTGTTACCATACAAGGCTGCTCTGCATTCTTGCTGGTAACCTTTTATTGCCTCCTAAGTTTTCCAGAGCTCTGCCAAACATCTTGAACTTCACGGAATGATTACAAAGCTTCGTAAATATAAGCTTCACATTGTGCTTTGCCATTCTGTGCTTGAAATTGCACCAAGTATTTAAAGGAGAGGCAGGAATTCTCTTTAATTTGGTGGTCAGGAAATGGGTTAGTATGTTAGTGGAGTTTTTAATCCCCCCCCCATAGAGGTATTTAAAAAAAATACATTGTTGTTACCACCTCTCTGTTAAAAATACTTCAGCTACAAAATTAAAGGATCTGCATTTGAATCCCTCTTCTGTGGAACACTCTGCCTTCTGACATCTGCACCTGTCTCTTACCATCTGCTCCCTGCAGTGGTTTAAAAAGTACAGTGGTACGTTGGTTTAATAACAGCTTAGTTTATGAACAACTTGGATTAAGAACGCTGCAAACCCGGAAGTAGGAGTTTTGGTTTGTGAACTTTGCCTTGGAAGCAGAACATGTTTCGCTTCCTGTTGTGTGTGTTCCATTTGTAAATTGAGTCCCCCGCTGCTATGGGAAAGCACGTCTTGGTTTAAGAATGCTTTGGTTTAAGAACGGACTTCCAGAACCAATTAAGTTCGTAAACCAAGGTACCACTGTATCTGAAAAAAGAAACTCTTCTTCTGATGCCCTGACCTCTAATCTCTGTGTTAGGAGTGAGCCAGCAGTAAATCACACTGTGCAAGTTGGAGTTAGTCCAAATAGCTCAGTCAGTAAACTTTTAATCTCAGGACCGTGGGTTCACGCCCCACGATGGGCAAAAGATTCCTGCATTGCAGGGGATTGGATGAGATGATCCTTGTAGTCCCTTCCAACTCTACGATTCTATGATTCTGACTCTTTATTAGCAACAACAAGATCTGCACTGGAGTGTCAGGCCTAATGAGTACAGCCGTTAATCTCCAATAGGTCTTGCCCTCATGAAGCAGTTTCTGAGACTGGAGGTCCCCACCTCTGAAATGCCGCTTACGTTCCCTTCTCTCTAGGGTTTCCCCCACCAAGCAATCAGAGACTGTCCCTGTATGTGGCCAACCTCTTCTTCTACCCTTTTCATGCCTTTTCTGGTTCTGGGAGACAAGGGGGAAGGGGAGCTTGTCAGATCAGGAGGGGGAAGACACCTCAGCCTCTTCGCAAGCCTGACCCACCTATGCTTCATGGTCTCTCTCCTCCCACCCTATTGCTTCTGCCTCTGAATCTGGACTTGTTTCTTCCACAGACTCTCCCAGCTCAATAAGCTTCTGACACCTCCTCTTCACAGTCTTTTTCTTCTTCTTCCTCGGACTACTCATCCTTGTCCCACCACCACTCCCTGGGCTCTGAGCCTTCTTCCCCTGGTGGTTTCCCCACCATTCCTCTGCACCCAGCCAATCCTTTGCTTTCATTTCATGTCCCTTCCCTCTTTGCTTATGACCTGCATGAGTGGTTCCCAAACTTTGAAAGCCACGGACCGCTTGATAATTGCTGAGGGTCTTTGCGGACTGCTTGATTTCTCTGCCTGTTGTAATGCACAGTGCTAGGTGCTGTGAGGTGTTTTTTTATTGCTGCTTTTATTTCTCATAAACGGCTATTTATTTCTTGTTTATTGTATTTCATACACAGACACACACATACCAAAAAATAAAAAAGCAATAAAAGACAATTAAAAATCAATATGGATATTTAGTGGGATGGATGTGAGCCAGTGTGGGTTAGTGATTCGAATATAAGGTAGTTCATTTCTCCACTTGGCCATGGAACTCACTGGGTGGTCTTGGGCCAGTCCCTGCCTTTCAGCCTAATCTCATAGGTAAGTTACAGGATAAATATCCTATAATCTTCAGAAGAAGGGCAGTATACAAATAATAATAAACAATAATAGGGCTATTTATTATAGGGTTAACTCTCTTTTCTGTCTATGTATACAACTATTTTTTACGGAACGTGCGTGGCGCTGTGGGTTAAACCACAGAGCCTAGGACTTGCCGATCAGAAGGTCAGCGGTTCGAATCCCCGCGACGGGGTGAGCTCCCATTGCTCGGTCCCTGCTCCTGCCAACCTAGCAGTTCGAAAGTACGTCAAAGTGCAAGTAGATAAATAGGTACCGCTCTGGTGGGAAGGTAAATGGCGTTTCTGTGTGCTGTTCTGGTTCGCCAGAAATGGCTTAGTCATGCTGGCAACATGACCCGGAAGCTGTACACCTGCTCCCTCGGCCAATAAAGCGAGATGAGTGCCGCAACCCCAGAGTCGGTCACGACTGGACCTAATGGTCAGGGGTCCCTTTACCTTTATACAACTATTTGAATACTGACCAACGTTCTTTAAAATGCAATGCATTCTATGTGGGTCTACTTTTGAAGCTGACCCGGAAACTACAATTAATCCAGAATGCAGCAGCTAGACTGGGAGTGGCCACTGAGACCGTATAACACTGGTCCTGAAAGACCTACTTTGGCTCCCAGAACGTATACGAGCACAATTCAAAGTGTTGGTGCTGACCTTTAAAGTCCTAATTGGCCTCGGCTCAATATACTTAAATGAGTATCTTCACCCCCATAGTTCAGCCCAGACACTGAGGTCCAGCTCCAAGGGCCTTCTGGCAGTTCCCTCACTGTGAGAAGTGAGGTTATAGGGAACCAAGCAGAGGGCCTTCTTGGTAGTGGCGCCCACCCTGTGGAACCCTCCCTTCAGTTATCAAGAAAATAAATGACTATCTGACTTTAAGAAGACATCTGAAGGCAACCCTGTTTAGGGACGTTTTTAATGTTTGATGTTTTATTGTGTTTTTAATATTCTGTTGGGAGCTACCCAGAGTAGCTGGGGAAACCCAGCCAGATGGATGGGGTATAAATAATAAATTATTTATTATTGTTATTAAAATGGTACAGAATTGTCCAGAAGCCATTTGTGGTGTCCAGTACAGTTGTACCTCGGGTTACAAATGCTTCAAGTTACAGACGCTTCAGGATACAGACTCAGCTAACGTAGAAATAGCACCTCGGGTTAAGAACTTTGCTTCAGCATGAGAACAGAAATCGTGCGGCGGCAGCTGGAGGCCCCGTTAGCTAAAGTGGTACTTCAGGTTAAGAACAGTTTCAGGTTAAGAACAGACCTCCGGAACAAATTAAGTACTTAACCAGAGGTACCACTGTAGTCATTTAGCATCTTTTGCCCAGTGTGCTTTTCTGGATGAAAAGGTTTCATCAAGCTTTTCTTAAGACAAATAAGTAGTTGTGAGTCTGGTGTATCTTGGGATAAATTACACCTGAGGCCTTAGCTCCTTTGAACTATAAAAGCTACTTTTACCTTTTGTTCCCGGAAAGCTTGCAAAAGAAGAGCCTAATCTTATTGTTAGCTTCTAAGTGCCTAGGTTTTCAGACGAATCTCCTGCAAGCACAAAGGAATGCAAAAATAATTCTTGCATTGTTAGCTGTTCAGAAAAATAATCGCACCTTGTTTCCTCTTGCAGCTAACAACGTCCGTTGTAAAGGTTTCATTTTTATTACTATTCCATTTTACCAGAGCCAGGTGATACAAGGGTTCAAAAAGTGCTATCGTTTGAGCAATTCGAAGTCTCTGGTTTTGTTTTGCCTCCCCCCCCCCCAGCAAAAGTAAGAGAACTCTGCATGGATCCGTAGGACCCTCACCTCTTGGTAGAACATGGGAAACCTACTAGGTATGCCTATTTCTGAATATATGTATTAAAACCACTGAATCATTGCCATGGGTCACATTTGCTAACACACATACCCTCTAAGAGATTTTAATGCAAAGCTTCAAGAAACAAATTTACAGAGCTAAGAGTCTAATGCCCAGTTTTATCCAGACAGACCATTAAGCACTTAAATCTATGGAAGAGAAAACACCACTTTTCTTCGCAACTGTATTATCGAAAGCTTCAAATTGGTCAGAGTGCTTTTTTTGTGTGTCTTTGAAACTATCACCCCCTTCTGGAATGGCCTTGTAATTACAGTTACCAAGAGGCAAACGAAAGATTTCAAGCTAGCGAACGGTTTGGTAAAAGTTTTATTTGAGAGCATGAATATAAGTTTACACATTTCTTTAGTCTTAGAAGAGTTGAATGGAAAGAGCTTGCATAGTTTACAAAGCCAAGAGCCCACATTCCTTTGCTATGTACCTTCTTACATTCCTTATAAAGAAATTTCAGCATCGCAATAACTGCAGTAGCTTGCAAGCTGCCTTATACAAAATCAGACCCATTAGCCTATATACTGTTTATGCCAGGGGTTGACAACCTGTGGTCTCCAGGTGTAGCTGCCCTGTATTAGAAATCTCATTCATGTACAGAGGCACGGGCAAATTTAAATCTTTCCTATTGCCTATAATTCTGGACAATACATAAAATGAAGAGACAAAATGGACACACTTGATAAGAAGCCTGATTGGAAGAGGACAGAGAAAGAGGCACAGAAACTTCAGAGCAAGTCACATTCTAAGCACCAAAAAGTCCACAGCTGCTTTTTTTAAAAAACAAAACAGAACAGTTTAAACCTAATAAAGAAGGGAAAGTGTTTTAATGCAAATATTAAAGGTTGGAGCCAAAGCTTTGGGGCATTTGCTTAAGATGCTCAGCGGAAGCAGGAAGGCTTAAAAATATTTATTTCTGCCTAATTATGTTTGATGGCTGCTGTACAGAATCAGCAGGCTAACAAATATGATCAGTGGTTGGACTTGTAACGTTTCAGACTGAAAGTGAGGAATATAAATGTTTGAATGCTGTTTTACACATTCAAAATCTCACCTCAGATATGAAGCAAGCATGTCAGGAAAAGGATTCTAAGCTTATTGTGGTATTTGTGAGATTTTTTTGAAATGGTAGAACCCAAAACATGTGGCCTTCTATTTGTTGCTAGTCTCCAACTCCCATCAGCTCCAGACAGCATAGCCGATGGTCAGGGATGAAGGGAGTTGAAGTCCAGCAACATCTGGAGTATGGTGCAACATTTACAACAGTGTTTCCCACACTCGGGTCTCCAGCTGTTTTTGGACTACAACTCCCATCATCCTTAGCTAGTAGGAACAGTGGTCAGGGATTATGGGAACTGTAGTTCAAAAACAGCTGGAGACCCCAGTTTGGGAAGCACTGATTTACAACATACCAAGTCATTGTTTTATTTTTACACAGTTTGTTTAAAAACGTGTATAAAAAGAAGACTCTAGAGCATCTAGCCTTTGAAATATACAAGGAATATCAGGCTCCCTATATGTGAGTAACATTTGCAACAAGTAGTAACAAAGTAGTAAGAATACAGAAGTGCTGGAAGTACTTAATCAAAAGCTATCAAGTTAGAAATGTTAAAAAAAGAATCTTTGGAATTTGCCATTTAATACCTTCTATTTTGTTTTTTAAAGAAACGCCCCAATACAGTAGAAATGCAGAGGGTTCTGAAGTAAAGCGAAACTTGGCTTGATCCGGGTTCTCTTTCCATTAGGACATCATCTTTTTCTTACATTCCACCGAGCAGAAAACCATTCCTTCTACTGGCATAAACTTCTGGCCAATGAGACACTTGCTGCAACAGGAGCACAGAAAGCACTCTGTGGTGGCATGCCAGTTGAAATTGTTGTAACTCACACGTTGAACTTCCGGGTCGATAGCGTTGTGGCAACCCTGGCAGACCTAGAGAGGAGATGAGAGAAATGAAAAATGTGTTTGTTTCCAGCTTTATAAGACAACGAAACCCAGCATATTCAATACAGGTGTTGTTATAACTTCTGCTCAGCATTTGAAATTCGCCAGGCGCATTTTGCACCTGGCTATCGGCCACTTAAAAAGCAGAGACATCACCTTGCCAAAAAAAGTCCATATAGTTAAAGCCATGGTTTTCCCAGTAGTGATGTATGGAAGTGAGAGCTGGACCATAAAGAAGGCTGATCACCGAAGAATTGATGCTTTTGAATTATGGTGCTGGAGGAGACTCTTGAGAGTCCCATGGACTGCAAGAAGGTCAAACCTATCCATTCTGAAGGAAATCAGCCCTGAGTGCTCACTGGAAGGACAGATCTTTGGCCACCTCATGAGAAGAGAAGACTCCCTGGAAAAGACCCTGATGTTGGGAAAGATGGAGGGCACAAGGAGAAGGGACGACAGAGGACGAGATGGTTGGACAGTGTTTTCGAAGCTACCAGCATGAGTTTGACCAAACTGCGAGAGGCAGTTGAAGACAGGAGTGCCTGGCATGCTCTGGTCCATGGGGTCACGAAGAGTCGGACACAACTAAACAACAACAAATTGGCCACTTGTGACCAAGTAAAGATGCCCGGGTGCCAGAATGGTGCCTCCACCACCTAGAGGTGCATGCCTGAGGATCCTTCAACCTTGACTGTTTTCACAGATTGGCAACACATCCTGTAGAATCCTACCTGTTATATTTTATCTGCACAATCAGACTGATTTTCAGGAACCAAAAAGTCGCATTGAAAAATATGACTTTCGAGGCATCTTGCCCAAAAGTGACAACTGGGGATCCTGTAATCCTGGTTTAAGGAGTCTTTGGCGCCTAGCTTATATATCCGAGTTTCTAACACTGCTTCAGTTGTAACATAATTTATCACGATGACAACATTACTCAGCATCCTTGGTTTCTCCTTTGTGCCTTGAAATTGCCTGTGGAATGTAGAAAGGGTAAAGGCTGAGGACTGGATTTTTCCTCATAGAAAGGGATCCTCTGCAGGCAGAAAAGGCAAAGCCTACTGTTTGCCCATTCTGTGGATCTGGCCTGTTCTTCCTTGTGGCAAGAGCAGCTATACTGAGTGCTTTCCACAGGCCTCCACTTGGTGGCGATATTGTGCAAACTGCGAACACTGTACTGCGGATTGATGAACCAGGCTGTCTATCCTACAGGTGAGGAGCCGTGAGATGCAAATTCCTACATTGCTAAAATAAGCACACTGAAAAGTCACAGGGATGGATGCCTCATTGAAGGATCATGAAAGCAGAGAGAAAAATATTGCTAGCAAGTCTACAGACTGAGTTGAACCACCTATTCATAGAATCATAGAGTTGGGAGGGACCACAAGGGTCATCTAGTCCAACCCTCTGCAACACAGGAACATTTTGCCCACCTTGGGTCTTGAACCCAGGATTCTGAGATTAAGAGTCTTATGCTCTACCAACTGAACCATCTCATCTCTGCTTACAGGTAAGTCTGTACATATATACTGGGCGATAGCCAATGTTATTCATGCTCAGATCTGACCCACTGAAAGCAATGGACTTAAGTAACAAGTCCAAGAAATTTCAGTAGGTCTGTTTTGAGTATTACTTAGTTGGATATCCTGCACCAAGTCTCAGCAACCCTGCTCTTCCTTTCCAAGCAGTTGTTAATCAGCATGCAATGATTTCTTTTACTATACGGACCTTTGCCAACAAAGGTCCATATAGTAAAAGCTATGGTTTTTCCAGTAGTGATGTATGGAAGTGAGAGCTGGACCATAAAGAAGGCTGATCACCGAAGAATTGATGCTTTTGAATTATGGTGCTGGAGGAGACTCTTGAGAGTCCCATGGACTGCAAGAAGATCAAACCTGTCCATTCTGAAGGAAATCAGTCCTGAGCGCTCACTGGAAGGACAGATCGTGAAGCTGAGGCTCCAATACTTTGGCCACCTCATGAGAGGAGAAGACTCCCTGGAAAAGACCCTGATGTTGGGAAAGATGGAGGGCACAAGGAGAAGGGGACGACAGAGGACGAGATGGTTGGACAGTGTTCTCAAAGCTACCAGCATGAGTTTGACCAAACTGCAGGAGGCAGTGGAAGACAGAAGTGCCTGGCATGCTCTGGTCCATGGGGTCACGAAGAGTCGGACACGACTACACGACTAAACAACAACAAATGGAATGATTGTGCCCAAAAGAGCTCCCATCTCTCTGGCATGCTAGTTTTATACATGCAAGACTTTGCACTTCTTGTGTTTTTGTATGGAGGGTTATTCAATTATGCAAGCTTTCCCCCTGCAGTTGTACACTCACTGCTTCATCTACTGTGAGAACAAGGCCACCCCTTTTGCAACTTCTTAAATTCTGCACTTCTCTATTTTAATGTGAGTCAGTGAGTGTAAGATTTTTTCCCCAAAGTTCTTCCGGGGGGGGGGGGGGAATAGATGCCCTGAAGAGACACAAAGAAGTGTTTTCCAGTCAGTTCATTTCAGATAATGGTCAGAACAAGAGGGGAGACAGAGTGTCCTGATGAATAACTGCTCGATCAGTGGGAAAGCTGAATTTAAGAGCTTCAGATTAAGAAGCACGCACAAAAAAGCTAAGCGAAACTACAGACAGAAAACACTCATTAAGAGAAGGGAAAACCAAACAGGAACAATACTAAATAAATAAATAAAGCTACAAAAAGCAGCATTGTAAGTAGAACAAAGGAAACCCAGGAACCCAAATGAGGAAGTAATTAACTTTGGACTAACTGGTGCAGATGCTAAACAATGTTTTAAAAACATTTCATTCTTTGACACTGCATTTTAAAGAATAATATTTATAAGACTGCACACTGAGATACTCCCCTGGTGGTCGTGCTGTGTGGACTTCACAAGAAATACAACGGCTGTCCGAGATTTTGGACAATGCAGTGAAACTGACGAAAACTTCAGTCTAGAAGATAGCAGGAGAGTCACTGCTCTAGGAAAGCATTAGACAAGGACAGTTGCCCCAGGGGTTTTATAGCCAAGGTACATTAGGTCTATTCAAATGAAATTAAATCCCAGCCCCCTGTTGTTTTCTGTCTGCATTTATTAGGGCACCAGAGCAAAGTTTGACACGCAGATCTCTAGTACAGTTAGAGCACTGGAAGTCAATAATGATTCCTTTGAATCGAGGGCGAGCAGGTGCAATGAAATACGAACATCATGCTCTCCCACTGGCCTAAACTAGCAATAGTACTTCTGCGTTCTGCAGAAATTGCAAGTGATGGAGGAGCACCCCTGGAAGCTCATAAAAAGAGCCATTAAAAAATCCCACCTCTCATGGGAATGATCTGGGAAGAAGACACGGTGGCAAGGTCACCTTTGGTCAAGCAAAGGGATGGTTTACACAAACTACTCAAAGTGGTCAAGGACAATGCACAAAATCTTTACTTGAACTTGGTTGCTCTTCAGCATGCAGGACAAGAGGATAGGGCATCTTCATACAAACTTCCCTTCCTTACTAGCGTAATCTCAGTCCTCCCCCCCTACTCTGGAACAAAACAGGAGTAGCTGTGTGTCGCCAGCACATTCCTGATATTACCAGTCTTTTTGCCTAAGCTGGCCATTCCCAAGAGTTTGCGTGTAGATGCTGAACAAAACATGTGATAAGAGAAGTGGACCTTGATGGTGAATGAATTGCTTACAGGAAACACTATCAAAGACAAAACATTGGGTGGTATTAAACCAAGTTTGATTCAAGAGTATACATCAATAAATCAACATCCTTAACATTGACATTAATGACCATTCCTATATTGCAGGGGGTTTGGGCTAGATGACCTTCAAAGCGTCTTCCAACTCAACAATTCTATGACTATGTTAGGTCTATTAATTTCATTAAGTCTAATCCGATTAAAACTTAGCTGACAACCACCAGGCCGGGGTCGGGCATGGATAAGCCAGTAGTTTTTCATTATGGATAACAGTGTTTTAAGAAACCACTGTTCTAGGCAAGATATGGGAAAGCACACCTGGGCACATAACTATACATAGTAGTTATGCATCGCAGGCAAATCGTGACTCTCTTACCACAGCATGATTCTTCACGTAGCACGGTTTGCAGACAGGCTTTTCGTTTACCATGACGTAGATCTCCCCAGCCAAGACACAGTCACAGTCAAAACAGCAGAAGTGTTTCAGATGCCAGCTTTGACCTTCGGCCTGGGTGTACTCATTGCTGAATATAAGCTGAAGGGATACAAGGAAGGGAGGTACACATTCAATACAACCACCCATTTTGTTCTAGAACGCTTTACAATGCTAAGGAAACACACATTTTCGGCCATATGAAATACCTCCACCGAGCATTTCAGCTTGTTGCATTCATCGTTCTGTTCCCCACCCTTTTCACCCACTTTTTTTCACCAAAAACAGCAAATGCAAAAAAGCAGAGATTTGACTCTCCCAGAGAAAAAAGGAATGGCTTGTGGGCTTCCCATGGGTATTCTGTGAGAGCAGGATGATGGACTAGATTAAGGTTACCAGACGTCCCCGTCTCCCGGGGACAGTCCCTGGATTTACAAATCAGTCCCCATACAAAATCTGTTGAAGTTGAAAAGTGTCCCCGGATTCATTGAAAAAAATCTGGTAACCTTAGACTAGATGGGCCTCTGGCCTGATGACACAGGGATATTACGTCCTTATGAATGCCTTCCAGGTATTGAAAAAATGAGGGTAGTGTACGAACAGTGCAAATGGGACACAAAGAAAGAGGCTCCAGGGGTTGCGGCAAACCCTCGACAGGAGGACCCCACAAGCTGAGCTACAGGTAAAAGGAGTTATAGCTCCTGCACAGCTCAGGACTCAGAGATGCTGGTGAAGTGCTCCTGAGCAAAGCTCAGGAAAGAAATCTGGGGGTTCATTCAAGCCCACCTCAAAATGAGAAGCCAGCTTTAGAAGCTGCCAAATTTATTTCCCCTCAGATTAAAAACCAGAGTGGGAAAAGAATGGATGACTTTTCCATCCTCTCTGCTTTGGGTAATGGAGTCATGTCCCTGATGTATACTTTTTTAAGGCCGGGTGCTGCCTTTCACCATCATGCCCTGCTTGTTAGTGAAATCCTAATGCTGGGCTAAATGGACAGCAATGGAAGAAGCTGCGTTGTACAGAATCAGGCCATTGGTCTATCTAGTATAATCTATAGCAGTGTTTCTCAAACTTGGGTTGTTGGGACTACAACTCCCATCATCCCTAGCTAGCACCGCCAGTGGTCACAGATGATGGGAGGTGTAGTCCAACAAGAGCTGGGGACCCAAGTTTGAGAAACGCTGGTTTCTACAGGATTTCAGGCAGGGATTTCTCCCAGCTCTTCCTGGAGATGACGGGGATTGAACCTAGCACTTCCCGTGTGGAAAGCAGATGCTCTGCCGGTGAGCTATGGCCCTTCCCTTGGCCTGGTCAAAAGGCAGCAAATCTTTACAGGCAGGTCTTTTTTTCTCCATGGCCTCTTCCATGGATGCAGAGCAGAAGGGGGACCTTGCTTACCTCATCGCAGCCAGCGCAGCGGGGCTTCTCGCTGTCACAGTAGTGTCGGCCACAGTACAGCTTCCCATTCTTCCAGAAGTAGATCATATCCACAAGGAGCTCGCTGCAGGTGCAGCAGACAAAACAAACTGGATGCCAGAGTTTGTCGTAGCCGGCCCGCTCAGCGTAGACAGCCGGGTCCCCTTCCTTCATGCTCAGTTTGCACCGGAAGCAGCACTGCGAGGAGGTCAAGGGATTTTAAAGTTTATGTAGAGAGCTAATCCAGACTTCCACTTACCCCACTGCGCCAGAAGTGCTTTAGTTATGCTGGTCACGTGATCCGGAAAGCTGTCTGCAGACAAACGTTGGCTCCCTTGGCCTGAAAGTGGAGATGAGCGCAGCACCCCATAGTCAATTTTGACTGGACTTAACCATCCAGGGGTCCTTTACCTTTTACCTTTACCTACCCCCTGGGAAAATCCAATCTTGACTGCTAAACCGGAGCAAATGTAATTCAAATTTCTGCAGATTGATGTTTGCTCCAACTGAGTGCTAAAAAGTGGGTTTTCCCAGGGAAAGCAGTGAAGGCAAACAGAAAACTGCTCAGATCCACCAGACAAGCCTTTCCACAGCAAAAACTATGCCCCACATTGGCGCATGCACACACACACACACACACACACACACTTTTTTTGGGGGGGGGCCCAAATGCACAACACAGTTTGTGTCTCATATCGATTTCACATCATTGTGAAATCACCTTTGCATTTTACACATCAGTACATTCAAACAAGGTAAAACAGTGCCTAATATGGGCTTAATGTATGACAAGGAAAGCGCTAAATGAAAACCAACTGCCCCCAGAATAAATACGTAAATTAAAGGTTAGATATACTAGTGCTGGCCTTTCGGGACTCCAAAAGACCACAGCAGCCTGGCTTAAATACAGTCCAGAGGGGGTGGAGTCTTCTCAGCAGTGTGGAGTATTTACAGCCAGCTCCTTCTAACTTAGTCTTATAAGTAATAAGTGGATCAATGCTGTTTATATGGCTTAATACTTTCTGCCAACAGTAAGTGAAGCCATGAGATGTCTGCCTTTGTATTTATTAGTTTGATTTCAAGCAGAGGCCTTTCCTCATTAAACTTAATTGGGGGTGCCATCTCTCCCCCCCCCCCGGCTTCCACTTAGGAGTCCCTCCCTCTTCATCTCGGGAGTTTTCCTTTTCTGTACGGTTCGTCAGTTTTCACCTTGAAAAGAAACCCACAACACACTGCTTCTTCCAAGAACTAATGGCTCTCGTTTAAATATAGCAAGACTCGCCGGCCATCCCAAGAGACAAAAAATATTGATCTTCATGCAGGTACTAAATATAGCATTTTATATCTCGGTAGAAGCTGCACGACTGTCATGTAGAAGATGGAGCAGACTTGCTCCAGATTGGAGAAAACGCATGGGTGGAAATTAGGCAGGCTTTGCCTAAGTATTAAGAAGAAACATCCTGAGGAGAAGAGCTGTTCAACAGAGAACCCAGCTGGTTCAGTAACAGCCGGCCCTTCATCACAGGAGAAATTTAAGCAGATGTCGGACATTGTAGTGGGCTGGACTAGAGCACCCTTGGGAGACCCAACTCTACAATTCTATCCTTTCTGGGATGCTGTGACTGCAAGATTCCTGCACTGAGACGTGGGGCGGAGTAGAACAGGCTGGCTTGTTGTGGTCCAAGGGATGAACTCTTCCTTGACCAATCCTCCGAAGGTCACATGCCCATGCTGGCTGTGGCTCAAAGTAGGCATGGTCACTACCCAGCCAGATGGGCGGGGTATAAATAATAAAATTATTATTGCACACTCCTGAATGCACACAGGCACACGTGCAGTGCTCAGGTCAGCTGAGAGGTGTGTGCATGCATTACCACTCACTTCCCAGTCGCAACATGATCAACAGGGGAATGGACAGGTTTAAACTGGGCTTGCCTACCCTGTGCTGAGTTCCATTTTCTTTTCTTTTTGGAGCAACTGCCAAAATCATCTGGGGTGAGGAAAAACTTCTGGGTGGAGGGGAATCATGCTTCTGAGCTGCAGTTAGCCACCCCTGGCCTAGATGGTGTCTGAGGTCTGTCCCAACTAGGGGATGCTATGCTTCTAAGTTGGTAGAGCATGAGACTCTTAATCTCAGGGTTGTGGGTTTGAGCCCCACGTTAGGCAAAAGATTCCTGCATTGCAGGGGGTTGGACTAGATGACCCTTGTAGTCCCTTCCAACTCTACAAATTTTATGATTTCCATGTTTCCTTTACCCAGGAGTTACCTCCAAGTCCCAGAACAGTCACATTTTAGAACAAACTGTGTTTTCCTTAGTGGAGGACCCAGAAGGGTTTTCCTTCTGCCCCTGTTGCTCTTAGCTTACAAAACAAGCAGGCTGAAACAATGGTTTTTTAAAAAACCTAAAACACTTAATAAATAAACCCTGTGCAAAGGATGCTGCAGCGTGAAATACCAGGCTAAAATAATACAAAACCCCATTGTTTTGCTACCCTCTACCGACAGTTCTGCTTCTGTTTGCAGCACACAAGACACACAGAGACAGGAAGACAAATAGACATATATGCCCACTTACATATTGGGATGCCTTTGGACCAGCCAGTTTGTCTTCCATGGCCCCTACGGTGGCCGGGGTGCCTCTCTCCCCATTAGTCGGGACATCCTTCCCGGCAGCTTTGCCTTCCACTTCGCTCGGCAGCTTGACATCTCCCACCCCGAGAGCCTCGTTCTTGTATTTCTTCACAAACTGCTCCATCTGCTTCACCTCGTTAGGACTCAGCTCGTGGCATTTAGACGGATCCTGATCATGTGCGGGCAGCTGCTTGGCCAACTGCTTCTTCCTGTACTGAGCACCTTCCGAGCCAGCCACCGGTTGCTTCTCCTTGGGAAGCATCTGCATATAATGTCTTGCCTAAAGAGTCCGGAGGGATTGCAAGAATTAGTTTATCAGATGCCCTTGGGATTCCTGCTTTTATAAACGGGGAGGGCGGCAGCGGGGAGGAAGGCAACCAAGGGGAGATTAACAGGGCTCAGCAGAAGTTGTTACTTTTCGGTGTGAACAGATACCAAGAAGTGGACAGCAAAACTGAAGGGACGTGACTGGGGCTGAGAGTCAGAAGCTCACTGCAGGCGCATGCTTTACAACAAAAAAAACCCCAGCCATTTACTCCGCTGCAGTAACAGCTTGTACAATGTTTAGCCAACACTGAATCTTTTCAGATACTGACATTGCAAGAGCTTTCAGACTGCTAATTGCAATCTTTCTCTCAGAGGAAAACCAGCACGTGAGGGTTGGAATTGAGATCGAAGGCTTTTTAGCTTGTTTAAATAACTTAAAATGAAATAAAGTACTGCAAGATATACATGAAAAACTGAAGAAAAACTACTTTTGCACGCTGGAGTTCCCCCTCCCCTTGAAAATCCCTAAAACCCTCTTATGATTACAAAGCTGCACGCACATCTCCAGCCTTCTGCTTTAAATCAGCCAGCAAGACACTACATAAGCTTGACTCAAGATTGAAACATGCACGGGGTTAGGCTGGGTGGGGAAGCCCAACAAGGCTATCCAACTATCGCATCTCGATGAGCCATTAATAAACCAAGGGGAGCTTTTCTCTTGGATCCCAGCTCTGAATTCGTTCTGACCATATACAGTAACAGAAATGTGCAAGCTTGAGTGCTTTTCTTCAGCTTTTAAACAATGACATAAATTGTGCAGGTTTTCCAATGCTATGTCCTGTTTCTGGAAGTATTCTTGAAAGGGCTCGTCTGGGAAGTCGTAAATCATCCTAAGTGGTGGCGAACATCTCTAATGCAATGCTTTATCCTAGCCATTAACACGACCTCTTTCCTCCACCTCACCCCTCTTGCTTCCACAACCATCCTATTTCCATTGTGTGACTACTTTATAGCAATCAGAGACTTGCAAGGGGAGTTGACCACCAGACCCAACTTCATTATGTTTACATGGCTTATAGCAGGAGAACCAGGGGCACTGGACAACATTTCCTGTCTTGGACCACTGGCAATACTATCGAAGGCTGATGGGAATTGGAGGGGTACCAGGGTTACTGAGATAATAATTCCATTTATATTTTCCTGTCGTTTTACATCAAAATATGGAATCCTGGGTGTTCTATACACTCCAATCCACCCCTCCTTCAGTTTAAAGTAGGATTTCCCAAACTTGGGTCTCCAGCTGTTTTGGACTACAATTCCCATCATCCCTTGTCCTGCTAACTAGGGATGATGGGAGCTGTAGTCAAAAAAAATTTGGAGACCCAAGTTTGGGAAACCCTGGTTAAAAGGATGCCTTCTTCTAGTTTTCATAAAAGCTTCCAAGACTGTATCATGATAGCTCACCAGGGTTTGATTCTGAACAGGAGGTGCCCATTCGTAAGTCACAGTATTGATCGACACGTTCTTCTTGGCAGCCACTGGATTAGTCAGTATCATAACATTGCGCTTGTACATAGGAATCCCATCCGATTTCAGCTTTGCAATGAGGGTTGTATATTTTGTATCCTCAAAGAGCTTCCCCACTTTGCGGTCGTCCTCGTTACTAGTGGGAACATCGTGCTCCTCCTGCCCACACTTGCAGTTTCGACATATTTTCCTAGTGATTCAAGAGAAAAGAACTGATTAGGCCATGTTCATATAAGTAAACAGAAACTGAGTGATATCCTGCTTTAGATATCATTCAGGAGGGCATAACCATAATTCTGCGAAAATGTAGACTCAAGGAGAGGAAACCACAGCTGCATTGCTTCTCTAGGCAAATGCTGAGCTGTAAACAAAGAACCGACCTTGGTTGCAGCTCACAACTGTCTGGAGCGAGACAAACCACAAGCCCAGGTTCTGATGATGTGCTAAACCATAGCTTAGCTCACAGAAGCAGCAAGACCAGTGAGGAGGAGCAAAAGGGCTGCAATCTCTTCTCTTGGCTGAGTGCTACGCGCAAACTGGGTCACTGTCTGTGCTTAGAAGTAATTGCCTCAACTGTCCCTTCCCTGCTGAAAATGGAGCTTAGTGAAGTCACATGATGAATACGACAGATTCCTTTGCTGTTTCATTTCTGAGGAAATAGCCCTTTTCTCTGTGGGACAGAAGAGCATTCTGGGAAGGTGGGCAGCAGCGTCAATATTACTCTGGTAACATTGATGTGAACGAGCAGCTCAACAGTGTGCTGTCCTTTGTTTTCATGAATACATTTTCCTCTTCCCTCCTTAGTATAAATAATCTGGGAGCAAAAGGGGCAGATTAATATCCTATATTCATTAGCAGTTCTATAGTTTTAAGACTATGGACCGAATGCTCTTAATGCTGCTGCCCCTTTATAGAACAATATGCACTACAGTATTTCACTTACTTACATATTTGGGAAGCCAACCCTGCTGTGTTTGGGGCCCTGGACTTCTGCCCTGAAGATCTACCCTGATGACCTCAACACCTTTCTTTCCTCTGACTTCCTTAAGGTGGTGTATGTGGGTCTCTCTTCACCAAATTTAGCCTCTCAACCACTCTGAGACCTAGAGAGACTGACTGGGCCATGGCCACCCAGTTTACTTTGTGGCCAAGTGGCAATTCTATCCTGGGTTTCCCTGGTTCTAGTCCAGCACTCTAACCACAACATCTCTCTGGCTCTTACATTACTAGTGTGGCATGTCATAACTCATAGACAATACTGAGCTGGATAGATCAGTGGTCTGCTGCTTCAATACAAGATGGACATATCACGTGGGAAATTTATCTCTGGGAGAAATCTGCACGGTTGCACAGCCAAGGGCCTAGAAACCAAGCTTTATGAGGAATGGCTGAGGGAGTTCGGTATGTTTAGCCTGGTAAAGAGGAGACCAAGAGGAGATATGATAGCCGTGTTCAAATATCTAAAGGGTTGTCGCATGGAAGATGGAACAAACTTGCTTTCTCCTGCTTCAGTGGGTAGGATCTGAACCAATTGCTTCATGTTACTGCAGAATATGATCCGGAACCTTGCACTAGATGTGCAAAGGTCACATGCAATAAGAGACTATCATATCCATAGTTTTTACATAGTGGCAATATGAATTTTCCGGCAGGTATGTCAAGAATGCTCCAAGTGTAACAGATTTCCACTCACAGCTGGCTTTATATTCACACAGATGTTACACTCCCATCTAGTGGAAAAGAACATAATTGTACTGCAGACCCTAAAGGCATATTTGCTTTGCAGGAAGCTTTTTAGAGACATTGGTGCACATATTTTCACTGAGTCATCTATCTATGGTGGGGATTGCAGGGGGGGGGGGAGTCTAGGCTGGGTCATTCTGAAATTCCTGACAAACTACCTTCACATTTAGAGAAGCTATCAGAGATCTTCTTTTAAAAATATGTCATGTATAAATACATATATGTAGAACCATAGAATTGTAGAGTTTGAGGGTCATCTAGCTCAATCTCTGCAATGCAGGAATCCTGGCCACAGCCAGCCCTTCTGGCCACAGTTTATCTTGCAAAGGTGGCAGATTCAGCAGAGCTCAACCTGGGATGCACACCAATTCCCGTCATCACAATTCCGAGCCAATGGCTTTTTTAATCTGAATGGGGAGTCTTGTGTTTATTTAGTCTGCTGGAATAATGCTGATGTTGATTTTAAAAATACCGTATTTTTTGCACCATAACACTCACTTTTTTCCTCCTAGAAAGTAAGGGGAAATGTCTGTGCGTGTTATGGAGGAAATGCCTACGGGTGGCATGCCTACGGATTTTCCTCCTCTAAAAACTACGTGCGTGTTATGGTCGGGTGCGTGTTATAGAGCGAAAAATACGGTATGTAGTGATGGATTTATGATCTGTGCCCTTTTGGGGCGCCACCCATTAGTTTACCTTAATCAATGCAACCGTCTCAAAATGAGAGGAAATGATAATTATGTTTCTGCCTTTGCACTGTGCTCCCTGTTCCCCAGACAACTTGGGAACATTTCTTGCTGTTGCCCAGACGGGGAAAAGGTGAGGACAGCAATGGTGAATCTGAAATGGGTGCCCACTCCCAATAAAAATAAATAAATGGGAACAATTAGGAAAAAGAAGATGATGATTATGGTGATGACCTGAAAGATCATCTCATTGCTTATATTCCAAGCTGATCACTGCACTCTGCAGGTGAAGGCCTCTTGCAGGTACCATCTTATCAAGAGGACCATCCACACAATATACAAATCGGGCCTTTAGAGCTCTGACACCTACCCTTCGGAACTCCCTCCCTGTCAATATTCAACAGGTCCCGTCTCTGTTCTCTTTTTGGCACCTACTGAAGACTTTCTTCTTCCAACATGCCTTCCTCTAGTTCAGGCTTTTTCTGCAGCCTGCACCTGTATTGGAATTGTTTTAATTTTTTTATTGCTTTGTCAGTTGTTGTTTGCCAACCTGGGCTTCTCTCGGGAGGAAGGGCAAAATATAAATTTAATATACTAATAATACCTCTGCCAAGGGGTCACCCTGGCTCAACAACTTTGGAAAAAGGTGACAGTAACAACAGTGGTGGTAATCAGTGCCGTTTTTCTAGAAAAATTGGTGCTGAAACTCACCACGAATGCCTCCCTTGTTCTCTTATAATGACAGTGGCACCCGCCTGAGAGGTGGAACTGGTGGTAATAATGATGATGTCCTAACAACCCACAAAAAGGTTCATCTATGTTATTTAGAAAGGAATCAATTTTATTTCCTTTTTTCATTATTCTCCCTCACCTCTTATCCTTAATGGTAATAAAGCTTACAATACAGATTAAAAGTAAAGGGACTCCTGACCGTTAGGTCCAGTCGTGGATGACTCTGGGGTTGCGGTGCTCACCTCGCTTTATTGGCCGAGGGAGCTGGCGTACATCTTCCGGGTCATTAGGCCAGCATGACTAAGCCGCTTCTGGCAAACCAGAGCAGCGCACGGAAACACCATTTACCTCCCCGCCAGAGTGGCACCTATTTATCTACTTGCATTTCATGCTTTTGAACTGCTAGGTTGGCAGGAGGTGGGACTGAACAACGGGAGCTCACCCCGTCGCGGGGATTCGAACCGCCGACCTTCTGATCGGCAAGCCCTAGGCTCAGTGGTTTAGATCACAGCGCCACCTGTGTCTCACAATATGGCTTACAAGCTGTAATTAACTGGAAGGTGGGGTTCATAGGTAACGTCTCAGACATCACAAGGATTTGGTGCCTGTATGGTTCTTCCACACACACACTTTGGAAAGGGAGACAAGGTAGCCCAGCGGGGGTCAGGGGAGCGACAAGGCATGCAGAAAGTCCCAGACTGTTCAATCCATGGCATGCAGTATCAACACATTTGGCTCCTCGGCTAAATTTTATAACAACACCAAGCACCAGTAGCATTTCTTCACTGTACAGTCAAAACTGTACTCTCATTGGAAGCGAGCCCGATGGAAATCATCTGACTTCTAAGTAAGCAACTGTACACAGCATTAAATTGCCTCAAGGCTGGCCCAAGACATTTTGGCATCTGAGGCAGACCTCAAAATGGCATCCTCCCTCCCCACCAGAGATGAAGGGAGTCAGGGAAGAACCACATCAGGAACAAGGGTGGGTGAGGGAAAGAAAGGAAAATCAACAATGGGATTAGCTGCCCTGGTAGACCCTGCTGCCTGGGGAGGTCTCAACTCTCCTCATGGGCAAACTGGCCCTCGCTTGCCTGAACCCACATTTTATTTATATGCTCATAAGAATCTAAGAGCTCTACTGCAGGGGTCAGCAAACTTTTTCATCAGGGGGCCGGTTCACTGTCCCTCAGACCTTGTGGGGGGCCGGATTATATTTTTTGGGGGGGAAATGAATGAATTCCTATGCCCCACAAATAACCCAGAGATGCATTTTAAATAAAAGGACACATTCTACTCATGTAAAAACACACTGATTCCCGGACCATCCACAGGCCGGATTTAGAAGGTGATTGGGCCGAATCCGCCCCCTGGGCCTTAGTTTGCCTACCCATGCTCTACTGCATGGGACCAAAGGTCACCTAGCTAAGTATTCTGTTCTCATAGTTGCCTGTGAAAAGCCCACAGGCAAGATGTGTGCACGATAGTATGGCGTCTTTCTCATATCCTTGAAAAGGCTAGCATAACTCATGCTTGCTGTTCTAATCAGAATCAATTCCTTCATGTGTTAATTTTTCCCAATTTTGTTCATATGTGTGATGTAGTTAAGTTTATGTCTGAACGAGTCAGTTTGCGGCCGAATGAGACCTGTGTTGTGCAGATATGCTTATCTGCAATAGAAATGTTTCGGTAAATCAGGAAAACTCTCTTCTTACCTCCAGAAATGTAGCTCAAATCCTTCACATTTGTCTTTGCACTTCAAGCAAGGGGCCCCAGATCCTTCTTCATGTCCTAAGCCCATCTAGAAAAAAGGGGGGAAAAACAGAGTTAAAAAATATATTTCCCAAGGCACATAGTATTATTTTTAGAGTGCTTCAACTGGCAAACTTCCAAAAATCTATCTAAGATATAGGCAGGGGGAGATCTCAACTTTCAGGAAGATAATTCACTTGAAGCTGCATCACGGAAGCTTCACACCTTTCTTCCTAGCCCTGTAATTTCTGAATAATAGCTGGCTCTTTCATGCATTTGGCTTTGTGATAGCGGTAGTGATAGCAGGACACTGAAATAAGAAACGTATGATTGGACCAGGGCTGGGTGATATATCGATATATCGTCCAAAACCAGTTTGAAGTCCATATTGTGGTATCATTGTCATAGTTCTTGACCTGGCAATATATTGCAAATCATGATGTGGGTGCGGGTGTGGTAGGCAAATATCACAATGTGGCATAAACCGTGAAGCCGGCCAATGCCTCTACAGAGCTCCATCCTTATTTCAGACATTGTGATATATCAGTATATTGCAATGTTTAGCTGGTGATACACCACAAAGTTGAAAATCAGGTCTATCCTTATTGCAGACATTGAGATATTTCAGTATATCACACTGTTTAGCTGGCGATATATCACAAAGTTCAAAACCAGATATCACCCAACCATACCATTCACCTCTACATAGTTCCATTCTTATTTCAGACATCGTGATATATCGGTATATTCATGATGTTTAGCTGGTGATATATTGCGATGTTGAAAACCAGATATCGTCCAGCCCTACTGAATCAGCTTCCCCCTCCAGTGGTTTAGGAAGCCACTATGTAACACCTCCTGCCTCTGTTGAACAGCTTCCCTTGGCCACCTGCCGCCAGTGGTGCTTGCTTGCTTGCTTGCCTGCCAGACATTTGTCCTGCTGGAGTTGATGTGGCCACCTACTGGCTATTAGGCAACAGCCTGGTGTGACAACAGCCTTACGTTTCTATCAATATAGAAAGAAAACACCACATGAAACTTACATTCTGCAAGAGTGCTTCAGCAAACAGATTTGTTGAGCAGAAAAGAAATGGCCAGTTTTCATGAAAATGAGTAATGGGCTGTAAGCCTTTGGCTGGCTATTCATGAGGGGACACAGGCTTTTGCCCCTGCATAAGTAAAAGCAGCAAGCTTCAAGGTGAAAGGGTTTCAGACATAATATTCATAATTATCATTACCACTTACCCAAAAGTGTGTGTTGCAATTGCTAAATAATGCTTTACACCTGTGTGGAATTCTGACTGAACACCAAGCTCGCCTTTCAATACTCAAAAGTATAAGAAATCTGCCTGCATGCTTTTTCTCCTTCTTTTTTTTAAAGAGGATGGAATCAATTTATCCATAAATGGAATCATGGAAGAAAGTAAGACACATAGGTCATTTGAAATGTAGCCAAGAAGAGGTTTCTGGATGTCAGTTGCTAAAAATTCTAAAAAAACATCTGGCATTTCAAATACGCCCAGTTTGATTTCAAGGCAGTCTGCGAACGAAAAGCATTACAAGTCTACTGATTGAAGTCATCTGCTTCACAATGCCTTCACGACTAAAATATTACTTCAGAGCAAAGTGTTATAAATGGTTGCAGGCTAGCCTCATGTTTGAAAAAGAAATCTTGCTTTAATCAGCTTGGAATGTTTCTGGGGACTCAAAAGCTGGCTCTCTTTTATGTTAAAGAGCACTGACCAAACCTCAGCTTCCTGGCTGCTGCCAATCAAGTGTCTGGGGAAATAGAAGTGCTGAATATCATCTCCCCCTCTCAAGAAGAAGAAGAAGATCTGCACCATCAAATAATGTATTCATATGTTGCATGTTCTTATTAGAGGCTAAGATTTGAAGGGGAAATTACTGGGTGGGGAGGAACAAATTCTGAGAGGAATTGTCACCTGTCACTTAATATAATGGTGGCCAACACAGAGAATGCAGCCACAATGACAGTGTCACATGTCCTGCTGCAAAAGGATGTGGTGGCATCATGTGCTGGCATCCTCATGTGGCTACACAGAGATGCAGTGCCAACCAGGTGTGCTTCTAGACTCTTAGAGACACAACATCAGGAATAAATGAGCAGGTGCCCACAATTCCTCTCGCCCCTGGCAAATGCCCCTGGCCTGAGGAGGACTGCCAGTAGACTCCAATCTAGTGTTATATCTTGAACACCCATGGGCAGTGGTGAAGAGAAACCAAGGCAAAGATGCACAACCACACAGCTCACACAGATGCCTTCAGATACAAGCAAGTGGATATTCTTTGTTCTTTTGGCCCGACACCAAGATCCAGGACCGAGGGCCTTCTGGCGGTTCTCTCACTGCGAGGAGCAAAGCTACAGGGAACCAGGCAGAGGGCCTTCTCGGTAGTGGCACCCACTCAGTGGAAGGTCCTCCCATCAGATGTCAAGGAGACAAGGAGCTATACAATCTTTAGAAGACATCTGAAGGCCTGTATAGGGAAGCTTTTTAACGTGTGATGTTTTATTATGTTTCTATATGCACTTGAAATCTTTCCGCAGGGCCTGCAAGACAGAGCTGTTCCACCAGGCCTTTGGCCAGGGCACAGCCTGACTCCCTCCCTCGGCAATCTTCGCGGAGCTCTGGCCCAATGGTTGCCAGTGGCCTGAATTAATTAATTTTACAATGAATAATTTTAGAGTGTTGTTTATGCTGTACTTTTGTACTGTTTTATTGTTGTTAGCCGCCCTGAGCCTGGCTTCGGCTGGGGAGGGCGGGATATAAATAAAATATATTATTATTATTATTATTATTATTATTATTATTATTATTATTATTATTATTATTATTATGTGCTGGGAGCCACCCAGAGCAGCTGGGGCAACCCAGTCACATCTGGTACTACTATCTTACTTGGCTACGAATGATTGCCAAGAAATATGACGACTACAACTAGTAATAATGGGGAAATATACACAAAGAGGCTCCCCTTTTCAATGCCCTGCCAAATGCACAGAAGTTGGAAGAAAGCGGAGCTGGCACAATGTGGGGGACACAGCAGGTACGGGCCCTCTCTATGAGCAGAGTGGAACTGAAAATGCTGAAAATTACATGTACAGTGGTACCTCGGGTTGCATACACTTCAGGTTACATACGCTTCAGGTTACAGACTCCGCTAACCCGGAAATAGTACCTCAGGTTAAGATCTTAGCTTCAGGATGAGAACAGAAATCGGTGCGGCAGCAGCAGGAGGCCCCATTAGCTAAAGTGGTGCTTCAGGTTAAGAACAGTTTCAGGTTAAGAACGGACCTCTGGAATGAATTAAGTACTTAACCCGAGGTACCAATGTATATTCTAATACTTAAGTGGCTGTTGGAAGAAGCAGCTATTATGCGCAGGAGATTTTCGTGCAGGTGGGCCTCAGTGTGACTGTGGCCTTAACCAAACCCTTCTAACATTTATCCGTAACAAGACCATATGCATAGCTAGCTGGCACTAGACCATACATGTACTGGCAACATGGATTGGCTGAGGGAGTCAGGGAACAGCAAGAAGCCTCAAATTCAGCAGGGAACTGCTTTTACTTAGGCTTCACTTTTTCCAGCATTCTTCCAAACAGATGATACATTAAAAAAAGAACGCTGTCAGGCATCTTAAGCCCAGTATCTCTGGTCCATGCTTTGTGAGTGCACATGGATCATGGTGGGGCTTCCCATTGACTTTATTTGTGGAAATAGGTCTGCATAAGTGACAGGGATGCATGCAAATATTTATTTCAGGCAAAGAAGCTATTCCTTGTGTGGGAATCCCATGTGCACCTCAGGCCTGGTGCACCACACTGGGAATGAGTGGGAGCTATGAATTGGGAAAACTCTGGTTCAAACCTGCGCTCAGCACTGGGAAAGCCTTGGGCAAACCACCACTTCTCAGCTTCATCTATAAAATGGGGATAGCCATATTAGCTTGTTTTACAGGGCTGTTCTAAGGGCTACCGAGGGAATGTATATAAAGCCTCAATAGGTGTATTAAAATCATATATTGCAATGAAACACAGTACCAATGCAAGAGGTTAGAAATGTTTCTAATGGACAAAAGGCGATTATTAAGGCCTAGCTGGTATTAAAACGTGTTATTTAATTTTATTGCTTTACATTTTGATTTTGTCACTTTATGATTCCTGCCCCCCTGCTGCCCCACACAGAAAGCTACCCAGGCCATCTTTGAGAGAATTCCCACACATATAAGGGAATTCTGGTCTATCTTGCTAACTAGCAATTTTGACAATTACAAAATATAGAATTAATTTCGCTGGTACAAAATTACCCAAATGGCTGAGAATGTCCTGTTATAAAAACAACAACCCAGGACTTTTTCCATTTTGTCCCATTTTCAATTGGTCTTTTGAACTGGGAAGATTTATTGAAATGGTGACTGGATGTTGATTTTCACTCTGAACTGGTTTCCAAGGCAGCCGCCGCAAAACAACAAGGATCAAGAAATGCCCTGCAAGAAATGCCAAGTGGCACTTTGCAGTAAACGAACAGAGCAGAAACTTCTACTTCTGCATATAAAGTGAGTGCTGCTTGCAATACAGGATTTTTAGCAAGTTGTCTCTTTGCCTATTTTCATTGTTCAGGCACATCCCAGAGTTTAGCTCCTCTCAAAAAAAAAACCCTTTAAAAAAAGCAGACACATACCATTCTTATTTAAAGAGTAGCCGTCTGAATGGGAATGTTCCCCCCTTATTTTCCAAAAGGACACAAATTTCTCTGCTTCAGTGCCAGCCTCTCCTTTCCTGAGGCAAACTATGTGATCACAGCATGCAAATGGGACCGTGAGGCAGTGACCTACTGACACGTTTTTATGGAGTTCACCAATGTCACAGACAGGGCAGAGCGAATTCTAACTCGGAACAAAGGTTTAACTAACAGGGGCTCAATAAAGCACCAACTGTATAGCTCTCGGCATCTCCATGGTGAAGTTAATGGGAAACACAGACACTGGGAAAAATCACAACCTCCGTCAAACACATAGCATTCTACTCAGAGATTCCTGCATTGCAGGGGATTGGACTAGATGACCCTGAGGGTCCCTTCCAACTCTGCAATTCTATGATTCTATCTATAAAGAGAGATAAAATCAGGTAGCAGTTGTATACGTGGGAGAGATTAGCCTAATGTTAAAGGCATCCCTGGCACTCAGTGAATTAGACATTAAGACTGTATTTTGCAATTACTCAAGCTCTAACCTCCGAGGCACTCAGGGTTTGGGTAAGAGAATTATGAGCAATTTATTCTGGGCAGGCAGAAGAAGATTTTCTCAGAGATTGTTTATTTCAAGCTCATTGTCAAGAACCAATAACCCTTCTTTATGGGACATGAAATCTCACACAGATGCCACGTATATCATCTTACCTCCGTATCTCATCCCATTTTACCACATACCCAAAATAAATATCTTGCCATTTCTCTTCGCTGCATTATTCATCTACAGATGAAATGAAGACAACCAAAGAGGCCTTTAGTATCTAGGAGTTCACTTCTAGCCTTTCTGCTTCAGGTTAACTTTTCAGTGTGGAGTCAGTGTGGTGTAGTGGTTAAGAGTGGTAGTCTCGTAATCTGGGGAACCGGGTTTGCGTCTCCGCTCCTCCACATGCAGCTGCTGGGTGACCTTGGGCCAGTCACACTTCTTTGAAGTCTCTCAGTCCCACTCACCTCACAGAGTGTTTGTTGTGGGGGAGGAAGGGAAAGGAGAATGTTAGCCGCTTTGAGACTCCTTAAAGGGAGTGAAAGGCGGGACAACAAATCCAAACTCTTCTTCTTCAATGTAAGCATGGAGACATTCAAGGAAATTTGGCTGCAATCCTATACCTGCTTACCTCGAAATAGGCCCCACTGAACTCATTGAGACTTCTAAGTAGATATGTGATGGATTGCAATGTTAGAAAATTGCTTTTCTGGGATACAGAAGGCCTACGCATCCTCAAATCAAAGGGAGATAATGTGGTGCTGTTAGATGTTGTTAGACTCCAGCGCTCATCGAACTGTCTGATGGTTAGGGATAATGAGAGTTATAGCCTACACTGGCTACCCCTGTCCATTTGAATCTTGAGTTTTGTGCAGGTATTTCTTGATCCTTCCACAGGAAAGGTACCTTATAGGCATACATTGGAATAACTTTTTAAAAAAAGAGCCAGCAAGGAAGTGACCAAACACAAAACTTATATTTATTCATTTGAATATTCAAGGCAGCTCAGAAAATTCTTTAAAATGTGATCCTAGGAAACATGAGAAGGGAAATAATAAAGGTTGATTGCCTGTATATCATATAGTCTCTTACCACTGAATCCTTCTCATTTCCAGTTTGGTGCAATGTCTTCAACAACTGTTGACAGGGAATTATGCTCCTAATTTCTCCCCCGCCGCATTACTGTCTTCCCAGCTACTTTTCTCTTGTTCTTTTTTGTGTGGAACCAGAGAGTAAGTCTTGATAAAAAAAAAAATGAAGCATGCACCACATATATAAAGAAGTAGCCACCTTTGTCTGCAATGTCATTTTTGAAAATGAACATGCTCTATGAAGCAATTAAGAGCTATAATTATAGACGTACATTCTCATTCAGCTCATAGGATGGCTTTGAATTAAGGTAAAGTATGTTCCAGCGGAAAAAACCAAGTTATGGAATTTATGAAGAGAGCAAAGCGGTAGCTTTCAAAGATGGGAGAACCAGATGGATGTTTTTCAGATGTACTTTTCCACAGGTCTTCAGATTTCACACAAGATCAGGTAACGAGAAGAAGGTCTCAAGCCTGATATTTATGCTCACCATTGCATCAGGAAGCCTGAAATCACAGAGCATCAAAGCTCTCTGTTGGCCACAGTTAATGGAGTCAGTTTTCACCATGACAGAACTACCAAAGAGCATCACTGAGATCAAAGGGGATGCACAGTTTTGCCTATTAGGATGTGCTCAGTTGCCAGGGCTGGAACGGATTAATCCACCTCACATTAAATTTCTTAAAATTTAGGAAGTGGGTTGGTTCCAACTAATGGCAGGGACAACGTTTACGAAGAAGAGTTTCCTACCAACATACTACATGTTCTCTTCTATTTTTCTGGCCTCCAGATTACAGCGATACTTATACAACTACCACATAGCTTATGCCAACACTGGCATGTGTTTATCCTTACTACATTTTATCTTCTTCTGGAACGGGATCTCTTAAATCTTTCGTAAACATTTATTTCCATTTATTCCTAAACAAAGAGGTTGCAGATGGCTGCGTAAGAGAGTAAATATATCATTCACAAATTTCTGTTCATGGCCAAGGCCTGGACACAGTTTCTTGTTCTCCACAACAGCAGCTATTCTTGTACGGTGGTACCTTGGTTTATGAACTTAATCCAAACCGGAAGTCTGTTCTTAAACCAAAGCGTTCTTAAACCAAAGCATGCTTTCCCATAGCAGCGGGGGACTCAATTTACAAATGGAACACACTCAACAGGAAGCGAAACATGTTCTTATTCCAAGGCAAAGTTCACAAACCAAAACACCTACTTCTGGGTTTGCAGCATTCTTATTCCAAGTTGTTCATAAACTAAGCTGTTCTTAAACCAAGGTACCACTGTATACTGTATAACACACTCCTGCAGGTAAGATACCCACCTGAAAACATTTTCCAGGGTCTCAACAGATTTGTTTAAATGACAGGCATGTGTTCTCTTATAATTTTCTGTAATCCCAAAACCTAACTGAAAGAGTCACACTTCCTCTAAGTGTGTGTGTGTATTAACAAAAGCTGGACAACAGATTGACTACTTCAACCTAATGCTTGCTAATTGTAACATCAAAGAAGCAAGCATACATTTATTCTTCCATGTAAAATATTCTGAAGATATATATGATGATGGAAAGAGTTATGTTGCTAAGCTATCACTTTCAGCACAAGTTTTAAACTGCCCTTAAAAGTGGCCTTTTGGGCAACAATTAAATATACAGTACCTTTATGAAGTGTCACAAAAAAAGTTGGCTTGTAGCCATAGACACTGGAAGTTGAAGGCAACACTAAAAACATCAGCAAGTTTCCTGGAGTTCCTTTCACTTGTGTGACACTGACCTCTGAGACCTCTTTCATATACTAAAGGAGAAGCAGTGACATCTGAAAAACTAATATGGAGCAGATTATATACATTCTTGAAGAAATACATGAGTATAAAGTTGAATCCATTAACTATATTCCTTCCCTGATCATGTTTCCGTGAATATACATTCCTTTTTGTGCAAAATTACCACCATCCTACATGAAGTCCTGGCTAACCAGGATATTAAGAAATTTCCCCTCTCTTTCATTTATTGAGATAGCTCAAAGTATTTATATTGAAAGTTCAGACGTGAACTGGATGGCGTTGGTGCATATGGAGTTGTACAGGTATGTGACACAAGAATTGTTGCATTTATAGACTGGTAGCTAAAGTTCAAGTCCATGCATGGACTCATTTGGTATCCCTGGAGAAACAGTCACAATCTGGCCTATTTCTAGTGCTACAATAAGTATCCAAACAAACCCCCATGTTGCAAAAGAGAACGTCAACAATGTTTGGGCAACATGATGACCATATACATACATAATAGACAATCTTTATAGAATTCTTGCAGACAATAACAAGTTCAATGAATATATGCTGAGCAGTGACTACATTACTACATGAGCACTGCTCCACAGCATTTTATATTTTCATTCACATATATTCATTCGAAATAAGATGGGTTTATGAAACAATTCTACAGTGGTACCTTGGGTTAAGTAATTAATTCATTCCAGAGGTCCGTTCTTAACCTGAAACTGTTCTTAACCTGAAGCACCATTTTAGCTAATGGGGCCTCCTGCTGCTGCCGTGCCACCGGAACATGATTTCTGTTCTCATCCTGAAGCAAAGTTCTTAACCTGAAGCACTATTTCTGGGTTAGCGGAGCCTGTAACCTGAAGCGTATGTAACCTGAAGCGTATGTAACCTGAGGTACCACTGTATATTCTCCCACCACGCTGACGAAGATCTACGAAACTGCAGTCAATATCTGGAATCTCTGTTCAGTGATTTATATTACAAAGTTTGGTACCTCGCTTCATTTAAAGGCTTTCAGAGACTTTGAGTCTAAGATTTCATTTTGAACTTGTTATTAAAAGAATTCTATAAAGATTGTCTATTATGTATGTATACGGTCATCGTGTTGCCCAAACATTGTTGACTATTTCTCGTGCTGCCAGAGCCAGGCATTGGGACCTGCAACCAGTGGCGTAGCATGGGTTGTCAGCACCCGGGGCAAGGCAAGTTATTTGCGCCCCCTAACCCGTGGATTTGCGCCCCCTAACCCTAACCCCCAGATGTTGCGCCCGGTGCAGCCGGGCCCCCCTGCACCCCCCACGCTACGCCACTGCCTGCAACACATCCTTCACCCAACCTGATGCCCTTCAGATGTTCTGAACTGCAACTCCCATCCACCTCAGTCAGCATGGCCAATAGTCAGGGATGATGGGAGTTATGGCCCAAAACATCTGAAGGGTGGCAGACTGGAGAAGGCTGCTCTACGCCAACGTAAGGGGCATGCAGCCTGGGACTCAAGTGCTCAGGTTCCCTTCTTTCTTATATTCTCACTATTCCGAAAGAAATAGCAAAATAAGACTGCACACATAGACTATTAGCATACATCAACAGGGCACACCAACATCCAATCTATTCATCAGCTTTCGCTGGTGTGGGCTACAAAAACTGAATGGAAGAACTATTTGAGCACCAGGCCAGGAACCATGCTGTTTCGCTGCCCTGAAGCAACTGTAGATTCTGGTAGGCTCCCCAGGTCTGGAGTTCGTACGTACTTCACTGGCAGACTTTGGGCTCTCAAATTTCAGCGGCGCCCTGTGTGATGCTGCAATTCGGGCCCTCGACCACTTGCGCCCCATTCTACAGCATTGTTGTGGCGCCCCTGCAGTGCTGCGCCCCCTGTGGTTGAACCATTTGCACCACCCTAAAACCGCCTCTGCTTACTTCATAGGACTGTGGTATAACTCCACAGTAGGTTGACTTCCGTGTGTAGACCCTTCCTTCTTTCCTCCGATAATCTGTGTGGTTTATCAATAGGCTTTTAAACTTAACAGAGCAAAGAGTGCGTGCTCAGGGTGCATAACAGCTAAGGTGTGCTGCCGATGGGGATCATGTGAGCACACGTGGGGATCCACTAAGAGCAGGTCAGCGGTGCACCCAAGTGGATTGTGTAGCTGAGTGAGAATTAAGTAAATAGAATAAATCAACAATAATAAGAATGTTAAAAGAAGATTTAAAAAAGCATTAAAATCTTTATTGCTTTTAAATAACACCACATTCATACATTCCGGCCCTCTCTAAGGTAGAACCTATCCCAGCAAGAAGTCAGAGATGAATTCCTGTCATTAATGACTAGAGCAGAAATGTCTCTATTTCCCCATCTTCTCCCTTATTTTGGCACCTATGCACGCCATAAAATTGAGTAAAATCGTGCAACAAACCTACTTCAGTTCAGCACACTTTTTGCTCCAGCTTTAGAAAATGCCTACTCAATTAAAACTTGGTTTTTCTAAAACAGCCTGCCTCCTCCAACAAATCTGAGTAAGCAATGCAGAGTATTTCGTTCCAAACAGCTCAGGTGCTGCAAACATTCAAGTTGCCATCCTAAACTTACAGAATAAAAATAAAAATGGTAAAAGAGGTGAAAACCCTTAGGGAGTTGCACTGCTTTTAATGTCGGCGCATCACAGAAATAGAGAACACTTAAAAGAGATCTGTTTGTCCGTACATATTGAACTGTACACACTAACGCAGAATCCATCACAGCAAGCACAGATTAACTCCTGTTTGGTAATATTTGGACATATCTAGAGAACAAAGAATCTGAATTTTGGGAAGGGAAAAAAAACCACCTGGAAGGACTGGTGGAGCGAGAGATTGTGCTAGGGACAAGAGCCTAATATTTTCTCCATTTTCTCTTGTCATTCAGACTTTACTGTATACTTTTGCTTTTAGTTTCGGCACAGCTTTCCCAGACTCATAGAATCATAGAACTGTAGAGTTGGAAGGGACCCGGTGGTCATCTAGTCCAACCTCCTGCAGTGCAGGAATCTTTTACCCAACGTGGAAGCCTGAGCTTCAGAGTCTCATACTCCACCGACTGAATCGAACGCACTTTTACCTACTTACTAGGGAGTACGCCCCATTAAACACACAACGACCTAGGTAGGACTTGCCTTGCCAGGATTGTGGAACCTACCGATAACCACAGTCTCAGCCAAGTCCCTCCGGGCCAATGCTTTTAAAAACAACAAAAGATTTATTCGCATAGTAGCAAAATAAAATAAATAATAATAATAATAATAATAATAATAATAATAATAATAATAATAATAATAATAATAATAATAATAATAATAATAATATCTCTGCAGCAGCACCCTCTCCCCTTCAATATTACGAAGGAGGCGCAATCTACTATCCAAGGATGAACTTGAGACGGAGAGGGGTGTGGAATAGGTTTGGGATCTTACAAACCGAGGAGGAGAACAATAGCAGGCAGCAAGGAAGAGTGTCAGGGGCGTTGGCCAGCGCGGACAGGTAACTTTAGCCGCCGGCCTCGCTCCCTCCGCGCCCGCGCTGAAGTTGCGCGCTGCTTCCTTACCTTCTTGATCTTGCTTTCCAGATCCATGTTGGATCCGCAGCGCGCGCACGCGAGATCCGGGGCGAGGGAGACACTCAGAGCACAAATGCCTCCCTCCCTCCTGCTGTTGCTCCCTGACAGTCGGATGTGGTTAGAAAGGAAATGAGCGCAGGGAGGCTCACTTCGCTGGCTCGCTCGCCCCGGGCAGCTCCAGCTGCAAGCGAGCGCGCTCAAACTTCCGCTCTCCTGCGGCAGCAGCGAAAGGAACAAAGGAAGCCCGGCAGCCAATGGGCGCGCAGCTGCTCGCAGGTCCGAGAGCCAATCGCGACGCCCACCAGCCCAAGACCTTTGCGCCAGAGAAGGGGCGGCTCTTGCGCGGGCGCGCAGCCACCCGGGCGCAACTGGGGCTGAAGCGGCCCCTTCCTGATGCGTGTAAGCGGAACTCTTTGGCTTCGCTGCCGAGGCGTTCAATGAATGAGCTGCCTGATCAGCTCACGGCAAAGGTATTTGCTGACGCAGCCTGCCAAGGGCTTCCAAGCCTCAGCCCTCTCTGTCTCTCGTGGGGTTAAAGGGCGGGGAAGGGGGGAGAGCAGTTTATTACAATTATGAGCTGGTGGCTGATAAGAAGATAATCCCCCTTTCAAAAAGTGCTCCCGGAGGCTCTGTGGTTTATAGCGTCTGGAAAATGAGTATGTTTTGCTCTCACTGGAAAAAATAAAAAACATTCTTTTACTTATTTTCCTCGCTTGAAACTGGCTGCAGGAGCAGTAGGTATCTAATTTTTATCCCTGCATCTCAGTGGTATGTGTGTGTGTATAATATATATATACTGTATTTTTCGCTCTATAGGACGCAACAGATGATAAGACGCACCTAGTTTTGAGGGGAGGAATACAAGAAAAAAAATATTCTGAATCCCAGAAGCCAGAACAGCAAGAGGGATCTGGCTTCTGGGATAACCACAAGAGCCGCGCAAAGCCTCTGCAGGGCAGCGGGGAGCCTTCATCCCACTGCCCTACGGAGGCTTCAGGGACTCAGTCTCGCTGTTCTGGCTTCTGGGACAGCCCGCAAAGCCTCCAGAGGGCAGTGGGATGAAGGCTCCCCGCTGCCCTGCGGAGGCTTAGCCGCGCAGCCTGCATTCGCTCCATAAGACGCACATACATCTTCCCTTTTTAGGAGGGAAAAAGTGTGTCTTATAGAGCGAAAAATATGGTATATACATACATACACATATGTTGCATGCACAAGGTCCCAAGTTCAAGCACAGACATGTTCAGATAGGGCAAGGAGAAGAACCTGTCAAAATCCTGGAGAGACACTGTCAGTCAGTGTGGACCACCAGCGGTGAATCTCCGGACCAGCATGGGTCTTGCTCAGCATTTGAAATTCCCCAGGTACATTCTGCACCTGCCTATCAGCCACTTGTGTCCAAATGAAGATGCCCAGGTGCCAGGATGGCACCTGACGTCTCCACCATCTGGAGGTGCATGCCTGGGGAGCCTTGGACCTGGACTGTTTTCACACACTAGCAACACATCCTATAGAATACCATTGGTTATATTTTATCTGCACAATCGGAATGAATTTCAGGAACCAAAAAGTCGTTCAAAAATATGACTTTCGAGTCGTCTGGCCCCAAAATGACAACTAGGGATTCTGTAACCCTGGTTTATGGAGCCATTTGGCACCTATCTTATATATCTGAGTTTCTAACATTGGACTCTTGCTGTCTGTAAGGCCATTCAACACTACCATTACCACCTGATGACATCAGATGCAGAGCAGGTTTGGACAGGGACCAGGTTATGAAAGAAGAAGAAGGAGCTTAAAGTAGTAGAAGAAGAGTTTGGACTTGATATCCCGCTTTATCACTACCCGAAGGAGTCTCAAAGCAGCTAACATTCTCCTTTCCCTTCCTCCCCCACAACAAACCCTCTGCGAGGTGAGTGGGGCTGAGAGACTTCAGAGAAGTGTGACTGGTCCAAGGTCACCCAGCAGCTGCATGTGGAGGAGCAGAGATGCGAACCCGGTTCACCAGATTACGAGTCTACCGCTCTTGCAAGTGGGGCTCCTTGTCACTACTGCAGACCTGCTGAACTAAAATGGACCAGTGGTCTGACTCAAGATAAGGTGGGTTCCTGTGATACTAAAGCTGCAAAGTCAGCCAATTGAAGTTCCTATTTTATTTCCCTGCTCTGCCTTACAACAGGACCCCATGCATGTTTTCACCAAAGTAAGCCCTACTGGCCTTATATGTGGGTAACACTAAACCATGGTTAACATTAAGCATAGTTAAATGTTAGGCGCTTGGCAGACTGTAACTCAGCCCATGGTTTACTATGTCACAGAATAGTTAAAAGCACCAGTAAGAGCAGCTGAGCCTCAAAAGTGGTTTTACTTGTGGCTCTGTAGCTTTGTGGTAGTGACAGCTCCTTAACCATAGTTAATTAGGAGGACTGGGCTTGAATGCACTGCTAAGCTATGGTCAGTATTGACTAATGTTTGCAAATCAACTGTAAACCTTGGTTAGGAACATAGCATTATAGAGTTGGAAGGAACCACAAGGGCCATTTAATCCAAGCCCCTGCAATGCAGGAATCTATGCCAAATGTTAATAAGCCACAGTTAAGCTGCTGAGTTGGGTTCACACATAATGCTAAACCATAGAATAATCATTTAGCATTATGTGCAAACTAGGCCACTGAGTCAGTGCAACATATTCCCAAATAAGCCCACAAAAGTAGAGGCTGCAAAACTAAGCATGCCTATTGAGGAGTAAACCCCAGTAAAACTTATTTTGGTTTGATTTGGGGCTAAAGGTCTAGACTTGTTCACTGGCAGTCTTTTCCTGAAAGATAATGAAAGGTGACTGAAAAGTGATGCTATTTACATTTTATTTCTGTTTAGAAAAGAGGTGGAAGCAAATAGCATGGCTAGGAAGTTAATCTTTCAGCTGGATCGATAAAAAGCATTGTTACAAAACCAGGCTTCTGATATATGTCCTATAAGACAAGGTAAATTCTCTGGCCTTCACATAATTTGGTATGCTAACAACCCTTCCCAGGCATAAATACTAAAAAACACACAGCTGTAGGGTGTTAAAGGTATTAGGAAGGAATGTACAAATGACATCTGCTAACTTTTTGGGAAAACTCCAAAACTCACAGTTGGGCCATACCTTTATTAGGCATTACCAAATTGTCAAAATAGTGGCAAGCTTTAGAGGTCTCTAGAGGTCTCCATCAGGCAAGATGGAACAAAATGTGGGGGGAGGGAAAATAAGGAAAAACCAAATTTATTTTGTTCCAATATGAAGATAGCAAGCTGAATAAGTCTCTGCTAGGTGCTGCAGATATCAGGTTGCATACCTAGGATTCTGGAATAAATGAGCAATGGTCTCATTTTTTTAAAAAAAACAAAAAACTCAAAGCCTAGCTGTGAAAGGGATCACTCAATTGTGGATTTCTTTTTATTTTCTTATAGACCAACATTTTTCTTGTGGGCCTTTGCTTTTTATGAAACTTTTTGAAGTAAGTCCTACTACTCAAATTCTGTATTGCATTTGTTTCAGTGAAGTGTCCAACACAGAGTTGATGTGATGGTTTTGGAGTACAGTACAGTGGTACCTCTGGATGCGAATGGGATCCGTTCCGGAGCCCCGTTCGCATCCTGAAGCGAACGCAACCCGCGTCTGTGCGGGTCGCGATTCGCCGCTTCTGCGCATGCGCGTGACATCATTTTGAGCATCTGGGCGTGCGGCAAAACCCGGAAGTAATGCACTCCATTACTTCCGGGTCGCCGCGGAGCGCAACCCGAAAACGCTCAACCTGAAGCATATTCAACCCGAGGTATGACTGTATTCAGCTGCTTGAGCAGAGAGCAAATCATCCACCTTCTGTGACGGAAGGGAAAGTTGTCAGTTTGGCTGATAGTAAAACCTCACACAGGGGAGCTGGGAAGAGGTCCTGAGGGGCAAGAAGGCTCAAGAAACAATATAGTCAGAGAGAGAGAGAAAGAGAAAGAGAAAGAGAGAGAGAGATGAACTTGAGGAAAAGGTCAAGGATATTACAGAATGGAGTGGGGAAGAAGCTAATGAGAGAATAGACTTTACAAGTAACACAACACTTCATGGTACAGAGGGAGGCTAACCAGAATGCGTGAAGGAAGTGGAGTAAAAGAGGTAGTGGTATGAAAAGCAAGAACCTGTGTAGGCAATAGCTTCCCACTATGTGGGCAGGGACTGATTCAGAGACGCGGGTGGCGCTGTGGGTAAAAGCCTCAGTGCCTAGGGCTTGCCGATCGAAAGGTCGGCGGTTCGAATCCCCGCGGCGGGGTGCGCTCCCGCTGCTCGGTCCCAGCGCCTGCCAACCTAGCAGTTCGAAAGCACCCCCGGGTGCAAGTAGATAAATAGGGACCGCTTACCAGCGGGAAGGTAAACGGTGTTCCGTTGTCACGCTGGCCACGTGACTCGGAAGTGTCTCCGGACAGCGCTGGCCCCCGGCCTCTTGAGTGAGATGGGCGCACAACCCCAGAGTCTGTCAAGACTGGCCCGTACGGGCAGGGGTACCTTTACATTTTATGTGGGCAGGGACTGATTCAGAGACAGCCAGCACCTCCCCCCCCCCACCCCGGCATTGCTCTAATTCTGTAGAAAGAACTGTGCAGTCAGTCCACACCCACATGGTTGGATCATTTAAACAAGAATGGGGAACCTGTGACTCACCAGATACTGCTGCATCACAACTCTATGGGCAGCTTAATGTAAATCTCTGACCTTTGGATATGCGGACTTGGGGATGATGGGAGTCGGAGTCTGAAATATACTCGGAGTCGAGTGTGGATTTCATGCTCTTTATTCAGCTCATAGTGGTGAGGAGGAATGAAAGTTCCCCCAAAATATCTGCTTTATATACATTATTTACACAATGGGCCGCACGTAATTGGCTAATTCTGGGATTCTCCTGTAGGCCAATCAGGTTGCGGATTCACTTCCACCTGGAGCTGGATTGGGTGGCTCCTGTGGACCAATCATACTGCTGCATTGTTCTAGGACCAATCAGACTGCCGCATTCTGGACCCTATTGTTCTAGGACCAATCAGACTGCTGACTTTTGGATCCTATTCAACTCAGTACATAACAGAGTCCAACAGCATCCAACAGGTTCACTCTTCTTGATTTAGATGCTAGGCTAGCTGTACAGCATCTGCTTGTGAAAAAGCTGCTTTCTGCAGTTGGGATAATAGCTAAGAGGCACCTTTGAGTGTTGAAGATGGAAGAATATGGAGTTGTGGGAAGTATGGCTGCATTCAGGCAGCCCTCCCCCCCCCCAATTTTCCTGACATTCCCTTACCCACAATTTCCACATTTCATTTCTTTTACTTGATGTAAATGCTACATCTGGAAATCTGGCTGAACTCAGGTGGGTAGACATAAGCTGAAAATTAAGGAACAGGATGCCTCTGAGCCTAGGAATTTGTGACTGGTGCCAGAACAAAACTAACAAGTCCTTTCAAACAAAGCACATCCGCCTCCCCACATTGTCCCAGCAGCCTGATTTAATGCAGGAAAACTTTCAGTTGTTGCCATTGCTAAATAATTGGGAGTCAGAAACCCTTGCTGATCTGTGATGAATCACTCAGGTCAGCATCTAATGTAGTAGCTATTGATCTTCAGCTCTCCCCTGTTGAACAAGATTACACCCTCCATTCGTTTGTTCCTCCACTGCAAGACTCTTACTGCTTTATCTGCTGCTTGAGATTAATCCATTTCCCCACCCCTCTCCAAGTGAAACTTTGTTGTGTCATCTCCATGTCAGGAAAAGCTTTTAAGCCAGGGGTGGCTAAGCTGTGCCCCTTCCAGATGTTGAACTACAGCTGCCACCATCCTTTGCCGTTAGCCAATCTGGATGTGCCTGGTGGCAGATGTAGCTCAGCAACATCTGGAAGAGGTCCACAGGTTAACCACTCCTGCATTAGCTGTTAAATTTCTACACGCCACACAGGCATTGGAGATCTTTCAAAAATGAGCTCGCAATTCTGCTCTCTGAACAAGTAAACAGCTGGAGAATCTGAGTTCAGGCTCACCAATGCTGTGGTGTTAAGGCTGCAGTTGCATAAATGCATACCTAATTTGCAATAAGTCCCATTTGAATTTGGTGGGACTCATAAGTGGGAAGAATGCTTTTGCATTCAGGCCTTTGTTTTGGGGCTTCTCGCGGTTGGGAACCGTGCAAAGAGAAACCTGAGCTATTGGATTGATCCAGCAGGTTTCTTAGTTATGGGTAAAGGGGCTAGGATGAGGCCATCATACTGTTGTTGTTCTGCTGGTGCTATTGATGTGTTAATTGTGCAATGAGTAAAAGAGAGAGAAAGAGAGAGTTGGTAATAAAGTGTAAATGAAAGAAGAAGTGAAATAGAAGCAGGTGGCATTTTAACATGATAGAAACCAGAGCAGGCTGTGTTTATGAGCACCAAAGTGGGAAGATCTGTTTTGCTCTGTTCAAAGAACCAGAAGAAACTCTAGAGCAACTGCAGAGCTCTCAATAATTTGACTCCATCAAATAGCAGGAAAAGAATCATAGAATCATAGAGTTGGAAGAGACCACAAGGGCCATCGAGTCCAACCCCCTGCCAAGCAGGAAACACCATCAGAGCACTCCTGACATATGGTTGTCAAGCCTCTGCTTAAAGACCTCCAAAGAAGGAGACTCCACCACACTCCTTGGCAGCAAATTCCACTGTCGAACAGCTCTTACTGTCAGGAAGTTCTTCCTAATGTTTAGGTGGAATCTTCTTTCTTGTAGAAACGGCATTCAAAAATTATCAAAGGGGAGAGAAAGTGGCCGTTTTAATTCTCATGTGTGGAGTTCAGGGTATATGAGCTTATCTTACCTTCCAAGGGGTCAAGAGGTGTTTACGACGGTTCTTTATTTATTTCTAGACATTATCTCACTACTGATCTGCACTCTGCAGAGTTCCTAGGTGCACATCATTCAGTTAAAGCCCACGGGAAGACACCAAGAGGTAAATATTCTCATGGGCACCTCCTAAAGGAGCGTCTGCACCCCCATTGTTCAGCCCAGAAACGGAGACCCAGAACCAAGGGCCTTCTGGTGGTTCCCTCACTGCAAGAAGTGAGGTTACAGGGAACCAGGCAGAGGGCCTTCTCGGTAGTGGCACCCACCCTGTGGAACACCCTCCCATCAGATGTCAGAGAGATGAGTAACTATATAACCTTTAGAAGACATCTGAAGACTGCCCTGTATAGGGAAGCTTTTAAATGTGCAATGTTTTATTACATTTTTATGTATGTTGGAAGCCACCCAGAATGGCTGGGGTGACCCAGTCAGATGGGTGGGTTCAAATTATTGCTATTGTGGGCCATTTTAAGATCAGGAAGCTCAGGCAGGTAGGGAGGTTGCAGAGCACTGGTGAAATATATATTAGAAAGGAAAATACACACACCATCCTCAGTCACCCCAATTATAAGTTCAGCACCCCACACCCACTGAAATCCTGAAGAGCTCTGAGATTGAGACAGAAGAGCGGAAGCCTCTTTCACAGGGGAAGGAAAATTTGGACAGATTGTGGTCCGGCGCTGTTTGAGTCAGAGAGACACAAGACAAACTGAGGGGAAAAGGCAGAGAATGGGCTTTGAAAATGGACAATGAAAATCGTCCTTGGTGGTAGGTACTTTCCCCCTAAGCCTAATGGTGACATCAGGCCACAGTTTTCTTTGCAATTGCAGTAAGGAAGGGAAGAGTTAAAACTTCCTCTGTGCTGTGGTCCCAATGAAAAATCAATCTCACACTTAGTATTAAAGAAAACCCTCTCTGCATATTTGATATAACATCTAGTTATACTGAAATAGTGCCTCTCCGGCAGATCTGATATGCATCAGTAGATGTGTTGTTTGCAGCAGTGCTATTACTTTATGTCTCCACCTAGGATCAACTTGTACATTTTTAAACAAATAAATTCAAATATTCCAACAGTGCCTTAAATCTCTCATAATCTCTAAAAGAAGCCGAACCTGAGACATCTCTCTGCTCGGGGAAAGGAGGACTGCCCTAACAATGGAAGCAGAATTTTTAAAATGCTAGCAATTCTGAGAACGTCATAAGCTGCCAAGTACCAAAATAAAAGTTTAATTTGGTTGTTATGATGCTTGAACCCTGATCTCGCAGTCACGACTATCCTATTAGTAAGATGATAGGTAGGTGCATTAGAAGAGGGCTGGGGAACCTCAATCTGGGGATGGGTGGGGTGAATGTGGCCCTCCAGGCCTTTCTGCCCGGCCCTCGGTGGTTTTCCTAGGTCACACCCCTCTTTGGTTCTGCTTTGCACTCCATGGGTGGAATGTATCCTTTTGAACTCTGGCAATGTCTCTTGCTTGACTGGATAGATGAAGCACAGGGGTCTCTGTGTGTACAGAAGCTAGCCTAATATGCAAAGGTAAAATTCACATTAAATGCTCTGGCCTCCTCCTCTACTAGGATGTGGCCCCTGGAAGGTTGATCAGACTGAAATATGGCCCTCAGAATGGAAAATGTCCCCCACCCTCATCTTTAGGTTAGCTAAATTTATTTGTGAATCCAACTAAAAGCGCAAGACTGGAGGAGGTTGTAAGAAAGATGCAAAGTTTAGCATTCTTCTCCAAGTAAGGTGACATTTATTACAAGGATGATATTTTATTGGATACACCAAGTGCCTTGTGAATATGGAACCGAATTCCTTTGGCAATACTGTTTACTTATAACGTAAGTAAAACTATACTTACGGTATATCGTTAGTTTTAAAAGTGCAACACTGTCTTTTGGGTGTGTAGGTGTGTTTTTTTAAAAAGAAATAATCTTAAGTGTAGAAAATACAGAAGTCTGTTATGCCTCACTGCTTTAAAAACATATTTAGGGTTCAGAACCCAAAAGGATTTTTTAAAAAAATAAAATAAAAATAAAAATCTGTTCTGGTACAACATCCCTGAGAGCAGTACCAGATTCCTCATTACTGGACAAAGATACTACTGTCACTCATTTATTTTCCCCAGACTTTCAGTTTTGACCCCAAGAGTGAGATCCGCAAGTCCAGGTATTTAGAAGTATTTGGGGAAAATCAAGTTTTAGAAGCATTGTAGTTTACTTCAGATAAACACGGCAAGTCGCTTAATACCAAATAAGGCCAGATAACATTTCTTGGCTCAGCGAAGAAATTGTGCAACAAATTATCATGACATCACATTCCTCTGCACTGTCAACGGAAGCATCTGCCATAATAAATGTGAGAAATTATTCCAGTGAAAGGCAACGAGGCTCATGTTTGTAAAAGCATCTCTTGTTGCTGCTTCTCTTGTTTCTTACACAGTCCTCTTACATTTTCCCAGTACCCGTGCCAGCGCTGCAGGTGGTGCTTAGCTAACAGCTACCGTACCACTTCTGTTGCTGCTACTGCTGCTACAAGATGTTCCCTGATTGCCTCTTCCCATTTTTTGAGTCTGTTGGAATGGATGTGGCAGCAGCAGGCAATGCATTTCTTGGAGGCCGGATCTGCCGCCCCGTGGATCTTTGCTGCCTGAGGCGGTTGCCTTGCCTTGCCTCATGGGTTGGGTGGCCCTGTATTGAGCCTACGTTTTGTAGTGGGAAGCCATGCTGGGTGAGCCTGGTGGATTTGGGGCCCAACAACACCTGGAGCATAGCTGTCAACTTACAGATTTGAAAATAAGGGCCCAACAGCCAAAATAAGGGATTTTCAAAGCACAGGTACGTTCAACTTCTGAGCCCCTCGGAGCCAAAGGCAGAAAGCCCAGCCAGCAGCCAAACAAAGCCTCAAGCGGTGGTTCCCACAGCGCAGCAACCTGGCAAAGGGGATGCAGCAAGGAAAACCACCATCACCTCTCCGCTGCGAAGCACTGAGCAAAGGCGAGTCCCCAGGCAATGCGGCCGATTTGATCGGCACAAGCTCCACCCCCCAGTCGTTCTTAGACTCCTTATTGGGTGAGCAACGCAGCCAAGCAACACAGCTGGAGCCTCCCTCCTCCCTCCTCCCTGGCCAGCAGGCAGGGAGGGAGAGGAGCTGCTTCCTTTGAAACCCGGGAAATTTAAGGGACATCATCAATAAGGGACAGCAGCGGGACACGGTGCTGGGATAAGGGACTTTCCCGCCGAATAAGGGACGGTTGACAGCTATGACCTGGAGGGCCACAGGTTCCCCAGACCTGCTTAAGATGGGGCGGGGGAGAGAAGCAAATAAGTCCCAAATTTTGCTTCTGATACAGGCCATAGAGCTGGTTTCCTTTTTCGCAGAAGCCTCCCATGGCACTTCAGAAAATGTAATTTTATTTAGCTGTGTGGTCTTCCAGAGAGTCTGTCTGGAAACTTAAAATGGCTCCCACCTGAACTCTCCTCACAGAAGAGCATGTTGCTGACTGGCCCAATAACTTCCAGTTTATGAATAGCCTGCACTCCCTGTTGGGTGCTGTAATAACCGCAGCTATTTTCCTGGAGCTACTTAAAAGCAGATTTCAATAATCGCTAAAAGTGATTTACTCTGGCACAATCAGCAAGCCCTTGCTTTAAATAATGTGGGGAAGAAACAAACGGCCCCTGAGCATCATGGGAAATCTCTGAGCACTGACATAACTGAGGGGAAGGTATTTCCAATGTCTGGCACGAAGGCGCCCTGAGACGACGAAGGTTTCGCTTGCTGGACCCTGCAATAGAGACATCTCTCGTGATAGGATGCTTGAAGGCAAAGGCTTTTTATTGTAGACAGTGTAAGCTCCTTTAATGCACTCTCTGGCTCAGTGAAATATTGAATTCTTAGACTTCTATTAAGCTTCTCTTGGGGCTCCGGAGAGGATACATTTCTCCACAGTGAGCTGCCTAAGCTGCTTATCAGGCTATGCCTTCGTCTATCCATGTCATTTTCGAATGATATTTCCATTTACTTTTGTGTGCAGATGAATGAATTTAAAACCTCCCCTGTGTTCTTGTAAGCAGCGCTCTTTTGAATTCCGCCCCCCCCCCCACTTCTAAAAAGTTGGCTATTAACTGTGGCTCTCTTAAGGTTGACAACCTCCTGTGCATACCTAACTTTGCAATCGATGGGACTTGCTTCCAAGTAAAGCAGGTTAGGATCACACTTTAAAAGGGAGGGGGAATATATAGCCTTTCAAAAAATAAAAAAAGTACAAGGGCACAGTCTGGAGTGTGTATTCCCCCCCCCCAATTCTTTTATTGGTTTTCACAAAATTATAAACACACAAACAAATAAACATAAATCATAACCTTATTAAAATTAATCTTATTAACATTGTGAAGTGACTTCCTCGTATCCCCCTAGTTGAATTTCAATGCATATCGTTTTAAAGGTTTTCCAAATCAAAGTTCTTATAAACTTAACTTAATAATTTAACATCATTCTATCTTACCAATTCAGCATTAAGCATATTAATTCATCACATAACTTATTTAAATCCTAAGCCTATCTAGTAATTGCAAGCTTTTTCCAACTAATTTAACTTAACTTATTTAACTAAATAATCATTAAATTTTGTCCGTTCTTCCTGGTACTCCTCCTCCTTCTGGTCGCAGACTCTTCCAGTCAGGTCGGCTAGCTCCGAAAAATCCATCATCTTCATCTGCCATTCTTCCACAGTTGGTACTTCTTGCATTTTCCACTTCTTGGCTAGTAAATGGAGTGTGTATTTTTGGCTGCAGTCCTAAAAACTCAGGAGTATGTTCCGTTGAACTAAGTGGGAAATCATGAGTAAATGTGTAAAGGATTGTAATATAAAGCCCCTGTGTATGGAGGGTGCTTTGGTGTCATTTGATGTTCAGAGGCACCAAAGGACTAAGGAATGGTTCTTCCTTTCCTTAGATCAAGCTTCTTCCACTCCAGATGTTGTTGGACTACAAATCCCATCACCCCTGAACTTGGGCCATGCTGGCTAGGGCTGATGGGAGTTGGAGTGCACCACATTAGGTTGAAGGACCGTCTCCACCCCCATCGTTCTGGACACTGAGGTCCAGCGCCGAGGGCCTTCTGGCGGTTCTCTCTCTGTGAGAAATTAGGTTACAGGGAACCAGGCAGAGGGCCTTTTCAGTAGTGGCACCCACCCTGTGGATGTCAAGGAAATAACTACAGTCATACCTCGGGTTGAAGTAGCTTCGGGTTGAGCATTTTCGGGTTGTGCTCCGTGGCAACCCAGAAGTAACAGAGTGCGTTACTTCTGGGTTTTGCCGCTCGCGCATGCGCAGATGCTCAAAATGATGTTATGCGCATGTGCGGAAGCAGCGAATCACTTCAGGATACGAATGGGGCTCCAGAATGGATCCCGTTCGCATCAATAGGTACCAATCTATCTGACTTTTAGAAGACATCTGAAGGCTAGCCAACCTGACTGGAAGAGTCCGTGATCAGAAGGAGGAGGACTACCAGGAAGAATGGACGAAATTTAATGAATATTTAGTTAAATATGCTAAGTTAAATTAATTGGAAAAGCTTGCAAATACCTAATAGGCTTAGGATTTAAATATGTAATGTGATAAATTAATATGATGAAATTGAGACTAGGAAAGAAAGAAAGATGTTAAGTGACCAAGTTAATTTTATGAGAATATAGGTTTTGGAAAACCGGTAAAATGATATACACTGAAATTCAACCAAGGGGATACGAGGAAGTCGCTTAACAATGTTAATAAGTTTGGTTTTAATAAGTTTAGAATTTATGTTTGTTTGTTTATTTGCTTGTGTGTCTAAAATTTGTGAAAACTAATATATTTTTTTTGAAAAATAAAATAAAAAATAGAAGACATCTGAAGGCAGTCCTGTTTAGGGAAGTTTTTAAGGTCTGACGTTTTATTGTGCTTCTAATATTCTATTGGGAGCTGCACAGAGTGGCTGGGGAAACCCAGCCAGATGGGCGGGGTTTAAATAATAAAGTTGTTGTTGTTGTTGTTGTTGTTGTTGTTGTTGTTGTTGTTGTTGTTGTTGTTGTTGTTGTTGTTGTTGTTGTTGTTATGACTGTGTTCCTTTTTCTTTGGCAGCCAGACCATAATTGGGAATCTGGTCTCCTCTCTTGGAAAGACATCCCGAAAATAACTTGAAGTTTGTGCTGGTTATTAAGATATATATATTGCCTCTGTTAGCTTTTCGACTGTCAAAAGAACACAAATGATGTACTGCATTTTTAATTGTCTGTTTAAAAGCATGACAAATATATATATATTTGCTGGCGGTGGGAAATTTCTTTTAGGCCTTCAAGAAATTATTTTTTGTTATACAGGCAAGAAGTTTTATTTTTCACCCAGTTCTCCTCTTAGCGTTGCTTTTTTTGGGAAAAATCCAAAGTATAGGGCATGTAAATTGTTATATTCCTTTTAAGGTTTTTTCTTTTTTTAATGCAGTAGATAAAGTTTTTCAGCAACAGCTTATTAGCTCTGGACTATCAGGTTATGTAGTTTAACAGATGTGAGAAACTTTTTTTTAGCACTAATGCCTTGACAAGGATTTTAAAAAAGATGATTGTTGTATCTGTGAGTTGGAGAACAGATGGTTTGCAGTGCTACTCAGCGAAGAGGCGCTTACCTTAATTTATGGAGGTATTTCTGATTTATTTCTGCATTTTCATAGCTCTGCCCCCCCCCCCGATAAAATAAATCTTCTCTGTTCAAGTATTGTTTGTTGAAAAGGAGGAAGTGGGACAGAAGTAAGAATCCTGAGCTACATAAAAACAGGAAATCAGTAGAAATCAAGGTGTCGGAAGCATCTGTACAAAAAGCCAGGAAATCATAATTTTACCCCATACAGGCAGAATGCTAGTTATTCTGTGGGCCAATCCATACTGTACCTTTTCTAGTTAGGAGTTTCCACATCTGTTTTTGTCCTACATGGAGAGAAAAAATATGTGAAAGGTCCCGGATTCAATCTCTGGCACATTTCCAGGTAGTGCTATGAAAGTCGTCTGAAATCTTGGGGAGCATTGCTAGTCAGTGTGGACAATATAGAGAGCTCAATGGACCAGTGACTAGACTTGGTCTAAATGACATGTTTGTTTTGCTGAAAGAAAATGGGCCAGGAAGATGAACTGCAAAGGGACCATACCTGCTTACGGAAGAAGCCATGTGTGAAGCAGCTCTCATAATACTGTACAGTTAACATGCTCCCTGTGTTTGGTGGTCCCTGGTGGCTCAGAGTCACAGCTTGCAATTGCTAGAAGCTGTGCGTTGAATGTTAGAGGCCCAAGCCTGTGGAACTCCTTCCCACTGAGATTAGAGAGGTACTCTCCTTGCTGAAATTCAGGAGCACAAGAAGGACTTTCTTGCTTCAGGAGGCAATTTAAGGTAGCGTTTGGTGTTACAAATTTTTAAATTTTATTTTCTGCTCTTATTCCATAAGGAAACAGCCTCCTTTTAAGCACCAGGAACAGAGTAGTGTTTGGCTCTGTAAATGGAAAGCCCTTGATTGTGTTAAAATTAATGGATCCAAGTTGGTCATGTCTATCATTCCCAATGTGTCTGCTCTGAGTAGAACTAACATTTCATACAATTCTCATTTGGGGTGTGTGTACCTCTAGTCCTTTCCCCTGTGTATATGTCTTCAAGTGCAATTTTAAAGAACCTTCTTTACCTCTCCCCCGCCAATACAATATAAAGGGTTGGACATGTTCTTAATAGCTGCCCACAATGTCCAGGGACAACCCCGTCAGAAGGGTAGCATATAAATAATAAAGTTGTTGTTAAAATAAAGAAATTCCTTCCAGTAGCACCTTAAAGACCAACTAAGTTAGTTCTTGGTATGAGCTTTCGTGTGCATGCACACTTCTTCAGATACACTGAAACAGAAGTTGCCAGACCCTTCTATATAGTGAGAAGGTGGGGAGGGGTATTACGCAGAAGGGTGGTGGGAATGGGAGATTGGCAGATAGCTGAGATGAGCCTGTTGACGACTCTTAATGACTGTAATAGGTCTTACAGGAAAAGGCAAGGGGTGAGAAGGTGAGAAATGGCTTAGTCATGTATAATGAGATAAGAATCCAATGTCTTTGTTCAGACCAGGTCTCTCCATGGTTTTAAGTTTGGTAATGAGTTGCAATTCAGCAGCTTCTCTTTCCAGTCTATTTCTGAAAGTTGTTGTTGTTGTTGTTAACACCTGCTCTCTTGTTGGCATTTTTCTTACATGAACAGACAGAAGAATCTTTATTTGCATCAGCCATGAATAGACAGATCTGTGTTTGGCTCTGTAAATGGAAAGCCCATGATTGTGTTAAAGTTGATGTTGAAGTTCTCTGTCTATACTGGTTGCTAACAATAAAAAGCAAAGAATCACAGACAGTGAAGTCCTATGTGGAAATTTGACCCACCGAGTTTGTTCCACACATCATTTTGTTACCCACAAACCACTCGATTGCTGCTTTGGCCAGAGATAAAATGCCAGAACTGTTAGAAATGTCTCTTTAGCAAGAACCTTTCTCCTCTTTTATTTGCAGGTTGGAAGGGGTTGAAATGCTTCTACAGAACAGTTCGAAAAGATGCCGATTTCCTGAATGTCAAACAGAAAGCATATGCTGCCACCCAATGGACAATTAGGGGATCTTCTGCTTTGCACTTGAAGTTGCCGGGGAAAGAAGGTCCCTGTCAACCGAGGATAACTCTGAATGCATTTGAGGAAGTGGGCTTTAGTCCGAAAAAGTGTATGCCATAGCAAATGTATCATTCTTTACAGTGCCAGAAGGCTTTGTTGCTTTGTCATATTTATTGCTTAAAAGACCAGCTGCAAACTGCAACTAATAGTAGGGAACAGAGCGATACGTTTGGCATCAGCTTTGCTGCAGGAGTTGTTGGAAGTAGGTGTACAAGATGCCATCCATCTGTTCCGGGGACTCCACTCTGGTTTTGTGTAATGTTTATTCCTTGGTCTTTTCTTCTCCCAAAGATATCCAGCAAGGCGGCCGAGATTTAGGACCAGAGCTTTCCTTCTCCTAGATGGGCCACCTTCCCAGGTTGACGAGCCTCATCTGTCTCTCCATAGCACTGCCTTCTTGACCATTGGAATCACTATTGGGCTTGTCTACTCAATCTGCTGGAGCAGACCAAGGCATAGCTCATTTGGTAGAGCATGAGGGATGCGGGTGGCACTGTGGTCTAAACCACTGAGCCTCTTGCGCTTGCTGATTAGAAGGTCGGCGGTTCAAATCCGCGCAACAGGGTGAGCTCCTGTTGCTCTGTTCCAGCTTCTGGCAATTTGAAAGCACACCAGTGCAAGTAGATAAATAGGTACCACTGCAGTGGGAAGGTAAACGGCATTTCCGTGCGCTCTGGCTTCCATCACACTGTTCCGTTGTGCTAGAAGCAGTTTAGCCATGCTGGTCACATGACCCGGAAAGCTGTCTGTGGACAAACACCGGTTCCGTCAGCATGAAAGTGAGATGAACGGCACAACCTCATAGTTGCCTTTGACTGGACTTAACCGCCCAGGGGTCCTTTACCTTTTACCTTTACCTGGAATATGAGACTTTTAATCTCAGGATTGTGGGTTTGAGCCCCACATTGGGCAAACAATTTCTGCATTGCAGGGGGTTGGACTAGAGCGGGCATGGCCAAACTCAGCCCTCCAGATGTTTTGTGACTACAACTCCCATCATCCCTAGCTAACGGCGGTTGTAGTCCCAAAACATCTGGAGGGCCGAGTTTGTCCATGCCTGGACAAGAGGAACCTCAGGGCTCCTTCCAATTCTATAATTCCATGAAAATTCAACCTCCTATATACAAGGGTAAAAATCTAGCTGTGCAAAGTACCCTCAACAGCATCGCTGAACCATACCATCTTCCCCACCTAGGTTTGTAGCTCCCATATCCCCCTTTCAGCCTTCTATGCGCACACTGGATTTGGAGTCCTTTTGGAATTGCATTTCTGCTGCAATTCTATATCCATTTACATCGGATTTGCACCTCTGCTGTTGTAGGCAGCATGCCTCTTAGTCTCAGAGTTCGAGCCCCATGTTGGGCAAAAAGACTCCTGCATTGCAAAGAGTTAGACTCAGTGTTCCTCGTGATCCCTTCCAACTCTACAATTCCATGATTCTATCATTCTATTCAAGGGACGCGGGTGGCGCTGTGGGTTAAACCACAGAGCCTAGGGCTTGCTGATCAAAAGGTCGGCGGTTCAAATCCCCGCGATGTGGTGAGCTCCCGTTGCTCGGTCCCTGCTCCTGCCAACCTAGCAGTTCAAAAGCACCTCAAAGTGCAAGTAGATAAATAGGTACCGCTCCAGCGGGAAGGTAAATGGTGTTTCTGTGCGCTGCTCTGGTTCGCCAGAAGCGGCTTAGTCATGCTGGCCACATGACCCAGAAGCTGTACGCCAGCTCCCTTGGCCAATAAAGCGAGATGAGCACCGCAACCCCAGAGTCGGTCACGACTGGATCTAATGGTCAGGGGTCCCTTTACCTTTTATCATTCTATTGCGACCATGCCCTGTTTGTGGACTTCTGTGAGAACAAAATGTTGGCCTTGATAGGCCTTTGGTCTGACCCAGCTGTGTTGTTCTGACAAATAAGCCTTGGGAACCTCACAGCATTTTGTTTTGAATATACAGTGGTGCCTCGCAAGACGAAAAGAATCCGTTCTGTGATTCTCTTCGTCTAGCAGTTTTTTTTTTGTCTTGCGAAGCAAGCCCATTGAAGGATTAGCGGATTAGCGCTATTAGCGCTATTAGAGGCTTTTAGAGGCTTTTAGCGGCTTATCTGCTGATCGGATCAGCTGATAAGCGGCTCAGCGGCTTAGAAAAGGGGGGGAGGGGAAAAAACCCAGCAGGAACTCGCAAGACATTGTCGTCTTGCGAAGCAAGCCCATAGGAAATTCGTTTTGCGAAGCACCTCCAAAACGGAAAACTCTTTCGTCTAGCGAGTTTTTCGTCTTGCGAGGCATTCGTCTTGCGGGGCACCACTGTATATATATAGGGTGGCATTGCCTGATGGATTTGACAGCTGAGCAATGGTGCACGGCTCTCGTCGCTTTACCACCTCCAGTCCCAGACAAAACTATGTATGGCTCTGCTTGGCTCTGAGCAGTGAAACCGTTCTTGTGTTAGATCAGGGGAAACTCCTATGGTACAAAACCCCAGCACTGATCCAAGCCAATGGCAGCCGCAAACAGGAGGCTGCAATTGCCTAATTGATCCCCTGGAGCCCTGTGGCATCTTTAATGCAAGTAATGCCTATAATTTGGCCATTAATGATCCCTTGCGAATGGGATAAACTGCCTCCATTAGACCAAGTGCCCCTTTTGCAATTCCCGACAGGCCCAAGCTCATAAAAGTAAACCAAAGCAACCTGTTTCTTTTTGCCTGTTTTTGAGTTGGTGGCGGTGTCCCAGAGAACTAATTTTGGGGGAGCTGTACAGGTTTTAGTGCTGTTCACACTTAAGCCTCCTCTAAATGTGACTGGTTTTTAAATTTTAGCATCGCTGTTATAATATCTGGCACATTCAGGCTTGATTTACTTTGTTCTTCCATAAATGCGTGCTTGATTGTATTACCGTATTTTTCGCTCTATAACACGCACCTGACCATAACACGCACATCGTTTTTAGAGGAGGAAAACAAGGGAAAAAATATTCTGAATGAAACAGTGGACGTATCATTTTTGTGCTTCATGCTGTGGCCACAGACATGTGATCTGATGGTGAATTTGGGGTGACCCAATGCAAAAATCCTGAGAATCCCTGTGGATCCATGCTTTGTAACCACGTTTTTGCACCATTGCAGCCCCAGGCAACAGTGGGTGCGTGATTTTTTTGGGGGGGGCAGGCTGTAGCCATGGACATGCTATGTGCTCTGATGGTGAATTTTAGCTGACCCAATGCAAAGATCCTGAGGATCCATGTGGACCCATACTTTTTAACCACGTTTTTGCACCATTGCAGCCCCAGGCAACAGTGGGTGCGTGATTTTTTTGGGGGCGGGGACAGGCTGTAGCCATGGACATGCTATGTGCTCTGATGGTGAATTTTGGCTGACCCAATGCAAAGATCCTGAGGATCCATGTGGATCCATGCTTTGTAACCACGTTTTTGCACCATTGCAGCCCCAGGCAACAGTGGGTGCGTGATTTTTTTTGGGGGGGGGACAGGCTGTAGCCATGGACATGCTATGTGCTCTGATGGTGAATTTTGGCTGACCCAATGCAAAGATCCTGAGGATCCATGTGGATCCATGCTCTGTAACCACGTTTTTGCACCATTGCAGCCCCAGGCAACAGTGGGTGCGTGATTTTTTTTTTGGGGGGGGGACAGGCTGTAGCCATGGACATGCTATGTGCTCTGATGGTGAATTTTGGCTGACCCAATGCAAAGATCCTGAGGATCCATGTGGATCCATGCTTTGTAACCACATTTTAAGTGGGGAGGGAAGGAAAAACACAGAAGGCTAAGAATGCAGGAGAGGGCTATAACGTGAGGAAAGGAAGGCAAAAGTTTCCCCCCACCCACCCACCCAAGCCAGCCAGCGTGCGCTCTCTCTCTCTCTCTCTCTCTCTCTCTCTCTCTCTCCCTCTCCCTCCCACCAGCATGACAGAAGAAAGCATTTTAACTGCATTAAGAACTATTTAGCAGCGAAACCTAAGCTTTGCCATCCCTTAAGAGGTACAGACACTGTAATCTTCCAGATCGCATGAATTTACAGGCAAAACACTGTTTAAGGATTTCATCCTTTTAAATGGAAGAAAGCATATTTGAATGCTGTGTGTCTCCAAAAACAAAAAGCAGGAAGTCAAACCTGTAATCTCTCTTCCCTTCACAAACATTGTTCCCTCCAGAGCAGGGAGAGGATAGAACAAAGGACGCTCTGCTTTTCCTCTCTTCTTGCCTGGAGGGGAGGGGCTTTCCCTGCTCTTTGTTCCGTTTGAGCAAACACAGTAACGAAACAGAGCAGGGTGGGCAGTAAGACCCTGAGGCAGAATGCAGGAAAGCCACAGCTTCCTCTCTCACGGAGCTCCCTTCTCCCTGAAGCGCGGTTTGATTTTTGCCTCATTTTTCGGCTCCAGGGACCACACATTCGCTGCATAACACGCACAGACATTTCCCCTTCCTTTTTAGGAGAAAAAATCTGCGTGTTATAGAGCGAAAAATACGGTATATCACTGCAGAGGACCAGTGTTTGATTGAAACACACATTGTTTTCTTTATCACAGAACCACAGAGTTGGAAGGGAACCTGAGGATCATCTAGTCCAACCTGAATATAGGGATTGAACCTGAAACCTTGGCATTATCAGCACCACACTCTAACCAACTGAGCCATCCTTAGTTATACGTCATTGTTCATTTATATATTAGCATGTGTTTGTGTCTATTTTACAGGTATCAGTGTATTTGTTTTGTGGTTATAAAATGAGTTGTACAGTGGTACCTTGGGTTAAGTACTTAATTCATTCCGGAGGTCCGTTCTTAACCTGAAACTGTTCTTAACCTGAAGCACCACTTTAGCTAATTGGGCCTCCCACTGTTGCCACGCATGATTTCTGTTCTCATCCTGAAGCAAAGTTCTTTTTTTTTTTTAATAATATTTTTATTTGCTTTTTTTCTAGGTTCCAAGTTCAAGTACATCATCAATAACACAACAAAAGCATTTTTTACAGAAAGAAAAAAGAAAAGTTATAAAAGAAAATATTCATCTTTCCAAGACAATTTTTCATAATCTACTGGACTTCCCCACATCTTCCACACTCTGCCTTCCTTACAATAAAAATAACAGCAAATTGTAACCTTGTTTCATGCGTTTTTTGTACTTTCCTCCAATTGTATTTTAAGTTTAGAGTACTTATTGTTAAATCTCATCTTATTTTATCATCAAACCTAGAAAGAGTTTTACTCTAAAACTTTGATTTTTTCATAGTTATAACTTATTTTCCACCATTTTTCAACTTTTTATGCTGAAGCTAATTCTTCCAAAACTTAGCAAATTCTCAGCATTCATATAACTTATAGTGTTTTTGTAAATAGTCCTTAAATTTTTTCCAGTCCTCTTCCATTGTTTCTTCTCCCAGGTCCCGGATTCTGCCTGTCATTTCAGCCAGCTCCATGTAGTCCATCAGTTGCGTTTGCCACTCTTCCAGCGTGGGTAGTTCCTGTGACTTCCAATATTTGGCAATCAGGATTCTTGCTGCTGTGGTTGCATATAGAAAGAAAGTTCTTAACCCAAGGTAATATTTCTGGGTTAGCAGAGTCTGTAACCTGAAGCGTCTGTAACCCAAGGTACCACTGTATTTGGGGAAGCACCACGCCATACATTTATAGTGCACTCAACACACATTCAGTGCACTTGACTGTACCCAAAGAATCCTTGGAAATGTCGTTTCCCCCCTCACAGACCTGCAATTCCCAGTACCATAAAAACTATGATTCTCAGGATTTGTTATGTACTGAGTTGAATAGGATCCAAGCTGCAGCAGTCTGATTGGTCCTAGAACAATAGGATCCAAATTGCAGCAGTCTGATTGGTCCTAGAACAATAGGATTCAGAATGCAGCAGTCTGATTGGTCCTAGAACAATTCAGCAGTATGATTGGTTGGCAGGAACCACCCAATCATGCTCCAGATATAAGTGAATCCACAACCTGATTGGCTTACAGTAGAATTCCAGAATTAGCCAATCATGTGCAGCCCATTGTGTAAATAATGTATATAAAGCAGATACTTTGAGGGGACATTCATTCATTCCTCCTCACCACTATGAGCTGAATAAAGAGCATGAAATCACTTTGCGACTCTGAGTATATTTCAGGATTCTTTGGTAGAATTTGTGTGTTTAAATGTGCATTGGATGTGTTTTAAATGTATGCTTGTTGGATCTGCTCTTAGTTGAGAAGTTTTGAGGTGGGTGGGTGAGTGTTTTTTACATATTTTATTCCACAATTTCTTTGTTGCTTTGATTTTTGAGGTTTATCCATATACACTCCCCTTTGTTTATTCTGGATAATGAGGAGGCTCTGTTATGATAAATGATACACTCAACCACCACATCTTACAGCTCACAGCACTCATACCCAAATGCAGGATTTACACCAGAAACGGTCATCTTTTGACCTTCCAGATATTGTTATATTCCCATGATGGGATTGGTAGTGTAGCAACAGCTGCAGAGCCACAGTTTCCCCATTCCTGGTTGTGTAAACCACTGTATAAAATCTCAATACTGTAAAGGGACAATACTAGTGTAATGAGCACTGCGAGTGTTTGCAGGAGCCAGGCCCTGAGCATTGTTTGCAAGAACCAGCCCCTTGCTGTGCTGGCCTTGGGGGAAGCAGGTGCAGGCTGGCAGGCGTGGTCAGATGATGTGATGCACTGCACCTGGAGGCAAGCTCCAGAGGACTATATAAGGCCTGTATTTCACCCTGGATTTCTGCATTTCACCATTTCTTTGCCACAGCAGCATGGTTTTATGCCATGCTGTGGCCTGTTCCTGGCTGCCTCTGGCTTCTGGTCTCTGTTGGATCTGTTTCCATAACCTGGTCCCGGACTCTTGCTGCCCACGCCCCGGACCATGACAACTTGTCGCTGTGATCCATGCCCTGTTGGGTGAGTAGAAAGCACTTCTGTATGCACACAATGGAGCAAGCAGTGACAATTTTTGGTGGTAGCTCCATTTGCCACTTTGAACACTTCTCCAGAGGGATAGCTGACCTTCCAAACAGCTTGGGGGGGGGGTCAGTCGGAAGAAGGGAGTTGGAAGAGCCACAGCATGGGTATGATAGCCCATATGGATCTTGGATATGGAGAATTGTTTTGGAGCAGATCTGCACTCATGGTTTATAACATTAAGGAAGTGTTAAGGAATGATTTTCAAAAATAGATGGAGACATTACGTTTTTCTTGTAATATTAATAATGTGTTATTGGGAAGTGCTAGAGGAAGAGATTAAATGTGTGGTGATTCAGTAGTCTAAAGACTTTGGTTACAATATTCAGATGGCATCTTGGGAAAAGCTTTGGAGACATGACTTAAAATTTACAGCTTGGTATGCTTTAAAAGAAAAATATATGAAGATGTTCTACTGATAATACATTACACCAAGGAAGTTGTTGAAAATGTATAAAACCAGCTCGAATTTTGCTGGAGATGTAAAGAATCAGAGAGAACAATGTACCACATGTGGTGGAAATGTAAAGAGATTAAAAACTTTTGGGAAATTATAATAAACTTTTTAAAAAATTCAAATTAACTTTCATTAAAAAGCTGGAAGCCTTCTTGTTAGGTATTATTGCTGCAGATATACCGAAAGAATTAAGAAAGATATTTATATATGCAACTACTGCAGCGAGAATGTTTTTTTTAAATAAATTTTTTATTGGTTTTACAGCATTTTTTAAACAATACAAACAAATAAAAAGACAAACAAACATGTATAATTTCATAACCTTTTTTTCATAACCCTCATTTCTCGGACTCCCCCATACCTCCCCTTTCAGCATTCCAATTTCCAGTATTATTTCAGCAACTTCTAAATAATTTTATCAACTATGTGTCCTCTTAGTCTTTTCCTCAGCTTAATCTTATGTCACTGTAATCCCTTTTTCTTTCTCGACACCTCGGCATTTTAGCATTCATGAATTTTATAATAGTTCTTAAGGTAGATTTTAAACTTCTTCCAATCTTCTTCCGCCGTCTCTTTCCTCTGATCACGGATTCTGCCAGTCATCTCAGCCAGTGTCATGTAGTCCATCACTTTCATCTGCCATTCTTCCAAGGTGGGTAGATCTTGTGTCTTCCAATACTTTGCAATAAGTATTCTTGCTGCTGTCGTAGCATACACAAAGAACGTTCTATCTTTCTTTGGCACCAATTGGCTGACAATGCCCAAGAGAAAAGCCTCTGGTTTCTTAGGGAAGGAGGGGATGAGTCCGCCTATCGGGACGAGGTGGAGCAGCTCTGTGTTTGGTGTGGAGAGAACAATCTGGCTCTTAATACGGCTAAGACCAAGGAATTGGTGGTGGATTACAGGAAAAAAAAGGCGGACATTCAGCCCTTGTATATCAACGGGGAACGGGTGGAGAGGGTGGCGGAATTCAGGTTTTTGGGAGTAGCTATCGATCAGGGCATGACTTGGAGCGCACATACCACCGCTCTGGTGAAGAAGGCCCAGCAGAGAATTTATTTCCTCAGACTTTTAAAGAAGAACAATCTGAGTGAGAGACTGCTGGTGTGCTTCTACCGAGGCTCCATAGAGAGCATTCTTACATACTGTATTTGTGCTTGGTTCTCCGGTTGTACAGCTAGGGAGAGGAAGGTGCTCCAGAAGGTCATAACCACAGCCCAAAGGATTATTGGTCATCCTCTCCCATCTTTGGAAGAACTGTACGGTTCCCGTTGTCTTAGGAAAGCAAATAACATCCTGCATGATTCATCTCACCTGGGACACGGTCTGTTTGCACTACTGCCTTCTGGCAGGAGATATAGAAACATCAAGTCAAAGACAAATAGACTGAAAAACAGTTTCTATCCAAGAGCTGTGGCCTTTTTGAATGCTGTAACTCGATAGTGTGACCTGGGAGTTTGATGGGTGTGGTGTGGGTGTGGCTGGAATGTGGTTTGTTTGGTTGTTGTTGTTGTTTTGCTTTTGATGTTTTAAGGGATGGCATCCAATTTCGTTGCACTTTGTACAATGTTGCACTTGTGTAATGACAATAAAGAATCTATTCTATTCTATTCTATTCTATTCTATTCTATTTAAGTACTTTTTTCATTTCATTATATATCATCTCCCAGAAGGCCTTAATCTTTGGGCACGTCCACCAAAGGTGGTAGAAAGTACCTTCAGATTCTTTACATTTCCAGCACTTGTTGTCAGGCAAATGGTAAATCTTTGCTAGCTTGACTGGGGTCGTGTACCACCTATAGATCATTTTCATAATATTTTCCTTTAAGGCATTACATGCCGTAAATTTTATCCCGGTGTTCCACAACCATTCCCAGTCAGCAAACATGTTATGACCAATGTCCTGTGCCCACTTAATCATAGCTGATTTAAATATTTCGTCTTGTGTATTCCATTTCAGCAGCAAATTATACATTCTTGACAAATTCTTAGTATTGGGTTCTAACAGTTCAATTTCTAATTTTGATTTCTCCACCTGGAAGCCAATTTTCCTATCCTGTCTATAAACCTCCATTATTTGATAATAATGGAGCCAATCTCGAACTTTGGGTTTCAATTTCTCATGACTCTTTAACTTCAATTTATCTCCATCTTGTTCCAAAATTTCCCAATACTTCGGCCATTCAGCCTCCATATTGAGTTTTTTCAACGCTTTAGCCTCCAAGGGTGACAACCATCTAGGGGTTTTGTTTTCCAACAGATCTTTATATCTTATCCAAACATTATATAATGCTTTTCTGACAATATGATTTTTAAAGGCCCTATGCACTTTAATTTTATCATACCATAGATACGCATGCCAACCAAATGCATTATTAAAACCTTCTAAATCCAAGATATCTGTATTCTCGAGGAGCATCCATTCTTTCAGCCAGCAAAACGCTGCTGCTTCATAGTACAATTTTAAGTCCGGCAGGGCAAATCCCCCTCTTTCTTTTGTATCTGTCAGTATTTTAAATTTTATTCTGGGCTTTTTGCCCTGCCAGACGAATTTCGAAATGTCTTTCTGCCACCTCTTGAAACAGTCCATCTTGTCAAGAATCTGCAGGGTTTGGAACAAAAATAGCATTCTAGGCAATACATTCATCTTAATAACTGCAATTCGGCCTAACATTGACAATTTCAGATTTGACCATATTTCTAGATCTTTTTTAATTTCTGACCAACATTTTTCATAATTGTCTTTATACAAATTCAAGTTTTTAGATGTCAAATGAACCCCTAGGTATTTCACCTTCTTAACCACTGTCAGACCTGTTTCATTCTGAAATTTCTCCCTCTCCATAACTGTCAAATTTTTTTCCAAGACTTTAGTCTTTTGTTTGTTCAATTTAAATCCAGCCACCTGGCCAAATTCTTGAATTATCTCCAACACCCTTTTTGTACTAGTGTCTGGCTCTTGTAAAGTAAGTACCAAATCATCTGCAAACGCTCTTAACTTGTAATGTTTTGCCCCGACCTGTACACCTTTAACCTGCTGGTCATCTCTAATCATATTTAGCAACACCTCCAGAACCGAAATAAAAAGTAATGGGGAAATTGGGCACCCCTGTCGTGTCCCTTTTTCTATCTTAAGTTCTTCAGTTATCACATTATTTACAATCAACTTAGCTTTTTGTTCAGAATATATCGCACCCATACCATTCTCAAATACTTGGCCTACCCCCATCCCATGAAGATTCTTTTTCATAAAACTCCAAGAAATATTGTCAAAGGCTTTCTCCGCGTCCACAAATATCAATACTGCTTTAGTGTTTATATTCACCTCCAATAGCTCCAAAATGTCTATTATGTTTCTCACATTGTCTGATAAATGCCTTTTTGGGAGAAAGCCTGCTTGGTCCCTATGAATCTTCTCCATCAACACTCTTTTCAATCTTTTTGCTAAAATGCCTGCAAAAATTTTGTAATCCACATTAAGTAATGATATTGGGCGGTAGTTCTTAAGCTGTGTCTTTTCAGTCTCTGTCTTTGGTATGAGTGTAATATAAGCTTCTTTCCACGATTCTGGCGCCCCTTTCCCCTCCAAAATCTCGTTGCAGACTTCCTTTAACGGTTGTATCAACCACTCCTTCAAAGCTTTATAGTATCTGGAAGTCAGTCCATCTGGTCCTGGAGATTTGCCCAATTGCATGTTCTGAATGGCACCTTCTATCTCTTGTTCTGTTATTATCTGATTTAGATCCACCTTACTTTGATGAGAGATATTTTGTAGTCCATATTTTTTTAGAAATTCATCTATATCCTCTTCATTCTGCGGTCCTTGTGAGTATAGTTTTTTAAAATAACTCAAAAAACAGTTTCTAATCTCGTTGGGTTTAGTTATATTCTTTCCATCCACTTCTAGATTTGTAACTGTATTTAATTTCTGTCTTTTCTTCAATTGCCATGCCAGAAGTTTGCCACATTTATCCGCAGATTCAAATGTCTTTTGTCTCATTTGCTTTATCTTCCACTCAATCTCTTGATTCATCAATTCCATATATTGTGTCTGATATAACTTGATCTCTCTCAAGATCTCCTGGGACTTTGGTTTTGATCTCAATTTCTTCTCTCCTTCTTTTATCTTTTCCAAGATCTTTTCCTTCTTCTCATTTTGCTTTCTCTTTTTTACTGAATTTTGTTGAATTAGGAATCCTCGCATCACAGCTTTACTTGCGTCCCAGATCACTCTTTTTTCCACATCAGCTTTTAGGTTTATTTCAAAATAGTCCTTTAAGGTTTTTTGGGCCTTTCTGTGAATCTCCTCATCTCGAAACAGGGTGTCATTCATTCTCCATCTGAATTGACCAGTTGTTGTAAGTTTCATTTCCATCTTCACGGCGTTATGGTCAGAACAAGTCTTTGGGCAGATTTCTATCTTCTTGATCTTTGGAGCCAGCCCACTAGTAATCCAGATTTGGTCGATTCTGGTCCAGGTCATCATTGCTTGAGAGAAGAAAGTTCCCTCTCTTTCGAGAGGGTTCCTTGTTCTCCAAATATCTATCAAGTCCATAGTTTCAGTCATTTCAAAGAAGGTTTTCGGAAGTCTCTCCTCCTTAGAGATTGTCTGTCTTTGTGCCTTGTCCATATTTGTAGAAACCACGCCATTCATATCTCCCATGATTACTACATTGTAATCCAAATAGTCCATCAGAGTTTCATGCAGCTTCTTAAAAAATTCCGCCTTCCCTTCATTTGGTGCATAAATTCCGACTATTAACAATTTTTCTCCTTGTATTTGTATTTCAATTGCCAGGTATCTTCCTTGTTCATCTTTAAACATCATTTTTGGAGCCAATTTCTCTTTTGCATAAATCACTACTCCTCTTTTCTTAACTTTATCCGATGAGATGAATTCTTGTCCTAGTCTTTTATTTATAAGTAATTTCCTGTGTACCCTGGTCACATGAGTTTCTTGTAAACAAATCAAATCCAATTGTTCTCTTTTCAGAATATGAAAAACTTGGCGTCTTTTCGTAGGCATATTCAGCCCATTACAATTCCAACTAAGGAATTGCAGGGCCATCTTGTTATTTAATGTTCACTCCTTGTACCACTCCAAGTTGCTGCTCTTCCTCTGATGGTAGTTTGAGTCCAAATGATAAATTCTGGATGTCTACAACTCCTGCTACCTCTGAAGTTGGGTCTACCGTTCCCTTCTGCAGATCCTCGTGGTTTTTCTCCAGAAACCTCTTTGTCTTGAATTGTTTTTATTTTCACCTTCTTTCCCTTGTAGTTAAAAGACAGTCCTTGTGGGAACTCCCACCTAAAAAGTATGTTGTCCTTTTCAGCAGGTAGACCAAATCTTTGTAGAAGGTTCTCACCTCCAGAATATATTTAGGGATGTCCTTGAAGATTTGTATATGAGAATTTTCAATTTCCAAGGCCTTTTGGTAATGTAGTTTTAATATTTTGTCCCTTTCTTCCTTGGATCTAAAAGTAATCAGACAATCCCTTGGAGTCTTTGTATTCTGTCTCCTGCCCAGTCTAAATGCTGTTGTGATCTTGAATTCTTCCTCCTGGAGCTCTTCCTGCCAAAAATCAGAAAACTCTTGTGTGAGGAACTCCACAAGGCTGTCCCCTTCACTTTCAGGAACTAGTCTTAATTTCAAGTTCCTCTCCTTTCTCTGTAATTCCATCAAAGACAAGGCCGCATCATGTTCATATACTTTTTTGGAGATTGGTTCTAATTTTTCCTGTGTCTCTTCAGCAATGTTTCTGGCGTCCTCTGCGATTTTACGTGTTGCAGAGTTTTCTTCAATCAGTTTATTTATAGATTCCGTATTAGAAGTCACACTTTTCGTATTCAAGTCCAACCTTGCTGTTAGTTCTGTTAATTTTTGTGAATTATCTGCACTCTGCTTTGTCAAAGTTTCTAAGGATTGGTTTATCTTGAGTAACGCCTGTGTCATTGAATCCATGGAAACAGCTGCCACTTTTTCTTGCCCAGCTGCTCCTGTCGGTGTTAAGCTTGATATTGAGCCTCTTTTCTTTTGTTGGTGTTGTTTTGCTTTAGCTCTAGTGGTTATCTCATCCGCTGGGCCGCTCATGTCCCAAGGACGTTCACACAGGAGCAGTTCCCAGATGGAAAATCCCACTGTCTTAGTCTGTTACTTTGCAACTGTTACTTCTCAACCCTCTAGAGGGGAGAATGTTAATAGCTAAATGGTCGAAGGGAGATAAAATACCAGCTAAATTGGAATGGCAGGGGAAGTTATTTGAATACAGTGGTACCTCGGGTTACAGATGCTTCAGGTTAGACTCCACTAACCCAGAAATAGTACCTCGTGTTAAGAACTTTGCTTTAGGATGAGAACAGAAATCATGTTCCGGTGGCATGGCGGCAGTGGGAGGCTTCATTAGCTAAAGTGGTGCTTCAGGTTAAGAACAGTTTCAGGTTAAGAACGGACCTCTAGAATGAATTAAGTTCTTAACCTGAGGTACCACTGTATGTAGAATTGGCAAAGATGACAGGGAAAATTAGGAACCTGCTATGGATCTGCTTGAATCATTTGCCAAGGGAACCGTTTATTTGGTTAATGTTTTGTGTGCTTTAATAATTTTTGAGGGGGAAAAAACCCTTCTAAATGTTTGTAATAAACATGTCTGCTTAAGAGTGTGCCTTAATGAATCAGCTTTTTTTTTTTTTTAGGCAAAACTTGCAATGCAAACATGTTGCAATATTTATTCCTAAACATAAGAATGTGACAAAAATGTGACCAAAAATCCCAAAAGTCCTCACTCCCCAAACACTGTGCTCATGGGTGATGAATCCCTGCAAATTGAACAAAAATCCAAATCATTTTTAATAGTCAGATGACACTGTGACTCAGCTGCTAACAGCTGGCATTTATCATGCTCTTTGGGACTTTCTGACCAGAACTAGGGAAAAGCAAACTGAGTATTAAAACAGGACTTCTAAAGTCAACATTTCACTTCTGAACTTTAATATGCATGGTCATGGTCATCTTGGTTTATGAGGAGTCAGTAGATTAATCTGTGCTTCAGATTAACATAGAAATCTAGTAATAAACAAATGTATGGATACAACCAATTAACAACAATGCTTTGCAGTGTCAACATCTGGAAGGCTGCAGGTTTGCCATCCTTGGGATGGGCTGACAATGGACTAGATAGGCCTTTGAATCAGGAGGGCTTTCCTCTATGGCAATCTAGAAGTCAATTGTTTGGGAAAGCAGAGTCCAAGTATATATGAATGAAAGTGTCTCTGGATACTTGCATTGTAAACATCCACTGAAGAAAGGATTTCTTATTCCCTTCCTAGATGTTATAGATCATCACAAAATAATTTAAATGGATTGACAGAAACAGTATAGAATTGCCTAAAGCCGAAGTAAGAAATCTAGTTGAATTGGTACTGAACTCATCAAGAATTAGTGTGAAACATCATTCAGACTGTGTTCAGGGCAGTGTGAGGGGGATATGAGAGTTTTATGCTACAAGTCTAACCATGTCTACTCAGAAGTAACTCCAACTGAATTCAGAGCTGCTTACTTCCAGTATGGTTAGGATTGTGTCCTTGCTCTGTGTTACAACCAAGGATCATTATGACCCCTCCAAAAGAACAAGAATTACTTCAAGAGCATTGGTTGACATTATTTTCTCTTTTATAACTTATAACAGGACTGGGGAACCTTTGGCCTGCTAGATGTTGCTGAACTACAACTCCCATCGGCCCCAGCAAGCATGACCAATGGCCTGGGATGATGGGAGTTGTAGTCTGGTGGCCCAAAGGTTTTCCACAGTTGACATATAATAAGAATATGAATGCTATTGGCACGGGAATATTGAGAAAGCATTTTTGTTGTTGAAGCAAAAGACTTTTATAGATATACCTAATATGTAAATATCCATTTGTTTTATAACAAACAGTGAAGCAAATCAATGAGTTGGCCAGATGTAGATACTCTGCCCTAAATATTTTCCCTTGCTGAAATGCAGTGTCCAAACACCCCTTGGAATAGCTGTTGTTTCAAAGATAATGTATTTTTGGTCTGTCTGAAGATTTATAGATAGAGAAGCAGATGCGTAGAACAGGCAGAGTACCAAATAACACGTTGGAATAGCGCACTGATTTTAGCATGCTTTTGAAACTTCACTCTTGTGGACAAGTGCTCGATGCAATCAACTTTCCCTCTTTTCTAGAAGAAAAAAAGTTTGGCTTGGTGTTAAAACACTGTCAGACTGGAAGTGTGTGCCTTTTTTAAAAAAAAAAGCAGGTAGTTTTTTCTGCTGTTTTCTTTTTACAGACTTGGACCACAACTCCCGTTTGTGAGGATGTGGACTTTGCTGATGTTGAAATTCCTGCTCCCACTGGCATGGACAGCAAGGATAGGTTAAAGATACTTTGCTGCTTGAGGCAAAGGATATTATGACACCCTCCCACTCCAAGTATAGAATCCAACTGGAATGGTAGCTGAACATTACATCAGCACTGTGGTGGGACAGAGTCCCCACCACCACCACACTTAGGGGCAGAAGGCTTGCTTAGTGGGTGCAGGGCAGGCTGGCTTGGGAAATTTGGAAGGACTAATGGGAGGCTGCAGCCTTCCACATCCCCTGCAGCATCTGCTGCAAGAGGCAGTTGCCTCACCCTGCCTAATGTTAGGGCCGGTCCTAATGGAGAGGTATTGGGGCAAAAGCAGCCATTGGTGCTGATTTTATAATGAAATGATTTTAGAATGTTGTATCATTTTATTGTTGTTAGCTGCTCTGGGCCCGGCTTTGGCTGGCGAGGGCGGGATATAAATAAAATTTTATTATTATACAATCCTCCTTCTCAGTATAGATTCCAGGGTGGCGGCAGAAAAGATTTTTTTATTTGCCCTTTCACTAGCAAGATGGTGACATATAAACTAGCAGTCTTTGCAGTGAGTGTAGCTAAGACTTGATCACAAATACTGATAAATGAGCTAATATACTGTAGAGCCGACAATAAGAATTGTTCAACTCCTTACGCAGCAATCCTGCTCCCACGGACCTGGGAGTAAGCTCTATTGAACTCAGGGGGACCTACTTCTGAGTAGACATGCACGGCCTGGTGCTCTTAATGTGTGTTTGATATATAAGCAAACTATATTCTTGTTTGGGCGTCCTTGATATGTTGCAATGCAATTTCTTGCTGTGCAATGAAGAAATATTGATTGATATCCACAGAATGTCCCTTCTTCAAGGGAACAGAGTATGGAATATAACATGGCCTCAGCGGAGATAAATGTTGATATAATCAATTAGCCCTGTGACACTGCTGGATTAGTCATTCTTTGTTGATATTTTAGTTCAACCCTGCCAGAGAAATTAGCATGACGTTGGAAAGGGGAAGTGGCACTCCGGGTGATAGAGCTTAACTTCCCTTGTCCACTTAAATCTGAGCAATGTACAATGTGCCTAAAGCAGAGAAAGTAACTTTTTCCAGTCGGATGCAGGAGACGTTATTATGCAGGTAAGTTTTAATTAGAATATTATATTTAATTGTTAACCAGTTTTCTAGGGAGGTATGTTCAACTTGTATATTTGTGAATAAACCCAGATACCATGAAATGATCTCTCTTTTTCAAAGAAAGCCAGACTTGGGTAAGGGCTGCTTCTGGAACTTCTTATCACTTGAGGAACACATAACATTGTGAACATGACCATTTTGGAGTGTGCTATTGCATACTCCAAATCCAAATCTTATTAAATATTTTTTAAACCCATCATTGTCTGTTGACAATGTGGAATGCCCTCCCACCAGATGTCAATGAAATAAACAACTATCTGATTTTTAGAAGACATCTGAAGGCAGCCCTGTATAGGGAAGTTTTTGATGTCAGATGTTTCACTGTGGTTTTATAATTTGTTGGAAGCTGACCAGAGTGGCTGGGGCAACCCAGTCAGATGGGTGGAATATAAATCACTCTTGGTCAGACCACACCTGGAATACTGTGTTGAATTGTGGGCACCTCAATTCAAGAAGGATGTTGGAAAGCTGGAACGTGTGCAGAGGAAGGCAACCAAGATGATCAAAGGTCTGGAAACTAAGCCTTACGAAGAGTACTTGAAAGAGCTGGGTATGTTTAGCCTGGAAAAGAGGAGACTGAGAGGAGATATGATAGCCATCTTCAAATATCTTAAGGGCTGTCACATGGAAGAGGGAACAAGCTTGTTTTCTCCTGTTCTGGAGGGTAGGACTCAAACCAATGGCTTCTACTTACAAGAAAGGAGATTCTGGCTAAACGTACAGAAAAACTTCCTGATGTTAAGAGCTGCTCGATGGCGGAATAGTCTCCCCTGGGAGGTTGTGGACTCTTCCTTTCTTGGATGTTTATAAGCAGAGGTTGGATGGCCATGCCATGGATGATTCAGCTGAAATTCCTGCATTGCAGGGGGTTGGACTAGATGACCCCCAGGATCCCTTCCTGATTTGTAAAAGCATTTTCAAGAGTTGAATGCGATAGTATTAGAGCTCGGGTATTTAAGTGACTTAAGATGTTTGTAGATTGCTGAGAGACTAGGAAGATACAGTGACTCAGTGCCAGAGCAAATGGTGGAAAAACCACACAAAATATTTTGGTGACTGACAGTTGGCCAGTTTAGGTTTCGAGACAGAGCTACTGGCTTAATTGAGGAAGTAATATTTCTGTCCAAGGCTCAGATATTTCTGACTGATCTTAAAGTCAGCCCTTTGACTTTGGTGTCAGGGTATCCTAGTATTAAATGAGGTTATGTTTTTAAGTTTCCCACTGCTGTGTTATCCGTGAAAGCACACATCCATACATCTAAGTCACAAATTGGTGGTTGCAGTCATAAATTGAACCTGTTTGAAGCAGCCCTATAATCTCATAGATGCTCGGTTTAGGCGAGCTGCTTAAGACGTAAAGTGCTATTTTGCTTGACTAAGAACATTAGAGGTTTAATATAGCATTTGGATGTGCATAATGTTGTTTGAATGATTCACTGCTAGGAGCTTTGTTATCAGCAATGATTGATCTGTTATTTTAACAATGTAGAATGAGAAGGTTGAAATCTGCTTCATTCAATTTCACATCTTGACATACTTCCTGGTTTTTAAATGTCACTTGGATATTTTTAGTTGTAAAAAGTTGCGAGCTCGGTCTTTTTACCATACTGTTGCATGCCACCCCAATCTTCAAGCGGTGCGAAATTCCATGGGTTCTAGGCACTTTGCCAAGGGTTCGTGTTTCCTTTGGAAATGGGCACAGAGGAGACTGTGGTGTCTTTATGATACAGGGTTTATTTACACATATATACAACCTGAGCCTATGATGGAGGGGTTCAAAGCACCACACTTCAAGGGGGGTCCTATTTCTTGCATGGCTGCCACCTTGGATTCAAACTGCCATCCCACATTGCTCGTTCTCCAGCTTGCAAACCGCTTGTAAAATGCTACTAGTTTTCCTCTTATATCAGGCAAAACCACAATCCTGAAAACTCCTTTTAAATTTTTTTTTAATACTTTTCAGATTTATGCATTTCCCTGATTTTACAACCATTTTGACTTTTCCGAACTTTACTTCCTTCCCCTACTTTCTGTGGTTCCCTAATTTTTATATATATATATTCTGCATATCCAATTTAGCTTAATATGTTCATTTATTCATCATCTTTAAATATATACTCTTATGAAACTGCAGGTTATTACAATAATGCTGCCAATGTTTTTATCTGTTTGCAGTTTATCTCTAAATAGTCAATAAACAATTTCCATTCTTTTATAAAAAGTTATCTTGATTTCTTATTCTTCCAGTAAGTTTTGCCATTTCTGCATATTCTATAAGTTTCTGTATCCATTCTTCCTTTGCTGGGACTTCTTGGGCAAGTAACATACTGCGCCTGTAGTAGCACACTGAATTAGTTTCTCTACATTTTAGGTAGTTCTGTCCCTATAATTCCCAAAGGGAAATGCTTCTGGGTTTTTTAAAGAACATTATCTTAAACATCCTTTTCATTTCATTATATATCATTTCCCAGTAAGCCTTAACCTTACTACAATACCACTAAAAAGAACATTCTTTCTCTTTACATTTCCAACACTTGTTTGATTTAGATTCATACATTTATTTCCAGTTTACTCAGTGTTAGATACCATCGCTATATCATTTTCGTATACAGTGGTACCTCAGGTTAAGAACTTACTTCGTTCTGGAGGTCCGTTGTTAACCTGAAACTGTTCTTAATCTGAGGTTCCACTTTAGCTAATGGAGTCTTCTGCTGCACTGCCGCCGCACGATTTCTGTTCTCATTCTGAAGCGCAGTTCTTAACCGAGGTACTATTTCTGGGTTAGCCGAGTCTGTAACCTGAAGCATCTGTAACCCGAGATACCACTGTAATTTTCTCTTAATCCATAACATGGTGAAAATTTTATATCCATATTCCACAATCATTCCCATGCTTCCATGCCTATATTATAACCAATATCTATTGCCCAATGTGTCATTGAAGATTTTACTTGCCCATCCTTTTTCCCCATTCCAATAATATGTTATACATTTTAGACAGCACTTTTACATTACATTCCAACAGGTCTCTCTCCAGTTGTGATATTTGTTCCCAAACCCTTGTATCCTATCTTTCTTAAATATGGAAAACTCTACTACTGGCCTTTGTTCTTCTGTGTAACTCAGACCGCAGGGAGGAGCTTCACCCATTTTCCGGCTGGCACAGTCTTAGCTTTGCTGATGTCATTTTCAATGGATCATCACCCTTCCCTTTGTGCTCTTTTAAGAGTCCATCTCTCCAGGCGATGACGTCATCAGGAAGCCAGCCTAACTTACATTTCAACATGGCTTATATATTTAATATAGTTTATTTTATGCCATATTCAGTGTATGGCACCTAGGAATTAGAAGTGGAGTCCAGGAATTAGACATTTGACCCTGGGGATGCAATGCAGTACCAACCATCTCACCTCTGCAGACATGGCTTCTGATGCATTGATGGGGGAGAGAGCAGGGCTGACATGACCACAGCATGCAGCTGTGCTCTCCCTCTCATGTGATAGCAATGACTGTGCCTTGAAACCGAATCCTATTGAAATCTGCAGGACATCTGAACAAACATGGATATGACTGGGCTTTTCATGTATTTTCTCCATTACATTCCATGCTAATTACTTGAAGATGAAAGAGATCTTTGTTTGCACTCAGCTGGAGCAAAATTGGTTTCTTAAGGGGGGAAACGGGCTGTGAGTGAGCTCTTTCCCTGGCCAAAATGTTAATGTGTTGGCATCCAGTGAAGTATGGCTTGTATAGAGTTGCGTTGGTTTCCAGTTTTTCCTATGTTTGATCCAAGCTAAGCCTGTTGGAGTGGGTGAGAAAACAGAACATCTACTTGTTTGTATTTGTTATGTTGTGAACGGGTTTTACCAAGCCTATATACTTGGGGTAGCCAATGCTGTGTTCTCCAGATGTTGCTGGACAACAAGTCCCATCAGCCCCAGCTGGCATAGCCAGTGGTCAGGGATGATGGGAGATGTAGTCCAACAATATCTGGAAGACACCACATTGCCAACCCCTTCTATACAGTATATGAACCATTATACAGTACTGCATACATACACAACATTGATGTACATACCTTCCAACATTTCTCTGATGAAAAGAGGGATGTCTTATTCAATGATGATGTCGCTGATGATGGTGGGTGACTTACAACATATATAAAAACATCATAAAACACAAGAAATAATTAAACTTCTCTATACATTTCTGAGCACAATTCAAAGTGTTGGTACTGACCTTTAAAGCCCTAAACGGCCTCGATCCAGTACACCTGAAGGAGCATCTCCACCTCCATCGTTCTGCCCGGACACTGAGGTCCAGCACCGAGGGCCTTCTGGCGGTGCCCTTGCTATGAGAAGCCAAGTTACAGGGAACCAGGCAGAGGGCCTTCTTGGTAGTGGCACCCGCCCTGTGGAACGCCCTCCCACCAGATGTCAAAGAGAAAAATAACTACCAAACTTTTAGAAGACATCTGAAGGCAGCCCTGTTTAGGGAAGCTTTTAATGTTTAATAGGTTATTGTATTTTAGTGTTTTGTTGGAAGCCACCCAGAGTGGCTGGGGAAACCCAGCGAGATGGGCCGGGTATAAATAATAAATTATATTATTATTATTATTATTATTATTATTATTATTATTATTATTATTAATTATTATTATTATTATTATTATTATTATTATTATTATTATTATTATTATTATTATTAATTATTTATTATTATTATACAGGGCTGCCTATAAAGGTGGCATAGTTAGTTATCTCCTTGGCTTAGGGATCACATAACTCCATACCCTCCAATATTTCTCTGATGAAAATCAGGGCGTCCAAAGGAAAAGTGGGACATTCTGGGATCAAATCAGAAACCAGGATGGCTTCTGTAAATCTGGAGCTGTCCCTGTTAAATAGAGACACTTGCTTAGAGTCTGGATGTATGACAATCAGAGAAGGCATTCTTCCAAACTTCCAAACCTCCAAAGTTCTACTTGTATTTTGGGGCTCTGAATTACCTGGGCGTTTTCTGAAAGTGGAACAATGCAACAGGAATGCAGGTGGAGTAGAAAGCAACTAGAGGGCCTCTTACGCATTGCCCCAAAAAGAGTAAGCATAACTCTCTCCAAAGAAGACACAGATTTACATGAAACATGCTTATGCTAATTTATATGAATGACTGCAACTTGAGAAATAGTTAGGATAATTTACATGGAAAGACAATCTCACCAGAGTGGGAGAAGGCCAAGTGAACTGTCTTGAGTCTGTTGTCCAGAGATCAATTTTAACAGGCAACTTCAAGGTGTCTGCTTCCTTTCTGATGATTCTGTCTTCAGACCAGACCTAGACTGGTGGCATAGCTAGCTGCTTGGGTGCCCGGGGCAGCACAAATGCCCTGCACCTGGGGCGGGGCAAGCTGGGGCAGAGCATGCTGCGTGGAACCTCCACGGAGTCCACAAGTCCCACGTTGCTGTTTTGGGCAGCATGGAGCTTGCAGTTCCCCCAGCCACCGCATCACTCCCCAGGAGTGATAACACCCAGGGCAACCTGCACCTACTGCACCCCTGTCCTACATCACCCACCTAGACCAGACATCCCTTTGAACAGAGGACCATCTTCTGTAAATCTGGCCACATGTAGCCAGAGTGGGGAGGAGGAATGGAACAGGGAAAATAATCTTGTCCCCAATATAGTCAAACTTTCCATTGTTTCTGTTATATACTGAAGTTCTCACCCTGGGCCAGCAGGGGGATACTGTAGATAGTTTTCACTCAGGTCCACATATGCAAATAAGGAATTGAAAGTGACGTTCAGTGATTGGATAGTTACAAAAAGTTGTTACTGTTGCGTTGTGGTGGAGCTCTATGTAAGCAGGCTGACTGAACCCTCCAGTTCAGTTCTGTTCTGGGTCTGTGAATAAACAAGAGCTGTTTGAAGAATTGCTGTGTCGTCTGATGTGTTCACCCACAACTTAACAGTTTCCTTGCCCAATAAAGAAATGAGTTTGCTGCTGGGGAGAGAGAGTGCTGGCTTCAAATCGTCTCTGAAAAATCTGGAGTCAATTGTGATATGTGTCACTGGTATCAGGTATATGGGGTTGTTGGTGTTGACTGGTGTAAAACAGCTAGCAGTTCCAAGAGTAGCTTCACACTTTTTTTTTAAAAAAAAATGTACAGTGGTACCTCTGTTTATGAACAGTCCTGTTTATGAACTATTCAGTTTACGAACTCCGTAAAACCGGAAGTAGTGCTCTGGTTTGCGAACTTTACCTCGGTCTACTAATGGAAACTGAACAGTGGAAGGGCACCAGCAGCAGGAAGCCTCAGGGAAAGCATGCCTCGATTTAACAATGGATTTGGTTTAAGAGCAGACTTCAGGAATGGATGAAGTTTGTAAACCAAGGCACCACTGTATAAGTAAAATATTTTAGCTGTATTTCTAATTATGTAAAGAATAAGTGCAGCAAAGCATGGATCATTCTAGTTTTGTGTGGCTGGAAGCTGAGCTTGGCTACTGCTCCCTGCCACGTATAACTGCAACAAACTGCATTTAGGTTGTACATTGAAATAAGTCACTACGGAAAGGAGGGCTGCCAAATTTCCAGCTGGGCACTGTGGCTCTGCCTGCCATCCGCAAGTCAAAGCAGAAGGGTGTGGAGACACTAGCACATGACAGCTGATGGTTAGTCATCAGAGTAGACACATTGAAATCAATGGATTTAAATTACGTGATTCCAGGGATCTGCTCTGAGTAGGACTTAGCTGGTTATCACCCAAAGTTTCTCTCCATCGCTTGTGAAAGGAGGCACACGGATAGGCCAGTCTGCCAGAACTGTCCATTTCTAATCGGAAGGGGCATTGGCTGAGAGCCAGTAAAACGTAGGCATTTTCCTCTGCAAAATGGGAGCAAAAAGTGCTACTTGAGCAATCCATTGCATATATGTGTTTCCAGTTTCTAGCTACTGACCTACTAGTTGTTTGTGTGTATGTAAGTGTAAGATGCTGTAGTGCTAGTTAAAACAGATAAATCACAGTGCCTTTAAAGGATGACTCCAAGCCATTCAAGTTAAATCCCTTCCAAATTCTTTTTTTAAAAAAATAAATCTGTATCTGTTTTATTTAGGCTCGTATGCTTGTCCCTCCCACTGCTTGCTCCCTCCCACTGCAGTCTAGCTTGTCAGAGTCGAAGTTCTAGTTTTCATTCAGAAGAACAAACAGGACCTATCTCTTTGCATCAATAGGCATGCTTTGCATAAGCTGCATGGGAGATTTCCATTTTTAATGGCTTTAATTAGCATTTATGAAAAACCCTGGTTTACTATGATATAAAGTGACAGATTTAATTTGTTAAGTGGGTAGTAATAAAGTGTGAGTTGATTTGTTTCACTATAGTTTAAAAGGCCTGCTCAACAGGGCTTCCGTGTTAATTCATTAAGCATGCTTTGGACCTTATGGAGTCTTCTCTGTCTCTCTCTCTCTTTTTGTAGATTTAATTAACACAAATCTAACTCTCGGGAGATTTAGTGTCCTCTACAAATGTATGTGACAGAGACAGTCATTTAAAATCCATCTATGTCTTTATGTTCATTTACTCTAAAAGGGGATTATAAATGAAACAAAATGATTGTAATTGCCACAGTAAAGAATGAAGCCCTTAAGTGTAAAGCCACTACAATTGCAAGAAGTCAAGGAAGCAAGAATATGTGTCGGAGCAGATTTTTTAAATAAAACTGTGGAGAATTTCATAGAAAGGAAGCGTAAGAGGTCCTGGTTCTTGGCAGAATGCCTTATATTGATTTCTTTTTATAAAAAGAAGTAATTGAGACTACAATTCTATACCACTTTCCTGGGAGTAAGCACCACTGAGCTCAATGGGACTTACTTTTGAATAGATGCATGAAGGATTGTAAATAGATTTAAATCACTTTTAACTGGTTGTAGGATCATGTAACGTACAACCAGTTAAGTGATTTAAAGAGTGCCGAAGAATTGATGCTTTTGAATTCTGGTGCTGGAGGAGACTCTTGAGAGCCCCATGGACTGCAAGAAGATCAAACGTATCCATTCTGAAGGAAATCAGCCCTGAGTGCTCACTGGAAGGACAGATCCTGAAGCTGAGACTCCAGTACTTTGGCCACCTCATGAGAAGAGAAGACTCCCTGGAAAAGACCCTGATGTTGAGAAAGATTGAGGGCACAAGGAGAAGGGTGCGACAGAGGATAAGATGGTTGGACAGTGTTCTCGAAGCTACCAGCATGAGTCTGACCAAACTGCGGGAGGCAGTGGAAGACAGGAGTGCCTGGCGTGCTCTGGTCCATGGGGTCACAAAGAGTCAGACATGACTAAACAATTAAACAACAACAACAAAAGGATCACGTATCCTGGCTTGGCCTGTATAATTTGAGGGCCAGGTAGCCAAATGCTACTCGCTCGAGTGATGTGTTGTGCACTGTTTGGGACTGACCACTTCTGTTTGTTTGTATTACTAGCCACGCAGCAAAAACTGGAGGTTTACTTAGCCACCATATGTTGTCGAAGTTCTGTATTGTGGTGGTGTCATCACAAGTTATACTGACCTGGTCTAGGCAATGTAAGACAACAAAAACTGAGTGCAGGGGTGGGGGAGCTCTGGCCCAAAAGGCAAAGAAATTTTCCTTCACGTGCTGCGGTCCAAAGTTTTATAGCTTGAATTGGGGCCCAGAAAACTGCTGAAAACCAATGCAAGCGTGTTCAGCAAGGACCATCGTAATGTGTTCCGAATGGCTGGTTCCTGTTAGGAATCTCACTTAGGAATTTTGGGCCACCTGAAATTTCTGGTCCATCTTCAGGCACAGTCCTGTGAACTGCTGTAACATATTGCAGTAACCTAGATGGGAGTTAACTAGAAAATACATTTACCTTGTGAAACACCCGGAGATCTTTTGATGAAGGGTGGTATATAAATCAAATAAATAATATATTATAATAAAGCAGATTGTTGATGCCAGGGCCACCAGCCTATGCTGGTAAAATGTAGCACAGAGATCACTATGTGCTGCTAATTGCAGTAGCTTAAGCTGGGAATCTAATCCTTCAGAGGAAATGCAACCCCTTCCAGAACTGGTCGATATGCACATCATCACTGTCTTGTTTGGATTAAGTCTTTACCACAGCCAGGGACCTGTCCAGTCCAGCACACCCACTGCCACACTTGATGAAGGTGAAGAGAAATAGTGTGCCATATCTGTGTTGAAGACAACATACTCCAAAATTCCAGCTCCCTCCCTCAGTGGTTTCCTATTAAGAAGTGTGGGAGATAGGACCGAGCCCTGTGGCAATACAAGCTCCACATGGCTAAACATACACCCCCTGCCCAGCACCACTTTCTGGGTCTGACAGACCAGGTAGGAGCAAAACCATCACAATGTGCTGCCACCAGCCCTTACCTCAGACAGCCATCCTAGAAGGACACCGTGATTGATGGCATCAAAAGTTCCTGGAAGGTCCCAAAAAATCAATGGGGTTACAGTCCCACCCCTCTCTCTCTCACCACAAGGATCTGCGTAGCACCCATCTCCTTCAGAGTCTTGCTCAAGAAGGGAACGTTTGCCATGGTCCTATAGCTGTTTACATTTTCTAGGTCCTGGGAAGCCATCTTTAGAAATGGCCTCGTCCTTTCCTCCTTGAGATGGTGGGAACCACTTGCTCTTAGAATGAGGCATTTATAAGCTTCCTCCCCATATCCCTTCCCTGCCCCCCTGCCACCAAGAGGGGCACATGCAGTCATACAAACCCAGTCCAAGAACCTGCCACATCCTTCAGCTACATCAACTGAAACTCCTCCATCAACATTGGATCAACAATATTGATCACCTTATTAGGTTTTTTGGTTCACTTTTTGTCTGTTTGATGCTTGACTTATCTGTTGACTTTGCCTCTTCTCCTTGCACCACCCCCCTCACCACTATGCAATTTCTGGATGGGCCTCTATAAGAAATTTTTGTTTTTAGAAACATAGGAAGCTGAGTAGAATCATCTAGTCCATGTGTGGGCAAATTGTGACCTGAGGGCTGCAGGTGGCTCTTAGTGGCCTGCAATATGGCCTACACAGGCATCTAAGCTGTCCCTTGCCACCAGCTCCCCTTTTTCAATTTTCTCCACATGTAAACCAGTGTAGTTGTGATGAGAAGCAAGGCATGTGAGGAAGGTCATCCCTGAATGCCTACTTCCTATGTCAGCGTTGCTCCTTTCACTTCTTAAGATTCTCAGACTGTACTCTAAGGCTTCAGAAAGTACTGTGAGCTCCTAAGAAACGTTCATGCTTTACTATATGAACTTTCATAGGCAATAGTCCACATTATTGTCTTGTATTTCACATATTTATCTTTAACCACTAGATGTCTCTCCTATGTTATTAGAGAATTATGCCATTAGAGAATTAAGTTTGCCTTTTCGCTCCCTCCCCACAATTGTCTCCCCCCCCCAAACCATTTTAAATGTGTCCCCCAGTTAAGGAAATGGCAAAAGCAGGATAGGAAGAGTTCCAACATCCTTGTCTAATGTCCAACTGAAGGAACTGCATTTCATGTAGTTTATGATTCCTGCGGCTACTTCCAAGGAAGTAATTCCACTGCGTTCAATGGGAGCTCCTTCCAAAGGGTCTTATCTGAGCTCCTCTGAGTAACTAGATGCTGATATGAGTCTGAGTCTGGGCCAAGGACACTTGGGAGTGATATTGCTGGCTCACCCCACATTCCAGGCAGTGACCAGAACTCTAGCAGGAATGCCAGACATACCCATAGGAAATTTCTCTAGCACCTCCAGGGATCCATTGGTTGAATCAGCTGTCAATAGTGGATAATCAAAACTGGTCCTCCACCCCTACAGATGTTACAGGTAGAAGTTACAGGTCAAACCTGTCCACCACAAACCTGTGATGATATTCTCTGTGACAATGGAGTCAGTTGCAGCTCACCCATCTTCTGATTATTACCCGCTATTCCAGAACAGAAGACAATATCAAATCTGGCTCCTGCCACATGTGGTGAACCAAATATAATCTGAGATGATCCCATAGTTGTTGTGGAGGCCATGAACTCGTGAACCACTCTAGGCAAGAACTCTTTGGCACATACTTTGTGGAGTCCTTGAGTTCTTCAACACCACAGCCAAGATGGCCTCTGTGAGGGCAAGCAGGGAAACGATTGGGCAGCAGCGTGGACAACCTGCAGAATCCAAATCCTGGCTGATTCCCAACCTAAAGTTCAAACACTTGACTTCATTCCAATGTTGGATAGTCCCTGATCAGAAGAATCTAATTCCTATAGACCTCCCTGCCCCACAAGTTTAGGCTGGTGGTGGTAGTGAGGAACCTGGAGGTTATGTATAGCTGAGGTGAATTAATATTACCACAAAGCATTCAAGATTGTGAATTCACATTGAAATGTGGGGTTGGGGGGCTTAAAAAAATAAACGTGACGTGAGAGAAAGGGGTAACGTGAAAAAATAGACCATGTTCAAAGGCCTTCCTCACAGGTAACTGTAGAGAGCTAAGTGCCCCCTTCTCACACACACATAATACAACAGCAAAAGAATTCCAATTTCTAATCAAAACAGATGTTCAAGTCTGTTGGCTTCTGTTGCACTGTAAAAAGTAAATAAATCTTCTAATCCATATATATATATATATATATATATATATATATATATATATATATATATATATATGGATTAGAAGATTTATTTACTTTTTACAGTATACACCAATGGTGGGGACCAATGCAAAATAACCCTGTCAACTCTGGCATGGTTAAATATTAAATATGTACCCTGCTTGCCAGCAAGCACAGTCTTTGTTGTTTGGCTTCCTCCCGCATCTCCTGTTCTGCTGTTTTTGTTGGCACCGTAGTCTTTATTGTCACATTGAGTCCCGCTGGTGGCAGTGAAGTGCTATGAAGCCACCGGAGGTTGCAACCTTCCCCTTAACTGTTGGCGCTTGTTCCGGAGATGAGTGCTGGAGCTGTGGACTCTGAAGGTTATTCAAAGCATCCTCTTTGTGTTTTGTCTGTCTGCCTCTGGGAAAGGAACTGCTCATGTATGCAGTGCAAACTTTTTGCCCGCTGCTCTGAGAAATCAGACACATGCTGCTCCAGTATGGCCAGATTGATGCTTACTGGCGCCTTTCAGGAATCTCTCTCTCTCTCTCTCTCTCTCTCTCTCTCTCTCTCTCTCTATATATATATATATATCCCCATTTCCTGACTACAGGAGATTTGTAGCCCTCCGCTCTAGTTAGAATGTGTGTGGTTAAAGCTTCATTTAAAGTACCTGTAGTCTTTCAAAACAGAAAAGGTATTGTCCTGGTGGATTTACCTCAGCGTGCTTTAGTTTCATTTATGTCTAGTGCTGTATTTTTAATATTTGGTTGGAAATCGTCCAGAGTGGCTGGGAAAACCCAGCCAGATGGGCGGGGTATAAATAATTATTATTATTATTTTATTTTATTACTATTATTTATTAGGGTCAGGCATGGCCAAACCTGGCCCTCCAGACTAGTTTTGGGACTACAATTCCCATCATCCCTGAATACTGTTAGCTAGGGATGATGGGAGTTGTGGTCCCAAAACATCTGGAGGGCCAAGTTTGGCCATGCCTGATTTAGATGCTTGCTTTTCTTTTCTTTTTTCTTTCTTTCTTTCTTTCTTTCTTTTTTTGGTAGATGGCTTTGGTTGGGGCAGGCTTACAAGCCTGAAATGGACACCTGTGATACCTCACCCTTTATGATCTAGTAAAACTAAAACAAAACCCCTGCTGCTAAACTGGGATTACTGCAAATGGTCTGTATAACTATAAAATAGGATTTGAAAGCAGTACAATTAGGTTGAGGGTGGGGAGGAATTCTTGGTTAGTATAATATCTATATCTATCTATCAAATATGTTTCCCCTCTGTAAGGATTCCCCCTGGTCCAGATTGTTTGAATGCCTTGATTGCTTAAATGTTTCCAAAGAAGAAAGCACACATGACTTTAATAGCTTCCTAAATTGGGATACCCCTATATATCTTAACCAAGCAGGGGATTAAATTATTGTGCTCATTTTGCCTCTCTCCCTCCCTCCCTCCCTCCCTCCCTCCCTCCCTCCTTCTCTCTCTCTCTCTCTCTCTCTCTCTCTCTCTCTCTCTCTTCCAGATAAAATGAACTCTGTAGGGCAAGCCATCAGTCATGATCTGTTAATATCACACACTTCAAAAAAGGTCCGTACCCTTGTGAATATTCAGTTTCTGTATTTGAAGCTGATGCGTGAAACGCTAAGGACATCTAGTGGAGAAAGAGCCACAGGAGAGACATCAGTTCCTGAAAATGCCCCCCCTTCCCCCTGCTTACATTTCCATTTTCTTTTCTGTGTACCAGTTTGCTTGGTGCCTGAAAATAAACCGTCCTGATAGAAGAAGCTATTCTTTTCCTCTAGCAAAATGATTGCCCTGATGAGCTAGAACTTCTGGCCCTACAGATATTGTTCAGTCATCCCTGACTGGCCATGACGTCTGGGGGCTGATGGGAGTCCAACAACATCTGGAGGGGTAACCCTCTCCTGTAACCATTCTCAAAGCCATCCAAGTTTGCATACGCAGAACAACTGTTAGCATCTGGCATTCTGGGGAGATGCCTGAGCTCCGGTTCTCTGCTGATGCTCTTAAAATTTCTTTCAGAATACTTAGAATTAGCCAAATTGACAGACATAATAAGACAAAAACGAAAAAAGGGAAGTAAAAAGAGAATAGGAGTGCCTAAATGAATACCTCAAAAGTCAAGGTTTGAGGACAGAAATCTGGCTGAGTTTGGAATAACCTTGTGAAGTGAAAGGATATGAAAGAGGGATTTATATCTAGATGTTAGGATAGAGATGATAAAGAAAACAGGAAAACAGGAAGACACAATGAGAGATAAAGGAGGTGCTGTGGGATTGGTGGAAGTCAATTGTCTTGTTGTTGTTGTTTTAGTGTTTATAATATTAACTTGTAAGATATGGATTTGGTTTTTGTTGTTGTTGTTGCTTTCTTTAGTTTTCGAATGTTGATTTTTGTGTGTTGTGTATTGTTATTTTTACATATCTTTCGTGTTGTTGTTGTGTGGAAAAATACTAATAAAATTTGTTTTAACGAGAAAAAAATTCTTTTTTTTTTTTGAGGGGGGAGTAAATTAAATTGTACATTTTATGTTCCTTTTCCTTTTCTTCCAGAGTTGTTGTTCTTCTTGTTGTTGTTTTTGAATATTTTTTATTAGGAATTTCAACATAGCAATTCTTCAGAAATACATCATCCTCATTCCCCCCCCCATTTCTCCCCTTCCCCCCCAAAAAAACCCTCCCTCCCACCCCCCACCCCAGACTCCTCTCTCTGGTTTTTCAGCACATGTTATTCTCTGCATATTATAAAATTGTAAAGATCCTTAATTTATCTATCTATATGGTACCAATAAAAAGTTTGGTACCAATAATTTATCTATCTATATGGTACCAATAAAAAGTTTGTGTATGTTTATTGAAAGCCTGCCAAGGAGTCCAGTTCATTTTGTTGTTTAAGTACTTTGTAAAAGGTTCCCATTCTTCTTTAAAGTCACAGTTGTCCTTATCCCGTAGTTTGTGTCAACTTCGCCAATTCTGCATAATCCATCAGTTTCTCTTGCCAGAGTTCTTTGGTTGGGGTTCTTAATATTTCTTTTTGACCTGACCCTTTGAAGAGTGCCAGGCAGCTGGATCTAGCTACCCTTGAAATTTCTCATAATGCCCTTGACCTATCATTGCTGTAGAAAGTAGTATGGAATTTGAAAGGGCGTCTTGAGGCAGCACAAAGCATCACTACCACAGCTAGGCAATGCCCACCAGAAACCACAGGTAGGAAAGAAGAGACCAATCAGGGAACACTTTACTCAGGGCCCTCTCAAACCTGGAGCTGCCCCTGAGTGTATAGAACCCCCCCCATATTGTCCTTGATTATTAAGGGGGGGGGACCACCACACAATTCTATAGACTATTAAAGAAAACACAAGTTGGGAGCAGTAATCCATGCCTTAATTACATCCAGGTTCAGTGCTTTTTTCTGGGGGTACGCAGGGGTAGGCATACCTCTAAACATTTTGTGAATCTTTGTATTTTTGTCCATTTACTATATTTATTTTCCCCGATTTGAACTATAAAATAGTGATTTTCTTGACTCAAAATGGGAGTACCCCTAAACATTTTTTTTAAAGAAAAAAACCACTGTGCAGGTTAGACTAATGTAATGCACTTTGCGTACAGCTGCCTCTGAAAAGTGCTTGAGAACTGCAAGTAGTGTAGAATGCAACCTCAAGGTTACTGACTAGAGCAGGCATCCTCAAACTTGGCCCTCCAGCTGTTTTGGGACTACTAACAGGACCAGTGGTCAGGGATGATGGGAACTGTAGTCCCAAAACAGCTGGAGGGCCGAGTGTGGGGATGCCTGGACTAGAGCCTGCCACTTGTATATATTACACCAGTCTTGCAATTGAATTGCCTTCTGCTTGGCTTCCAGGCTCCATTATATGCTTATGTTGACCTTTAAAGTCCTAGTCTCCTAGGGCAGGGCTTATACAGAAATTCCACCAGAAATGTCTGCACCTGATGTTGGATCAGAGAACAGGGGTCCACTTGGTACAATTCACCTTGCTGCCAGTTATGTACTGAGTTGAATAGGATCCTAAATGCAGCAGTCTGATTGGTCCTAGAACAATAGGATCCAAAATGCAGCAGTCTGATTGGTCTGCAGGAGCCACCCAATCCAGCTCCAGGTGGAAGTGAATCCACAACCTGATTGGCCTACAGGAGAATCCCGAAATTAGCCAATCATGTGCAGCCCATTGTGTAAATAATGTATATAAAGCAGGTATTTTGGGGAAACTTTCATTCCTCCTCACCACTATGAGCTGAATAAAGAGCATGAAATCCACTCTTGACTCTGAGTATATTTCACTGCCCAACAGCTTCCTTGCTAGAGCTGGTTAAGGCAGGCTCAGAAGTGATGCTGACATAGGAGCCAAATCCTAGGGACTGAGGTCCCTTCAGCCCTCCAATAAAATATTTGAGGGGGCCCAGCCCCCCAAAGTTGATGGACATTGCCATTCAATGTGTGTGCATGCACCGTGTCATGTGATCAATTAACATGGGGCAGAACTTACCTGCGCCACCCAATATTTATTCAAGTAGGCACCCCTGGATGCTGACAACAATAGTGAGATGCTTCAGTATCTGCAATAAGGTTTAGTTTGGGGGGCCAGTTCAGGACTTTATGGCTTTGATGATAACCAGGGGTTGCATAGTTAGCATTTCATTGGTTCAACGCATGTTTCTGGTCACAGCTTTGACCTGGCTTTTGCTAACAAGACTGGTTGGGGTTCCATGTTGGGGGTGTTATTCTTATGGGGATTCCTGAATGCTCTGGGTGACTTTCCAGTTGGTATGTCTAGTGCTCCCATTGAAGTTCTGGTCTCACTGTGCTATGGTGGAATGGAAAGGGCCATCAACAAGATTTCCCCTCTCAAAAATGCCGAGCCCCAAATGCACCCTGGTTTTTCAGTGAGCTTCAGATAATGAAGTGGGTTGGACAATGGATGGCATGTAAGTGGTACAAATCTCATAGTGAAGCTGGTGTAATATAGGTTATAGCACACAGTCATGCCTTCCATGTAGCACTGATAATGGTGATGAGAAACTGTTTCTCCATCTCCATGTTATCCACAAGATGTCCAGCAGAGCCTTTCAGAGTGGTTAAGGGACTGGTGAACTCTGGGTCATAGTCTAAACCAGTGTTTCCCAAGCTTGGGTCTCCAGCTGTTTTTGGACTACAACTCCCATCATCCCTAGCTAGCAGGACCAGTGGTCAGGGATGATGGGAATTGTAGTCCAAAAACAGCTCTGGCTCTGGGAAATTGGTGACCAGTCTGTGAAGTTGTCCTCCTTCTGAAGGAGCAGGTACATAGTTTAGTGGTGCTCTTCAATTCATCTTTGTCATTGGTGATCTCAATTGCAAGTCTGAGGTCATTCCTTTGGTTTTTTTCCAAAAAAAAATATTCATTTTATAACACAAATAAACAATACAAACAGAAATACAAACAATACGAATAAATTCTTGTCTTATCCTTATTTTTTCTAAACATGGTTAAGTGAGCTTCCCCAAGTCCCCCCTATCTGATTTTCATTTTACCTCATCTTTAGCAGTTTCATATATCATAATTTTTAAACATTTTTTTATCACACTAATTTTTACCATAAAAATCTTCACGTTTTATCACTTACAGATAATACTATTTTAAAATACACTATCTTCTACTTCTAACCCTACAGCCTATATCTACTTCCAAAGCTATTCTAAGATTTAAATATTAACATTTTTTCAAATATTCTTTAAACTTCTTCCAGTCTTCTTCCACCGTCTCTTCTCTCTGGTCTCGGAGTCTCCCAGTCAGTTTGGCAAGTTCCATACAGTCCCATCATCTTCATCTGCCATTCTTCTATAGTTGGTAAATCTTGTTTCTTCCGATTCTTCGCTAATAATATTCTCGCAGCTGTTGTGGCATACAGAAAAAAGTAACATCCTTTTTGGGGATTTCTCCCCCCACTATACCAAGTAAAAAGGCTTCTGGTTTCTTGATAAATGTGTTTTTCAACATTTTTTCCAGTTCATTATAGATCCTTTCCCATAAGTCTTTTACCTTGAGGCACGTCCACCACATGTGGTAAAAGGTTCCTTCTTTTTCCTTACATTTCCAGCCACCTGTGGTCATTCCTGGACCAGGATAGCCTAGCTGAGTGGCAGCCATAATACCTGTGCTGTGGGATCTTCACTGGCTACCTGTATGTTAGCAGGCCCAAGTTGGAATTAATGCACAAAGCCCTGAATGTCCTGGAGTCTAGATAGCTGATGGAGCATCTCTTCCCATACCAGCCAGCCTTGACTGTGAGGTTATCAGAGGGGTCTGTTGCACTATCCCCTGATACGGGATAGGGTCCTCTCTGTGGTTGTGTCTTGACTATGGAACACTCTTCTCTGAGAAACACCTCTTCAATTAGCACTCTTTGGCAATTTGACATTTCTTTTCACTCAGACTTGGTTAGCCTGCTCTGGATCAGTAGATTGTGATGTTTCTATAGATCTGTTCCTATTTATTGGACTTTGTTTTGTGTTCCTCAACTTCCAACACTTTTTGATGAATGGATGGTTGTTTTATTGATTGATGTGTAAACTGCTTTGTGACCATGTTAGGGTATAAAGTGATCTATAAAGTCTATCGAAAGACTGGTGGGGTGGGAGAGAAGGTAAGCTTTGACCGGGCATCAAAAATATGTCAGTGGAGGCACCCGGTGAACCTTACTGGGGAGAACACCCTACAAGCAGGGAGCCACAACTGAAAGGGCTCTCTCTTCCAGGTCTCCCTCAAAGGAGGGACCTAGAGAATGACCTCTGATGAAGATCTAAGGTTCCAGATACATTTGTATTGGGAGACGGGTTCCATAAGAAACTACTATTGAAAGTCTAATTCCATAGAATCCATTTTTTAAAATTAGAAATGAGGCACAAATAAATGCAGCATGTAATCGCTTTGCTCGGCATCTGTTCAATATTGATAACTTGAGATGTTACTCTCAATGTCAGCCAACGTAGACTGCCTTTCCAAGCCATCTGCGCCAAAGGCCCTGACAGGACTTGTTTGCAATTTGCATAGCACTGAAAGCCTGAGATGGGAGAAGGAGATGGCTTGCATAATGAATCTATCAGAAGGAGTGAAGGAATGCAAAATAAACAAATCAACCAGATGAATGCTAATTATCTATCAGCACCATCTTGAAACATCCAGTATTCAGAACAAATCAGTCACGTCACTGGGTACCTATTCTGCTTTTTGCCCCATCAGCTTTACAGAACGGATACGCGTTCCGGAAAGGTAGCTCCTAAATAAATATTATTTTAGTTTAATTGGATTGAAATTTACTAATGCAAATTCTGATATCTCTAATTCTTTCCCTTCCCTTTTTATGGTAATAACCCTCTAATGGCTTAAGCCTATGAAGGGGGGAAAACACACACATACACACACACACACAGAAGATTTTTAACTAGCGACTTTACAGGGGGCAGAAAGGAGCAAAGAAGATTTAGTGGTGAAAAGAGCAAATAAATAGGTGCTCCAAGATTAAAAAGAGGGTAGAAATTGCGTGCTGAGCTGTTGAAAGGCCTCTCTGTGTTTAAAGAAAAATATTGTTTGGTGCTTTCACCAGTGTGCATGATCAAAATAAGAGGTACAAATTAGTTCATGGCTGCTGAAGCTACAAAACATCATGCAGAGAGCTGTCTTTGGGAACGTTTTAATGAGGAGAAGAGGTCATCAGACTGTGACATTGCTTTTCAGAATTCTTCAAGAACAACACAGACTTCCTGTTCCAAATGTGGTAAAGAATAAAACAACCTTAGTAGTAATCGTACAACTTTTGAACTGTGTTCCTTGGAAATACAGTGCAGTGCTCATTTTGTAGCTTTAGTTAGCTATCTCAAAGGCTCTCTGCCATATTTTTCCATGTGCCCTTATTTCAAAAGTACAGTGGAATGACAGAGCTCCGACGAGGGCTATATTTATAAAAATAAAGTTTTATTCAGTTCTTCACAAAGTGATTTTAATGTTTTCCATTGCTCTGGGTGAGATGGTACACTGCGGCTCTCTTCATTAACATTTTCCGTCAGTGCAGAAAATAAAATAAAATAAAATAATAGATATGCAGGATTACCACATGCCATTTGAAAGGGAGGCCAAAAATGACTTTGAAATTAAACTCGCCACAATTTTAGTTTTTCGGCATTTCAAAAACATGGTATTTAAAAAATGGAGCAAGCAGCATTCTGGGTCAAATGCCCCTACCCTACTGGTCCCAACGAGAATGCCATTATTCAAATAGGGAATGCATAGAATATGCTGACAGTCAGTCAAGAAATCCATTTTGTAGTAGGCAATAAGCAGAGTACTAATTAGATTACCACAGAGTAGTCTAATTAGAGTATCCTTATTCCTGGTAAAGAATAAAACATGCAGAGTACTTTTTTTTTGGGGGGGGATAGGCTCAGTTGTGCTTAGTAGCTGCTAAAGACATTAAAAAATCAAGCAAATATTTCTTACTCTTGCTTTTCGCGGCAGCACCGCTGTCTATGTGCAGTTGCTGCATGAGGAAAGCCTATTCTGGCGACCTAGAGAACGGTAATAGCAATTGCTGCTGATCTGCAGGTGTCTTTGTATTGGGAACACACCTGTTTTGAAGCTTGACTCAGAGCTCTGCCAATGTAGGATGAAGTAGTATAAAATTATTCTGTGAGGAGAGGTACGTTGAAAATGCAAGAACTTCTGTTGCAAGCTGTTGCACATCTTTCTCTAGTCACCTAATGGGTCGCCTCTGGTGGGGGCAAGGTGTGCCACTTCTGGGGGATGGGGGAGCGAAAACATTTTTACTCACCCCAAAGTCTTAATAGATGTCTGCTGCTTTTATCTGAGTAAGTTTGAATCTGTTTTAATATTTTTAGCTGCTATTTATTTGTTTTATGCTGCACACCACCTGAAATCTGAGCAGGGATGGGGAACCTGTGGCCTTCCAGAGGTTTCTGAACTCCAGCTCCCATCAGCCCCAGTCAGAAAAGCCAAGGGTGAGGAATGATGGGAATTGTAGTCCAGCAACCTATGGAGGCACGATTTATGCTGCCAGTTGACGATCACACAATTTCCCCATGTATTTTAAGTTTTAGATCATTTTGGGAGTTTTGCTGTATTCTGACCTACACCAGAGGTTTTTTAAATTCCTGCTCTACGTTACTGTTTTGTTGTATTTCTTTATGCTAATTTGTCAGTTTAAATTGGGTTGCAAATTAGGTGGTCCCACCTTTTGTTCTAAAATCTTTTGAAGAAGGGCATTTAATAACTATTTTAATAGGTAGATAAAAATGTATGATTTAAATAAGCAAATCGATAATAAGCAAACTGGGCTGTGCAAAGCACATTGCTTTGATAAATGGCAAGCAAACCACTCTTCTTGACCTACAGTTTCTGGAAATTCTCGCAGCCTGTCATCCTCTCTGTTCTCTCCAGGGGCAGACACCTGTGGAGAGGGTGTTGCCTTGCTTTGCTAGTCTCTAAGATCACACGTTGAATGGCTGTGGCATTATGGATGCTCTCTGTAGACACAGTTTCCAAGGATTGGATTGAAGAATAAATGAAATTTTGCATGCCTGCAGAGCCTCCCTAGTTGCCTTCCACAGGCCAATGGTGTGAGCAGAATCATGCCTCAAATACGGAGTGCAATGGCCTAATTTTATTAGTGCCCCACATCTTCCAGAAATGCACCTTTCCATATGCCATCATGTAGTAAGGCACAATCAAGACACGGCTCTGTCCTGGCCTACACAAGTGAGACGCAGTCTCAACACACACACAAATTGGCATAATAATGCAGAATTGCAGAATCTACTCGTTACATCAGTTTAATCACCTCATTCTTACAAACAGATTTCTTGGAAGAACTCCTATTTTCTTCATTGTAGAATGCCAAAAAACAGGTAACTGGATTACGTTTTCTTTGAAAGCAAATAGAGTGTGCTAAAACATTAGATCGCTGAGACCTGAAAACTTTCTGTATGCAATAAACTACCCTGCGGTTGCAAGAATGCTGGGATACACTTCCGGTGCTCACCGCCATGGTGAAAAGCAGCTTCCATGTTAGCAGAGACTGTCCGTGCAGCAAATTAAGGATAATTTGAGAGTAATTATCCTTGCAAGACCCCCTCCCCCCCAACTGGGCGGAGATGAGCTTTCACCCGCAGTTTGTCTGATACTTGCCTCTTGCTAATGCGGGTGGCAGGGGACACTGAGTGGATAGCACTGCACATACTGGTAGCTCTCCAACGCAGTCACTATGAGCGGAGGTACTTCTGTTTTTTAAGATGGATCTGAATTTGGACTTATGAAACAGGCGTATTCTGGTATAAGGAGACAAAATAATCTGCTAAATGAATCAGACACTGAGTGCCAAGGTCTCGATCTGGAGAGGATTTTCGCCGTAACTGGATTGGTATGTAAGGGGAGGGGAACCTTTGTTTTCTCTTTATATACATTATATATGCTGTTTTATGATCTGGCAAGCCTTCCCTGAAGAAAGAATTAACTACTAATGGAATGCAATTATTAATGGAATGTAATTATTGATGGATTGCAAGAGGAAATTAGCAAGAACTTCATAATTTTTATGGATTAATTGAAAGAATTGAACTGTGTGAAAACATTGTAATGTTTTGTGGCACTGACCTAAAGAGGACTCTAGCTCTGACTTATCATGGCTTTGGTGAAATACCATCTCGTTAACAGATGGGAAAGGAATCAAAGAATATAATGCTGGAAGTCTGCCCAGATCTATGGCGAGATGCCAGATCTTTTTCAGTTTGGGATAAGCAAGATGGTGTGAAGCTGTGGCGCAGTGGCAACTGCAGTCTCTAAAGTGAAAGGGGAAATGCTGGAGATGATGGATGACAACATGAAGATAATGATGAATGTAAAAGAAACATTTCACACAGAAATCTACAGAATACAAACTCTTCTTGCAAATTAATGGATGTGGAATAGTTAAATACGAACTAAAGGCATTGTATCAGTGGCTGTCAAAATAAAGGATTAGGACCGGAACTGTTGTATTTGGATTAACTAAGAGGATCGGAGCAGGATGAAAGAACAACATCATTCCCTGAATACCAGAACACAGGAAGTCATCTAAAATTGTTTAATTTAGAATTGGATAATTGGCTATTTTAATTGTATTATAATTTGGTATCGTATTAATGTGGCTTTCATTGGACTGTTATTCATGAAAAATTAATTAAAAAAATATTTAACAAGAATGCTGGGATACAAATGAAGATTACTGTTTCCGCCATTGGAAACAGATTGTAGTATTTAAGGCTGGCTAGCTGTCTTCTCCCATACCAGATGGTTTGGTGAAGGATGCATGTCTTACTTCCATTGGAGATGATGGTCCTGCCTCCTTGCTTGACGATAGAATCATTCAGGCACTTCTCACAATATAGCTTTCCTTCCCTGAGGAGCCCATGGTTCTAGACAAAAGGTTCTAGACAAAAAGGTTGCATCATTTACAGCCTAAGGTGAAATGGGAAGGTGGCACCCACTCCTGAAGCCTTCCTTACTTGGGTTGTGTAGTGGCACCCCCGAAGCAGCTGTGACAATGGTGGAGTCCAGTGAGATCTCGCAGAGCTGGTGATGGGGTTCCACTGCCTGAGGCCTCAGCCTGCCTCATAAGCAAGTAGGATTTGCTGCTGGGCCCACATCCTGTTGGCAGACAGGCTCATAAGCAAAAGTGGGAGAAGCAAGTTTTTGAAAGGAAAATGTGGTATTGCTAAAGCAAGGACGAAAAAGTGCTAAAGGTGAGCAGGAAACGTATGGAAATGTATGGGTAAGTCACTCCTCACAATTTAGGAAAGGAAAAAGGAAAAAAGACCCTGTGTGCAGAGCAATTGGGCAGGACTGAAGGAAGAGATGTTTTATTTTGTTTTTGCTACAACAACTCCTGACACATTATGAAGGTGGAACTATTCTTCTAAGGATTAGGTACCTTATCAGAGGTAGAGCTTGACTTGACATTTGTTCTAACTACTCTTGAACTCAGATAGGAGGCTAAATTACATTGTTTTCAAACTCCTGTAAATGTATGGGATATAGCCTCTTTTCCTTTGGAAGCATGGAAGTCAGGTGATCAAAGATATTTTGCAAGAGATGAATACGCTCTCCACACTCAGTCACACAATATAAAAGATGTTAAGGCTAGACACTGTCAGGTAAAAATCTCTTTAAATGCAGAATGAAAACATGGGGTAAATATAAGGGGGAAATAAACTCTGATACCTCACTGTTGGTCTTGATTATTAGAAAAGATACATTTGACAAAAATAATATGGGTAGAGGATTTCAGAAATGGGAAAAGAATAATAGTTAGATTTAAGGATTTGATTGTACAATTGAGTTTGATTTCAAAATACCAACTGAGGATAAATTAATGGGATCAATATTTTCAGATCAGATGTCTTATCAGATAGGGATTTGGTACTATGGTGACTCCCACTGCTGACCCTTCACAAAACAATTTTGGCAATACGACCAGATGGTAAACAAATACAGGTTTGATACAAAAATGCAATATCTTTTTTTTAAAAAAAAAGATACTGTAATAAGGTGCTTTGGGAAGGAAATCTCAGAGCTATCTGAGAAAGGCCATAGCAAAAATATATGAGACAAATAAGCATTTTTATGTTAGGGCTTCATGGAAAGAAACCCAATTTAAGAAGATTGTTTAGATGGTATATGTCTCCTTGAAGAATGAATCGGGTATATGTATGGGTATTGGCAATGTGGATGTAGATATATATATATAACATGTTATGGAATTCCTCAAAAGTTTGAAGTTACTGGTCTCAAAGCCTCACAAATAATTAAATAGCAAAGATTGTTAAAATTTGATGTTTGTTCATTCTATAATGAATGGACAAGACTAAGGATGTGAAAATTTGTTTAATTTCTCTATAATCTTGGTCATTTATTGGCAACAACCAAAAATTGCTGCTCCCAGAGAATGGTTGTTTACAGTGTTGGAAATGTATTCATGGAGAATATGGTTGACGGAAAAAACTGACAAGATTTACGAAACAATTTCTTGGTTATATGAAGCAAATGAGTGTAATTATTTTATTATTTATTGGAACCATCATTTTTTGTTAAGGTTAGATATTTGAAATTAATGTCATGACTAACTGGAGTTCATTGATTTCAGTGGGTCTACTCTGAGTAAAAATTAGTCACATACAATCAGGAAAACTGAATTGTATACTTATGTGTATGATTTATTTTTTAAAGTAATTTATATAAAATAAGTTTGATTAGATATTCTGACCATTGATCTTCCAACTGCAAATACGTTATGAAGTACCGTATTTTTTGCTCTATAAGATGCACCAGACCACAAGACACACCTAGCTTTTGGAGGAGGAAAACAAGAAGAAAAATATTCTGAATCTCAGAAGCCAGAACAGCAAGAGGGATCGCTGCACAGTGAAAGCAGCAATCCCTCTTGCTGTTCTGGCTTCTGGGATAGCTGTGCAGCCTGCATTCGCTCCATAAGACTCACACACATTTCCCCTTACTTTTTAGGAGGGAAAAAGTGAGTCTTATAGAGCAAAAAATATGGTATATTCCTTCCTAAACTGCATAAATTTCTCCCTTAAAAGCAAAATGTTGATTGGGGTTTCCAAATCTTACCTTTTGCACCTGCTTTTTCTGGTAAATTATATAATTACATGTTTGAGCTCTAGCAATGTCCTTGAATCTCCTTTGCCAGACTTTTCTTTCAGTGATAAGGGCCTGAGAGTTTGGGCTAATCTGACATTCTCCCTGTTCCTGTCTTTCCAGTGTCCACCTTTAGCTCTGTATTCTTTTCAAGAAGCACTGTAGATTAAAAATGTCTTAGGTAACCAGTTAGTTATTATGCACAGTTTTTAGCCAGAACAGTGGCAATCTTTCTTATAAGGAAACGAAAGGTGGGAGGATAGAAGAAAAGGCACATCTGTATTGTTTTCAGTTATCCAAAGCAATATCTAAATGCAGACATATGAAAGTTTTCAAAATCGACGTAAGAAGGCACATTTGATTCATTACCTGGGATATTTGCAGAATGCAGCAGCTTTACTTGTAAGTAAGGCCTTATAAATGATAACAGTGATTTCCTGTTGAATACTTAAGTTTTTTTCTGCCCTTTGATGAATATAATTGGATTTTTTTTATAGCTGTGATAAAAAAGGCAGCATTAGATCATGATGAGGTTATAACGGAGAGAATCTGCGATGACTTCACTGTAACGAAAGCATGTACAATCACAGGAAATCAGGCACAACATCAAGGCTGATTGTCACATTTTAATGAGCATGGTCGCATCCTGTGTTGGTGCAAAGCAATGTCTCTTCACTGGAATTCATTGACATTAGCTGCAACTTCGTTATTTTAGACTCTCCTCATGTTATTCTGTAATAAAAGAAAATAAATGTAAAATACAAAGTTTAAATATGTGTCTTATGCTAGTTAGGTTTATTACCAATCTGTACAGCTGCATAAACACCAAGCTTTTGAAGCACATTTGAAACACACATCCCAAGAATGCTGGTAACTATAGTTTAAGGGTTCTGGGAATTATAGTTCCCCAAAGATGGAAAAGTTTCTGAGATTCTTGGGGGAGTGTGTGCTTTAAATGTATGGCGTGTGCGCATTAATAATATTTAGGTTGGCCACTTGAGCATCAAGCACACTTTCCTACAATATATAATAATAATAATAATAATTTTTTATTTATACCCCGCCCTCCCCAGCCAAGGCCGGGCTCAGAGCGGCTTACAAGCAATAATAAAAACAAGATGAGTGATTACAACTTAAAAACAAAAATAAAATACAACATTAAAATAATGGAACATTAAAATATTAAAATGGAGCCTCATTGCAGGAGAAGGAAAAGAAAAAAGAAAAAGGGGGCGGAGGGAATCAAATTGGCTCCAATCCAAAGGCCAGGCGGAACAACTCTGTCTTACAGGCCCTGCGGAAAGAGATCAGATCCTGCAGGGCCCTGGTCTCATGAGACAGAGCGTTCCACCAAGTTGGGGCCAGTGCTGAAAAGGCCCTGGCTCTGGTTGAAGCCAATCTAACTTCCTTAGGGCCTGGGACCACTAGGGTGTTGTTATTTATGGACCTTGAGGCTCTCCGTGGGGCATACCAGGCGAGGCGGTCCCGTAGGTACGAGGGTCCTAGGCCGTGAAGGGCTTTAAAGGTCAAAAGCAGCACCTTAAATCTGACCCTGTACTCCACCGGGAGCCAGTGCAGCTTGAAAAGCACTGGATGAATATGCTCCCATGGCAGAGACGCTGTGAGGAGCCTCGCTGCAGCATTCTGTACCCGCTGGAGTTTCTGGGACAGCTTCAAGGGCAGCCCCGCGTAGAGCGAGTTACAGTAGTCAAGCCTGGAGATGACTGTCGCATGGATCACTGTGGCCAGGTCGGGGCGGGAAAGGTAAGGGACCAACTGCTTGATGCGGCGAAGGTGGAAAAATGTCGCCTTGGCTGTTGCTGTGACTTGCGCCTCCATGGAAAGGGAGGCGTCAAGGATTACACCCAAACTCTTAACGGAAGGCAATGGCACTAATTGGGCCCCCGCAAGAGAAGGGAGTTGGTCCCTCATCCCCATGCTATCCCGACCTAGCCATAGGACCTCTGTCTTCGAAGGATTTAGTTTCAATCGGCTCCCACGAAACCATCCAGCCACAGCTTCCAAGCATCTGGTCAGTGTGTAAGGGGCCGAGTTGGTGTGGCCATCCATCAGTAGATAGAGCTGAGTGTCATCAGCATATTGATGACAGCCCAGCCCAAAGCTCCGGATAATCTGGGCAAGGGGGCGCATAAAGATGTTAAAAAGCATTGGGGAGAGAATTGCGCCCTGCGGCACTCCACACACCAAGGAGTGGCGTGACGACATTTCCCTCCCTAGTGCCACCCTCTGTCCCCGACCAGAGATAAAAGAGCACAACCAGTTACGGGCTATGCCCTGTATTCCCACGTCTGCAAGGCGATGGTCCAGAAGATCATGATCGACCATGTCAAAGGCTGCTGACAAATCTAAAAGGATCAGCAGTCCTGACCCGCCTCGATCCAGTTGTCTACGGATATCATCTGTTAGGGCAACCAGAGCCGTCTCCGCCCCAAAACCAGGACGGAAACCGGACTGAAATGGATCTAATGCCGATGTTTCCTCCAGAAACCTACCAAGCTGTTCAGCAACCGCTCTCTCAATTACCTTACCCAGGTATGGAAGATTTGAAACTGGGCGGTAATTGGATAGGTCTAAGGGATCTAATGAAGCTTTCTTTAAGAGTGGACGCACCACTGCTTCCTTCAGTTCCCCTGGGAATGTCCCCGTGTCAAGGGACAAATTGATAATTTCAACCAGGGGGGTCCGCGCAACATCTGGACACTCCCTAATCAGCCAAGACGGGCATGGATCAAGGAGGCAGGTGGTGGGCCTACCAACTTGGAGGAATCTATCCACATCAGTAGGGAGTATCCGATCGAAATGGTCCAACACTGGACCTGAAGTCAGTCGAGGGGCCTCCAGTTCAGTCACTGTATCTAAATTGGCAGGGAGGTCACGGCGGAGCAACAGGACTTTCTCCGCAAAAAAGCTCGCGAATGCCTCACAGCTGTGGGTCGAATTTGTGCTTAAATTTGGTTGTCCTCCTAAGGACGTTATTGACCTAATTATTCTAAAAAGTTGTGCCGGGCGAGAGCTAGCGGATGCAATAGAAGCTGCAAAGTAAGATTTCTTAGCAGCTTTCATAGCCATCTCATAGGCTTTCATAAGCGTCCTATAAGATGTTCTTGAGGCTCCGTCACGAGTCCGTCGCCATACTCGCTCTAGCCGTCTGAGATCCCGCTTCATTTTCCGGAGCTCCTCAGTAAACCAAGGGGCCCGGTTTCGACGGGGTCGCAGAGGGCGCTTAGGCGCGATTTCATCAATGGCTGCCAAGAGCCGGTTATTCCAGTCCTCAACAAGGTCATCTAATGAGTCGCCAGGAGGAGCAGGGTTCCGCAAGGCTTGTCGGAATCTATCAGGATCCATCAGTTTTCGCGGACGAGCCCAAATAGGCTCGCCACCCGAGCCGGGGAGGAGCGGGAAGTCAATCTTGGCTTTTAAAGCGTAGTGATCAGACCATGGCACTTTCACAGCGGGGAGCATGATCACATCTATGCCAGCCCCAAAGATCAGATCCAGCGTGTGGCCTGCTTGATGAGTGGGGCCCAAAACAAACTGGGAGAGCCCTAGTGTTGCCATGGAAGTCACTAGGTCTAGAGCCTGTGAGGAGGGAGCGGCATCGGCATGGACGTTGAAGTCTCCCAAAACCAGTAGGTTTGGGAACTCCAAGGCCCAGCCCGCCACCACCTCCAGCAGATCTGACAGGGTGGCTGCAGATGTGCTGGGTGGTCGGTACACCAGCCAGACAGCCAAGCTCTCCTTGGTGCCCCACACGAGACCAACACATTCAATGCCGGAGATTGCCGGTGATGGCAGAGCTCTGAAAGAGCAATCCTCCCGGAATAACAACGCTACTCCTCCCCCCCGACCTACAGTCCGCGATTGATGGAGGACAGAGAAACCTGGGGGTGTTATCTCATGTAGGGAGACTACTTCGCCTTCCCGTACCCAGGTCTCCGTCACGCAAGCCAGGTCAATCCCCTGTGAGACAAAAAAGTCACGCATGGTGGCAGTTTTGTTGCCTATGGACCTGGCATTGCACAGCACCAATGACGGAGGTGTGTAATCCTTGTTCTCCCTACCCTCATCCCTTGGGATGGGGCGTAGATTGGAAGGGGTTCGAGGATCACTGCATCTCGAAACCCTTCGCCGATAGAGATATCTAGCCCTACCGTCATTCCTCCCTAGCCCTTCAATTGTGGAAATCCTAGATCCCATACTAGCCTCCCCAATAGATGGGTAACATCCCCTCAATAACAAGTCATCCTTGGGCCAGGACTCCTGGGTCAAAATGGTATGGGAAAGAGGTGGAGGTCTGATAGGGTAAGTATCCCTAGAAGATAAAACCCAACCAACCGCACCCCAAGCGGGGGGGACAGTCCCATGGTGTTTCATTAACTGTCAATCCCCCTCTCCCTCCTGGGTTAATTGGAGGATTGTTGGTTCTATCTGTGGCTGTGGAAGTATTAATGAGGTATGTGTTATAAAATGTGGATCACTGGCCAACAAAGAGCCAGATTCGAATTCGGAAGATCTGTCCATCCTGTCTCGCCAGGAGTACAGTAGAGAAGGCTGATCATTCTGATAAGTTTTTGGAACATTAGGCAAATGTCCAGATGTAGAGTTGGTGCTGGATATCTCCAGATTGTCAGCAACATAGAATTCTTTAGGTGTTGTTGCCATAGAAATGTCGGAGGTGCCAAATTCCTCATCTAATTTGGTGTCGTTTGAAAAGGGAACAGGGAGTTGCACTGATGTCTTTCTATGGGATAAAGAGCTATTGGACGTCTTTAAATATTGTGCTCTAGGCTCTACTGTCCTTATATTTTGGGTAGAAATCTCAGTCTTTATACTCATTAGCCTCTTCTTCAGGTCTTGTAATTCTAGGCTTATAGAGTTCTTTTCTTCCTTCGGGCAATTAGTATTTCTAGTGTTGAGCTTGGTTTCCTTTATCCGCATTAGCTTTGACTCTATGCAAGGGACCAATTGCCTCCTTGTTTCGTCTTTAAATACCCTCACTGGGCGGAGAGAGTGGGACCACCATAGAGTATCCTTTATCTCCATGAGTCGAGATGGGAGGGTTGATGACCTAAAGGTCATAAATAGGCGCATGGTGTTTCTCAAGGTAGGCAGGAAGTGGAAATTTTCTAGATCTACATTTCGGTAATGGTAATTCAAGAGCTGAGACAAGGACATAGTAATTTGTCTGCGGTTCATCCACCTATGAGTGTATCGGTGAATCTCAAGCATTATCTGGTTCGTTTGCAAGACTTGACAGGACCTCACTTCATCCATAGTTTGAGTTGGTGAGTTGTTAACAGAGTCATTTCTTATCATCCCTTGGGCATTTAAAGGGGAGGAACTAGTATCCTCCATATAAAAATATCCATTTTTAATACATATTACTTGGCTAGAGAACTACATTACAAAATTCAGGGAAGTGTGAATTTGAATTTGAATTTTGAAGGATATCTGGGTATCAGTTTGTGTACTGTTTAGGAAAGCGCAAATTAGGTTGGTTAGCCTTCAAGTATGAACTGAATTAAATTCCTTCTCCATCTCTAGCCTCCCCAAATTTCCCAAAAGTGCATTTAAACTCTGCTTGTCTAGCTGACACAGCTATGAAAATTTCTCCCTCTGTTATGTCTGTCATGCTTCATAGATCAGGATGTAAGACCCTGATAGGTCTGGTTTCCCAGGGACAGTCGCAGAATTACAAAAGCCACCCTGGCTTCTTATTTGATCCCGGAATGACCGCTCCCCACATTAAATGGGGGGCACCCTTTGCGTGGTTCTCGCGCAGCCCCCTGGACCCTATGCGGCACCATTAACACAGGCTTGGCTTCGCCTTCCCCCAGGTGGGATACCTGGAGGTCTCCGCCTACCTCAGCCAGTTGCCCAATCCTGCCTGGGGAGGCGTTGCCAAGGTGATCAGGACAGGTAGGGGGAGGAACTACCTGCCCACACAACAGGGGGAGGGTCTTACCTGGGAATCGTCAGTTGGCTTCAGAGCTTCTTCCACCCTCCCCACCCTCAGTTAAGACTTCTTTTGCGGGTGCTGCTACGTTAAGGTTGTTGTTGAAGGGCCGGAAAGGAATTCTGCAATGGCAGGTTTGCCTTTCCCGTAGCAAAATGTCACAACTTTGGCGGTATCAGGCCTTGGGTGGAATCCTTTAGTCCATCTTCCCTGAATGGGGGGGGGCTGCAGTGGTGACCCATGCCCCCTTCCTCTTTGCGGTGGCGATACCAGGGTTCCCCATTAAAGGGGTTGTTTGAGGGGAGGCTTTGACCGTACGCCTAGAGGTCATCATTGCTCTCCCCTCCGACGGCAGCGTAATGGGGCGGACTCTCTCTGCTTGAACAGAGCCAGCCCATCCCCCCCCCCCGGATAACCCTGATGTTCCCCAGATCTCCGGCGGGGGACTGGGAGGGATAAACGCCCAATGCCTCAGCCAAGCTCTACCCACATCTGAAACATAATAAAGTTGTGGCCAATTTTAATTCCATAGCACGTTGTCTTGAGTCGTTATTCCACATGGGGGCCGCCCAGGGTTTTGGGGGACTCCGCCTGTCCCCGCAATGTCCTTCTTTTCCCTGCTGGTGACACCGCCAAGCTCAGGGAGGAGGAGGAGAAGGAGCCGTCACTTGTCTCAAGTAGCGGCAGCAGTGAGGAAGCATCCTGTTGGCTCTCCATGGCCACTGCCGCTGGTCTCCTCCCATGGGCAGCTCATAGCAGCTGCTGGAGAGTGGGTGAGAAGCAGAAAAGGCTGCTGCTGCTGCCCAGCCTTGCATGATGTGCCAGTTCTGAGAGTAGGGAAAAGGGGGAATGGAGCGCAAGGAGTGTTGATTTTTATTTTCAAAAGTTCATTCAAATGGATGGAGAGAAGTGACTTGGGGTGATTGGATGGTCAATGGGAACAAAGGGGTGTGTGTATGTGGAATTGCACTGAGGTCCAGGCATTATGAGCCCTCAGAACTTGTACCAGGTCTCAGAAGAAAAAGTTTTGCAGGCATCTCTAAATTTCACATATAGATTCAAAGCAAGCAGCCAATATCTTCTGTGGCAGGTTTCTAGCACCCTTTTTGTTGACAAAGCGAAATTTGCCTACTTAAAAAAAGGAATACATTTGATGATCATTTGAATAGGCCCTTATCTGGTAAGTTCACGGTCTATACTAAAGTTGTCTGTATGTTTATTTTTTTAAAACCCTCTCTACGGCCAAAAATAGAAATAATAGAGAATGGTCAATATCAGAAAGTAGGTCTTTAAAGGACTGCTTCTGTCCTGTTTCCAGCAGTGTAAATATTCCCACTGTAATATGTGGGAATTTTGGTTCTGGCTTTGTGCTGTGTTATTTATTTATTTTTAAGAATAGATTGGATTTATTTCTTTTTTGAGATGGTCTTAGACTGAAGTGGCTTTGTTTCAATAATATTTGCAGAGACACTGGTTTGGAATATGCACCAGTAATTGGTGAACTTCTGCAGTGCCTGTGTAATTGTATTAAAAAGAAGGTAGATTCTTTCTGCAAAAATTCTTCCAGAGGCCTGAAAAACTGTTCTACTCGAATTAAAGAGCTGAGTGTGATGATCTTGCCCCCTAGTGGTTTGCAAAGATGATAATTGCTAGTACCACAGTTAATTATTGGCTCTGGAGCTTTTCGGTCAATGGGTGGGAAGTTTAAATCTCAGCAGGTACAATTGCCTCTTAAATTAAAACAACACTTTTCAAATCAAAAGGCCTGATTTATTATTGGCACATGGACACCCAAGCTAGGTTGTGGGGGAGGTGATGATGGGGAAACTTCGACAGACAATTCACAGGTTCCCTATCAAATTCATTAGCATAATTGGAAACGGAAACTTCATTCAGCGGTTTCCAACCTCTTTTAATGGGTGCCAAGTATTATTTTCATTTTCAAGGCTCTGCCGGCTTGCAAAATGAGTTAGTATGTAGACCTGGGAATCCCACTGTGACGGCCTGCACATCGCTTTGGAAAGGCTACATTCATTCTGTTACCCAGGAACTTAAGAGTTAAGGTCATCTAGATGATATTGGCGCCATCACAGCCAGTTTTGCAGCTGGGGATTGCACTAGTCAAGAGGTTCCTGCCATGCTGAAACCACCATTCCATGTCAGGCAATGATGCCAGTTCCAGTATGGCTGACTCCCCACCCTGACTTGAGGGTCTGCTCCATAATTCTTCACCGGGCATTGATAACCAGCAGAATTGTGAAGCCACACTTTGAAGAGTTTGCGTAAGTTGCGACAGCCAGGGGTCAGGGGTAGCATGATACGAAAGGATTAAAAGAAGACAGGAAAGTTACCATATTTTTCACTCTATAGGACACACCAGACCATAGGACGCACCTTGTTTTAGAGTGGGAGAACAAGAGAAAAAAAATTCTCCCTCTCTCTGCTCAGCGCCCCTTCAGCGAAGCGGCAGGAGAAACTGAGCCCCTTCCATTTCTCCTCCGGCTTGGCTGAAAGGGTGCTGCGCAGCTCTCCTTCTCTGCTGAAGCCAGGAGAGTCTGGCTTCAGCGAAAGGAACCTGAAGCCTGCGGAGCGCAGCGGGAACTCGCGCTGTGCTCCGCAGGCTTCAGGCGGCTATCCCGACCCCTCTTGCTCTCCAGGCTTCAGCGAAAGCAACGCAAAGCCTCCGGAGTGCAGAGGTAGAGCTCCCTCTGTGCTTCAGAGGCTTCACGTTGCTATCGCTGAAGCCAAGGAGCCTGCATTCGCTCTATAGGACGCACACACATTTCCCCTTAATTTTTGGAGGGGGAAAAGTGTGTCCTATAGAGCGAAAAATACGGTAAATGGAAAGGGATAGAGAGACGGAGTGCTGATTCTGCCATTCCCAAAGTATTATGGGAGGAGCTGTAGATTTTTAAGGATGCTGAGAGGTATCTGGAAACCTCTGTTGCCCTCACAGAGCAACAGCTCCCAGATTTCCCTGGGAAGAAGGATTGATTGTTAAATCATTCTGAGAATTGTAGCTCTGTGGGGGGAACAGGGAAGTTTTACTTACGAATAGCTGCTGTATTTCTACCTGTGAATTAGCTGGATGAGAAATGGACTCGGTTTTACATGGCATGCTTGTTGGAAGTATGACCGAGGGAACACATGGAGGCCTGATCCTTTCTGTAGGCCACAATTTATCACCCAGCATTGGCATGACAACCACAAAAAGGATAAACCCGCAGGGGTGATGGAACGAGGGAGGAACGAAACATAGTATAATAAACACTACTGATTTCAAAGTGCATGAATAAGAAGGCTAAGCATATATGCCCATTTGACCACTTCGATCTGGGGATCTGGTATTTTACAAGTGCCGCATAATCTCTCTTCCTCACTTGTAAGGAGTTGATCTTTCAGTATGACAGGACCGATGTTAAGCAATTTGTAATTAACTTCTAACTTATTGACAGTTTTAATGTATGTTTTACACAAATCCTCACTGCCACCTTCTCACTTATAAACTCAATGCCATCTCCTCCTCTTCTTTTTTTTTCAAAAAAAATTTTTTTATTGGTTTTTCAACTTTTATAAAGACAAAACACACACAAAAATAACAGAAGACAAAAACATGTATAAATTCAGAAAATCTTAATTTCCTAACCCTGTTCCCTGACTTCCCCCCACCCCCCCTCGTGCATCCCAATTCCCAAAATTGTGTCAGCAAATTGGTATTTCTCCTCTTAACCATCTTATTCATCTTATTACCTCTTTTATAAAGAAATATAGATTTTTCTAAGTTGGACTCAAGTTCTCTTCCCTCGATTTCTCATTTTGTCTTAGTTAAAAGTCATATTAACCAAACCTAAAGGTCTTGAGTGTTTTTAAGATTCTCTTCTTCCCTCCCTCCCATCCCCGGTTTTTGTCCCTTCCCAATACAAATCCAAAATAACAGTTCTTAGCCTGGGTTCTTCACGTCCGAGGCTTTCAAGTCCCTTTCAGTCCCTCTCCGCCGGTCTTGTTGGTAGTCCTTTGTGCCAGTCGTCAAGTCTGGAAAAAGTTCTTTCACCATCGATTCTCTTCCCACAAGGAGATTTGAAAATAACTGCTGGAAGATTTCCACAAATCCTGCATCTTCAAAGTCAAAGTCAGAATGAAGGCCCCAATCATATTTCTTTGTTTTAAATTCCTGTATTCCATAAACTCCTGGGGCCTCCTCCTTCATCTTCTGCATCTTTCGCAGACTTGTGGTGAATGTGTTCCAATAATCTCCTTGTCTGTATTCTGCAGATGTCGGCTTTTGGTTATTACTTCCCAGCTTTACTTTCTCTTTTTCTTGTTTAGTCTCTTGGGCCTCTTTAGATATCATTTCCCATTCAGCTGTGGATTCTTTCTCATTCAAGTCCTCAATACAAACAGCAGAGTTGCCTGTTCCAGAAGTCAAGGTCAAAAGTTGTTTATTCATTGCTAAACTCTGCTCTTGTAGGATTCCCACCAGTTGAAACATCCTTTCGATTTCCGCTAGTAACTTTCCATCCACAGCCATTGTAGCCATTGTAGTTTCACAGAGTTCCCCCTAGGGGGAATCTGGTTACTTATTAGTCTTTTCTCCAACAATCCTTTAACTTGTTATTGTTACTTTGTTTCCAGCAATTTTAGTTCAATTGTAACTCATCATAGTCCAGAGGGATCTTAAATAGCAACTTTTCCACTCTAAACTGCCCGTTTGACAGCTTTGACAGCTGTCAAACTCCGCAGCTCTTACACAGGCACAGAAACAGGACACTCCCGGGCCCGGGAGGGGGGTTGTTTAAAGCAAAAAGAAGGCTTCCAAAGCTCCACTCTCCAGCTCAAAATTTACTTTAGCTAAATCTTGGAAGTTAGTGTCCTTTTTAACTCACCCCTCCAAGGGTAGGCTCTCCAGCTTAGCTCTTATATCGTTGCTTAGATGGTCTGCAGGGGGGGGGTGCGGACTTCCTTTTAGCACACCCCCCGGTCGTCTCCAATTCAGGATAGTATTTTTAGAATCCAATTCCGTCTCACTCACGGGTTTTTCTTTCAGTCCAAATTTCAAGGAAGAAAGTCAGCGCTCTCCGGTCATGGCTCGCGGCTTCGCTCCACCGAGGTAGCGATCGACTCTCAGTGCCACGCCACCCTCCGTATCCTCTCCGCAGCCTTTAAAAAGGCTCTTCATGGATCGGGGGGGCGCTTAAGGCACCCGCCGAGTCTTCAGTCCGCAGGCTTCCGCGCCTGCGGTTTTTAAGGGTCCCCGCGTCGCCGGCGCGGCAAAGACCCGTCCTCGGTTGAGCCGATTTCCTCCGCAGCTCGGAGGGAATCCGCCATTCCCAGGTCGCGCCAACCCGGAAGTCCCATCTCCTCCTCTTCTTGGTCATCTTCTGGATCATTCTTTGTAGCTGGATCTTCTCTTGAGGAGATCTCATGCTGACGCTGGGCTTCTCATTGCATCTGCTGCCACCTTCATTCTTGAGGCCTGGCTGGTAAAGGGGAGAATTGGGGTTCAAAGTAGGGTTTAGTATGTGTTTGGATTGGGTTGTCAGGAGATGCAGGTGGAAACATCCATGAGCCAAAGGCACTTCAGGTGGATTTGAGACCTTTGTGGGTTCTTCCAGGTCCTAACTGCCTTGGCTTTTGTTATGTACTAAAGTTCTCAGGGGGATACTGTAGATAGTTTTCACTCAGGTCCACATATGCAAATAGGGGATTGAAAGTGACGTTCAGTGATTGGATAGTTACAGAAAATGGTTACAGTTGCGTTGTAGTAGAGCTCTATATTAGCAGGCTGGCTGAACCCTTAGTTCAGTTCTGTTCTGGTCTGTGAATAAACAAGAGCTGTTTGAAGAATCGCTGTGTCGTCTGATATGTTCACCCACAACTTAACAGCTTTCTCCGTGAGGTACCAAGCCTCTTCCTCATAATACTTGTGGCACACCTATCTCTTTTTTCATGTCTGTCCATATTCATCTATTGTGCAATTTCAGTCCTTCATTCCCTTCGACACCTGCTTTGCCCAGCATTTCCCTTCTATCTCTCTTTCCTCATCATTGTCCTCCGTGTTCATTTTTCAATTCATTATTTCAGCCATGGTATTTGGGAGTGCATTTATAATTATAAAAGAGCAAATTTTGTTTCAAACCAGAATGGGCTACTTCTGATTTTATTATTTTTTTTGTAACTGTTCAGCCACAATCATTTTTCACTCCTTCGCTTCTAGTGACACGAAGCTCAGCTGCTCACATAGACGAAAAGTGATAAAAGTATTTGGCTTAGAACTTCATAGAATGATGAAATGTTAGAGGGGGAGAAAGACCCGGTAGGTCATTCTGTGCATCCCCTGCCAGTGCAGGATCTTGACCTACTGTATCATATCTATTCTAGTGCTCCACTAAGTCTGCTTTTAAAAGAGCAAAAAATGATGGGGCTTAACATTAATTTGTCACGCGGAACCATTCTTCAGGCTTTTGAGACTCACTGCCATGATTTTCTATCCATCATAATATATCTAAATTTAACACTTTTAACACCACAACAGTACTATATAACCTTTATTTCTTTCCTGCTTTTATCCAGTTGGGCACCCATTTTATTAGCTTGCTATTTAATCCATTGAGCCTATCTATATAGCATATATACTTTCAATTTTTTATATTCTCTTCCTTTCATTCCATCGGTACTCATTTCTAATGAGTGACTCCTTGCCATTCGTTTTGTATTCAGCAACAAATACACCTGTGTGTCACATCACTTATGAGTGATAGAAACTTGAGCGGTGTGAAATTTCGGGGGTTCCAGGCGCTTTCCCAGGGTTTGTGTTTCCTTTCGGATTGTGTCATAGCCTCTTGGGCTTGCCAATCGGAAGGTCGGCAGTTCGAATCTGCGTAATGGGGTGAGCTCCCGTTGTTCTGTCCCAGCTCCTGCCAACCTAGAAGCTTCAAAGCACACCATTACAAGTAGATAAATAGGTGCCGCTGTGGCAGGAAGGTAAACGGTGTTTCCGTGCGTTCTGGTTTCCGTCACGGTGTGCTGTTGCACCAGAAGCGGTTTAGTCATGCTGGCCACATGACCCAAAAAGCTGTCTGTGGACAAACGCCGGCTCCCTTGGCCTGAAAGTGAGATGAACGCCACAACCCCATAGTCGCCAGTGACTGGACTTAACCGTCCAGGGGTCCTTTACCTTTACCTTTATATATGGTTTATTTTTACATATATACAATCTGAGCCAGTGATGGAGGGGTTCACAGCATCAACACCCCAAAAGGGTTTTGTCCCCCCCCCCGGAACTAAAGTCTTGGATTCAAACAGAAATAAAATATTGCTTCTGACACCAGAGTAACTCGTGTGCAGCTTGTGGTCTGCTAGAATGTCTAGATATTTATGACATACATTGCTATCAAGGCAGATACCCATCCATCGTATGTTTGTGCATCTAATTCTTCCCACTGTAATGCAGAAATTTATGTTTATCTCCTGAAATTCATTTCATTACTTTTGATCCAGGTCTCCAACCTGCCAGTATGGCCTTAATTCCAGTTTCAGTCTTTTATAATACTATCTAACCTAGTCAGCTTCTTGTCATCTATGACTCTGATGAGTCCTTCTCCTTCATCCCAAGTGATGTTAAGCATCACTCAGAATAGGTTTAAATGTAAACTCAGCCAAGAATGCCAACATTTTACTGCAGCTGTGACTGGACACTAGTGAGTCAGCTGCTGTTCTTGAAACAAAGACACAAGACTTTCCCACTCTGGAAGAATGGCAGATGAAAGTGATGGAGTCGGTGAATCCGGTGAATCCGAGACCAGGGAGAAGAGTCGGTGGAAGAAGATTGGAGGAAATTTAAAGACTATTTACAGAAATATTGCAAAATTAAGGAATGTTAGAATGATGTTGGATTGAAGTTAAGTGGTTTCTAGCTGTAATGGTTTAAAAGAATATGGAAAAATTGGATTTTTAATAGGTAAAAATTTAATGTTATAATATATTAAGATTAAAGATCAGGAAAATAAGGAGGGAAAGGAATTGCTGAACTAATAATTGAACTGGAATACAAAAAAGGGAGGTATGAGGAGGTCATACAAGTAAATGAAAGATAAGTGATGTAAAGATGGAATTATTTTTAACTGTTTTTTATTTTTTATTTTTTATTTTTTATTTTTTCTTTTTCATTATGTAATACTGTGAAAACTTTAATAAATATTTATAAAAAAAAGAAACAAAGAAACAAAGCCCAGTCTTCCATGCAAAAAAATTAGGCCTCCACACACTTATCCCAGGATTACTAGAATCATAGAATTGTAGAGTTGGAAGGGGACCTGAGGGTCATCTAGTCCAACACTCTGCAATGTAAGAATACACAGCTGTCAGGGGTTCAGAAGCAGAGACGCAGAGAAGGGAGGAGACAGAGAGCGAGGGGGAGGAATACGAAGGAAAGATGAGTGGGGATGACGAACCGAGATCGCCGAGCTTATCCAGTGAGTCCGAGGATTCCCAGAAGGGAGCGCCAGCAGTCAGAGCAAGGGGGGAAAGCAGGGGGACACCCCAGGAAGAAGGGTCCAGAGAGGAATCAGAGAGCAGCAGTTGGAGATCGGGACCCACGTACCCAGACGGGAACAGCGGGGAGAAAGGGGACCAGATATCGGGTTCCGGAGGCTTTCAGAAGGAGGGAGGGCATGAGTCAGGAGTAGTCACGCCCACCTCGGGGAGCGACGAAACGATCAAGAGGAAGGTTGAGAGTTGGGCGCGCGCGCCAAGTTCAAATGTAGCGGAAGCTGGCGCAGTAAGCAGCCCAGAGAGTGAACCAGGTCCCAAAGCCCGCCGCAAGGAGGCGGAAGGGTCAGGGGGGTCCGCGTCAGAAGAGAGTAGGAAAAAGGAGACCCCGGGGGGCAGAAGGACCCAGAGACGGAGGGAAAGGCGCAGGAGGTGGAGCAAGGCTAGGGTATTAAGCTGGTGTGCTAGAGGCGGAGACTCAGACGGGTCTTCGCCGGTCTGACCTAGAAGAAGTAGGGCTGCATATTGCAGTTTGGAAATGGAAGCTGTAATCCAATAAAGACTCTTTTAACCTGAACGCTGGCTAACGTGGTCCTATGTGAGCTGGGACTGAGTGGCAGCCCTGACAACAGCTGTCCCAGATGAGGATCAAACCTGCAACTTTGGCGTTATTAGCTGCATGCTCTTACCAACTCAGTGGGCCTTCTTTGTGAGACTGTGATAGGGTTGTGTAGCTCTATTTGTCTAAAAATTTGAGTTCAGTCCATGTTGCAGGTTGCTGAAGTTGAGGTTTTCAACCGAAAAATTCCCCCATATGAAACATCCAGTTCATCAAAGAGCAGTACAGTGGTACCTCGGGTTACATACGCTTCAGGTTACAGACTCCGCTAACCCAGAAATAGTGCTTCAGGTTAAGAACTTTGCTTCAGGATGAGAACAGAAATGGTGCTCCGGCGGCACGGCGGCAGCAGGAGGCCCCATTAGCTAAAGTGGTGCTTCAGGTTAAGAACAGTTTCAGGTTAAGTACGGACCTCTGGAATGAATTAAGTACTTAACCTGAGGTACCACTGTATCAAATTATTTCCTTGTACATTTTCCCTGGCCAAATCCAGTGCAAAAGCGCTGTGCTCCATTGACTTGCATGCGGTTGTCTAAAATGTCTAAAATAAAGCAATTAAAGTTTTTTTATGTAAAATAAGACCTGAGCATAACCATCTGACTTTCCTGCTCTCTCTCTTCTTTTTTTTTTTTTGCCACAAGAGAGGAAGACACCAGTGTACTGTCCAGTCACATCCTCCTTTTGAATAAGATCTATTATCAGATCTAAAATTAGATATTGCCCGCTATCCTATTTTTCATCTTTGGGCTTGCTACTGTTATACAGTTTGCATTTAAGAATTGGGCAGCGGGCAGAAATCCAAGCATTTGCAATATCCCCACCCCAAGAAAAGTGGGAACTTGTGCTGGTCATACAGCCGCATGAGAGCCCTGTTAATAGAAGAAGTTAGCAACCGTACCTATGACATCTCTTCTTCCAGCTCTCATTCTTCTTCACAGCTAGGGGAAGATCTGTCACATTTGGCAGACGGCTTCAGGGAGCGATGGCAAAACCTTTCCGTCCTTGGCTTCCCAATGTTCCTGTCAGTGCTATGAGGAAAAAGAGTTGGCCGGGTATGTGAAACGAGAGAATCCCAGAGACTTGTGCTTAGCAGAGGACTGCTGCCGCCAGGTTAAAAGTGATGTGCCCTTTCTTTGCTGCTGCCGCTTTATGATTTAATTTACTCAGTGTGTCCTCACAACAAGCCTGGGAGATAGGGAAGACCGGTGCTTTTTTCTGGTGGCACTCGGCGGTATACAGTACCAGCACAATTTTTTCTAGAAATAAAGCACCGAGAATAATATTCTGTTTTAAGCTGAATATTTCTGAATTGTTTCTGTTCGCGCGCATATATATACACAAAACTTAGTGCTATTTAAATTAAAGAATTGGCGGCTGCACACTTGATTTTATGGGTGGATATCTTATTGCTGTCAAAATTTGCTCCAGGCTAATCCTTGGCAGGCACCAAGTCGACACAGAGGGCAACCAAATGAAGAAATCCACTTGGCTGAATTAAGGCTGCACAAAAATAATGTTTGTGGACCGAGATGCTTTTATTAGCTGATATTTCTGGGAAATAAATAAATAGATTCTCTCTTAATAGTTACCTTTGACTGCCTTGTAGGTTGGGGAGAAGAACCAAAAGGAGGCATTTCTGTGACTGCAAGAATGGCGACTGTGTGTGTCCAGAACAATATAGCTGTTTGTATGCAGATATAATGGAGGGTGGAGGGGAACTTGAAGAATCTGCTGAAGTCTCATGTTTTCTATTTGTATCTCATTTTATTCCAAGGGAGGGACCTCAGGGGTCATCTGCTCTAACTTGGGATGTTGGAGAATGTTGACAAAAATGGAAACATGTCCAGAAGAAAAATTACGTGGGGCTGCCCTTGAGACTGACCCAGAAACTCCAGCGGGTGCAGAATGCCGCAGCGAAACTCCTTATGGGGTCCTTGCCGTGGGATCACATTCACCCGGTGCTATACCTGCTGCACTGGCTCCCGGTGGAGTACAGGATCAGGTTTAAGGTGCTGGTTTTAACCTTTAAAGCCCTATATGGCCTAGGACCCTCGTACCTATAGGACCGCCTTTCCTGGTATGTCCCACGGAGGACCTTACGGTCCTCAAATAAAAACATCTTGGAGATCCCGGGCCACAAGGAGGTTAGGCTAGCCTCAACCAGAGCCAGGCCTTTTTCAGCCGTGGCCCCAATCTGGTGGAACGCTCTGGCACAAGAGACTAGGGCCCTGTAGGACTTGACATCTTTCTGCAGGGCCTGCAAGACAGAGCTGTTCCACCAGGCATTTGGCCAAGGCATAGTCTGACCCCCTCTCTCCTTCTGTAATCCTCATAGAACTCTAGCCCAATGGTTGCCATTAATTTGATTCTGAATTGATTTTAGAATGTATTTTAATTAATTGACTGTGTGATTTTATGTACACTGTGCTTTTTTACTTGTTGTTAGCCGCTCTGAGCCCGGCTTTGGCTGGGGAGGGCAGGATATAAATAATTTATTATTATTATTATTATTATTATTATTATTATTATTATTATTATTAATCCAGCAAATAAAATCAGTATCCTCAGTCCGCAAGTGATATGGGTGGGCCGGCCCTGTTAATTACAGGAGGCAAAGTGAGGCGACCGCCTCGGGCGGCAGGGTCCACATGGGCAGCAGATCACAATGTGGATTTTTCTTCTTTCCTTGTTCCCGATGTACATCATCACTCACACCTTCCCTAGCTGAGAGGGATAGGCGCCATTTTGTTGATTCACCTCAGGAGCCAAAATGTCTTGGGCAAGCCCTGATAACTGATGACATTTCACTCCATTTTCATTGTGTTTCCTTGGCATTGAAATGAATGGAGTGGAATAATTAACTACATAAATACTTACTTACTTACTTACTTACTTACTTACTTACTTACTTTGCCAAACCTTTATTAGGCATTACAAATTACATAAATATCGTAAGTTAAGATAGTGAGGCTGACAACACTGGAACAGAAGACTAACTGCAGCAGAACGGAAGCAGTGCTGCATGTGATGAAAGGAGGGTGGAACAGAAAGCAATGTTGTCTTAGCTCCCTAACTGCAATCCCCTTCTCAGTTCAGGAGTCTTGCAACTACAGTGGCCGACCAGATCTCTAAATGCAACAACACTCTCCCTACTTGTGATTCACAGCAACTGGTATTGAGAGACATATTGCCTCTGGCAGTGTAGGTGGAACTTACAAATCTATAGCTTTCATGGATTTGTCTGTTCTTTTTCAGGCGCAGCTCTACTATCCTAATCCACCCTCCGTTTTTCAATATATATTATTTGAAAAGCTCTCTCAATTGCCATATCTACCAAACTCAAGCCAAATTCCCCTCCCAGGTCCAGATGTCTTATCTTAAGGGCAATCCTTCCTCTCTTATTTGGCCCTTCTTGTCTCTAATTCATAGCATGCCCCCCTCAGCACACAAACCCTGGGAGCTGTAGTTCACTCACCACAGTAACAAACTAACAAACTACAGTTCCCAGAATTCTTTGTGGGAAGTCGTGTGCTTTAAATGTATGGTGTGTTTATGGCCTAATAATCGTGTAATTTAAATCTGTGTCCTCTGTTGCCATCCATTATGCATTATTGGCTACCCTGCTTGGCTTGTTCCTTTGTTGAAAAGGAACTCTTTAAAGCTGGCTACAGAAATCTGTCTCCATCAACTAGAGATGTTACACATCAGAGTTCTGAATAGGAGATTGCTTTGATAGGTGAACTCGGGACCTCATATATAAAAATGGAAACCATTTTCTTATTGATGGCTCTCCAGTGATGTCAGTAACGTTCGGAACCTCACAAAACCTCAATTGCCATTCCAAGGCCCTAGCCCAGAAATTTGTAACCAGAATTTAGAGTGATTTTGTGCACAAGAAACATCACACAACTATTTTTTCATTGCATTATTAGAATTGCTCAATAGCCTGGCTTTTGTTGGTTGTATTATTTTTTTTAACTAATGGGAAATACTTTGACAAAGCTGTCTTAGAAATAACTGAGAGTAGGTTAGTAACCTCACCTATCCTAAGTCTCAAATAATAATCTTCATCAGCATAATGTCTGCATAAAGTGTTTTTAAATGTGCCTTGATAAGTATTGACAAACTCACTCATAACAGCTACTTAAAACCCATTATTGTCTAACAGGCTCATAAAATGCATTCTTCAAAGGGTCTTAGTTATGTATTTGCATAATGGGGAGAGGGGTTATGATCTTATGGAAAGACAGAAGAAACTAAAGAAAAGCTCCAGCATTGTAGAATATAAAATCCTCATTAGATTCTTGAGTAATGCGTGTTGCACACATCTAAACTTGTATTTATTGTTGGGGTGTTATATTTTTTATTTAAAGATCTAATCTTGGATATTCTCAACTATTATTTTTATTAATATTTTTATTCCTTCAAATGCATTTATTCATAGATTCAAATAAAGTCTTCATTGTTGTGGTCAATGACCATCATAAGGAATTTATTCGTGGGTTACTGTTGTTCTAATATTCAAAGCTAATTAGTACCATAATCCATCCATTTTGCTCTGCTATTCACCTGTTGGGAAACCTAGACTGGGAGAATAGGTAAAGTTATCATATATGTTGCTTGCTAGACCCAACAAGAGAGGAGAATATCCAATTCAATTTGAGTTCAGAGACAATGGTTGGATTCTGAGATCCTGTGAATGGAATTATTCTCCTGGGATGCTCCCACTTATTGAAAGGGGAGGGAGCAATTTTCACTAACTTTTCCTTGCCTGCTTGTAACCCTTTTTTGCTCTTCAGATGAGACCCACATGTTCATAATAGAATCCAGTAGCTTTCAACTTCCAGCAAAGTCCAAATGCAACACAGTGTGAGCATGTCAGCATATTTTATTTATTTATTTGAATATGTATGATATGTACGTTCATAAAATATATCAACAAAATAAATCACTATATCTAGAAAACATAATTCAAAACATTAATGAAACAGCCGGTTAAAAGAAAAAATATCATATAGTGAAGGGGTATCTAAATACAAGGTGTGACCGGAAAGTTCGGTGAATGGTCACAGAAATTGGGCAGCGAGAAATATTCAAACTTACAACCTTACAGGCCTTCAAAGTAGGCCCCCTCTGATACAATGCACCATTGACAATGTTCATAGAACTGTTGGAAACCTTTGGAGAAGTCCTCTTTTCATACTGCTTTCAGTTCCCTCATCGCAGCAGCTTAGATGTGTGAAACGTTGGGAAATCTGTGCCCTTTCAGTGCAGATTTCAGTTTTGGAAAAAGAAAGAAATCCAGTGGGGCCAGATCAGGAGAATATGGAGGGTGGGACAACCTCAGCAACAATTTCACGTGGAAAATATGCAATTCTTCCGCCATCATTCAGATGGACGATCCTGCATCAATAACTCACGAACTCCGTCAACATTTGCTGCTGTTCTGCTCTACGGCCTGCCACTCATACACTGTCTTTCAAGTTACAGCTTCATCTCTGTACCCAATTGTGAGCATTTCATGGGTTTCCGATGCCAATTGTATGTTTGAATATTTAGCGCTGTTTGATTTCTGTGACCATTCACTGAACTTTCCGGTCACATCTTGTAGTACAGTTTTCAAGGGATGTCTGAAAGGAGGCAGGGATGCTTCCTGGTGGACCTTTTCAGGTAGGGAGCTTCACTGGGCAGGGCCTGCCACACCAAAGACTTGGTCCTCAGCCAAATCTCAGGGGCATGGGGACCTACCAGAAAGGCCCCATCAGAGGATCTCAGTGACTGAGGTGGAGTATAAAGGAACATGAAGTATGAAGGTACGTTGGGCCCAAGTTGTGTTTGGCTTGGTGAATCAATAATTTTGAACCTGGCCTGGTAGCAAATCATCAGCCAACTATGATATTATGTTAATGTTTCATGTGAATCATGAAACCCATAATTCTAAGCCTTACTTGCTTGGGATAGTCCTGTTCCTCAATGGGAATGTTGTATCTTTAAGGCTGGAGTGCTATGCACATTTACTTGGGATGGAAGACCCACCAAACACAGCAGGATTTCCTCCTTCTGAGTATATATGTATGAACTCTGGCTCCTATCAACCCTAGGAACCGTGGCCAGTGGTCAGGGTGATGGAAGTTGTAGTCCAGCCCTTTCTCCATTCCCAATGTAGAGGCTGACTGAGGACCTCTGCTCCTTCCAGAAGCCGTGTTGTGCAAAGAAGCTCACAATACGAATTGCTTCTGTCCATACAACTTGAGAGATGGACACAAAGCATGCTGCCGTACATGTTACAACCACCATGTGTACTGGACTCTGTATGTGGTATGTATGAGGTAGATCAGCCCTTAATTAAGATGATGTTTCATGCCAAACTCAAACTTCTGTGTGTCTTAATAGACTCCCTAGCAAGCGGATTGTTAACAAGAAACGGAAGCACTTTCCCCCTATTATGGGACAACAATGCACTTGCAATTCTAGATGGCTAACAGCAACAAAACTGCTTTAGCAAATGGCTAGAGACAGCTTTGCCTTCATTATGCTTTCAAGAGGTTCCTCACATTTGGAGTCAGCTGCAGTGATGATAGGCAACAGGGACAGGGAAATGTAGGCTTTTGATATCCAGTGTAGTATATTATTTTTTGCACCTGGCAGTTGTTCCTATGTTGAATGTTTGTTTCTACTTTAATGAGGAGATCAACTTTCATCCGATGAGATGTGCAGGTCACTTTGTAAATGTGTGTGTGTGTGTGCGCACGAGCGCGCGCGCACACACACACACACACACTTTCTCTAAAGCGATGCACCAGCTGGAAATTTTGACTTTTAGCTGAATTATTTCTCCACAGCAAATGGTTTTCCTTTTGACGTATTTTAATGTACCTGCACACTGTGAGGAAGAGTGGGTGAACAGAAAACAGGCTGTTTTATTAACCCAGCAGTCACCTCTGAGTTTCAGAAATGTCCACTTTTTTCCCTGCCTTTGTACATAATCCCAAGAGACTTGTACCTGGCTTCCCTTGGAATAACAAAGTCCGCCACAAGCCTCCAAACATGATTGTTAACTGAATGCCAACTGTTTCTTCTCATCTTTTTTATTTTATTTTTAGTGGCACATTAGGGATTGTGTGGCCTTGTGGGTGCACTGTTGCGACCATAACGTTAATTTAGCTTTCTATTTATGGAAACCGTTCTCTCACTGTAACAGACTGACACTGTAGAAATTAAATTAGTTGTGTCTGCATTATTTGTGTGTGTCTGTGTCTGTGTGTCTTTTTACAGGTTTTTTTTTTTTAAGTTCCCCAACTGTGCTCAGAGTGGAACGGGGGGGGGGGGGGGAGAATAGAACTATGTTAAATGTTCTAACAGTACTACCTCTTCAGCTGAGAGGAATTTCTCTGAAACAGAAAGATAACGAACCCCCAAGAAGAGGCCGTTTGCCCCTAGTCAATGCCCTCAACCCCCACTTTTTTTAAAACAGTGGCCAGATCTTTTTCTGCTGATACATTTGAGTCCTTCCTTACAAAATATAGGTCACATCTAAAAATAAGTTTGCTTATGCCCTGCTCTGTTGTTTACTCCAAAGCAGTGTACAAAAATAACACACAAACAGTATTCAGCTAACTTTTACTCAGGGTATACCTGAATATAAATATAAAATTCAATGAGGTTAGACAAAGCAATGGGCTTCTTTTCCTTTTTGGTTGGTGTTTTTAGACTCTATTTAGTAGCAGGAAGGAGAAGAAGCAGAGAGTTGTTTAGGATCTGAAAATATGAATAAAGTTATCAATATATTGGAAGCATTGTTGACTGCTAATGAGCGTCCTCGACCTGGCTTGCTGCTTCCTTTTTTCTGATTTGGCACCTTCTGTGTGCCATTTGTTTCACTTTCCTCCACTCTAGCCTGGGGAAATGAAGAATTTTTATCTCCCCACCTCCACCGTCCGCCAAACAGAGTTTTTATTTATTCCTCATCGTGTTTCAAGGCCCTGTGGGCATTTGTCTCCTATCTGAGTTAATGTGCCGTAATGATCTGCTCCTGCCACACATTCCTCTCCCTATCAATCAACAGGAAGAAATGCTGATTGAGATGGCTCCTAATAAGACCTAAGAGTAGGCCAGTTCACATTAGTACAGTGTGCCAGCTTTCTTTGTTTTCATGCAATCCGCCTTTAATTGGGAGCAATACCTGGGACCTGCCTCAGTGTTGCCCCATCAGGTCCTGCCAATCTCCCTCCCCGGGAAGGAAAACCAACAGCTTCATCCGCACAATGACTTCTTCTTTGGCGATCACTCGGAGCTGAGTAAGATTGTCTTCCATAAACACAGTTTTAACAATGAGTCTGTAAGTGACTGTGGAGGCCAATTCTGGACCCACATGTCCTTCCACAGTGGGGACATTGGTTTCCAGGTGGGAGTTGATCACGGTGTGGATTTGCCAAGCGTGCCTTCCTCTTAGCATGTTTCTCCCTTGCGCCCCAAGTTTGAGTGTCTTCAAAGTCCATGACACCTTTGGTAAAGGCTGTTCTCCAACTGGAGCGCTCACAGGCCAGTGTTTCCCAGATGTCGGTGTTTATACTACATTTTTAAAGATTTGCCTTGACACAGTCTTTAAACCTCTTTTGTTGACCACCAGCATTATGCTTTCCATTTTTAAGTTTGGAATAGAGTAGTTGCTTTGGAAGATGATCATCAGCCACATCTCACCTTGCTACACCTCTGTGGCAATCCGAGCCAGGTGTACTCAATGCAGTGTGACTTCATGTAGACCAAAATAAGACCCTGTAGAAATATCGCCGTCCATCACTTTTGGGGGACCATAAAGAAGGAAATAAATCCACGAGAGAAATGGACAAATGAGTGGATTCTGCTGAGACTTCCACCCATGCCTTCATCCATGAAACTCCACTATCCAGTTTCCACACTCCAACGCCCAGTCAACCTGGCACCTGAAGGTTCATAAGACCACCAGCCACATTCCTGCTTCTGTTGAATTACATGCTGTGCTGTGGTTGTTGGTTAGATGGTTACTATATTTTAAATATGATTAATGTTTTAGCCTGCATGATGGCTCCTGCAATCAGGGATCAGAAGGGGCCTTTCCCTTGCTTCTGAGACTCCAGGGACACCTAGGCAGCAGATGATGGAAGGTCTCTTTGGTTTGGCCCTGCAGGGACTTTCTTGGGTTTTTTAAGGGTCATCACCTACTTCTTTTTGAAGGAGCTGTCCAATCTAAGGACTCAGCTACATTAGCAAAGAACGCATTTTCACATGCATTATAATACTGTGACACCAGATGGCACTGTGGAGTCCTGCCTTCTGCCCATGTGATCCCCTGCTATGAGGTTTAAAATGCCTTTTTCTGAAATGCCTTTTTGATGTGTCTAGATCTAGCTTGTGTTCCATTTAAGGATTTTTTTTTAACACCATAAGGAAGGGAGAACAATGGTTTTAAAGTTGACTGAGCAGGCACACTGGTGATGTGGCCTTACTCCATCACATGATGGTGTGTTGCATTGTATTTTTATAGTATTCCCCTTCCCTAAATTTGCATTTGTACAGTTGAATGAGCATGTGCTAATTTTAGTTCTCTTCTGGTGATACATAAATGGCCATCCTACTTTTTTTTATAAAAAAAAGTTTTATCTTAATATGACAACATAAAGAAACATACAACCCTTTAACCCTCCCCTGAGAGAAATATCAATTGTTGTTGTTGTTGTTGTTGTTGTTGTTGTTGTTGTTGTTGTTGTTATCTGAAGAAGTGTGCATGCACATGAAAGCTCATACCAATATCAAACGTAGTTGGTCTCTAAGGTGCTACTGGAAGGATTTTTTTTATTTTGTTTCGACTACGGCAGACCAACACAGCTACCTACCTGTATCTAATACCTACCTATATCTAACAACAACAACAACAACAACAACAACAACAACAACAACAACAACAACAACATATTATTTATACCCCACCCATCTGGCCGGGTTTCCCCAGCCACTCTGGGAGGCTTCCAGCAGAATATTAAAAAGCAATGATTCATTCAGTATTAAAAGCTTCCCTAAAAACAGGGCTGCCTTCAGATTATACAATACTAGCAGCCCCCCCCTCCACAAAAAGTGCAGTTTTGAAAGGGTCATTCCCTCATCTTGATTCCAAATGTCCAACGGTATCCAAACATAGAGCTCCTTGATCTCATGAACCATCATGCAGAATTTGGTTACAACATCTTAGGAGGTGCCCAAATGCATGGGGATCAGATAAACTGCTTTCCAAAATATATAGCAGAGATAATCTTGCAGCCCACCACATATAACCAGATGCCCACATTTTAATGGCAAAACAGGAACAGTTCAGGCCCAGGGTGGGGAGAAAAAACTGGAGGGGTGAGTGTAAGGACTGTCGGTGTGGTGATGGATGGAGATCAAAGCTTATGTTCTTAAGGTTAATTTTAGGTGGCTTTGGACATGATAGGAGTGGAAATGTGAAAGGTGTGTTTTCTTTCGTAGTACTCTTGTGTCTCACTCAAAGATAGAGATACATCTGTTCAGGGACACATATAGCTCCACCTTTTGAACAAGATGCTGAAGTAAAGTGAGAGGACTCGTGGATACCATGCATGTCATGACATGGAGCTCTTGAAGGAGCAGGACGCTTGCCTGCTCCTTCAGGCAACTCTCTCCTCTTGTGCTCTGGAAAACCCAAATAGATTTCCTTGTCTTGTTCCCATTGCCACCTCTCTTCTCCCTTTCAGAAACTCTGTCCCAAATATGGGGAACCTGTGGCAGATGTTGCTAGACTACAGTGTCCATCATCCCACATTGGCTGGTGCTGATGGGAGCCCAACAGTACCGGAAGATTCCCCATCCCTATTCTACGCTATTAAAAGCTGAATGGCAGATATGAAAACTACTCAACAGGTGTTTCCTGTTGCTGTATCTCCAGGCTGGGGAAAGTTTCAACAGTGGAATTTCTGCCCTACATGCAAGTCAGCAACAGGAGCCCAGCCAGGAAGGCGGGAGATGGAGGGGGAAAGTGTGAATCCTCTTATTGACAGGCCAAAGGAGTGTCACCCTCTGACTAACTATTTCATTGTGCGAACTCTAATGGAGATGTGTCAAGCAGCCTTACACCCAAGCTATGTGCCAGTTCTAAAACACAGTCGAGTAGAAACAGCCCGAGAAGGAGATCCGCTTGTGAAGTGGCAGGGCTGCAACTGTATGGAAGAGGGTGTGATAATTGAATTTTGAAAAGAGCTGACATCTGAAACGAACAGCATTAGTAATTATGTGACATCCTGAAGGATGATATTAATGATTCTTATGCAAGTGTTTGTTAAACCTGTAATTCAGATTTAATGACTATCCAAAAGCCTTTATTATAAGAAAAAGAAACTCTCACTTTGTTCCCGAGTTTAATCTCCTTTGAAGCAAAATTTCTCTCTCTCTCTCTCTCTCTCTCTCTCTCTCTCTCTCTCTCTCTCTCAAGCAGGAGATGTTCAGCTTCAATTAGCATCTGCCGAAGTGAGTGGGAGAGTCCCCCACTTCCCATTGATTAAGGACGGAAAGGAATAAAAGGCTTTTGCCACAATGATACCGTTTCATTGTGATTTGACCCTTTTGGATGTTAGAATTGTCCTTGATATTGTGTGTGTGTGTGTGTGTGTGTGTGTGTGTGTGTATCCTCTCTCTGAATTTGGGGAAATAAATTCTTCATTATTAGAATCCCGTGAATAATTATTTCTATTATTTGAATCTGTGATAGAGTTCTGTATGCTGATGCAAGGGGGAAGAGGATTTCACAAGATGCATAATAGAGGAGAAAGCAATCACACAGACAGTGGTTGGTCCTCTTGTTGCTGACTTCAAACCAAGTCTGATTTGCAAAAAGCATTAAAATGTCTCTGTGCCGAGGGCAGCCCCCCTGGAATGCTTTGGGTCGCCCCCCCCCCACTTTTGCTATTCTACTTTATTTTTTTTAAAAAAATCTTATTTAAATAATAATAAAAAAGCACACCTATCAGCATATATATTCCTATGCTCTTCAGTTCTGCAGTGTTCCATTTACCCACCAGGTTGACTCGTAACACTTTCCTGCTTTTCTACAACTGCCAAGCAACCTGTTTGGTGGTAATACTAATTAAACCCTGTCCCAAGGATGCAGAACTCGCAAGAATGTGAGCCCCTTTAGCGGGCTGGGTGCAAACGTGAATTTGAGCTCTTCGCGGTCTTGTCAGCCTGTAAATATATATAAAAGAACCCTCTAAATTAATCCTGTGTGCCATTTTCTAATTAGACTTATAATGCAGCTGCTTTGAGAGGCCCCCAGAAGTGATGCTAGGTGCCAAATTAGTGTTGCTTTTGCCGAGAAGGTGTTCTTCTCAGGTCAGGGAGCAGATAACAAATGAAGCAGTGTTCAGAGGCATGCATTGGGCTGCTTGTGTAAGAGCTGGCTTTCGGATTAATAGAGGAATGCAGTTTTTAAGAACCGCAAGTCCCCTAAGCTTTGTAAAGAATGGCAACAATTCCTCTGTTGCGTTCCTGTTTGGGTCGACTGACCGCAAAAAGTGCCACATATCAACGTGGGCACCCCGCTGTTCGCATTTGCTGTGTCTGATCCACAGCAACGGTTCTCTCTTTTTTATATATAATATTTTTTATTAATTTTAACATATAAATTATAAAATGTGCCACAAAGCTTATCACTTATACAATCTTTTTGGACTTCCATCAGCACCTCTGATGATCCACCGTTTTAACCACTTCTTATGCATTTCTTAACTTTATATTGCCTTTACATGTCTTAACAAATCATCCTCCCCCTTATCCATTTTTACAATACTTCTAATAATACTCCTCACAAAACTTCTTGCAACCCTACAAATGTTGTCTGTTCTTCACAATTACTTTTCAAATAGTCCATAAATTTACTCCAGTCTTCCGTGAATTTCTGGTTTCGCTGGTTTCAAATCCTTCCTGTTAGTTTATCTAATTCTGCATAGTCCATTAACTTCATTCTCCATTCTTCAATCGACGGTAACTCTTCTTGCTTCCATTTTTGGGCCAATAATATTCTTGCTGCTGTTATTGCATATAAAAAGAGCTTACATTCCTTTCTATTTATATCACTCCCCACAATGCCCAGTAGAAATGCTTCTGGTTTCTTTATAAATGTATATTTCAACATTTTTTTTCAACTCATTATATATCATTTCCCAGAAGCATTTCACCTTTCTACATTCCCACCACATGTGATAAAATGTTCCCTCTTTTTCTTTACATTTCCAACATTTATTACTAACTTTATGCATTTTCGCTAACTTAACACACAGCGACGGTTCTCATTGGTGATTCCTGCTCTGCCGCTTGAAAAGGATGAGCAGGAAGTGAATTTCTTATTGCTAGGACTCTCAGCCAGTGATTTTAATATGGCTTTGGGTAAATCACTGAGACTTGGGCTTGCTTCATTTATTAACCAGATGTCAGGGTGAAGATAAAATCCCTTTTAAGGGTGGATGGAACTGCCACTGCTCTTGTTACTTTCTTCTCTTCCAGAAATGTGGCTGATTCCAGAGGGGTGTCTCCTATTAGGGAGACACATTAGGATATTAGGGAGATACATTAGGGATGTAGGAATTATAGAATTGTATTGGCGCTGTGGGTTAAACCACAGAGCCCAGGACTTGCCGATCAGAAGGTCGGCGGTTCGAATCCCCACGACGGGGTGAGTTCCTGCTGCTGCCAACCTAGCAGTTCGAAAGCACGTCAGATTGCAAATAGATAAATAAGTACCGCTCTGGTGGGAAGGTAAACAGTGTTTCCATGCACTGCTCTGGTTTGCCAGAAGCGGCTTAGTCATGATGGCCGCATGACCCGGAAGCTGTACACCTGCTCCCTCGGCCAATAAAGCAAGATGAGCACCGCAAGCCCAGAGTCAGCCACGACTGGACCTAATGGTCAGGGGTCCCTTTACCTTTAATCTAGCCCATGGAGAAGGAACTAGCAACCCACTCCAGTATTTTGCCATGAACACTCCATGGACAAAAGGAGAAGCTTTGAGAAGAAATGCTCTGGTTCATGGGATCCCGGAGAGTCAAGCATGACTAAGACACTGAAAGACGACAAATCTAGTCCAATCATTTGCCCAATGTGGGCCTCGAACCCACAACCCTGAGAGTAAGAGTTTCGTTCTCTACTAACTGAGCTATCCCAACAGTTGGCACTGTCTTCCATTCTACCTTGCAACACTGCTTCTGTTTCACTGCAGCAATGGTCAAGCTATGTAATTTATGTAATTTACTTAATTAATCAATGTAATTAATTACATAAATTAATTATGCTATGTTTCGTTACCACGTCGTTAAGTTATTCCTCCTCATTCATTTCAGTGCTAAGGAAACAAGGGGTGGGAGACGTAATCAATTCATGGACTGAAAGTCGGGGGGAACAGTGATAGTGATCACAGTTGCTGAGCTGATATTTGTTCTGGACATGGGAGGAATAAACAAACATTTGCAATTTCCTCTCCCATTTCCACCAGAATTTTTCAACTTCTCTACTCCACATCCTACTCAGTCCTTGTTCTTCTGTTGTAATTTACATGCAGCATTGCTACACTATTGAGAGTATTGCATTTTTTCCTGTATGTTTTGTCCACATCTCTGGGCAGAACATTCCTATTTTGAGTAGAGTCACCTGTAGCTTAGCAAACATTATAACTATAAGTATTGTGGGTACCGTACTATGACCCCATTTTCATTTTTTAATCAGTCTTTTAATTATTGCTAAAACACATTTCCACCTTTTCTTTTGCATTGAAAAAGAAGCATACTGCTATTACACCGTATTGCAATAATGCTATTACACCATGGTATTATAACATTATAAATCTCTTTCATTTCGAAAAATCCTAGCGATACTGCTTTAGCAATAATGAAAGATTGATTAAAAAACAAAACAAAAATGAGGTTATAAAATGGAGCCCACTGCAAACTTTATAGTAACACAAAAATTGTTTGTGAAAAATTCTTAGCTCTTCTAACCCCCCCCCCCAGCATGTTCAACAACTGAAATTTCCGGAGGCGGCGCGAAATAAGTAATGGCGGTCCTCTTTGCGCTGCGAAGAGGGGCTCCGCAGGAAAGGGACGTTCGCTGCGGCAAAGCGATGACCCATTAAGATAAACCACGAGCAGAGTGAGCTCGTGGCCGTGGGATCCGGCGGGCACCTAGAGCGACCCCCAAAACGAAGAAGGGTCCCCGTAAGGGGGTCCGGAAGCGCGGAGGGGAAGCGGTGCTGTGGATTCATCGCTCTTTCTGCGGGAGTGAAGCCGCGCGGCTGTTGCTGATGAGCGCCGACCTTTCTTCCTTAAGAATTGGATTCTAAATCATCTACTCGTGAGTAAGAAGAGTATTAATTTCGGGACTACAAAGTGAAAATTTGGCTGAAAGCGGGAGACGAGAAAAAGGAAGTCCGTCTCCCGGTAGTGCTTAGAGATCAAAGGCAAAGGAACTGACAAGCTGGAAGCAATAGAAAGGGATTTTAAGACGGGAAGTATCATGCGTCTGGTGGAGTTTGTAACTGAAGGGAAAGGCAAGCTTTTATTTTTCTATCTGTTATTGTGTTGATTTTACTTGAGGATCCTCTCCTTTACTGGACTTTTAAAACTTTAAAAACTTTAAAAACCCCAGTCCCGGGCTTGCAGGGGGTAAAAGGCTCCTTTGCGGATACATATACAAAGTTGAAATGGATACATAGAGGCATCATTGGTGGATACAATTAAATAACTGTATCTTGCATCTTCAGATAAACTATTGTGGCAATATTGAAAGGGCTTTGCCAGTGGAAAAAAGTTTTCTTTAAGGACTATTGTTAATTTACTTAACTGCAGGAACTTTAATGGCGACTGAAACTTTCTTCCTTCTTTCCTGAACTGCAACAACACTCCCTCTAGTGGAGTTTGGGATTTACAAATTCCTGAGAACCAACTTTGTTTTGACTCTCTGTGGTTTGGTTATTTACTTTGAGGCCTGTCTTTCCCATGGAACATTTGACAGTTTGACCTTGAATCCAAAGGCAGGTGTGGAATGAGTGGCCCACCGAAAACAAGAGCTGCGTCGAAAGCAGGAAAAGGCCAATTAGTACAAACAACTCTGATTTCTCAGGCTCGCAGATCTTCAGTCCCCGCTGTTTTACAGGGAGCTGTACCCTCAGCAACAGCTCCATCTAAGGAAGCTGAACAGCCAACAACTGAGGATATGGCAGCAGGGGGATCTGGAACTCTTTTAGAGGAAATGCTACAACAATTTGCAATTTTGAACAAAAAGGTTGATGATCAAACTGCAAAAATTGACTTAGCTACATCTTCAATTACTAAACTTTCTGAACAGGTGGCTAAGCATTCACAAGATATTGGGAATTTAAAGGACGCTACATCTGAAAATCGGAAATTGGCCGAGGCTGCGAATGAAAAAGCAGGTCAAGCAATTCAGAAAGCGGATGAATTGAAAGGAGAAGTAAGGCCACTTTACAAACATGTCAGCGACCAGCAGGCCTACCTGTCTATGGTGGAACTGAGAAACAGGGAAAATAATTTGAGATTACGCTCTATCCCAGAGATTGAGAAAGAGGACCTGACTGGCTTTTTGACAGCAGAATTTTCTAAATTCTGGGGTATAGAAGAAGATTCAGATTTTAAAATAACAACTGCATTCAGACTGGGAAGAGTTGCCAAGAAGGACAGGCCTAGAGATTGTTTGATCATCTTAAGGACCAAGCAAGAGAGAGACAAACTACTTGACCTACATTTCAATAAAGCACTTGAGATCCAGGACAGAAGAGCACAAATTTACAAGGATATCCCTAAACAACTACTGGATCTCAGATCCAACTACACTGACCTAGCTGGACTTTTGAGAAGCAACGGAATACCCTACAGGTGGGAGTTTCCACAAGGCCTATCATTCAACTACAAAGGAAAGAAGATTAAAATCAAAACGAAAGAGGATAGCCAGAAGTTTCTACACGATCACGGAGAAGACCTGCAGAAGGGTACAGCAGTTCCTTGGCCCCCACCAGAATCTGGGAAAGAACCAGCACCTCCGGGTTCGGATAAAAAAGAAGACACCCCATAAAGAGTAACAACAGATTGATACAGGATGTCTCTACAGCTGTATAGTTGGAATATTAATGGCGCAAATTCCCCGGAAAAACGCAAAAGGATTTTTCATATTTTGAAGAAGGAACATTTGGATATAATCTGTCTGCAAGAAACCCACGTGACCAGGCTTCACAGGAAAGTGTTAATAAACAAAAGATTAGGCCAAGAATTTATCTCATCAGACAGAGTTAAAAAGAGAGGAGTGGTGATCTATGCAAAAGAGAATTTATCACCAAAATTTTTGTTTAAAGATGAACAAGGAAGAATCCTGGCAATTGAAATACAAATCCAAGGAGAAAAAGTTTTGATATTAGGAATCTACGCACCAAATGAGGGGAAATCAGAATTTTACAAGAAGCTTCATGAGACATTACTGGACTATCTGGACTATTCTAACATCATTATGATGGGAGACATGAATGGGGTGGTCTCTACCTATATGGACAAGTCACAGAACCAGAACCTGACCAAAGATGGAAGACTACCAAAGACTTTTTTCGAACTAACTGACAATATGGATTTGATTGATCTATGGAGGACGAGAAATCCCCTAGGTAAAGAAGGAACTTTCTTTTCTGAGGCCCACCTGTCATGGACAAGAATCGACCAAATTTGGACAACTAGAGGTCTGGCACCTAAGACCACAAGAGTAGAAATCTGCCCAAAGACATGCTCCGACCACAACGCTCTGAAAATGGAAATGAGATTTACTACTGCCGACTCCTTCAGATGGAAAATGAATGACAACCTGCTAAGAGATCAAGAGATTGTAAAGAAGGCCCAAAAAACTTTAAAGGACTACTTTGAAATTAACCTCAACACCTCGGTGGAAAAAAGAATAATCTGGGACGCAAGTAAAGCTGTTATGAGAGGGTTTCTGATACAACAAAATACGATCAAGAAAAAACTTTGGAATGGGAAAAAGGATAAGATATTAGAGAAGATAAGGGTCGGAGAGAAAAAATTAAGACTGAATCCAAAATCAAAAGAGACTTTAAGAGAAATTAAATTTCACCAGTCACAATATATGAAATTGATCAACCAAGAAGTGGAATGGAAAATTAAACAAATGAACCAAAGATCTTTTGAATCTGCGAATAAATGTGGGAAGCTGCTAGCTTGGCAGTTGAAAAAGAGACAAAAATTAAATTATGTTACCAATCTAGAAGTTGAAGGAAAAAATATTCAGAAACCAGGAGAAATTAGAAAGTGTTTCCAGAAATACTTTAAAAAATTGTACACCCAAGGGCCTGAGGAAGTGACTGAGATAGAACAATTCTTGAAAGATAATGGCCTACCAGAATTATCTCAAGAGAAGAGATCAATCTTGAATTGTAAAATAACACAACAGGAAATCGAGGTTGCCATACAGAACATGCAGTTAGGCAAATCTCCAGGCCCTGATGGACTCACCTCCAAGTTCTACAGGATGTTAAAGGACTACTTGACACAACCATTAATGGAGGTTTGCAACCAGATTATGGGGGGGAGGGAGGGCACCAGATACGTGGAAAGAAGCATTCATCACACTGATACCTAAAGTGGAAACTGAAAAGACTCAACTCAAGAATTACCGTCCCATCTCACTCCTAAACGTGGATTACAAAATATTTGCAGACATTTTGGCAAATAGATTTAAAAAGGTTTTAAATGAAGTAATTCATAAGGACCAAGCAGGCTTCCTCCCAGGTAGACATTTGTTTGATAACACCAGGAACATTATTGATATTCTGGAACTTTTACAAACAAATATTAACACTAAAGCAGTGTTAATTTTTATTGATGCGGAGAAAGCCTTTGACAATATCTCTTGGAAATTTATGAAGAGAAACTTGGAAGGGATGGGAGTGGGAAGGGGGTTTGAGAACGGAATAGAAGCAATCTATTCCGAACAAAAAGCTAAGTTGATAGTGAACAATGTGGTGACAGAAGAACTTCAGATTGAAAAAGGAACACGTCAGGGGTGCCCCCTATCCCCTTTATTGTTTATTTCAGTCCTGGAGGTTTTGCTGAACATGATAAGGAAGGATCGGCAGGTACAAGGAATACGGGTCGGAGTGAAACAATATAAACTGAAAGCATTTGCAGATGACTTGGTTTTAACATTACAGGAGCCAGAATCTAGTACAAAAAGAGTTCTGGAACTGATACAGAAATTTGGTCGGGTGGCGGGTTTCAAGTTGAACAAACAAAAAACTAAGGTGTTAGGGAAAAATTTGACAGCTACTGAAACAGAAGGGTTTCAGAAGGAAACAGAACTAAATATTGTTAAAAAAGTGAAATACCTGGGGGTCAATCTCTCTTCCAAGAACTTGAATTTATTTAAAGATAATTACGAGAAATGTTGGTCAGAAGTTAAAAAAGATCTAGAAATTTGGTCAAGATTGAAGTTATCCTTGTTAGGCCGAATTGCAGCTATAAAAATGAACGTTTTGCCAAAGATGTTGTTTTTGTTTCAGGCCTTGCAGATTGTGGACAGAGTGGAATGTTTTGGAAAGTGGCAGAAGGATATCTCTAAATTTGTCTGGCAGGGCAAAAAGCCCCGAATAAAGTTTAAAATACTAACTGATGCAAAGGAGAGAGGGGGATTTGCCCTGCCGGACTTAAGGATATATTACGAAGCTGCAGCCTTCTGCTGGATGAAAGATTGGATCTTGTTGGAAAACACTGATGTCCTAGATCTGGAAGGCTTTAATAACTCGTTAGGTTGGCATGCGTATTTGTGGTATGACAAGGCAAAAACATATGGAATGTTTAAAAACCATATTGTCAGGAAAGCAATATTTATGGTCTGGAAAAAATACAAAGACTTATTAGAAAGCAAAACTCCGAGGTGGGTATCACCAATAGAGGCCAAGGCTCGGAAAAAACCCAATATGGAGGCCGGTTGGCCGAAATATTGGGAAATAATAGAAAACATTGGAGACAACTGGAGGTTGCAGAGCTTTGAAAGGTTAAAGGGTAAAGTGCAAGATTGGTTTCATTATGCCCAAATTAATGAGGTTTTTAAGCTAGATAAAAAAATAGGATTCCAGGTGGAAAAATCGAAACTTGAGACAGAATTGTTAGAACCAAAGACCAAGCTATTATCGAGAATGTATAACTTGCTGCTTAAATGGAACACTCAGGATGAGACAGTTAAATCAGCCATGATAAAATGGGCTCAGGACATTGGTTATAACATCATGTCTGAGGACTGGGAAAGGTTATGGACCACCGGTATGAAGTTTACGGCATGTAATGCCTTGAAAGAAAACATTATGAAAATGGTATATAGGTGGTACATGACCCCAGTCAAGCTTGCTAAGATTTACCATTTGTCCGATAATAAATGCTGGAAATGTAAGGAGGCTGAAGGGACATTCTTTCACCTCTGGTGGACCTGCCCAAGAGTGAAGGCCTTCTGGGAAATGATATATAACGAGTTAAAAAAGGTGTTTAAATACACTTTCCCTAAGAAACCAGAGGCATTCCTCCTGGGCATTGTCGGCCAGAAGGTGCTAAAGAAGGATAGAACTCTTTTTATGTATGCTACTACTGCAGCAAGGATTCTTATCGCTAAGCATTGGAAGACTCAAGATTTGCCCACACTGGAGGACTGGCAGACGCAACTGATGAACTACATGGAACTAGCCGAGATGACTGCAAGGATCCGAGATTTGGGAGAAGAAGCAATGGAGGAGGATTGGTGTAAATTTAAGGACTATTTGCAAAAGTATTATAAGTTATATGAATCTTAAGACGCCGCATGATTTGGAATATCAGCCCCAGCAACAAAAATGGTTTATATAAGAAATTGGATAATTTTTATGAAAGAATCAAGGTTTAAACGGGTAAAAATGACAATATGTTATATTTTAAAAGTAAATGGAAAACAAGAGATTTAAACTTAAATTGCAATTGAAAGTAAAAAGAAACACATGAAACAAGGTTATAATTTGCTGATAATTTTATTGTTAGGAATGCATTATGTGGGAGATGTGGGGAAGCCCGACAGAAATCTGAAATAAGTTGTTGAAATGGTTGAGATTTTCTGTTTTTTCTTTCTTTCTACTGTCTATGTTTTTTCTTTTCTATCTGCAATTTGGAAAAAACGTAATAAAAATTATTATAAAAAAAAAACAACAACAACTGAAATTGCATCTTACAGATTAGAAAATAAATATTTTATTTAAGTGGCCTACCAATTAAACCAATAGATGTTTGAAACTCTGGTTTGCATATAGAAATTTGGAGTGGAGCTTTTTCTAGCCCCTGTGCAACTAATTTTTCCATATCTCGCTAACAGTGCAAAACAGTGCATAACTTCTCAGAAATTGGTCCAAAAAGGTTCAACTTGCTCCCAACCTAACTATCTTAATTATGCAATAAGTAGGTAGTGATTTTACAGGTTTAGGAAATAATTCAGAGAGGTGGTCACTTGTACAAGGTACTAGTATCTTGAGCTTTTGTTGATTTTTCTTTTATTTTGAACTAAATTTGAAAATTCAGGCAACTACATGTGCATAATGAATGCTTTAATGCAAGAAGTGGCATGTCAACCATGGAGACGAAAAATATTTACATTAAATGTATTCTTCCCACACAATTAATTAGCATCTTAGCCTTTATCTACCCACTGCATTTTCAATTTAGTAACTGAAAAGCTTTCTTAGGCTCACTATCTTAGCAAAGTGACAGAGGGCAATAATTACACCACCTATCTCAGCCTGTTGTCAAATATCAAGCTTGTTTCTAGAAATTGAGCATCAATACCAATTAATCTTGGACCTTTGTTTTGTAAGTTCCCTTCAAGGAGTCTCTGTTGTTCAGTAGTAATGGTACATGTTTTTTTTAAAAAAAGAACCCAAAATATCTACCTAGGCTTGCAAAAATATTGAGGTATTAACACAAGCATATCAATAGCAGGCATCAAGGTATCTCCAGCAATGTTCTCACTTGAATCAGAATCAAGCCAAGTTAAAAACATTCACACACAAAAATGCTGAATGAAGCATGTTGAGCTTCGCCTACTTAGAATAATAATAGAAGAACAGAATCTTAGAGTTGGAAGGGACCCAAGGGCCATCTAGTCCAACCCCTGCAATGCAGGAATCTCAGCTAAAGCATCCATGCCATCTAACCTCTGCCTAAAAACCTCCAAGGAAAGACAGTCCACCACCTCTTGTGGGAGTCTGTTCCACTGCCAAACAGCTCTGACTGTCAAAAAGTTTTCCGAATGTTTAGTTGGAATCTACTTTCTTGTAACTTGAAGCCACTGCCTTGAGTCTACCCTTAAGAGCAGGAGAAAACAAGCATTCTCCGTCTTCCATGTGACAGCCCTTAAGATATTTGAAGATGACTATCATATCTCCTCTTAGTCTCCTCTTCTCCAGGCTAAACATACCCAGCTGCTTCAAGCGCTCCTCATAAGGCTTCATTTCCAGACCCTTGATCATCTTAGTTGCCCTCCTTGTCCATTCCAACCTGTCAATATCCTTTTTTAAATGTAATACCCAGAACTGGACACAGTGTTCCATGTGTGGTCTGACTAAGGCAGAATAGAGTGGTACTATTACTTCCCTTGATCTGGATACTATACTTCTGTTGATTCAGCCTGGAATAGTGTTAGCTTTACTTTTGCTGCTGCATCACACTGTTGACTCATGTTACGTCTTCAATTTAGTTGACCACAAAAATTTCCAGCGGATTTCAACCTTTAAAGTGGATTTTTGGAGTCTGGAAGTTTAAAAAACTAAGCAGTGAGAGATTTCAGGGATGCCAACACATACCTTGGGTTGGGTTTCCTTGGAATGAAAGTAGTAAAAAACGGTGGTGTCTTCATGATACCAGGATATGCCAGCAATTGAATTTGGGACCTTCTGCTTGCAAAGGAGATGTTCTCCTGCCAAATGTGTGGAACCTTTGGTGCACCACATGTTGCTACAACCTTCTTCATGCATGGCCATTGGTCATCCTTGCTTGGGCTGATGGGAGTTGTAGTTCAGCAACATCTAGAAGGCTAAAGGTTTGCCACACCTGTTCTACCACCAAGCTATAGCTTGTGACATCCGTTGCTTGGATTTTTCTAAAACTGCAGTGCCTGAGTGGTGTGTGGGGTGCTTTCTTAAAAGCCCAGGACCATGTGAGAAGGCTGAATCACACAAGTTGGTTCCGCCCAATAACAACAAATGTATTTTCAGGGAAGGAGACCCTGTGGCTGTCTAGATGTTCGACTCCAGTTGTCCTCAGCCCTGCCCAGCATGGGAAGGTTGGACTTGACAATATCTGAGGAGCTACAGGTTCACCTTTGTTGTGTTAAATGGAGGGAGGGGGAAAGTATCACATTTTCCCAGGTTCAAAATATTGTGCTTAGGGAGCTCAGAAAATAGTGTATTTCCATGACAGCAGTGCAATCTTGAAGGAAGATGTGAGGAATGTACACAAGCACACAAAGAAAAGAATTGCATGTTTATTGTGAAGTGATCTGATTGTGTGGGTCATATCATGACAAAAGAAGTAAGGTAAGATCCATCACTTAGGCTAATCTGACATCTTCTGCCAAACATACTTTGCTCCCTTAAAGCCTCACGGATGTCAGTGCAATAAGTATCCATATTTAGAACTATGGGGTACCCAGAAGAAAATACAATGAAGCATTCCTTCATAGGGAAGCCTGTTGTGAATGACTGCTCATATTAAGGAGAGTGCTATAGTCAGAGGGAAAAGAACTGATATTCTGGGTCAGTCACAATTCATAAAGCAAAAATCTCAAGAAAGTCAAATACTAGAAAGTGTGTGTGTGTGTGTGTGTGTGTTGGGAAAGAAGTGGGGATGAAGAGAGAGAGAGCTAAAATTCCACATTCTACTTATTTTATCCAAGACTGCATATTTATTTTGAGATTAATTTGGCATATGCAGTGTATATTTGCCAAGATTTTTTCCCCTATTTAAATCTTCAGTTCCAAAGCTATGTTTTTAATCCTATTACTGCTAATTGAGTGAAGTCTGCAGTCTTTTTCAGTTAGGTGAAGTTCAAATTGTAATTGGTTAAAAAAAAGAGCACAACATAGGAATGAAATATTAATATTTAACTCCTGAATTTTCATTTAAAATCAAGACAGTGGTGAAAACACACATGCACACATAAACACAAACACACACACACACACAGCATTTTTGGGGGGAGAAGATACTGATTTGGAGATCGTGGGAAAATTGGTTCATGGAGCAGACTGATTAGCAAAGAAACAGATACAATTGTCAAGACGGTACATTAAAGTTAAGTATTATGCTAACTCTTCAGTGGCATTCACAACGGTCAAGATCAATCAGCATTTCCCAGTGAATGTTTTCATTTTTTAAGAAGCACAGTGGGTGACATCCATTGATACCTGTCTGCTTGCAGATTTCAGTGCTTTGGCTGGCCTGTATTAAGTGTCCCATCAAGTTTTTAAACTGTACAATCAATATTGCTGCTGTAAATAGGGCTCAGTAGCAAATTAGTGCCAGCACAACTCATGGCAAATAGGTGTGATATGACACTGACTTCATGTGCTGCTCAGAAACCCAACAGCAGCATTGTGTACCAAGTGCAGCTTCTAAACAGTCTACAAGGGTAGCCCAGCCTAGATTGCATTACAGTAATCTAGAGGTGAGGTTACCATGGCAGAAAGAAGATCCCAAAGCAACTCCCAGCTTAGCAATAGGTCAAGTCAAAGCATCCATTAAGCAACTCTCTTATGAAGGCTCGTAGAGCTGGAGAATAGGGCAAGGTAGGTGGAACCAGTCATCTCTGATGGCCAGCACTTCCCAGTTCTTCTGGCAGCAGCTCCCCCTATGAAGGTTTCTAGGGCTGAAGGGTGGGGCAAGACAAATGGAAAAGCCATCCCCTTAATATGCATTAATACAACACATTTTTGTATGTTATTTTCACTAATCATCTTTATGCATATTTCCCCTAACGCATTTTTGTAAACCTTGGCTGCTTGGAGAATCACAGTGCAAAATTCAGATAAGTGCAAATTTCAAAGAATGGCTGTGTCTCCGTTTTCATATTGTTTTGGACAGTGTGAATCTGATAGATTTGGCTTTAAATGGGATCTGAATCAATTTTCTCCCCTACCAGGAAGACTGTATGGAGGGTAGGGGGAACGCATGCCCCCAAAGTCTTACCTTTCCTGCTCCACATAATGCATTATCTTCTGTTTCGTGTATAAAAGACCGCTGTAGTATCGTAGAATAATTCCTTGAATAATGCACATGCCCAAATAAAAAAAAGCAGATGTGTCAGACATCATTCTCATCCTTTCAGGCGGGTAGCAGTTAAGCCGTAGAAAGGGCAAGATGTAGAAAAGTTTGTTAATCCTGCCAACCGTTTGTTGCCCTATTAGGTTTGATGACATTGCAATTTCTGTAACTGACTTTGGAATGGGATATTTCATTAGTTTGAGAGCTTACAGGTTTTGTATTAGCCTAGCCAACAGGTCAATCTAAAATGCGACAGCTTGCTCACACTTCCACCGGAAGATGGAGCCTGAGTGGTACTGGATGTATGTGTGAAATAACACAAGTCCATCAAAATTTTTACTAACAACCTTCTATGATGGAGTATGTTCATGCTGGGAGAAAGTATGGTCCCAGGCCTATTTAGATTCTCATGGCAAAAAAATAAAATAAACAAATCTAGAAACAAACATTTGACAACTCCTTTATGCTCTTAGGTGTTCTACAGATTATGAAAGACTCTTATAATTATTGAATTGTTCTTTTGAACCAATTGCTGGGTATTGGATTTTGCATACTAAGAGTCACAGGCAATATGTCCAAAATACAAAAGTTGTGTTTAACAATGTTTTGAAAACAAGCTTTACTATGTAGGCCATTCTCTGCTCCGTCATATCTCATAAGCTGGTCGTTCGCCTCAGAGACCACCACTCTACATTGATTGTGCAATAGTCTGAATGTCATAAAATATTATTTCTGCGAGAACCTGCATTGAGAAAAACCATACTTCCTTGCCCTCCCGTTGCCTGATTTTATCACCTGTATATTTCTTGTACAGTACAAGAATGCATGTTATAGATTAGTGAGGACTGCAGTGGGAAGTCTATGGCTGGCGAATGTGGGAAAATATTACTCAGTCAACAAATTCCAGAGCAGTAGGCTGGCTGTTGTAGCAAAAAAAGAGAACCAGGTAGCTCCTTCAAGTCTTGATTATCTAGTCAGTTCTTCAAGCAGCTTCTCCTTCTGACTGGGGAGTGAGAAAACATTTTAGGCATAACTTTAAAAAGAGCCTGGAAGGTTGTACAAAAATGCCAAGAATTGGATTAATTGGCATAATACAAGGTGGTTGGGCACAGTTGGGAAAAGTGTCAGTGTAGGGAGAATCCCCACCAAGAAAGACTGTCTGCGCAATTAGCTATCTGAACTCTAACCCTTCCAGAATAATTAATGAATAACAGAGAGGATCAAGACAAAGACACAAAGTGATTTGGTGTGTGCTAGCAAGTAATACATCAAAGAATGCTGGTAATTGGCCCTGTGGCTTTCATTCTTTGCCCTATTTCTTTCAATTCATTGACTCAAAATAATGGGTTCAGGTTCATTATCAACAGGTTTTAGCTGCAAGAGTACAACACTTCAACAAAGCTGGGATTGTAGCAGTACTGGTGGCTCGGTAAAAAAAAGTAAAAAAAAGTTGTGGACTGGCGCACACTCGCTTGAAAGGGAAAGGAGCGGTGCAAGGCATTAGCTTTGCACTTAATGAAACAGTGGGTATTCACAAACTTTTCCGAGTTTTCTAAGGTTTGGCTTTCCCGACAAGTCACAATGCTGGAATACAGTTGGTATGGGCAGGTATGTATAGCTCCAATTAAAGCTGTCTTATTATAGCAGCAGGGATAGAGAGGGAGAGATAGAAAATGCGCCTTCCAATATAATGAATGAGGCTGAATGCTTGACGCCATGTGTCACAGGTGCAAGTCACTATTTATTTGCCAATAATGGCCGTTTATTGTTGGAAGCACTTATCGGTCCCTAAAAGGGCTGATTTGCTCCATAAATGTGATTACGGGTGGTTTCATTCCCCCCCCCCCACTGGATTTTGTTTTGTTTTGTTTTATTGCCCAACTAGAAATAGAAAATGCTTAAATATTTGCAGGAAAATAAAATCTTTTCTGGATTCAGAAGGTACTGCTATGGCCACCATATACCACCATCGCTAATGATGTGGGATAACTTTGGATGAAGAAAAGGCAAGGCAGAGTGGAAAGCTAGGGCAGACTTCTTAGTATTCAGTTTGGATGAGTATATAATACGTACTGTTAACTTTATAAAGCTCTGTGAATGTCATTCAAAAGGTTATTTTGTTCCAGTTTCTTGGCTAAATATTGATCAATTTTGATCAGTTACTGAATAGCTTGGGGAGCTGGGGAAAACCAACATCTGTGTGACGTTATATTTTGGTTTCCCTAGTTTATGAGGCATGCCGTCATTATCAGGACTGTACCGTAAACTGGACTTTTTAAAGAAGAAACATATGATTGTTTATAATGCATGCACAGCAAAACATTGTTCGTTCAAGAGCAGGCTTAGGAAATTTTCATATGCGATGCTAAAATGCATTTGCTTGTCTGACGTGTATAAATGCTATTATTACAGAGTAGAAAATGGAAGGGATCTATTCGTAAATATACATTCTAATCAAAGCCTTTTCATTGGATTTACGGAAGCGGGAAGTATAAAACTTGATGTATCATATGTGAAGCAGTCGCAGACTATATATTGTGAAATGTTTAAGAATCATCCTTAGTTCAATGAT